>NW_026644623.1:0-629461 GCF_030020395.1 Manis pentadactyla
AAACATAATGTTCTGCATGTGACTGTATATTAATGAGAACAAAAAGAATTTCAAAGTGCAGTAAGAGCACAGCTCTCATATATCAGAATAAAAGTACAGGCTTTGAGTGCTCCAATCAAAAGACCCAGTGTTAGAAGAACTGATGAAAACTCAAGACCTCCTACGTGCTCCATTACTGGAGACTCAATTGAGATCCAAGGACACAGACAAACAACAAGCTGAAGGGGCGGGGACAGATTACCTATACAAGTGAAAATAAGAAACAAACAAACAAATGAATTCTGTTTGAGTCCCCAGAGAGAGTCAGTAGAAAATAGCCCTATCTAGCCACCATGAATTCTTTTTGTTTGATTTCAGCAGTGCTCAGGCATAGATTTAGTGGTGCAGCAAGTTCCTTCTCATTTCCTCTCACCTCAACAAATGAATTGCTGTAATAATATGCGTCTGGGCTTTTAAAATCATTGCTTTTTATGATGTTCACGAATGTAAAGAAGTAATAACCACCCAAGGAGGGAAGTTTGGACCCTCAAATAAACACTTCACTCCACAACACACTCTTTGTTCCCAACTGCTCCTGTCCAGAAATAGGTGTTCCTTTATATTTGTCCCTGCACCTATCAGCAGTGATCACGCCGATGTCCCTCAAACATGGTGGTGTGCAAAGAACCAAGTACACTTTTCTTTCGACAACCGAACCAGACGAAGGATACTTGTGGTCTTCAGGGATCACTTACTCACTGAATGTGGCTAAATAAAGTCACCAAGCGAGCAGGAAGTATAAGAGGACAGAGGACAGAGATACAGGTTCAAGTCCTTTCACCTCCATTTACTGGTTTTGTAAGCACACGCGGCGGACTCTACCTGAAAGTGTATCGGTGAACACAGTGCTCTCCTCATGGCTTAGTTACCTTGCAAGATTTCTGGAAGCATAATGTAGGGAAGAGACATAGGCTATGTTGTTAACTGTTCTGGACAGAAGGATAGATGGGCAGACAAAAAGATGATTGATTCCTAGATAGATAGGTACACAGATGACAGATGGAAGATAGATAGATAGGTACATAGATTGATAGATGATAGACATCATAGATAGATGATAGTAAGATAGATAGATAGATACATAGATACATTCATACATACATACATAGATACATAGATAGACAGACAGACCATTAGATAGATAGAAACAGATACATATCGATTGACACAAAGCTATTGTTCATAACCAGGAGTTGAATGGTGAATAACATAGCTAAACTACAAACAAAAAGGAAGAATGAAATCCAGTTTAAAAAGTGCAGTAAGCAGCCTTAAGAAGAAAACAAATACTACCATTTGCAATGACCTGGATGGAGCTAGATGGTAGTATGTTCAGAGAAATAGGCCAGGCGGAGAAAGACATGTACCAAGTGTTTTCACTCATGTGTGGAGTATAACAACAAAGAAAAACTGAAGGAAAAAAACAGCAGCAGACTCACAGAACCCGAGAGTTGACTAAAAGTTACCAAAGGGAAAAGGACTGGGCAGGGTGGGTCTGAAGGGACGGATAAGTGTGAGGAGAAAGAATGGGGGCATTAGTTTTAGCATGTATAATGCTTGGGGTCGAGGGGGCATGGGGAGTGCTGTACAACACAGAGAAGGCTAGTAGAGATCATGTAGCATCTTACTACTCACTGATGGACAGCGACTGTAACGGGGTCTGTTGGGAGGGACATGGTGAAGGGGTCTACAGCATCCAACTACGCAGATCGACAGCAACTGAAGACGTTTTACAGGGGTACTTGGTGAAGGGGGGAGCATAGTAAACATAATGTTCTTCAAGTGATTTTAGCTTAATGATAAAAAAAATTCTTTAAGTGCAATAAGTGCACAGCTCTGAATCATCAGAATAAAAGGTCAGGCAATGAGTGCAGCAAACAAAAGACACAGGGTTAAAAGAAGGGATGAAAACTCAAGACACCTACGTGCTTACTTACAGGAGACTCACTTGAGATCCAAGGACACAGACAAACTACAAGCCGAAGGTGTGTGGACAATTACGCTACACGAGTGAAACTGAAAAACAAACAAACAAACAAATGAATTCTGTTTGAGTCCCCTGATACAGTCCGAAGAAAATAGCCCTATCTGGCCTCCATGAATTCTTTTTGTTTAGTTTCAGCCGTTCCCAGCCATTGATTTAGTGGTGCAGCAACATACTTCTCATTTTCTCTCTTCTCAACAACTGAGTTGCTGTAATAATAAGCATGTGGGCCTTTGAAATCAGTGGGTTTTATGATGTTCACGAAAGTGAAGATCTAATAACTACCTAAAGAGGGAAGTTTGGACACTCAAATAAACACGTCACCCCACAATACAATCTTAGCTCCCAACTTCACCTCTCTTGAAATTGGTGTTCCTTTTTATTTGACACTCCGTCCTATCGGCGGTGATCACGCTGATGTCCTTCAAACATGGTGGTGAGCAAAGAACAAGTTTACTTTTCTCGTGACAACAGCCCCAGAGGAATGATACTTGTGGTCTTCAGGGAGCAATTAGTCAAAGAATGTGGCTAAATACAGACAGTAAGTTAGAAGGAGATGAAAGAGGACAGAGGATAGAGACACGGGTTCAAGTCCCGGCACAAAAATTTTCCGGTTTTGTAGGTACACGCGGCCGACTCGACCTGCAAGTGTCTAGGTGAATCAAGTGCTCTCTCTACAGCCTAGATACTTTGCAGGATTTTTGGAAGCATAGTGTAGGAAAGTGATATAGGACATATGGTTAACTGTTCTGTACACAAGGACAGATGGGCAGACAAATGATGATTGATTGATTGATTGATTGATTGATAAATAGATAGACAAACAGATAGATAGATATAGGTACATATCGATTAACACAAAGCTACTGCTCATAACCAGGAGAGCAATGGTGAAAGCACATAGCGAAACTACAAACAAAAAAGAAGAATGAAATCCAGTTTGAAATGTGCAGTAAGCAGCCATAAGAAGAAAACAAATCCTATCATTTGCAATAACGTGGATGGAGCTAGAGGGTATTATGCTCAGTCAAATATTCCAGGAGGAGAAATACATGTACCAAATGATTTCACTCATGTGTGGAGTATGATAACAAAGAAAAACTGAAGGAAAAGACAGCAGCAGACTCACAGAACCCGAGAGTGGACTAACAGTTACCAAAGAGAAAGGGACTGGGTTGGGTTTGTGGGAAGGGAGTAATAAGGGCGGGGAAAAAGAATGGGGGCATTACGATTAGCATGTATAGTGTGTAACTTGGGGGGTCATTTGTACGGCTGCATAACACAGAGAAGACATGTAGTGATTCTACAGCATCTTAGTACACGCTGACGGACAGGGACTGTAACTGGCTTTTGCCGGGGTCTTGGTGAAGGGTGTAGACTGGAAAACATAATGTTCTGCATGTGATTGTATATTAATGAGAACAAAAAGAATTTCAAAGTGCAGTAAGAGCACAGCTCTCATATATCAGAATAAAAGTACAGGCTTTGAGTGCTCCAATCAAAAGACCCAGTGTTAGAAGAACTGATGAAAACTCAAGACCTCCTACGTGCTCCCTTACTGGAGACTCACTTGAGATCCAAGGACACAGACAAACAACAAGCTGAAGGGGCGGGGACAGATTACCTATACAAGTGAAAATAAGAAACAAACAAACAAATGAATTCTGTTTGAGTCCCCAGAGAGAGTCAGTAGAAAATAGCCCTATCTAGCCACCGTGAATTCTTTTTGTTTGATTTCAGCAGTGCTCAGGCATAGATTTAGTGGTGCAGCAAGTTCCTTCTCATTTCCTCTCACCTCAACAAATGAATTGCTGTAATAATATGCGTCTGGGCTTTTAAAATCATTGCTTTTTATGATGTTCACGAATGTAAAGAAGTAATAACCACCCAAGGAGGGAAGTTTGGACCCTCAAATAAACACTTCACTCCACAACACACTCTTTGTTCCCAACTGCTCCTGTCCAGAAATAGGTGTTCCTTTATATTTGTCCCTGCACCTATCAGCAGTGATCACGCCGATGTCCCTCAAACATGGTGGTGTGCAAAGAACCAAGTACACTTTTCTTTCGACAACCGAACCAGACGAAGGATACTTGTGGTCTTCAGGGATCACTTACTCACTGAATGTGGCTAAATAAAGTCACCAAGCGAGCAGGAAGTATAAGAGGACAGAGGACAGAGATACAGGTTCAAGTCCTTTCACCTCCATTTACTGGTTTTGTAAGCACACGCGGCGGACTCTACCTGAAAGTGTATCGGTGAACACAGTGCTCTCCTCATGGCTTAGTTACCTTGCAAGATTTCTGGAAGCATAATGTAGGGAAGAGACATAGGCTATGTTGTTAACTGTTCTGGACAGAAGGATAGATGGGCAGACAAAAAGATGATTGATTCCTAGATAGATAGGTACACAGATGACAGATGGAAGATAGATAGATAGGTACATAGATTGATAGATGATAGACATCATAGATAGATGATAGTAAGATAGATAGATAGATACATAGATACATTCATACATACATACATAGATACATAGATAGACAGACAGACCATTAGATAGATAGAAACAGATACATATCGATTGACACAAAGCTATTGTTCATAACCAGGAGTTGAATGGTGAATAACATAGCTAAACTACAAACAAAAAGGAAGAATGAAATCCAGTTTAAAAAGTGCAGTAAGCAGCCTTAAGAAGAAAACAAATACTACCATTTGCAATGACCTGGATGGAGCTAGACGGTAGTATGTTCAGAGAAATAGGCCAGGCGGAGAAAGACATGTACCAAGTGTTTTCACTCATGTGTGGAGTATAACAACAAAGAAAAACTGAAGGAAAAAAACAGCAGCAGACTCACAGAACCCGAGAGTTGACTAAAAGTTACCAAAGGGAAAAGGACTGGGCAGGGTGGGTCTGAAGGGACGGATAAGTGTGAGGAGAAAGAATGGGGGCATTAGTTTTAGCATGTATAATGCTTGGGGTCGAGGGGGCATGGGGAGTGCTGTACAACACAGAGAAGGCTAGTAGAGATCATGTAGCATCTTACTACTCACTGATGGACAGCGACTGTAACGGGGTCTGTTGGGAGGGACATGGTGAAGGGGTCTACAGCATCCAACTACGCAGATCGACAGCAACTGAAGACGTTTTACAGGGGTACTTGGTGAAGGGGGGAGCATAGTAAACATAATGTTCTTCAAGTGATTTTAGCTTAATGATAAAAAAAATTCTTTAAGTGCAATAAGTGCACAGCTCTGAATCATCAGAATAAAAGGTCAGGCAATGAGTGCAGCAAACAAAAGACACAGGGTTAAAAGAAGGGATGAAAACTCAAGACACCTACGTGCTTACTTACAGGAGACTCACTTGAGATCCAAGGACACAGACAAACTACAAGCCGAAGGTGTGTGGACAATTACGCTACACGAGTGAAACTGAAAAACAAACAAACAAACAAATGAATTCTGTTTGAGTCCCCTGATACAGTCCGAAGAAAATAGCCCTATCTGGCCTCCATGAATTCTTTTTGTTTAGTTTCAGCCGTTCCCAGCCATTGATTTAGTGGTGCAGCAACATACTTCTCATTTTCTCTCTTCTCAACAACTGAGTTGCTGTAATAATAAGCATGTGGGCCTTTGAAATCAGTGGGTTTTATGATGTTCACGAATGTGAAGATCTAATAACTACCTAAAGAGGGAAGTTTGGACACTCAAATAAACACGTCACCCCACAATACACTCTTAGCTCCCAACTTCACCTCTCTTGAAATTGGTGTTCCTTTTGATTTGACACTCCGTCCTACCGGCGGTGATCACGCTGATGTCCTTCAAACATGGTGGTGAGCAAAGAACAAGTTTACTTTTCTCGTGACAACAGCCCCAGAGGAATGATACTTGTGGTCTTCAGGGAGCAATTAGTCAAAGAATGTGGCTAAATACAGACAGTAAGTTAGAAGGACATGAAAGAGGACAGAGGATAGAGACACGGGTTCAAGTCCCGGCACAAAAATTTTCCGGTTTTGTAGGTACACGCGGCCGACTCGACCTGCAAGTGTCTAGGTGAATCAAGTGCTCTCTCTACAGCCTAGATACTTTGCAGGATTTTTGGAAGCATAGTGTAGGAAAGTGATATAGGACATATGGTTAACTGTTCTGTACACAAGGACAGATGGGCAGACAAATGATGATTGATTGATTGATTGATTGATAAATAGATAGACAAACAGATAGATAGATATAGGTACATATCGATTAACACAAAGCTACTGCTCATAAACAGGAGAGCAATGGTGAAAGCACATAGCGAAACTACAAACAAAAAAGAAGAATGAAATCCAGTTTGAAATGTGCAGTAAGCAGCCATAAGAAGAAAACAAATCCTATCATTTGCAATAACGTGGATGGAGCTAGAGGGTATTATGCTCAGTCAAATATTCCAGGAGGAGAAATACATGTACCAAATGATTTCACTCATGCGTGGAGTATGATAACAAAGAAAAACTGAAGGAAAAGACAGCAGCAGACTCACAGAACCCGAGAGTGGACTAACAGTTACCAAAGAGAAAGGGACTGGGTTGGGTTTGTGGGAAGGGAGTAATAAGGGCGGGGAAAAAGAATGGGGGCATTACGATTAGCATGTATAGTGTGTAACTTGGGGGGTCATTTGTACGGCTGCATAACACAGAGAAGACATGTAGTGATTCTACAGCATCTTAGTACACGCTGACGGACAGGGACTGTAACTGGCTTTTGCCGGGGTCTTGGTGAAGGGTGTAGACTGGAAAACATAATGTTCTGCATGTGATTGTATATTAATGAGAACAAAAAGAATTTCAAAGTGCAGTAAGAGCACAGCTCTCATATATCAGAATAAAAGTACAGGCTTTGAGTGCTCCAATCAAAAGACCCAGTGTTAGAAGAACTGATGAAAACTCAAGACCTCCTACGTGCTCCCTTACTGGAGACTCACTTGAGATCCAAGGACACAGACAAACAACAAGCTGAAGGGGCGGGGACAGATTACCTATACAAGTGAAAATAAGAAACAAACAAACAAATGAATTCTGTTTGAGTCCCCAGAGAGAGTCAGTAGAAAATAGCCCTATCTAGCCACCGTGAATTCTTTTTGTTTGATTTCAGCAGTGCTCAGGCATAGATTTAGTGGTGCAGCAAGTTCCTTCTCATTTCCTCTCACCTCAACAAATGAATTGCTGTAATAATATGCGTCTGGGCTTTTAAAATCATTGCTTTTTATGATGTTCACGAATGTAAAGAAGTAATAACCACCCAAGGAGGGAAGTTTGGACCCTCAAATAAACACTTCACTCCACAACACACTCTTTGTTCCCAACTGCTCCTGTCCAGAAATAGGTGTTCCTTTATATTTGTCCCTGCACCTATCAGCAGTGATCACGCCGATGTCCCTCAAACATGGTGGTGTGCAAAGAACCAAGTACACTTTTCTTTCGACAACCGAACCAGACGAAGGATACTTGTGGTCTTCAGGGATCACTTACTCACTGAATGTGGCTAAATAAAGTCACCAAGCGAGCAGGAAGTATAAGAGGACAGAGGACAGAGATACAGGTTCAAGTCCTTTCACCTCCATTTACTGGTTTTGTAAGCACACGCGGCGGACTCTACCTGAAAGTGTATCGGTGAACACAGTGCTCTCCTCATGGCTTAGTTACCTTGCAAGATTTCTGGAAGCATAATGTAGGGAAGAGACATAGGCTATGTTGTTAACTGTTCTGGACAGAAGGATAGATGGGCAGACAAAAAGATGATTGATTCCTAGATAGATAGGTACACAGATGACAGATGGAAGATAGATAGATAGGTACATAGATTGATAGATGATAGACATCATAGATAGATGATAGTAAGATAGATAGATAGATACATAGATACATTCATACATACATACATAGATACATAGATAGACAGACAGACCATTAGATAGATAGAAACAGATACATATCGATTGACACAAAGCTATTGTTCATAACCAGGAGTTGAATGGTGAATAACATAGCTAAACTACAAACAAAAAGGAAGAATGAAATCCAGTTTAAAAAGTGCAGTAAGCAGCCTTAAGAAGAAAACAAATACTACCATTTGCAATGACCTGGATGGAGCTAGACGGTAGTATGTTCAGAGAAATAGGCCAGGCGGAGAAAGACATGTACCAAGTGTTTTCACTCATGTGTGGAGTATAACAACAAAGAAAAACTGAAGGAAAAAAACAGCAGCAGACTCACAGAACCCGAGAGTTGACTAAAAGTTACCAAAGGGAAAAGGACTGGGCAGGGTGGGTCTGAAGGGACGGATAAGTGTGAGGAGAAAGAATGGGGGCATTAGTTTTAGCATGTATAATGCTTGGGGTCGAGGGGGCATGGGGAGTGCTGTACAACACAGAGAAGGCTAGTAGAGATCATGTAGCATCTTACTACTCACTGATGGACAGCGACTGTAACGGGGTCTGTTGGGAGGGACATGGTGAAGGGGTCTACAGCATCCAACTACGCAGATCGACAGCAACTGAAGACGTTTTACAGGGGTACTTGGTGAAGGGGGGAGCATAGTAAACATAATGTTCTTCAAGTGATTTTAGCTTAATGATAAAAAAAATTCTTTAAGTGCAATAAGTGCACAGCTCTGAATCATCAGAATAAAAGGTCAGGCAATGAGTGCAGCAAACAAAAGACACAGGGTTAAAAGAAGGGATGAAAACTCAAGACACCTACGTGCTTACTTACAGGAGACTCACTTGAGATCCAAGGACACAGACAAACTACAAGCCGAAGGTGTGTGGACAATTACGCTACACGAGTGAAACTGAAAAACAAACAAACAAACAAATGAATTCTGTTTGAGTCCCCTGATACAGTCCGAAGAAAATAGCCCTATCTGGCCTCCATGAATTCTTTTTGTTTAGTTTCAGCCGTTCCCAGCCATTGATTTAGTGGTGCAGCAACATACTTCTCATTTTCTCTCTTCTCAACAACTGAGTTGCTGTAATAATAAGCATGTGGGCCTTTGAAATCAGTGGGTTTTATGATGTTCACGAATGTGAAGATCTAATAACTACCTAAAGAGGGAAGTTTGGACACTCAAATAAACACGTCACCCCACAATACACTCTTAGCTCCCAACTTCACCTCTCTTGAAATTGGTGTTCCTTTTGATTTGACACTCCGTCCTACCGGCGGTGATCACGCTGATGTCCTTCAAACATGGTGGTGAGCAAAGAACAAGTTTACTTTTCTCGTGACAACAGCCCCAGAGGAATGATACTTGTGGTCTTCAGGGAGCAATTAGTCAAAGAATGTGGCTAAATACAGACAGTAAGTTAGAAGGACATGAAAGAGGACAGAGGATAGAGACACGGGTTCAAGTCCCGGCACAAAAATTTTCCGGTTTTGTAGGTACACGCGGCCGACTCGACCTGTAAGTGTCTAGGTGAATCAAGTGCTCTCTCTACAGCCTAGATACTTTGCAGGATTTTTGGAAGCATAGTGTAGGAAAGTGATATAGGACATATGGTTAACTGTTCTGTACACAAGGACAGATGGGCAGACAAATGATGATTGATTGATTGATTGATTGATAAATAGATAGACAAACAGATAGATAGATATAGGTACATATCGATTAACACAAAGCTACTGCTCATAAACAGGAGAGCAATGGTGAAAGCACATAGCGAAACTACAAACAAAAAAGAAGAATGAAATCCAGTTTGAAATGTGCAGTAAGCAGCCATAAGAAGAAAACAAATCCTATCATTTGCAATAACGTGGATGGAGCTAGAGGGTATTATGCTCAGTCAAATATTCCAGGAGGAGAAATACATGTACCAAATGATTTCACTCATGCGTGGAGTATGATAACAAAGAAAAACTGAAGGAAAAGACAGCAGCAGACTCACAGAACCCGAGAGTGGACTAACAGTTACCAAAGAGAAAGGGACTGGGTTGGGTTTGTGGGAAGGGAGTAATAAGGGCGGGGAAAAAGAATGGGGGCATTACGATTAGCATGTATAGTGTGTAACTTGGGGGGTCATTTGTACGGCTGCATAACACAGAGAAGACATGTAGTGATTCTACAGCATCTTAGTACACGCTGACGGACAGGGACTGTAACTGGCTTTTGCCGGGGTCTTGGTGAAGGGTGTAGACTGGAAAACATAATGTTCTGCATGTGATTGTATATTAATGAGAACAAAAAGAATTTCAAAGTGCAGTAAGAGCACAGCTCTCATATATCAGAATAAAAGTACAGGCTTTGAGTGCTCCAATCAAAAGACCCAGTGTTAGAAGAACTGATGAAAACTCAAGACCTCCTACGTGCTCCCTTACTGGAGACTCACTTGAGATCCAAGGACACAGACAAACAAAAAGCTGAAGGGGCGGGGACAGATTACCTATACAAGTGAAAATAAGAAACAAACAAACAAATGAATTCTGTTTGAGTCCCCAGAGAGAGTCAGTAGAAAATAGCCCTATCTAGCCACCGTGAATTCTTTTTGTTTGATTTCAGCAGTGCTCAGGCATAGATTTAGTGGTGCAGCAAGTTCCTTCTCATTTCCTCTCACCTCAACAAATGAATTGCTGTAATAATATGCGTCTGGGCTTTTAAAATCATTGCTTTTTATGATGTTCACGAATGTAAAGAAGTAATAACCACCCAAGGAGGGAAGTTTGGACCCTCAAATAAACACTTCACTCCACAACACACTCTTTGTTCCCAACTGCTCCTGTCCAGAAATAGGTGTTCCTTTATATTTGTCCCTGCACCTATCAGCAGTGATCACGCCGATGTCCCTCAAACATGGTGGTGTGCAAAGAACCAAGTACACTTTTCTTTCGACAACCGAACCAGACGAAGGATACTTGTGGTCTTCAGGGATCACTTACTCACTGAATGTGGCTAAATAAAGTCACCAAGCGAGCAGGAAGTATAAGAGGACAGAGGACAGAGATACAGGTTCAAGTCCTTTCACCTCCATTTACTGGTTTTGTAAGCACACGCGGCGGACTCTACCTGAAAGTGTATCGGTGAACACAGTGCTCTCCTCATGGCTTAGTTACCTTGCAAGATTTCTGGAAGCATAATGTAGGGAAGAGACATAGGCTATGTTGTTAACTGTTCTGGACAGAAGGATAGATGGGCAGACAAAAAGATGATTGATTCCTAGATAGATAGGTACACAGATGACAGATGGAAGATAGATAGATAGGTACATAGATTGATAGATGATAGACATCATAGATAGATGATAGTAAGATAGATAGATAGATACATAGATACATTCATACATACATACATAGATACATAGATAGACAGACAGACCATTAGATAGATAGAAACAGATACATATCGATTGACACAAAGCTATTGTTCATAACCAGGAGTTGAATGGTGAATAACATAGCTAAACTACAAACAAAAAGGAAGAATGAAATCCAGTTTAAAAAGTGCAGTAAGCAGCCTTAAGAAGAAAACAAATACTACCATTTGCAATGACCTGGATGGAGCTAGACGGTAGTATGTTCAGAGAAATAGGCCAGGCGGAGAAAGACATGTACCAAGTGTTTTCACTCATGTGTGGAGTATAACAACAAAGAAAAACTGAAGGAAAAAAACAGCAGCAGACTCACAGAACCCGAGAGTTGACTAAAAGTTACCAAAGGGAAAAGGACTGGGCAGGGTGGGTCTGAAGGGACGGATAAGTGTGAGGAGAAAGAATGGGGGCATTAGTTTTAGCATGTATAATGCTTGGGGTCGAGGGGGCATGGGGAGTGCTGTACAACACAGAGAAGGCTAGTAGAGATCATGTAGCATCTTACTACTCACTGATGGACAGCGACTGTAACGGGGTCTGTTGGGAGGGACATGGTGAAGGGGTCTACAGCATCCAACTACGCAGATCGACAGCAACTGAAGACGTTTTACAGGGGTACTTGGTGAAGGGGGGAGCATAGTAAACATAATGTTCTTCAAGTGATTTTAGCTTAATGATAAAAAAAATTCTTTAAGTGCAATAAGTGCACAGCTCTGAATCATCAGAATAAAAGGTCAGGCAATGAGTGCAGCAAACAAAAGACACAGGGTTAAAAGAAGGGATGAAAACTCAAGACACCTACGTGCTTACTTACAGGAGACTCACTTGAGATCCAAGGACACAGACAAACTACAAGCCGAAGGTGTGTGGACAATTACGCTACACGAGTGAAACTGAAAAACAAACAAACAAACAAATGAATTCTGTTTGAGTCCCCTGATACAGTCCGAAGAAAATAGCCCTATCTGGCCTCCATGAATTCTTTTTGTTTAGTTTCAGCCGTTCCCAGCCATTGATTTAGTGGTGCAGCAACATACTTCTCATTTTCTCTCTTCTCAACAACTGAGTTGCTGTAATAATAAGCATGTGGGCCTTTGAAATCAGTGGGTTTTATGATGTTCACGAATGTGAAGATCTAATAACTACCTAAAGAGGGAAGTTTGGACACTCAAATAAACACGTCACCCCACAATACACTCTTAGCTCCCAACTTCACCTCTCTTGAAATTGGTGTTCCTTTTGATTTGACACTCCGTCCTACCGGCGGTGATCACGCTGATGTCCTTCAAACATGGTGGTGAGCAAAGAACAAGTTTACTTTTCTCGTGACAACAGCCCCAGAGGAATGATACTTGTGGTCTTCAGGGAGCAATTAGTCAAAGAATGTGGCTAAATACAGACAGTAAGTTAGAAGGACATGAAAGAGGACAGAGGATAGAGACACGGGTTCAAGTCCCGGCACAAAAATTTTCCGGTTTTGTAGGTACACGCGGCCGACTCGACCTGCAAGTGTCTAGGTGAATCAAGTGCTCTCTCTACAGCCTAGATACTTTGCAGGATTTTTGGAAGCATAGTGTAGGAAAGTGATATAGGACATATGGTTAACTGTTCTGTACACAAGGACAGATGGGCAGACAAATGATGATTGATTGATTGATTGATTGATAAATAGATAGACAAACAGATAGATAGATATAGGTACATATCGATTAACACAAAGCTACTGCTCATAAACAGGAGAGCAATGGTGAAAGCACATAGCGAAACTACAAACAAAAAAGAAGAATGAAATCCAGTTTGAAATGTGCAGTAAGCAGCCATAAGAAGAAAACAAATCCTATCATTTGCAATAACGTGGATGGAGCTAGAGGGTATTATGCTCAGTCAAATATTCCAGGAGGAGAAATACATGTACCAAATGATTTCACTCATGCGTGGAGTATGATAACAAAGAAAAACTGAAGGAAAAGACAGCAGCAGACTCACAGAACCCGAGAGTGGACTAACAGTTACCAAAGAGAAAGGGACTGGGTTGGGTTTGTGGGAAGGGAGTAATAAGGGCGGGGAAAAAGAATGGGGGCATTACGATTAGCATGTATAGTGTGTAACTTGGGGGGTCATTTGTACGGCTGCATAACACAGAGAAGACATGTAGTGATTCTACAGCATCTTAGTACACGCTGACGGACAGGGACTGTAACTGGCTTTTGCCGGGGTCTTGGTGAAGGGTGTAGACTGGAAAACATAATGTTCTGCATGTGATTGTATATTAATGAGAACAAAAAGAATTTCAAAGTGCAGTAAGAGCACAGCTCTCATATATCAGAATAAAAGTACAGGCTTTGAGTGCTCCAATCAAAAGACCCAGTGTTAGAAGAACTGATGAAAACTCAAGACCTCCTACGTGCTCCCTTACTGGAGACTCACTTGAGATCCAAGGACACAGACAAACAACAAGCTGAAGGGGCGGGGACAGATTACCTATACAAGTGAAAATAAGAAACAAACAAACAAATGAATTCTGTTTGAGTCCCCAGAGAGAGTCAGTAGAAAATAGCCCTATCTAGCCACCGTGAATTCTTTTTGTTTGATTTCAGCAGTGCTCAGGCATAGATTTAGTGGTGCAGCAAGTTCCTTCTCATTTCCTCTCACCTCAACAAATGAATTGCTGTAATAATATGCGTCTGGGCTTTTAAAATCATTGCTTTTTATGATGTTCACGAATGTAAAGAAGTAATAACCACCCAAGGAGGGAAGTTTGGACCCTCAAATAAACACTTCACTCCACAACACACTCTTTGTTCCCAACTGCTCCTGTCCAGAAATAGGTGTTCCTTTATATTTGTCCCTGCACCTATCAGCAGTGATCACGCCGATGTCCCTCAAACATGGTGGTGTGCAAAGAACCAAGTACACTTTTCTTTCGACAACCGAACCAGACGAAGGATACTTGTGGTCTTCAGGGATCACTTACTCACTGAATGTGGCTAAATAAAGTCACCAAGCGAGCAGGAAGTATAAGAGGACAGAGGACAGAGATACAGGTTCAAGTCCTTTCACCTCCATTTACTGGTTTTGTAAGCACACGCGGCGGACTCTACCTGAAAGTGTATCGGTGAACACAGTGCTCTCCTCATGGCTTAGTTACCTTGCAAGATTTCTGGAAGCATAATGTAGGGAAGAGACATAGGCTATGTTGTTAACTGTTCTGGACAGAAGGATAGATGGGCAGACAAAAAGATGATTGATTCCTAGATAGATAGGTACACAGATGACAGATGGAAGATAGATAGATAGGTACATAGATTGATAGATGATAGACATCATAGATAGATGATAGTAAGATAGATAGATAGATACATAGATACATTCATACATACATACATAGATACATAGATAGACAGACAGACCATTAGATAGATAGAAACAGATACATATCGATTGACACAAAGCTATTGTTCATAACCAGGAGTTGAATGGTGAATAACATAGCTAAACTACAAACAAAAAGGAAGAATGAAATCCAGTTTAAAAAGTGCAGTAAGCAGCCTTAAGAAGAAAACAAATACTACCATTTGCAATGACCTGGATGGAGCTAGACGGTAGTATGTTCAGAGAAATAGGCCAGGCGGAGAAAGACATGTACCAAGTGTTTTCACTCATGTGTGGAGTATAACAACAAAGAAAAACTGAAGGAAAAAAACAGCAGCAGACTCACAGAACCCGAGAGTTGACTAAAAGTTACCAAAGGGAAAAGGACTGGGCAGGGTGGGTCTGAAGGGACGGATAAGTGTGAGGAGAAAGAATGGGGGCATTAGTTTTAGCATGTATAATGCTTGGGGTCGAGGGGGCATGGGGAGTGCTGTACAACACAGAGAAGGCTAGTAGAGATCATGTAGCATCTTACTACTCACTGATGGACAGCGACTGTAACGGGGTCTGTTGGGAGGGACATGGTGAAGGGGTCTACAGCATCCAACTACGCAGATCGACAGCAACTGAAGACGTTTTACAGGGGTACTTGGTGAAGGGGGGAGCATAGTAAACATAATGTTCTTCAAGTGATTTTAGCTTAATGATAAAAAAAATTCTTTAAGTGCAATAAGTGCACAGCTCTGAATCATCAGAATAAAAGGTCAGGCAATGAGTGCAGCAAACAAAAGACACAGGGTTAAAAGAAGGGATGAAAACTCAAGACACCTACGTGCTTACTTACAGGAGACTCACTTGAGATCCAAGGACACAGACAAACTACAAGCCGAAGGTGTGTGGACAATTACGCTACACGAGTGAAACTGAAAAACAAACAAACAAACAAATGAATTCTGTTTGAGTCCCCTGATACAGTCCGAAGAAAATAGCCCTATCTGGCCTCCATGAATTCTTTTTGTTTAGTTTCAGCCGTTCCCAGCCATTGATTTAGTGGTGCAGCAACATACTTCTCATTTTCTCTCTTCTCAACAACTGAGTTGCTGTAATAATAAGCATGTGGGCCTTTGAAATCAGTGGGTTTTATGATGTTCACGAATGTGAAGATCTAATAACTACCTAAAGAGGGAAGTTTGGACACTCAAATAAACACGTCACCCCACAATACACTCTTAGCTCCCAACTTCACCTCTCTTGAAATTGGTGTTCCTTTTGATTTGACACTCCGTCCTACCGGCGGTGATCACGCTGATGTCCTTCAAACATGGTGGTGAGCAAAGAACAAGTTTACTTTTCTCGTGACAACAGCCCCAGAGGAATGATACTTGTGGTCTTCAGGGAGCAATTAGTCAAAGAATGTGGCTAAATACAGACAGTAAGTTAGAAGGACATGAAAGAGGACAGAGGATAGAGACACGGGTTCAAGTCCCGGCACAAAAATTTTCCGGTTTTGTAGGTACACGCGGCCGACTCGACCTGTAAGTGTCTAGGTGAATCAAGTGCTCTCTCTACAGCCTAGATACTTTGCAGGATTTTTGGAAGCATAGTGTAGGAAAGTGATATAGGACATATGGTTAACTGTTCTGTACACAAGGACAGATGGGCAGACAAATGATGATTGATTGATTGATTGATTGATAAATAGATAGACAAACAGATAGATAGATATAGGTACATATCGATTAACACAAAGCTACTGCTCATAACCAGGAGAGCAATGGTGAAAGCACATAGCGAAACTACAAACAAAAAAGAAGAATGAAATCCAGTTTGAAATGTGCAGTAAGCAGCCATAAGAAGAAAACAAATCCTATCATTTGCAATAACGTGGATGGAGCTAGAGGGTATTATGCTCAGTCAAATATTCCAGGAGGAGAAATACATGTACCAAATGATTTCACTCATGTGTGGAGTATGATAACAAAGAAAAACTGAAGGAAAAGACAGCAGCAGACTCACAGAACCCGAGAGTGGACTAACAGTTACCAAAGAGAAAGGGACTGGGTTGGGTTTGTGGGAAGGGAGTAATAAGGGCGGGGAAAAAGAATGGGGGCATTACGATTAGCATGTATAGTGTGTAACTTGGGGGGTCATTTGTACGGCTGCATAACACAGAGAAGACATGTAGTGATTCTACAGCATCTTAGTACACGCTGACGGACAGGGACTGTAACTGGCTTTTGCCGGGGTCTTGGTGAAGGGTGTAGACTGGAAAACATAATGTTCTGCATGTGACTGTATATTAATGAGAACAAAAAGAATTTCAAAGTGCAGTAAGAGCACAGCTCTCATATATCAGAATAAAAGTACAGGCTTTGAGTGCTCCAATCAAAAGACCCAGTGTTAGAAGAACTGATGAAAACTCAAGACCTCCTACGTGCTCCATTACTGGAGACTCAATTGAGATCCAAGGACACAGACAAACAACAAGCTGAAGGGGCGGGGACAGATTACCTATACAAGTGAAAATAAGAAACAAACAAACAAATGAATTCTGTTTGAGTCCCCAGAGAGAGTCAGTAGAAAATAGCCCTATCTAGCCACCATGAATTCTTTTTGTTTGATTTCAGCAGTGCTCAGGCATAGATTTAGTGGTGCAGCAAGTTCCTTCTCATTTCCTCTCACCTCAACAAATGAATTGCTGTAATAATATGCGTCTGGGCTTTTAAAATCATTGCTTTTTATGATGTTCACGAATGTAAAGAAGTAATAACCACCCAAGGAGGGAAGTTTGGACCCTCAAATAAACACTTCACTCCACAACACACTCTTTGTTCCCAACTGCTCCTGTCCAGAAATAGGTGTTCCTTTATATTTGTCCCTGCACCTATCAGCAGTGATCACGCCGATGTCCCTCAAACATGGTGGTGTGCAAAGAACCAAGTACACTTTTCTTTCGACAACCGAACCAGACGAAGGATACTTGTGGTCTTCAGGGATCACTTACTCACTGAATGTGGCTAAATAAAGTCACCAAGCGAGCAGGAAGTATAAGAGGACAGAGGACAGAGATACAGGTTCAAGTCCTTTCACCTCCATTTACTGGTTTTGTAAGCACACGCGGCGGACTCTACCTGAAAGTGTATCGGTGAACACAGTGCTCTCCTCATGGCTTAGTTACCTTGCAAGATTTCTGGAAGCATAATGTAGGGAAGAGACATAGGCTATGTTGTTAACTGTTCTGGACAGAAGGATAGATGGGCAGACAAAAAGATGATTGATTCCTAGATAGATAGGTACACAGATGACAGATGGAAGATAGATAGATAGGTACATAGATTGATAGATGATAGACATCATAGATAGATGATAGTAAGATAGATAGATAGATACATAGATACATTCATACATACATACATAGATACATAGATAGACAGACAGACCATTAGATAGATAGAAACAGATACATATCGATTGACACAAAGCTATTGTTCATAACCAGGAGTTGAATGGTGAATAACATAGCTAAACTACAAACAAAAAGGAAGAATGAAATCCAGTTTAAAAAGTGCAGTAAGCAGCCTTAAGAAGAAAACAAATACTACCATTTGCAATGACCTGGATGGAGCTAGATGGTAGTATGTTCAGAGAAATAGGCCAGGCGGAGAAAGACATGTACCAAGTGTTTTCACTCATGTGTGGAGTATAACAACAAAGAAAAACTGAAGGAAAAAAACAGCAGCAGACTCACAGAACCCGAGAGTTGACTAAAAGTTACCAAAGGGAAAAGGACTGGGCAGGGTGGGTCTGAAGGGACGGATAAGTGTGAGGAGAAAGAATGGGGGCATTAGTTTTAGCATGTATAATGCTTGGGGTCGAGGGGGCATGGGGAGTGCTGTACAACACAGAGAAGGCTAGTAGAGATCATGTAGCATCTTACTACTCACTGATGGACAGCGACTGTAACGGGGTCTGTTGGGAGGGACATGGTGAAGGGGTCTACAGCATCCAACTACGCAGATCGACAGCAACTGAAGACGTTTTACAGGGGTACTTGGTGAAGGGGGGAGCATAGTAAACATAATGTTCTTCAAGTGATTTTAGCTTAATGATAAAAAAAATTCTTTAAGTGCAATAAGTGCACAGCTCTGAATCATCAGAATAAAAGGTCAGGCAATGAGTGCAGCAAACAAAAGACACAGGGTTAAAAGAAGGGATGAAAACTCAAGACACCTACGTGCTTACTTACAGGAGACTCACTTGAGATCCAAGGACACAGACAAACTACAAGCCGAAGGTGTGTGGACAATTACGCTACACGAGTGAAACTGAAAAACAAACAAACAAACAAATGAATTCTGTTTGAGTCCCCTGATACAGTCCGAAGAAAATAGCCCTATCTGGCCTCCATGAATTCTTTTTGTTTAGTTTCAGCCGTTCCCAGCCATTGATTTAGTGGTGCAGCAACATACTTCTCATTTTCTCTCTTCTCAACAACTGAGTTGCTGTAATAATAAGCATGTGGGCCTTTGAAATCAGTGGGTTTTATGATGTTCACGAAAGTGAAGATCTAATAACTACCTAAAGAGGGAAGTTTGGACACTCAAATAAACACGTCACCCCACAATACAATCTTAGCTCCCAACTTCACCTCTCTTGAAATTGGTGTTCCTTTTTATTTGACACTCCGTCCTATCGGCGGTGATCACGCTGATGTCCTTCAAACATGGTGGTGAGCAAAGAACAAGTTTACTTTTCTCGTGACAACAGCCCCAGAGGAATGATACTTGTGGTCTTCAGGGAGCAATTAGTCAAAGAATGTGGCTAAATACAGACAGTAAGTTAGAAGGAGATGAAAGAGGACAGAGGATAGAGACACGGGTTCAAGTCCCGGCACAAAAATTTTCCGGTTTTGTAGGTACACGCGGCCGACTCGACCTGCAAGTGTCTAGGTGAATCAAGTGCTCTCTCTACAGCCTAGATACTTTGCAGGATTTTTGGAAGCATAGTGTAGGAAAGTGATATAGGACATATGGTTAACTGTTCTGTACACAAGGACAGATGGGCAGACAAATGATGATTGATTGATTGATTGATTGATTGATAAATAGATAGACAAACAGATAGATAGATATAGGTACATATCGATTAACACAAAGCTACTGCTCATAACCAGGAGAGCAATGGTGAAAGCACATAGCGAAACTACAAACAAAAAAGAAGAATGAAATCCAGTTTGAAATGTGCAGTAAGCAGCCATAAGAAGAAAACAAATCCTATCATTTGCAATAACGTGGATGGAGCTAGAGGGTATTATGCTCAGTCAAATATTCCAGGAGGAGAAATACATGTACCAAATGATTTCACTCATGTGTGGAGTATGATAACAAAGAAAAACTGAAGGAAAAGACAGCAGCAGACTCACAGAACCCGAGAGTGGACTAACAGTTACCAAAGAGAAAGGGACTGGGTTGGGTTTGTGGGAAGGGAGTAATAAGGGCGGGGAAAAAGAATGGGGGCATTACGATTAGCATGTATAGTGTGTAACTTGGGGGGTCATTTGTACGGCTGCATAACACAGAGAAGACATGTAGTGATTCTACAGCATCTTAGTACACGCTGACGGACAGGGACTGTAACTGGCTTTTGCCGGGGTCTTGGTGAAGGGTGTAGACTGGAAAACATAATGTTCTGCATGTGATTGTATATTAATGAGAACAAAAAGAATTTCAAAGTGCAGTAAGAGCACAGCTCTCATATATCAGAATAAAAGTACAGGCTTTGAGTGCTCCAATCAAAAGACCCAGTGTTAGAAGAACTGATGAAAACTCAAGACCTCCTACGTGCTCCCTTACTGGAGACTCACTTGAGATCCAAGGACACAGACAAACAACAAGCTGAAGGGGCGGGGACAGATTACCTATACAAGTGAAAATAAGAAACAAACAAACAAATGAATTCTGTTTGAGTCCCCAGAGAGAGTCAGTAGAAAATAGCCCTATCTAGCCACCGTGAATTCTTTTTGTTTGATTTCAGCAGTGCTCAGGCATAGATTTAGTGGTGCAGCAAGTTCCTTCTCATTTCCTCTCACCTCAACAAATGAATTGCTGTAATAATATGCGTCTGGGCTTTTAAAATCATTGCTTTTTATGATGTTCACGAATGTAAAGAAGTAATAACCACCCAAGGAGGGAAGTTTGGACCCTCAAATAAACACTTCACTCCACAACACACTCTTTGTTCCCAACTGCTCCTGTCCAGAAATAGGTGTTCCTTTATATTTGTCCCTGCACCTATCAGCAGTGATCACGCCGATGTCCCTCAAACATGGTGGTGTGCAAAGAACCAAGTACACTTTTCTTTCGACAACCGAACCAGACGAAGGATACTTGTGGTCTTCAGGGATCACTTACTCACTGAATGTGGCTAAATAAAGTCACCAAGCGAGCAGGAAGTATAAGAGGACAGAGGACAGAGATACAGGTTCAAGTCCTTTCACCTCCATTTACTGGTTTTGTAAGCACACGCGGCGGACTCTACCTGAAAGTGTATCGGTGAACACAGTGCTCTCCTCATGGCTTAGTTACCTTGCAAGATTTCTGGAAGCATAATGTAGGGAAGAGACATAGGCTATGTTGTTAACTGTTCTGGACAGAAGGATAGATGGGCAGACAAAAAGATGATTGATTCCTAGATAGATAGGTACACAGATGACAGATGGAAGATAGATAGATAGGTACATAGATTGATAGATGATAGACATCATAGATAGATGATAGTAAGATAGATAGATAGATACATAGATACATTCATACATACATACATAGATACATAGATAGACAGACAGACCATTAGATAGATAGAAACAGATACATATCGATTGACACAAAGCTATTGTTCATAACCAGGAGTTGAATGGTGAATAACATAGCTAAACTACAAACAAAAAGGAAGAATGAAATCCAGTTTAAAAAGTGCAGTAAGCAGCCTTAAGAAGAAAACAAATACTACCATTTGCAATGACCTGGATGGAGCTAGACGGTAGTATGTTCAGAGAAATAGGCCAGGCGGAGAAAGACATGTACCAAGTGTTTTCACTCATGTGTGGAGTATAACAACAAAGAAAAACTGAAGGAAAAAAACAGCAGCAGACTCACAGAACCCGAGAGTTGACTAAAAGTTACCAAAGGGAAAAGGACTGGGCAGGGTGGGTCTGAAGGGACGGATAAGTGTGAGGAGAAAGAATGGGGGCATTAGTTTTAGCATGTATAATGCTTGGGGTCGAGGGGGCATGGGGAGTGCTGTACAACACAGAGAAGGCTAGTAGAGATCATGTAGCATCTTACTACTCACTGATGGACAGCGACTGTAACGGGGTCTGTTGGGAGGGACATGGTGAAGGGGTCTACAGCATCCAACTACGCAGATCGACAGCAACTGAAGACGTTTTACAGGGGTACTTGGTGAAGGGGGGAGCATAGTAAACATAATGTTCTTCAAGTGATTTTAGCTTAATGATAAAAAAAATTCTTTAAGTGCAATAAGTGCACAGCTCTGAATCATCAGAATAAAAGGTCAGGCAATGAGTGCAGCAAACAAAAGACACAGGGTTAAAAGAAGGGATGAAAACTCAAGACACCTACGTGCTTACTTACAGGAGACTCACTTGAGATCCAAGGACACAGACAAACTACAAGCCGAAGGTGTGTGGACAATTACGCTACACGAGTGAAACTGAAAAACAAACAAACAAACAAATGAATTCTGTTTGAGTCCCCTGATACAGTCCGAAGAAAATAGCCCTATCTGGCCTCCATGAATTCTTTTTGTTTAGTTTCAGCCGTTCCCAGCCATTGATTTAGTGGTGCAGCAACATACTTCTCATTTTCTCTCTTCTCAACAACTGAGTTGCTGTAATAATAAGCATGTGGGCCTTTGAAATCAGTGGGTTTTATGATGTTCACGAATGTGAAGATCTAATAACTACCTAAAGAGGGAAGTTTGGACACTCAAATAAACACGTCACCCCACAATACACTCTTAGCTCCCAACTTCACCTCTCTTGAAATTGGTGTTCCTTTTGATTTGACACTCCGTCCTACCGGCGGTGATCACGCTGATGTCCTTCAAACATGGTGGTGAGCAAAGAACAAGTTTACTTTTCTCGTGACAACAGCCCCAGAGGAATGATACTTGTGGTCTTCAGGGAGCAATTAGTCAAAGAATGTGGCTAAATACAGACAGTAAGTTAGAAGGACATGAAAGAGGACAGAGGATAGAGACACGGGTTCAAGTCCCGGCACAAAAATTTTCCGGTTTTGTAGGTACACGCGGCCGACTCGACCTGTAAGTGTCTAGGTGAATCAAGTGCTCTCTCTACAGCCTAGATACTTTGCAGGATTTTTGGAAGCATAGTGTAGGAAAGTGATATAGGACATATGGTTAACTGTTCTGTACACAAGGACAGATGGGCAGACAAATGATGATTGATTGATTGATTGATTGATAAATAGATAGACAAACAGATAGATAGATATAGGTACATATCGATTAACACAAAGCTACTGCTCATAACCAGGAGAGCAATGGTGAAAGCACATAGCGAAACTACAAACAAAAAAGAAGAATGAAATCCAGTTTGAAATGTGCAGTAAGCAGCCATAAGAAGAAAACAAATCCTATCATTTGCAATAACGTGGATGGAGCTAGAGGGTATTATGCTCAGTCAAATATTCCAGGAGGAGAAATACATGTACCAAATGATTTCACTCATGTGTGGAGTATGATAACAAAGAAAAACTGAAGGAAAAGACAGCAGCAGACTCACAGAACCCGAGAGTGGACTAACAGTTACCAAAGAGAAAGGGACTGGGTTGGGTTTGTGGGAAGGGAGTAATAAGGGCGGGGAAAAAGAATGGGGGCATTACGATTAGCATGTATAGTGTGTAACTTGGGGGGTCATTTGTACGGCTGCATAACACAGAGAAGACATGTAGTGATTCTACAGCATCTTAGTACACGCTGACGGACAGGGACTGTAACTGGCTTTTGCCGGGGTCTTGGTGAAGGGTGTAGACTGGAAAACATAATGTTCTGCATGTGACTGTATATTAATGAGAACAAAAAGAATTTCAAAGTGCAGTAAGAGCACAGCTCTCATATATCAGAATAAAAGTACAGGCTTTGAGTGCTCCAATCAAAAGACCCAGTGTTAGAAGAACTGATGAAAACTCAAGACCTCCTACGTGCTCCATTACTGGAGACTCAATTGAGATCCAAGGACACAGACAAACAACAAGCTGAAGGGGCGGGGACAGATTACCTATACAAGTGAAAATAAGAAACAAACAAACAAATGAATTCTGTTTGAGTCCCCAGAGAGAGTCAGTAGAAAATAGCCCTATCTAGCCACCGTGAATTCTTTTTGTTTGATTTCAGCAGTGCTCAGGCATAGATTTAGTGGTGCAGCAAGTTCCTTCTCATTTCCTCTCACCTCAACAAATGAATTGCTGTAATAATATGCGTCTGGGCTTTTAAAATCATTGCTTTTTATGATGTTCACGAATGTAAAGAAGTAATAACCACCCAAGGAGGGAAGTTTGGACCCTCAAATAAACACTTCACTCCACAACACACTCTTTGTTCCCAACTGCTCCTGTCCAGAAATAGGTGTTCCTTTATATTTGTCCCTGCACCTATCAGCAGTGATCACGCCGATGTCCCTCAAACATGGTGGTGTGCAAAGAACCAAGTACACTTTTCTTTCGACAACCGAACCAGACGAAGGATACTTGTGGTCTTCAGGGATCACTTACTCACTGAATGTGGCTAAATAAAGTCACCAAGCGAGCAGGAAGTATAAGAGGACAGAGGACAGAGATACAGGTTCAAGTCCTTTCACCTCCATTTACTGGTTTTGTAAGCACACGCGGCGGACTCTACCTGAAAGTGTATCGGTGAACACAGTGCTCTCCTCATGGCTTAGTTACCTTGCAAGATTTCTGGAAGCATAATGTAGGGAAGAGACATAGGCTATGTTGTTAACTGTTCTGGACAGAAGGATAGATGGGCAGACAAAAAGATGATTGATTCCTAGATAGATAGGTACACAGATGACAGATGGAAGATAGATAGATAGGTACATAGATTGATAGATGATAGACATCATAGATAGATGATAGTAAGATAGATAGATAGATACATAGATACATTCATACATACATACATAGATACATAGATAGACAGACAGACCATTAGATAGATAGAAACAGATACATATCGATTGACACAAAGCTATTGTTCATAACCAGGAGTTGAATGGTGAATAACATAGCTAAACTACAAACAAAAAGGAAGAATGAAATCCAGTTTAAAAAGTGCAGTAAGCAGCCTTAAGAAGAAAACAAATACTACCATTTGCAATGACCTGGATGGAGCTAGATGGTAGTATGTTCAGAGAAATAGGCCAGGCGGAGAAAGACATGTACCAAGTGTTTTCACTCATGTGTGGAGTATAACAACAAAGAAAAACTGAAGGAAAAAAACAGCAGCAGACTCACAGAACCCGAGAGTTGACTAAAAGTTACCAAAGGGAAAAGGACTGGGCAGGGTGGGTCTGAAGGGACGGATAAGTGTGAGGAGAAAGAATGGGGGCATTAGTTTTAGCATGTATAATGCTTGGGGTCGAGGGGGCATGGGGAGTGCTGTACAACACAGAGAAGGCTAGTAGAGATCATGTAGCATCTTACTACTCACTGATGGACAGCGACTGTAACAGGGTCTGTTGGGAGGGACATGGTGAAGGGGTCTACAGCATCCAACTACGCAGATCGACAGCAACTGAAGACGTTTTACAGGGGTACTTGGTGAAGGGGGGAGCATAGTAAACATAATGTTCTTCAAGTGATTTTAGCTTAATGATAAAAAAAATTCTTTAAGTGCAATAAGTGCACAGCTCTGAATCATCAGAATAAAAGGTCAGGCAATGAGTGCAGCAAACAAAAGACACAGGGTTAAAAGAAGGGATGAAAACTCAAGACACCTACGTGCTTACTTACAGGAGACTCACTTGAGATCCAAGGACACAGACAAACTACAAGCCGAAGGTGTGTGGACAATTACGCTACACGAGTGAAACTGAAAAACAAACAAACAAACAAATGAATTCTGTTTGAGTCCCCTGATACAGTCCGAAGAAAATAGCCCTATCTGGCCTCCATGAATTCTTTTTGTTTAGTTTCAGCCGTTCCCAGCCATTGATTTAGTGGTGCAGCAACATACTTCTCATTTTCTCTCTTCTCAACAACTGAGTTGCTGTAATAATAAGCATGTGGGCCTTTGAAATCAGTGGGTTTTATGATGTTCACGAAAGTGAAGATCTAATAACTACCTAAAGAGGGAAGTTTGGACACTCAAATAAACACGTCACCCCACAATACAATCTTAGCTCCCAACTTCACCTCTCTTGAAATTGGTGTTCCTTTTTATTTGACACTCCGTCCTATCGGCGGTGATCACGCTGATGTCCTTCAAACATGGTGGTGAGCAAAGAACAAGTTTACTTTTCTCGTGACAACAGCCCCAGAGGAATGATACTTGTGGTCTTCAGGGAGCAATTAGTCAAAGAATGTGGCTAAATACAGACAGTAAGTTAGAAGGAGATGAAAGAGGACAGAGGATAGAGACACGGGTTCAAGTCCCGGCACAAAAATTTTCCGGTTTTGTAGGTACACGCGGCCGACTCGACCTGCAAGTGTCTAGGTGAATCAAGTGCTCTCTCTACAGCCTAGATACTTTGCAGGATTTTTGGAAGCATAGTGTAGGAAAGTGATATAGGACATATGGTTAACTGTTCTGTACACAAGGACAGATGGGCAGACAAATGATGATTGATTGATTGATTGATTGATTGATAAATAGATAGACAAACAGATAGATAGATATAGGTACATATCGATTAACACAAAGCTACTGCTCATAACCAGGAGAGCAATGGTGAAAGCACATAGCGAAACTACAAACAAAAAAGAAGAATGAAATCCAGTTTGAAATGTGCAGTAAGCAGCCATAAGAAGAAAACAAATCCTATCATTTGCAATAACGTGGATGGAGCTAGAGGGTATTATGCTCAGTCAAATATTCCAGGAGGAGAAATACATGTACCAAATGATTTCACTCATGTGTGGAGTATGATAACAAAGAAAAACTGAAGGAAAAGACAGCAGCAGACTCACAGAACCCGAGAGTGGACTAACAGTTACCAAAGAGAAAGGGACTGGGTTGGGTTTGTGGGAAGGGAGTAATAAGGGCGGGGAAAAAGAATGGGGGCATTACGATTAGCATGTATAGTGTGTAACTTGGGGGGTCATTTGTACGGCTGCATAACACAGAGAAGACATGTAGTGATTCTACAGCATCTTAGTACACGCTGACGGACAGGGACTGTAACTGGCTTTTGCCGGGGTCTTGGTGAAGGGTGTAGACTGGAAAACATAATGTTCTGCATGTGATTGTATATTAATGAGAACAAAAAGAATTTCAAAGTGCAGTAAGAGCACAGCTCTCATATATCAGAATAAAAGTACAGGCTTTGAGTGCTCCAATCAAAAGACCCAGTGTTAGAAGAACTGATGAAAACTCAAGACCTCCTACGTGCTCCCTTACTGGAGACTCACTTGAGATCCAAGGACACAGACAAACAACAAGCTGAAGGGGCGGGGACAGATTACCTATACAAGTGAAAATAAGAAACAAACAAACAAATGAATTCTGTTTGAGTCCCCAGAGAGAGTCAGTAGAAAATAGCCCTATCTAGCCACCGTGAATTCTTTTTGTTTGATTTCAGCAGTGCTCAGGCATAGATTTAGTGGTGCAGCAAGTTCCTTCTCATTTCCTCTCACCTCAACAAATGAATTGCTGTAATAATATGCGTCTGGGCTTTTAAAATCATTGCTTTTTATGATGTTCACGAATGTAAAGAAGTAATAACCACCCAAGGAGGGAAGTTTGGACCCTCAAATAAACACTTCACTCCACAACACACTCTTTGTTCCCAACTGCTCCTGTCCAGAAATAGGTGTTCCTTTATATTTGTCCCTGCACCTATCAGCAGTGATCACGCCGATGTCCCTCAAACATGGTGGTGTGCAAAGAACCAAGTACACTTTTCTTTCGACAACCGAACCAGACGAAGGATACTTGTGGTCTTCAGGGATCACTTACTCACTGAATGTGGCTAAATAAAGTCACCAAGCGAGCAGGAAGTATAAGAGGACAGAGGACAGAGATACAGGTTCAAGTCCTTTCACCTCCATTTACTGGTTTTGTAAGCACACGCGGCGGACTCTACCTGAAAGTGTATCGGTGAACACAGTGCTCTCCTCATGGCTTAGTTACCTTGCAAGATTTCTGGAAGCATAATGTAGGGAAGAGACATAGGCTATGTTGTTAACTGTTCTGGACAGAAGGATAGATGGGCAGACAAAAAGATGATTGATTCCTAGATAGATAGGTACACAGATGACAGATGGAAGATAGATAGATAGGTACATAGATTGATAGATGATAGACATCATAGATAGATGATAGTAAGATAGATAGATAGATACATAGATACATTCATACATACATACATAGATACATAGATAGACAGACAGACCATTAGATAGATAGAAACAGATACATATCGATTGACACAAAGCTATTGTTCATAACCAGGAGTTGAATGGTGAATAACATAGCTAAACTACAAACAAAAAGGAAGAATGAAATCCAGTTTAAAAAGTGCAGTAAGCAGCCTTAAGAAGAAAACAAATACTACCATTTGCAATGACCTGGATGGAGCTAGATGGTAGTATGTTCAGAGAAATAGGCCAGGCGGAGAAAGACATGTACCAAGTGTTTTCACTCATGTGTGGAGTATAACAACAAAGAAAAACTGAAGGAAAAAAACAGCAGCAGACTCACAGAACCCGAGAGTTGACTAAAAGTTACCAAAGGGAAAAGGACTGGGCAGGGTGGGTCTGAAGGGACGGATAAGTGTGAGGAGAAAGAATGGGGGCATTAGTTTTAGCATGTATAATGCTTGGGGTCGAGGGGGCATGGGGAGTGCTGTACAACACAGAGAAGGCTAGTAGAGATCATGTAGCATCTTACTACTCACTGATGGACAGCGACTGTAACAGGGTCTGTTGGGAGGGACATGGTGAAGGGGTCTACAGCATCCAACTACGCAGATCGACAGCAACTGAAGACGTTTTACAGGGGTACTTGGTGAAGGGGGGAGCATAGTAAACATAATGTTCTTCAAGTGATTTTAGCTTAATGATAAAAAAAATTCTTTAAGTGCAATAAGTGCACAGCTCTGAATCATCAGAATAAAAGGTCAGGCAATGAGTGCAGCAAACAAAAGACACAGGGTTAAAAGAAGGGATGAAAACTCAAGACACCTACGTGCTTACTTACAGGAGACTCACTTGAGATCCAAGGACACAGACAAACTACAAGCCGAAGGTGTGTGGACAATTACGCTACACGAGTGAAACTGAAAAACAAACAAACAAACAAATGAATTCTGTTTGAGTCCCCTGATACAGTCCGAAGAAAATAGCCCTA
The DNA here is from genome assembly GCF_030020395.1 of Manis pentadactyla. NCBI lineage: Eukaryota > Metazoa > Chordata > Mammalia > Pholidota > Manidae > Manis > Manis pentadactyla. The sequence goes on from NW_026644623.1 coordinate 29,355, forward strand.
TCTGGCCTCCATGAATTCTTTTTGTTTAGTTTCAGCCGTTCCCAGCCATTGATTTAGTGGTGCAGCAACATACTTCTCATTTTCTCTCTTCTCAACAACTGAGTTGCTGTAATAATAAGCATGTGGGCCTTTGAAATCAGTGGGTTTTATGATGTTCACGAAAGTGAAGATCTAATAACTACCTAAAGAGGGAAGTTTGGACACTCAAATAAACACGTCACCCCACAATACAATCTTAGCTCCCAACTTCACCTCTCTTGAAATTGGTGTTCCTTTTGATTTGACACTCCGTCCTATCGGCGGTGATCACGCTGATGTCCTTCAAACATGGTGGTGAGCAAAGAACAAGTTTACTTTTCTCGTGACAACAGCCCCAGAGGAATGATACTTGTGGTCTTCAGGGAGCAATTAGTCAAAGAATGTGGCTAAATACAGACAGTAAGTTAGAAGGAGATGAAAGAGGACAGAGGATAGAGACACGGGTTCAAGTCCCGGCACAAAAATTTTCCGGTTTTGTAGGTACACGCGGCCGACTCGACCTGCAAGTGTCTAGGTGAATCAAGTGCTCTCTCTACAGCCTAGATACTTTGCAGGATTTTTGGAAGCATAGTGTAGGAAAGTGATATAGGACATATGGTTAACTGTTCTGTACACAAGGACAGATGGGCAGACAAATGATGATTGATTGATTGATTGATTGATTGATAAATAGATAGACAAACAGATAGATAGATATAGGTACATATCGATTAACACAAAGCTACTGCTCATAACCAGGAGAGCAATGGTGAAAGCACATAGCGAAACTACAAACAAAAAAGAAGAATGAAATCCAGTTTGAAATGTGCAGTAAGCAGCCATAAGAAGAAAACAAATCCTATCATTTGCAATAACGTGGATGGAGCTAGAGGGTATTATGCTCAGTCAAATATTCCAGGAGGAGAAATACATGTACCAAATGATTTCACTCATGTGTGGAGTATGATAACAAAGAAAAACTGAAGGAAAAGACAGCAGCAGACTCACAGAACCCGAGAGTGGACTAACAGTTACCAAAGAGAAAGGGACTGGGTTGGGTTTGTGGGAAGGGAGTAATAAGGGCGGGGAAAAAGAATGGGGGCATTACGATTAGCATGTATAGTGTGTAACTTGGGGGGTCATTTGTACGGCTGCATAACACAGAGAAGACATGTAGTGATTCTACAGCATCTTAGTACACGCTGACGGACAGGGACTGTAACTGGCTTTTGCCGGGGTCTTGGTGAAGGGTGTAGACTGGAAAACATAATGTTCTGCATGTGATTGTATATTAATGAGAACAAAAAGAATTTCAAAGTGCAGTAAGAGCACAGCTCTCATATATCAGAATAAAAGTACAGGCTTTGAGTGCTCCAATCAAAAGACCCAGTGTTAGAAGAACTGATGAAAACTCAAGACCTCCTACGTGCTCCCTTACTGGAGACTCACTTGAGATCCAAGGACACAGACAAACAACAAGCTGAAGGGGCGGGGACAGATTACCTATACAAGTGAAAATAAGAAACAAACAAACAAATGAATTCTGTTTGAGTCCCCAGAGAGAGTCAGTAGAAAATAGCCCTATCTAGCCACCGTGAATTCTTTTTGTTTGATTTCAGCAGTGCTCAGGCATAGATTTAGTGGTGCAGCAAGTTCCTTCTCATTTCCTCTCACCTCAACAAATGAATTGCTGTAATAATATGCGTCTGGGCTTTTAAAATCATTGCTTTTTATGATGTTCACGAATGTAAAGAAGTAATAACCACCCAAGGAGGGAAGTTTGGACCCTCAAATAAACACTTCACTCCACAACACACTCTTTGTTCCCAACTGCTCCTGTCCAGAAATAGGTGTTCCTTTATATTTGTCCCTGCACCTATCAGCAGTGATCACGCCGATGTCCCTCAAACATGGTGGTGTGCAAAGAACCAAGTACACTTTTCTTTCGACAACCGAACCAGACGAAGGATACTTGTGGTCTTCAGGGATCACTTACTCACTGAATGTGGCTAAATAAAGTCACCAAGCGAGCAGGAAGTATAAGAGGACAGAGGACAGAGATACAGGTTCAAGTCCTTTCACCTCCATTTACTGGTTTTGTAAGCACACGCGGCGGACTCTACCTGAAAGTGTATCGGTGAACACAGTGCTCTCCTCATGGCTTAGTTACCTTGCAAGATTTCTGGAAGCATAATGTAGGGAAGAGACATAGGCTATGTTGTTAACTGTTCTGGACAGAAGGATAGATGGGCAGACAAAAAGATGATTGATTCCTAGATAGATAGGTACACAGATGACAGATGGAAGATAGATAGATAGGTACATAGATTGATAGATGATAGACATCATAGATAGATGATAGTAAGATAGATAGATAGATACATAGATACATTCATACATACATACATAGATACATAGATAGACAGACAGACCATTAGATAGATAGAAACAGATACATATCGATTGACACAAAGCTATTGTTCATAACCAGGAGTTGAATGGTGAATAACATAGCTAAACTACAAACAAAAAGGAAGAATGAAATCCAGTTTAAAAAGTGCAGTAAGCAGCCTTAAGAAGAAAACAAATACTACCATTTGCAATGACCTGGATGGAGCTAGATGGTAGTATGTTCAGAGAAATAGGCCAGGCGGAGAAAGACATGTACCAAGTGTTTTCACTCATGTGTGGAGTATAACAACAAAGAAAAACTGAAGGAAAAAAACAGCAGCAGACTCACAGAACCCGAGAGTTGACTAAAAGTTACCAAAGGGAAAAGGACTGGGCAGGGTGGGTCTGAAGGGACGGATAAGTGTGAGGAGAAAGAATGGGGGCATTAGTTTTAGCATGTATAATGCTTGGGGTCGAGGGGGCATGGGGAGTGCTGTACAACACAGAGAAGGCTAGTAGAGATCATGTAGCATCTTACTACTCACTGATGGACAGCGACTGTAACAGGGTCTGTTGGGAGGGACATGGTGAAGGGGTCTACAGCATCCAACTACGCAGATCGACAGCAACTGAAGACGTTTTACAGGGGTACTTGGTGAAGGGGGGAGCATAGTAAACATAATGTTCTTCAAGTGATTTTAGCTTAATGATAAAAAAAATTCTTTAAGTGCAATAAGTGCACAGCTCTGAATCATCAGAATAAAAGGTCAGGCAATGAGTGCAGCAAACAAAAGACACAGGGTTAAAAGAAGGGATGAAAACTCAAGACACCTACGTGCTTACTTACAGGAGACTCACTTGAGATCCAAGGACACAGACAAACTACAAGCCGAAGGTGTGTGGACAATTACGCTACACGAGTGAAACTGAAAAACAAACAAACAAACAAATGAATTCTGTTTGAGTCCCCTGATACAGTCCGAAGAAAATAGCCCTATCTGGCCTCCATGAATTCTTTTTGTTTAGTTTCAGCCGTTCCCAGCCATTGATTTAGTGGTGCAGCAACATACTTCTCATTTTCTCTCTTCTCAACAACTGAGTTGCTGTAATAATAAGCATGTGGGCCTTTGAAATCAGTGGGTTTTATGATGTTCACGAAAGTGAAGATCTAATAACTACCTAAAGAGGGAAGTTTGGACACTCAAATAAACACGTCACCCCACAATACAATCTTAGCTCCCAACTTCACCTCTCTTGAAATTGGTGTTCCTTTTGATTTGACACTCCGTCCTATCGGCGGTGATCACGCTGATGTCCTTCAAACATGGTGGTGAGCAAAGAACAAGTTTACTTTTCTCGTGACAACAGCCCCAGAGGAATGATACTTGTGGTCTTCAGGGAGCAATTAGTCAAAGAATGTGGCTAAATACAGACAGTAAGTTAGAAGGAGATGAAAGAGGACAGAGGATAGAGACACGGGTTCAAGTCCCGGCACAAAAATTTTCCGGTTTTGTAGGTACACGCGGCCGACTCGACCTGCAAGTGTCTAGGTGAATCAAGTGCTCTCTCTACAGCCTAGATACTTTGCAGGATTTTTGGAAGCATAGTGTAGGAAAGTGATATAGGACATATGGTTAACTGTTCTGTACACAAGGACAGATGGGCAGACAAATGATGATTGATTGATTGATTGATTGATTGATAAATAGATAGACAAACAGATAGATAGATATAGGTACATATCGATTAACACAAAGCTACTGCTCATAACCAGGAGAGCAATGGTGAAAGCACATAGCGAAACTACAAACAAAAAAGAAGAATGAAATCCAGTTTGAAATGTGCAGTAAGCAGCCATAAGAAGAAAACAAATCCTATCATTTGCAATAACGTGGATGGAGCTAGAGGGTATTATGCTCAGTCAAATATTCCAGGAGGAGAAATACATGTACCAAATGATTTCACTCATGTGTGGAGTATGATAACAAAGAAAAACTGAAGGAAAAGACAGCAGCAGACTCACAGAACCCGAGAGTGGACTAACAGTTACCAAAGAGAAAGGGACTGGGTTGGGTTTGTGGGAAGGGAGTAATAAGGGCGGGGAAAAAGAATGGGGGCATTACGATTAGCATGTATAGTGTGTAACTTGGGGGGTCATTTGTACGGCTGCATAACACAGAGAAGACATGTAGTGATTCTACAGCATCTTAGTACACGCTGACGGACAGGGACTGTAACTGGCTTTTGCCGGGGTCTTGGTGAAGGGTGTAGACTGGAAAACATAATGTTCTGCATGTGATTGTATATTAATGAGAACAAAAAGAATTTCAAAGTGCAGTAAGAGCACAGCTCTCATATATCAGAATAAAAGTACAGGCTTTGAGTGCTCCAATCAAAAGACCCAGTGTTAGAAGAACTGATGAAAACTCAAGACCTCCTACGTGCTCCCTTACTGGAGACTCACTTGAGATCCAAGGACACAGACAAACAACAAGCTGAAGGGGCGGGGACAGATTACCTATACAAGTGAAAATAAGAAACAAACAAACAAATGAATTCTGTTTGAGTCCCCAGAGAGAGTCAGTAGAAAATAGCCCTATCTAGCCACCGTGAATTCTTTTTGTTTGATTTCAGCAGTGCTCAGGCATAGATTTAGTGGTGCAGCAAGTTCCTTCTCATTTCCTCTCACCTCAACAAATGAATTGCTGTAATAATATGCGTCTGGGCTTTTAAAATCATTGCTTTTTATGATGTTCACGAATGTAAAGAAGTAATAACCACCCAAGGAGGGAAGTTTGGACCCTCAAATAAACACTTCACTCCACAACACACTCTTTGTTCCCAACTGCTCCTGTCCAGAAATAGGTGTTCCTTTATATTTGTCCCTGCACCTATCAGCAGTGATCACGCCGATGTCCCTCAAACATGGTGGTGTGCAAAGAACCAAGTACACTTTTCTTTCGACAACCGAACCAGACGAAGGATACTTGTGGTCTTCAGGGATCACTTACTCACTGAATGTGGCTAAATAAAGTCACCAAGCGAGCAGGAAGTATAAGAGGACAGAGGACAGAGATACAGGTTCAAGTCCTTTCACCTCCATTTACTGGTTTTGTAAGCACACGCGGCGGACTCTACCTGAAAGTGTATCGGTGAACACAGTGCTCTCCTCATGGCTTAGTTACCTTGCAAGATTTCTGGAAGCATAATGTAGGGAAGAGACATAGGCTATGTTGTTAACTGTTCTGGACAGAAGGATAGATGGGCAGACAAAAAGATGATTGATTCCTAGATAGATAGGTACACAGATGACAGATGGAAGATAGATAGATAGGTACATAGATTGATAGATGATAGACATCATAGATAGATGATAGTAAGATAGATAGATAGATACATAGATACATTCATACATACATACATAGATACATAGATAGACAGACAGACCATTAGATAGATAGAAACAGATACATATCGATTGACACAAAGCTATTGTTCATAACCAGGAGTTGAATGGTGAATAACATAGCTAAACTACAAACAAAAAGGAAGAATGAAATCCAGTTTAAAAAGTGCAGTAAGCAGCCTTAAGAAGAAAACAAATACTACCATTTGCAATGACCTGGATGGAGCTAGACGGTAGTATGTTCAGAGAAATAGGCCAGGCGGAGAAAGACATGTACCAAGTGTTTTCACTCATGTGTGGAGTATAACAACAAAGAAAAACTGAAAAAAAAAAACAGCAGCAGACTCACAGAACCCGAGGTTGACTAAAAGTTACCAAAGGGAAAAGGACTGGGCAGGGTGGGTCTGAAGGGACGGATAAGTGTGAGGAGAAAGAATGGGGGCATTAGTTTTAGCATGTATAATGCTTGGGGTCGAGGGGGCATGGGGAGTGCTGTACAACACAGAGAAGGCTAGTAGAGATCATGTAGCATCTTACTACTCACTGATGGACAGCGACTGTAACGGGGTCTGTTGGGAGGGACATGGTGAAGGGGTCTACAGCATCCAACTACGCAGATCGACAGCAACTGAAGACGTTTTACAGGGGTACTTGGTGAAGGGGGGAGCATAGTAAACATAATGTTCTTCAAGTGATTTTAGCTTAGTGATAAAAAAAATTCTTTAAGTGCAATAAGTGCACAGCTCTGAATCATCAGAATAAAAGGTCAGGCAATGAGTGCAGCAAACAAAAGACACAGGGTTAAAAGAAGGGATGAAAACTCAAGACACCTACGTGCTTACTTACAGGAGACTCACTTGAGAATCAAGGACACAGACAAACTACAAGCCGAAGGTGTGTGGACAATTACGCTACACGAGTGAAACTGAAAAACAAACAAACAAACAAATGAATTCTGTTTGAGTCCCCTGATACAGTCCGAAGAAAATAGCCCTATCTGGCCTCCATGAATTCTTTTTGTTTAGTTTCAGCCATTCCCAGCCATTGATTTAGTGGTGCAGCAACATACTTCTCATTTTCTCTCTTCTCAACAACTGAGTTGCTGTAATAATAAGCATGTGGGCCTTTGAAATCAGTGGGTTTTATGATGTTCACGAATGTGAAGATCTAATAACTACCTAAAGAGGGAAGTTTGGACACTCAAATAAACACGTCACCCCACAATACACTCTTAGCTCCCAACTTCACCTCTCTTGAAATTGGTGTTCCTTTTTATTTGACACTCCGTCCTACCGGCGGTGATCACGCTGATGTCCTTCAAACATGGTGGTGAGCAAAGAACAAGTTTACTTTTCTCGTGACAACAGCCCCAGAGGAATGATACTTGTGGTCTTCAGGAGCAATTAGTCAAAGAATGTGGCTAAATACAGACAGTAAGTTAGAAGGAGATGAAAGAGGACAGAGGATAGAGACACGGGTTCAAGTCCCGGCACAAAAATTTTCCGGTTTTGTAGGTACACGCGGCCGACTCGACCTGCAAGTGTCTAGGTGAATCAAGTGCTCTCTCTACAGCCTAGATACTTTGCAGGATTTTTGGAAGCATAGTGTAGGAAAGTGATATAGGACATATGGTTAACTGTTCTGTACACAAGGACAGATGGGCAGACAAATGATGATTGATTGATTGATTGATTGATTGATAAATAGATAGACAAACAGATAGATAGATATAGGTACATATCGATTAACACAAAGCTACTGCTCATAACCAGGAGAGCAATGGTGAAAGCACATAGCGAAACTACAAACAAAAAAGAAGAATGAAATCCAGTTTGAAATGTGCAGTAAGCAGCCATAAGAAGAAAACAAATCCTATCATTTGCAATAACGTGGATGGAGCTAGAGGGTATTATGCTCAGTCAAATATTCCAGGAGGAGAAATACATGTACCAAATGATTTCACTCATGTGTGGAGTATGATAACAAAGAAAAACTGAAGGAAAAGACAGCAGCAGACTCACAGAACCCGAGAGTGGACTAACAGTTACCAAAGAGAAAGGGACTGGGTTGGGTTTGTGGGAAGGGAGTAATAAGGGCGGGGAAAAAGAATGGGGGCATTACGATTAGCATGTATAGTGTGTAACTTGGGGGGTCATTTGTACGGCTGCATAACACAGAGAAGACATGTAGTGATTCTACAGCATCTTAGTACACGCTGACGGACAGGGACTGTAACTGGCTTTTGCCGGGGTCTTGGTGAAGGGTGTAGACTGGAAAACATAATGTTCTGCATGTGACTGTATATTAATGAGAACAAAAAGAATTTCAAAGTGCAGTAAGAGCACAGCTCTCATATATCAGAATAAAAGTACAGGCTTTGAGTGCTCCAATCAAAAGACCCAGTGTTAGAAGAACTGATGAAAACTCAAGACCTCCTACGTGCTCCCTTACTGGAGACTCACTTGAGATCCAAGGACACAGACAAACAACAAGCTGAAGGGGCGGGGACAGATTACCTATACAAGTGAAAATAAGAAACAAACAAACAAATGAATTCTGTTTGAGTCCCCAGAGAGAGTCAGTAGAAAATAGCCCTATCTAGCCACCGTGAATTCTTTTTGTTTGATTTCAGCAGTGCTCAGGCATAGATTTAGTGGTGCAGCAAGTTCCTTCTCATTTCCTCTCACCTCAACAAATGAATTGCTGTAATAATATGCGTCTGGGCTTTAAAAATCATTGCTTTTTATGATGTTCACGAATGTAAAGAAGTAATAACCACCCAAGGAGGGAAGTTTGGACCCTCAAATAAACACTTCAGTCCACAACACACTCTTTGTTCCCAACTGCTCCTGTCCAGAAATAGGTGTTCCTTTATATTTGTCCCTGCACCTATCAGCAGTGATCACGCCGATGTCCCTCAAACATGGTGGTGTGCATAGAACCAAGTACACTTTTCTTTCGACAACCGAACCAGACGAAGGATACTTGTGGTCTTCAGGGATCACTTACTCACTGAATGTGGCTAAATAAAGTCACCAAGCGAGCAGGAAGTATAAGAGGACAGAGGACAGAGATACAGGTTCAAGTCCTTTCACCTCCATTTACTGGTTTTGTAAGCACACGCGGCGGACTCTACCTGAAAGTGTATCGGTGAACACAGTGCTCTCCTCATGGCTTAGTTACCTTGCAAGATTTCTGGAAGCATAATGTAGGGAAGAGACATAGGCTATGTTGTTAACTGTTCTGGACAGAAGGATAGCTGGGCAGACAAAAAGATGATTGATTCCTAGATAGATAGGTACACAGATGACAGATGGAAGATAGATAGATAGGTACATAGATTGATAGATGATAGACATCATAGATAGATGATAGTAAGATAGATAGATAGATACATAGATACATTCATACATACATACATAGATACATAGATAGACAGACAGACCATTAGATAGATAGAAACAGATACATATCGATTGACACAAAGCTATTGTTCATAACCAGGAGTTGAATGGTGAATAACATAGCTAAACTACAAACAAAAAGGAAGAATGAAATCCAGTTTAAAAAGTGCAGTAAGCAGCCTTAAGAAGAAAACAAATACTACCATTTGCAATGACCTGGATGGAGCTAGACGGTAGTATGTTCAGAGAAATAGGCCAGGCGGAGAAAGACATGTACCAAGTGTTTTCACTCATGTGTGGAGTATAACAACAAAGAAAAACTGAAGGAAAAAAACAGCAGCAGACTCACAGAACCCGAGAGTTGACTAAAAGTTACCAAAGGGAAAAGGACTGGGCAGGGTGGGTCTGAAGGGACGGATAAGTGTGAGGAGAAAGAATGGGGGCATTAGTTTTAGCATGTATAATGCTTGGGGTCGAGGGGGCATGGGGAGTGCTGTACAACACAGAGAAGGCTAGTAGAGATCATGTAGCATCTTACTACTCACTGATGGACAGCGACTGTAACGGGGTCTGTTGGGAGGGACATGGTGAAGGGGTCTACAGCATCCAACTACGCAGATCGACAGCAACTGAAGACGTTTTACAGGGGTACTTGGTGAAGGGGGGAGCATAGTAAACATAATGTTCTTCAAGTGATTTTAGCTTAATGATAAAAAAAATTCTTTAAGTGCAATAAGTGCACAGCTCTGAATCATCAGAATAAAAGGTCAGGCAATGAGTGCAGCAAACAAAAGACACAGGGTTAAGAGAAGGGATGAAAACTCAAGACACCTACGTGCTTACTTACAGGAGACTCACTTGAGATCCAAGGACACAGACAAACTACAAGCCGAAGGTGTGTGGACAATTACGCTACACGAGTGAAACTGAAAAACAAACAAACAAACAAATGAATTCTGTTTGAGTCCCCTGATACAGTCCGAAGAAAATAGCCCTATCTGGCCTCCATGAATTCTTTTTGTTTAGTTTCAGCCGTTCCCAGCCATTGATTTAGTGGTGCATCAACATACTTCTCATTTTCTCTCTTCTCAACAACTGAGTTGCTGTAATAATAAGCATGTGGGCCTTTGAAATCAGTGGGTTTTATGATGTTCACGAATGTGAAGATCTAATAACTACCTAAAGAGGGAAGTTTGGACACTCAAATAAACACGTCACCCCACAATACACTCTTAGCTCCCAACTTCACCTCTCTTGAAATTGGTGTTCCTTTTGATTTGACACTCCGTCCTATCGGCGGTGATCACGCTGATGTCCTTCAAACATGGTGGTGAGCAAAGAACAAGTTTACTTTTCTCGTGACAACAGCCCCAGAGGAATGATACTTGTGGTCTTCAGGGAGCAATTAGTCAAAGAATGTGGCTAAATACAGACAGTAAGTTAGAAGGACATGAAAGAGGACAGAGGATAGAGACACGGGTTCAAGTCCCGGCACAAAAATTTTCCGGTTTTGTAGGTACACGCGGCCGACTCGACCTGCAAGTGTCTAGGTGAATCAAGTGCTCTCTCTACAGCCTAGATACTTTGCAGGATTTTTGGAAGCATAGTGTAGGAAAGTGATATAGGACATATGGTTAACTGTTCTGTACACAAGGACAGATGGGCAGACAAATGATTGATTGATTGATTGATTGATAAATAGATAGACAAACAGATAGATAGATATAGGTACATATCGATTAACACAAAGCTACTGCTCATAACCAGGAGAGCAATGGTGAAAGCACATAGCGAAACTACAAACAAAAAAGAAGAATGAAATCCAGTTTGAAATGTGCAGTAAGCAGCCATAAGAAGAAAACAAATCCTATCATTTGCAATAACGTGGATGGAGCTAGAGGGTATTATGCTCAGTCAAATATTCCAGGAGGAGAAATACATGTACCAAATGATTTCACTCATGTGTGGAGTATGATAACAAAGAAAAACTGAAGGAAAAGACAGCAGCAGACTCACAGAACCCGAGAGTGGACTAACAGTCACCAAAGAGAAAGGGACTGGGTTGGGTTTGTGGGAAGGGAGTAATAAGGGCGGGGAAAAAGAATGGGGGCATTACGATTAGCATGTATAGTGTGTAACGTGGGGGGTCATTTGTACGGCTGCATAACACAGAGAAGACATGTAGTGATTCTACAGCATCTTAGTACACGCTGACGGACAGGGACTGTAACTGGCTTTTGCCGGGGTCTTGGTGAAGGGTGTAGACAGGAAAACATAATGTTCTGCATGTGATTGTATATTAATGAGAACAAAAAGAATTTCAAAGTGCAGTAAGAGCACAGCTCTCATATATCAGAATAAAAGTACAGGCTTTGAGTGCTCCTATCAAAAGACCCAGTGTTAGAAGAACTGATGAAAACTCAAGACCTCCTACGTGCTCCCTTACTGGAGACTCACTTGAGATCCAAGGACACAGACAAACAACAAGCTGAAGGGGCAGGGACAGATTACCTATACAAGTGAAAATAAGAAACAAACAAACAAATGAATTCTGTTTGAGTCCCCAGAGAGAGTCAGTAGAAAATAGCCCTATCTAGCCACCGTGAATTCTTTTTGTTTGATTTCAGCAGTGCTCAGGCATAGATTTAGTGGTGCAGCAAGTTCCTTCTCATTTCCTCTCACCTCAACAAATGAATTGCTGTAATAATATGCGTCTGGGCTTTTAAAATCATTGCTTTTTATGATGTTCACGAATGTAAAGAAGTAATAACCACCTAAGGAGGGAAGTTTGGACCCTCAAATAAACACTTCACTCCACAACACACTCTTTGTTCCCAACTTCTCCTGTCCAGAAATAGGTGTTCCTTTATATTTGTCCCTGCACCTATCAGCAGTGATCACGCCGATGTCCCTCAAACATGGTGGTGTGCAAAGAACCAAGTACACTTTTCTTTCGACAACCGAACCAGACGAAGGATACTTGTGGTCTTCAGGGATCACTTACTCACTGAATGTGGCTAAATAAAGTCACCAAGCGAGCAGGAAGTATAAGAGGACAGAGGACAGAGATACAGGTTCAAGTCCTTTCACCTCCATTTACTGGTTTTGTAAGCACACGCGGCGGACTCTACCTGAAAGTGTATCGGTGAACACAGTGCTCTCCTCATGGCTTAGTTACCTTGCAAGATTTCTGGAAGCATAATGTAGGGAAGAGACATAGGCTATGTTGTTAACTGTTCTGGACAGAAGGATAGATGGGCAGACAAAAAGATGATTGATTCCTAGATAGATAGGTACACAGATGACAGATGGAAGATAGATAGATAGGTACATAGATTGATAGATGATAGACATCATAGATAGATGATAGTAAGATAGATAGATAGATACATAGATACATTCATACATACATACATAGATACATAGATAGACAGACAGACCATTAGATAGATAGAAACAGATACATATCGATTGACACAAAGCTATTGTTCATAACCAGGAGTTGAATGGTGAATAACATAGCTAAACTACAAACAAAAAGGAAGAATGAAATCCAGTTTAAAAAGTGCAGTAAGCAGCCTTAAGAAGAAAACAAATACTACCATTTGCAATGACCTGGATGGAGCTAGACGGTAGTATGTTCAGAGAAATAGGCCAGGCGGAGAAAGACATGTACCAAGTGTTTTCACTCATGTGTGGAGTATAACAACAAAGAAAAACTGAAGGAAAAAAACAGCAGCAGACTCACAGAACCCGAGAGTTGACTAAAAGTTACCAAAGGGAAAAGGACTGGGCAGGGTGGGTCTGAAGGGACGGATAAGTGTGAGGAGAAAGAATGGGGGCATTAGTTTTAGCATGTATAATGCTTGGGGTCGAGGGGGCATGGGGAGTGCTGTACAACACAGAGAAGGCTAGTAGAGATCATGTAGCATCTTACTACTCACTGATGGACAGCGACTGTAACAGGGTCTGTTGGGAGGGACATGGTGAAGGGGTCTACAGCATCCAACTACGCAGATCGACAGCAACTGAAGACGTTTTACAGGGGTACTTGGTGAAGGGGGGAGCATAGTAAACATAATGTTCTTCAAGTGATTTTAGCTTAATGATAAAAAAAATTCTTTAAGTGCAATAAGTGCACAGCTCTGAATCATCAGAATAAAAGGTCAGGCAATGAGTGCAGCAAACAAAAGACACAGGGTTAAGAGAAGGGATGAAAACTCAAGACACCTACGTGCTTACTTACAGGAGACTCACTTGAGATCCAAGGACACAGACAAACTACAAGCCGAAGGTGTGTGGACAATTACGCTACACGAGTGAAACTGAAAAACAAACAAACAAACAAATGAATTCTGTTTGAGTCCCCTGATACAGTCCGAAGAAAATAGCCCTATCTGGCCTCCATGAATTCTTTTTGTTTAGTTTCAGCCGTTCCCAGCCATTGATTTAGTGGTGCAGCAACATACTTCTCATTTTCTCTCTTCTCAACAACTGAGTTGCTGTAATAATAAGCATGTGGGCCTTTGAAATCAGTGGGTTTTATGATGTTCACGAATGTGAAGATCTAATAACTACCTAAAGAGGGAAGTTTGGACACTCAAATAAACACGTCACCCCACAATACACTCTTAGCTCCCAACTTCACCTCTCTTGAAATTGGTGTTCCTTTTGATTTGACACTCCGTCCTATCGGCGGTGATCACGCTGATGTCCTTCAAACATGGTGGTGAGCAAAGAACAAGTTTACTTTTCTCGTGACAACAGCCCCAGAGGAATGATACTTGTGGTCTTCAGGGAGCAATTAGTCAAAGAATGTGGCTAAATACAGACAGTAAGTTAGAAGGACATGAAAGAGGACAGAGGATAGAGACACGGGTTCAAGTCCCGGCACAAAAATTTTCCGGTTTTGTAGGTACACGCGGCCGACTCGACCTGCAAGTGTCTAGGTGAATCAAGTGCTCTCTCTACAGCCTAGATACTTTGCAGGATTTTTGGAAGCATAGTGTAGGAAAGTGATATAGGACATATGGTTAACTGTTCTGTACACAAGGACAGATGGGCAGACAAATGATGATTGATTGATTGATTGATTGATAAATAGATAGACAAACAGATAGATAGATATAGGTACATATCGATTAACACAAAGCTACTGCTCATAACCAGGAGAGCAATGGTGAAAGCACATAGCGAAACTACAAACAAAAAAGAAGAATGAAATCCAGTTTGAAATGTGCAGTAAGCAGCCATAAGAAGAAAACAAATCCTATCATTTGCAATAACGTGGATGGAGCTAGAGGGTATTATGCTCAGTCAAATATTCCAGGAGGAGAAATACATGTACCAAATGATTTCACTCATGTGTGGAGTATGATAACAAAGAAAAACTGAAGGAAAAGACAGCAGCAGACTCACAGAACCCGAGAGTGGACTAACAGTTACCAAAGAGAAAGGGACTGGGTTGGGTTTGTGGGAAGGGAGTAATAAGGGCGGGGAAAAAGAATGGGGGCATTACAATTAGCATGTATAGTGTGTAACGTGGGGGGTCATTTGTACGGCTGCATAACACAGAGAAGACATGTAGTGATTCTACAGCATCTTAGTACACGCTGACGGACAGGGACTGTAACTGGCTTTTGCCGGGGTCTTGGTGAAGGGTGTAGACTGGAAAACATAATGTTCTGCATGTGATTGTATATTAATGAGAACAAAAAGAATTTCAAAGTGCAGTAAGTGCACAGCTCTCATATATCAGAATAAAAGTACAGGCTTTGAGTGCTCCTATCAAAAGACCCAGTGTTAGAAGAACTGATGAAAACTCAAGACCTCCTACGTGCTCCCTTACTGGAGACTCACTTGAGATCCAAGGACACAGACAAACAACAAGCTGAAGGGGCAGGGACAGATTACCTATACAAGTGAAAATAAGAAACAAACAAACAAATGAATTCTGTTTGAGTCCCCAGAGAGAGTCAGTAGAAAATAGCCCTATCTAGCCACCGTGAATTCTTTTTGTTTGATTTCAGCAGTGCTCAGGCATAGATTTAGTGGTGCAGCAAGTTCCTTCTCATTTCCTCTCACCTCAACAAATGAATTGCTGTAATAATATGCGTCTGGGCTTTTAAAATCATTGCTTTTTATGATGTTCACGAATGTAAAGAAGTAATAACCACCTAAGGAGGGAAGTTTGGACCCTCAAATAAACACTTCACTCCACAACACACTCTTTGTTCCCAACTGCTCCTGTCCAGAAATAGGTGTTCCTTTATATTTGTCCCTGCACCTATCAGCAGTGATCACGCCGATGTCCCTCAAACATGGTGGTGTGCAAAGAACCAAGTACACTTTTCTTTCGACAACCGAACCAGACGAAGGATACTTGTGGTCTTCAGGGATCACTTACTCACTGAATGTGGCTAAATAAAGTCACCAAGCGAGCAGGAAGTATAAGAGGACAGAGGACAGAGATACAGGTTCAAGTCCTTTCACCTCCATTTACTGGTTTTGTAAGCACACGCGGCGGACTCTACCTGAAAGTGTATCGGTGAACACAGTGCTCTCCTCATGGCTTAGTTACCTTGCAAGATTTCTGGAAGCATAATGTAGGGAAGAGACATAGGCTATGTTGTTAACTGTTCTGGACAGAAGGATAGATGGGCAGACAAAAAGATGATTGATTCCTAGATAGATAGGTACACAGATGACAGATGGAAGATAGATAGATAGGTACATAGATTGATAGATGATAGACATCATAGATAGATGATAGTAAGATAGATAGATAGATACATAGATACATTCATACATACATACATAGATACATAGATAGACAGACAGACCATTAGATAGATAGAAACAGATACATATCGATTGACACAAAGCTATTGTTCATAACCAGGAGTTGAATGGTGAATAACATAGCTAAACTACAAACAAAAAGGAAGAATGAAATCCAGTTTAAAAAGTGCAGTAAGCAGCCTTAAGAAGAAAACAAATACTACCATTTGCAATGACCTGGATGGAGCTAGACGGTAGTATGTTCAGAGAAATAGGCCAGGCGGAGAAAGACATGTACCAAGTGTTTTCACTCATGTGTGGAGTATAACAACAAAGAAAAACTGAAGGAAAAAAACAGCAGCAGACTCACAGAACCCGAGAGTTGACTAAAAGTTACCAAAGGGAAAAGGACTGGGCAGGGTGGGTCTGAAGGGACGGATAAGTGTGAGGAGAAAGAATGGGGGCATTAGTTTTAGCATGTATAATGCTTGGGGTCGAGGGGGCATGGGGAGTGCTGTACAACACAGAGAAGGCTAGTAGAGATCATGTAGCATCTTACTACTCACTGATGGACAGCGACTGTAACAGGGTCTGTTGGGAGGGACATGGTGAAGGGGACTACAGCATCCAACTACGCAGATCGACAGCAACTGAAGACGTTTTACAGGGGTACTTGGTGAAGGAGGAGCATAGTAAACATAATGTTCTTCAAGTGATTTTAGCTTAATGATAAAAAAAATTCTTTAAGTGCAATAAGTGCACAGCTCTGAATCATCAGAATAAAAGGTCAGGCAATGAGTGCAGCAAACAAAAGACACAGGGTTAAGAGAAGGGATGAAAACTCAAGACACCTACGTGCTTACTTACAGGAGACTCACTTGAGATCCAAGGACACAGACAAACTACAAGCCGAAGGTGTGTGGACAATTACGCTACACGAGTGAAACTGAAAAACAAACAAACAAACAAATGAATTCTGTTTGAGTCCCCTGATACAGTCAGAAGAAAATAGCCCTATCTGGCCTCCATGAATTCTTTTTGTTTAGTTTCAGCCGTTCCCAGCCATTGATTTAGTGGTGCAGCAACATACTTCTCATTTTCTCTCTTCTCAACAACTGAGTTGCTGTAATAATAAGCATGTGGGCCTTTGAAATCAGTGGGTTTTATGATGTTCACGAATGTGAAGATCTAATAACTACATAAAGAGGGAAGTTTGGACACTCAAATAAACACGTCACCCCACAATACACTTTTAGCTCCCAACTTCACCTCTCTTGAAATTGGTGTTCCTTTTGATTTGACACTCCGTCCTATCGGCGGTGATCACGCTGATGTCCTTCAAACATGGTGGTGAGCAAAGAACAAGTTTACTTTTCTCGTGACAACAGCCCCAGAGGAATGATACTTGTGGTCTTCAGGGAGCAATTAGTCAAAGAATGTGGCTAAATACAGACAGTAAGTTAGAAGGAGATGAAAGAGGACAGAGGATAGAGACACGGGTTCAAGTCCCGGCACAAAAATTTTCCGGTTTTGTAGGTACACACGGCCGACTCGACCTGCAAGTGTCTAGGTGAATCAAGTGCTCTCTCTACAGCCTAGATACTTTGCAGGATTTTTGGAAGCATAGTGTAGGAAAGTGATATAGGACATTTGGTTAACTGTTCTGTACACAAGGACAGATGGGCAGACAAATGATGATTGATTGATTGATTGATTGATAAATAGATAGACAAACAGATAGATAGATATAGGTACATATCGATTAACACAAAGCTACTGCTCATAACCAGGAGAGCAATGGTGAAAGCACATAGCGAAACTACAAACAAAAAAGAAGAATGAAATCCAGTTTGAAATGTGCAGTAAGCAGCCATAAGAAGAAAACAAATCCTATCATTTGCAATAACGTGGATGGAGCTAGAGGGTATTATGCTCAGTCAAATATTCCAGGAGGAGAAATACATGTACCAAATGATTTCACTCATGTGTGGAGTATGATAACAAAGAAAAACTGAAGGAAAAGACAGCAGCAGACTCACAGAACCCGAGAGTGGACTAACAGTTACCAAAGAGAAAGGGACTGGGTTGGGTTTGTGGGAAGGGAGTAATAAGGGCGGGGAAAAAGAATGGGGGCATTACGATTAGCATGTATAGTGTGTAACTTGGGGGGTCATTTGTACGGCTGCATAACACAGAGAAGACATGTAGTGATTCTACAGCATCTTAGTACACGCTGACGGACAGGGACTGTAACTGGCTTTTGCCGGGGTCTTGGTGAAGGGTGTAGACTGGAAAACATAATGTTCTGCATGTGACTGTATATTAATGAGAACAAAAAGAATTTCAAAGTGCAGTAAGAGCACAGCTCTCATATATCAGAATAAAAGTACAGGCTTTGAGTGCTCCAATCAAAAGACCCAGTGTTAGAAGAACTGATGAAAACTCAAGACCTCCTACGTGCTCCCTTACTGGAGACTCACTTGAGATCCAAGGACACAGACAAACAACAAGCTGAAGGGGCGGGGACAGACTACCTATACAAGTGAAAATAAGAAACAAACAAACAAATGAATTCTGTTTGAGTCCCCAGAGAGAGTCAGTAGAAAATAGCCCTATCTAGCCACCGTGAATTCTTTTTGTTTGATTTCAGCAGTGCTCAGGCATAGATTTAGTGGTGCAGCAAGTTCCTTCTCATTTCCTCTCACCTCAACAAATGAATTGCTGTAATAATATGCGTCTGGGCTTTTAAAATCATTGCTTTTTATGATGTTCACGAATGTAAAGAAGTAATAACCACCTAAGGAGGGAAGTTTGGACCCTCAAATAAACACTTCACTCCACAACACACTCTTTGTTCCCAACTGCTCCTGTCCAGAAATAGGTGTTCCTTTATATTTGTCCCTGCACCTATCAGCAGTGATCACGCCGATGTCCCTCAAACATGGTGGTGTGCAAAGAACCAAGTACACTTTTCTTTCGACAACCGAACCAGACGAAGGATACTTGTGGTCTTCAGGGATCACTTACTCACTGAATGTGGCTAAATAAAGTCACCAAGCGAGCAGGAAGTATAAGAGGACAGAGGACAGAGATACAGGTTCAAGTCCTTTCACCTCCATTTACTGGTTTTGTAAGCACACGCGGCGGACTCTACCTGAAAGTGTATCGGTGAACACAGTGCTCTCCTCATGGCTTAGTTACCTTGCAAGATTTCTGGAAGCATAATGTAGGGAAGAGACATAGGCTATGTTGTTAACTGTTCTGGACAGAAGGATAGATGGGCAGACAAAAAGATGATTGATTCCTAGATAGATAGGTACACAGATGACAGATGGAAGATAGATAGATAGGTACATAGATTGATAGATGATAGACATCATAGATAGATGATCGTAAGATAGATAGATAGATACATAGATACATTCATACATACATACATAGATACATAGATAGACAGACAGACCATTAGATAGATAGAAACAGATACATATCGATTGACACAAAGCTATTGTTCATAACCAGGAGTTGAATGGTGAATAACATAGCTAAACTACAAACAAAAAGGAAGAATGAAATCCAGTTTAAAAAGTGCAGTAAGCAGCCTTAAGAAGAAAACAAATACTACCATTTGCAATGACCTGGATGGAGCTAGACGGTAGTATGTTCAGAGAAATAGGCCAGGCGGAGAAAGACATGTACCAAGTGTTTTCACTCATGTGTGGAGTATAACAACAAAGAAAAACTGAAGGAAAAAAACAGCAGCAGACTCACAGAACCCGAGAGTTGACTAAAAGTTACCAAAGGGAAAAGGACTGGGCAGGGTGGGTCTGAAGGGACGGATAAGTGTGAGGAGAAAGAATGGGGGCATTAGTTTTAGCATGTATAATGCTTGGGGTCGAGGGGGCATGGGGAGTGCTGTACAACACAGAGAAGGCTAGTAGAGATCATGTAGCATCTTACTACTCACTGATGGACAGCGACTGTAACAGGGTCTGTTGGGAGGGACATGGTGAAGGGGTCTACAGCATCCAACTACGCAGATCGACAGCAACTGAAGACGTTTTACAGGGGTACTTGGTGAAGGGGGGAGCATAGTTAACATAATGTTCTTCAAGTGATTTTAGCTTAATGATAAAAAAAATTCTTTAAGTGCAATAAGTGCACAGCTCTGAATCATCAGAATAAAAGGTCAGGCAATGAGTGCTGCAAACAAAAGACACAGGGTTAAGAGAAGGGATGAAAACTCAAGACACCTACGTGCTTACTTACAGGAGACTCACTTGAGATCCAAGGACACAGACAAACTACAAGCCGAAGGTGTGTGGACAATTACGCTACACGAGTGAAACTGAAAAACAAACAAACAAACAAATGAATTCTGTTTGAGTCCCCTGATACAGTCCGAAGAAAATAGCCCTATCTGGCCTCCATGAATTCTTTTTGTTTAGTTTCAGCCGTTCCCAGCCATTGATTTAGTGGTGCAGCAACATACTTCTCATTTTCTCTCTTCTCAACAACTGAGTTGCTGTAATAATAAGCATGTGGGCCTTTGAAATCAGTGGGTTTTATGATGTTCACGAAAGTGAAGATCTAATAACTACCTAAAGAGGGAAGTTTGGACACTCAAATAAACACGTCACCCCACAATACACTCTTAGCTCCCAACTTCACCTCTCTTGAAATTGGTGTTCCTTTTGATTTGACACTCCGTCCTATCGGCGGTGATCACGCTGATGTCCTTCAAACATGGTGGTGAGCAAAGAACAAGTTTACTTTTCTCGTGACAACAGCCCCAGAGGAATGATACTTGTGGTCTTCAGGGAGCAATTAGTCAAAGAATGTGGCTAAATACAGACAGTAAGTTAGAAGGAGATGAAAGAGGACAGAGGATAGAGACACGGGTTCAAGTCCCGGCACAAAAATTTTCCGGTTTTGTAGGTACACGCGGCCGACTCGACCTGCAAGTGTCTAGGTGAATCAAGTGCTCTCTCTACAGCCTAGATACTTTGCAGGATTTTTGGAAGCATAGTGTAGGAAAGTGATATAGGACATATGGTTAACTGTTCTGTACACAAGGACAGATGGGCAGACAAATGATGATTGATTGATTGATTGATTGATTGATAAATAGATAGACAAACAGATAGATAGATATAGGTACATATCGATTAACACAAAGCTACTGCTCATAACCAGGAGAGCAATGGTGAAAGCACATAGCGAAACTACAAACAAAAAAGAAGAATGAAATCCAGTTTGAAATGTGCAGTAAGCAGCCATAAGAAGAAAACAAATCCTATCATTTGCAATAACGTGGATGGAGCTAGAGGGTATTATGCTCAGTCAAATATTCCAGGAGGAGAAATACATGTACCAAATGATTTCACTCATGTGTGGAGTATGATAACAAAGAAAAACTGAAGGAAAAGACAGCAGCAGACTCACAGAACCCGAGAGTGGACTAACAGTTACCAAAGAGAAAGGGACTGGGTTGGGTTTGTGGGAAGGGAGTAATAAGGGCGGGGAAAAAGAATGGGGGCATTACGATTAGCATGTATAGTGTGTAACTTGGGGGGTCATTTGTACGGCTGCATAACACAGAGAAGACATGTAGTGATTCTACAGCATCTTAGTACACGCTGACGGACAGGGACTGTAACTGGCTTTTGCCGGGGTCTTGGTGAAGGGTGTAGACTGGAAAACATAATGTTCTGCATGTGATTGTATATTAATGAGAACAAAAAGAATTTCAAAGTGCAGTAAGAGCACAGCTCTCATATATCAGAATAAAAGTACAGGCTTTGAGTGCTCCAATCAAAAGACCCAGTGTTAGAAGAACTGATGAAAACTCAAGACCTCCTACGTGCTCCCTTACTGGAGACTCACTTGAGATCCAAGGACACAGACAAACAACAAGCTGAAGGGGCGGGGACAGATTACCTATACAAGTGAAAATAAGAAACAAACAAACAAATGAATTCTGTTTGAGTCCCCAGAGAGAGTCAGTAGAAAATAGCCCTATCTAGCCACCGTGAATTCTTTTTGTTTGATTTCAGCAGTGCTCAGGCATAGATTTAGTGGTGCAGCAAGTTCCTTCTCATTTCCTCTCACCTCAACAAATGAATTGCTGTAATAATATGCGTCTGGGCTTTTAAAATCATTGCTTTTTATGATGTTCACGAATGTAAAGAAGTAATAACCACCCAAGGAGGGAAGTTTGGACCCTCAAATAAACACTTCACTCCACAACACACTCTTTGTTCCCAACTGCTCCTGTCCAGAAATAGGTGTTCCTTTATATTTGTCCCTGCACCTATCAGCAGTGATCACGCCGATGTCCCTCAAACATGGTGGTGTGCAAAGAACCAAGTACACTTTTCTTTCGACAACCGAACCAGACGAAGGATACTTGTGGTCTTCAGGGATCACTTACTCACTGAATGTGGCTAAATAAAGTCACCAAGCGAGCAGGAAGTATAAGAGGACAGAGGACAGAGATACAGGTTCAAGTCCTTTCACCTCCATTTACTGGTTTTGTAAGCACACGCGGCGGACTCTACCTGAAAGTGTATCGGTGAACACAGTGCTCTCCTCATGGCTTAGTTACCTTGCAAGATTTCTGGAAGCATAATGTAGGGAAGAGACATAGGCTATGTTGTTAACTGTTCTGGACAGAAGGATAGATGGGCAGACAAAAAGATGATTGATTCCTAGATAGATAGGTACACAGATGACAGATGGAAGATAGATAGATAGGTACATAGATTGATAGATGATAGACATCATAGATAGATGATAGTAAGATAGATAGATAGATACATAGATACATTCATACATACATACATAGATACATAGATAGACAGACAGACCATTAGATAGATAGAAACAGATACATATCGATTGACACAAAGCTATTGTTCATAACCAGGAGTTGAATGGTGAATAACATAGCTAAACTACAAACAAAAAGGAAGAATGAAATCCAGTTTAAAAAGTGCAGTAAGCAGCCTTAAGAAGAAAACAAATACTACCATTTGCAATGACCTGGATGGAGCTAGACGGTAGTATGTTCAGAGAAATAGGCCAGGCGGAGAAAGACATGTACCAAGTGTTTTCACTCATGTGTGGAGTATAACAACAAAGAAAAACTGAAGGAAAAAAACAGCAGCAGACTCACAGAACCCGAGGTTGACTAAAAGTTACCAAAGGGAAAAGGACTGGGCAGGGTGGGTCTGAAGGGACGGATAAGTGTGAGGAGAAAGAATGGGGGCATTAGTTTTAGCATGTATAATGCTTGGGGTCGAGGGGGCATGGGGAGTGCTGTACAACACAGAGAAGGCTAGTAGAGATCATGTAGCATCTTACTACTCACTGATGGACAGCGACTGTAACGGGGTCTGTTGGGAGGGACATGGTGAAGGGGTCTACAGCATCCAACTACGCAGATCGACAGCAACTGAAGACGTTTTACAGGGGTACTTGGTGAAGGGGGGAGCATAGTAAACATAATGTTCTTCAAGTGATTTTAGCTTAGTGATAAAAAAAATTCTTTAAGTGCAATAAGTGCACAGCTCTGAATCATCAGAATAAAAGGTCAGGCAATGAGTGCAGCAAACAAAAGACACAGGGTTAAAAGAAGGGATGAAAACTCAAGACACCTACGTGCTTACTTACAGGAGACTCACTTGAGAATCAAGGACACAGACAAACTACAAGCCGAAGGTGTGTGGACAATTACGCTACACGAGTGAAACTGAAAAACAAACAAACAAACAAATGAATTCTGTTTGAGTCCCCTGATACAGTCCGAAGAAAATAGCCCTATCTGGCCTCCATGAATTCTTTTTGTTTAGTTTCAGCCATTCCCAGCCATTGATTTAGTGGTGCAGCAACATACTTCTCATTTTCTCTCTTCTCAACAACTGAGTTGCTGTAATAATAAGCATGTGGGCCTTTGAAATCAGTGGGTTTTATGATGTTCACGAATGTGAAGATCTAATAACTACCTAAAGAGGGAAGTTTGGACACTCAAATAAACACGTCACCCCACAATACACTCTTAGCTCCCAACTTCACCTCTCTTGAAATTGGTGTTCCTTTTTATTTGACACTCCGTCCTACCGGCGGTGATCACGCTGATGTCCTTCAAACATGGTGGTGAGCAAAGAACAAGTTTACTTTTCTCGTGACAACAGCCCCAGAGGAATGATACTTGTGGTCTTCAGGAGCAATTAGTCAAAGAATGTGGCTAAATACAGACAGTAAGTTAGAAGGAGATGAAAGAGGACAGAGGATAGAGACACGGGTTCAAGTCCCGGCACAAAAATTTTCCGGTTTTGTAGGTACACGCGGCCGACTCGACCTGCAAGTGTCTAGGTGAATCAAGTGCTCTCTCTACAGCCTAGATACTTTGCAGGATTTTTGGAAGCATAGTGTAGGAAAGTGATATAGGACATATGGTTAACTGTTCTGTACACAAGGACAGATGGGCAGACAAATGATGATTGATTGATTGATTGATTGATAAATAGATAGACAAACAGATAGATAGATATAGGTACATATCGATTAACACAAAGCTACTGCTCATAACCAGGAGAGCAATGGTGAAAGCACATAGCGAAACTACAAACAAAAAAGAAGAATGAAATCCAGTTTGAAATGTGCAGTAAGCAGCCATAAGAAGAAAACAAATCCTATCATTTGCAATAACGTGGATGGAGCTAGAGGGTATTATGCTCAGTCAAATATTCCAGGAGGAGAAATACATGTACCAAATGATTTCACTCATGTGTGGAGTATGATAACAAAGAAAAACTGAAGGAAAAGACAGCAGCAGACTCACAGAACCCGAGAGTGGACTAACAGTTACCAAAGAGAAAGGGACTGGGTTGGGTTTGTGGGAAGGGAGTAATAAGGGCGGGGAAAAAGAATGGGGGCATTACGATTAGCATGTATAGTGTGTAACTTGGGGGGTCATTTGTACGGCTGCATAACACAGAGAAGACATGTAGTGATTCTACAGCATCTTAGTACACGCTGACGGACAGGGACTGTAACTGGCTTTTGCCGGGGTCTTGGTGAAGGGTGTAGACTGGAAAACATAATGTTCTGCATGTGACTGTATATTAATGAGAACAAAAAGAATTTCAAAGTGCAGTAAGAGCACAGCTCTCATATATCAGAATAAAAGTACAGGCTTTGAGTGCTCCAATCAAAAGACCCAGTGTTAGAAGAACTGATGAAAACTCAAGACCTCCTACGTGCTCCCTTACTGGAGACTCACTTGAGATCCAAGGACACAGACAAACAACAAGCTGAAGGGGCGGGGACAGATTACCTATACAAGTGAAAATAAGAAACAAACAAACAAATGAATTCTGTTTGAGTCCCCAGAGAGAGTCAGTAGAAAATAGCCCTATCTAGCCACCGTGAATTCTTTTTGTTTGATTTCAGCAGTGCTCAGGCATAGATTTAGTGGTGCAGCAAGTTCCTTCTCATTTCCTCTCACCTCAACAAATGAATTGCTGTAATAATATGCGTCTGGGCTTTAAAAATCATTGCTTTTTATGATGTTCACGAATGTAAAGAAGTAATAACCACCCAAGGAGGGAAGTTTGGACCCTCAAATAAACACTTCAGTCCACAACACACTCTTTGTTCCCAACTGCTCCTGTCCAGAAATAGGTGTTCCTTTATATTTGTCCCTGCACCTATCAGCAGTGATCACGCCGATGTCCCTCAAACATGGTGGTGTGCATAGAACCAAGTACACTTTTCTTTCGACAACCGAACCAGAAGAAGGATACTTGTGGTCTTCAGGGATCACTTACTCACTGAATGTGGCTAAATAAAGTCACCAAGCGAGCAGGAAGTATAAGAGGACAGAGGACAGAGATACAGGTTCAAGTCCTTTCACCTCCATTTACTGGTTTTGTAAGCACACGCGGCGGACTCTACCTGAAAGTGTATCGGTGAACACAGTGCTCTCCTCATGGCTTAGTTACCTTGCAAGATTTCTGGAAGCATAATGTAGGGAAGAGACATAGGCTATGTTGTTAACTGTTCTGGACAGAAGGATAGCTGGGCAGACAAAAAGATGATTGATTCCTAGATAGATAGGTACACAGATGACAGATGGAAGATAGATAGATAGGTACATAGATTGATAGATGATAGACATCATAGATAGATGATAGTAAGATAGATAGATAGATACATAGATACATTCATACATACATACATAGATACATAGATAGACAGACAGACCATTAGATAGATAGAAACAGATACATATCGATTGACACAAAGCTATTGTTCATAACCAGGAGTTGAATGGTGAATAACATAGCTAAACTACAAACAAAAAGGAAGAATGAAATCCAGTTTAAAAAGTGCAGTAAGCAGCCTTAAGAAGAAAACAAATACTACCATTTGCAATGACCTGGATGGAGCTAGACGGTAGTATGTTCAGAGAAATAGGCCAGGCGGAGAAAGACATGTACCAAGTGTTTTCACTCATGTGTGGAGTATAACAACAAAGAAAAACTGAAGGAAAAAAACAGCAGCAGACTCACAGAACCCGAGGTTGACTAAAAGTTACCAAAGGGAAAAGGACTGGGCAGGGTGGGTCTGAAGGGACGGATAAGTGTGAGGAGAAAGAATGGGGGCATTAGTTTTAGCATGTATAATGCTTGGGGTCGAGGGGGCATGGGGAGTGCTGTACAACACAGAGAAGGCTAGTAGAGATCATGTAGCATCTTACTACTCACTGATGGACAGCGACTGTAACGGGGTCTGTTGGGAGGGACATGGTGAAGGGGTCTACAGCATCCAACTACGCAGATCGACAGCAACTGAAGACGTTTTACAGGGGTACTTGGTGAAGGGGGGAGCATAGTAAACATAATGTTCTTCAAGTGATTTTAGCTTAGTGATAAAAAAAATTCTTTAAGTGCAATAAGTGCACAGCTCTGAATCATCAGAATAAAAGGTCAGGCAATGAGTGCAGCAAACAAAAGACACAGGGTTAAAAGAAGGGATGAAAACTCAAGACACCTACGTGCTTACTTACAGGAGACTCACTTGAGAATCAAGGACACAGACAAACTACAAGCCGAAGGTGTGTGGACAATTACGCTACACGAGTGAAACTGAAAAACAAACAAACAAACAAATGAATTCTGTTTGAGTCCCCTGATACAGTCCGAAGAAAATAGCCCTATCTGGCCTCCATGAATTCTTTTTGTTTAGTTTCAGCCATTCCCAGCCATTGATTTAGTGGTGCAGCAACATACTTCTCATTTTCTCTCTTCTCAACAACTGAGTTGCTGTAATAATAAGCATGTGGGCCTTTGAAATCAGTGGGTTTTATGATGTTCACGAATGTGAAGATCTAATAACTACCTAAAGAGGGAAGTTTGGACACTCAAATAAACACGTCACCCCACAATACACTCTTAGCTCCCAACTTCACCTCTCTTGAAATTGGTGTTCCTTTTTATTTGACACTCCGTCCTACCGGCGGTGATCACGCTGATGTCCTTCAAACATGGTGGTGAGCAAAGAACAAGTTTACTTTTCTCGTGACAACAGCCCCAGAGGAATGATACTTGTGGTCTTCAGGAGCAATTAGTCAAAGAATGTGGCTAAATACAGACAGTAAGTTAGAAGGAGATGAAAGAGGACAGAGGATAGAGACACGGGTTCAAGTCCCGGCACAAAAATTTTCCGGTTTTGTAGGTACACGCGGCCGACTCGACCTGCAAGTGTCTAGGTGAATCAAGTGCTCTCTCTACAGCCTAGATACTTTGCAGGATTTTTGGAAGCATAGTGTAGGAAAGTGATATAGGACATATGGTTAACTGTTCTGTACACAAGGACAGATGGGCAGACAAATGATGATTGATTGATTGATTGATTGATAAATAGATAGACAAACAGATAGATAGATATAGGTACATATCGATTAACACAAAGCTACTGCTCATAACCAGGAGAGCAATGGTGAAAGCACATAGCGAAACTACAAACAAAAAAGAAGAATGAAATCCAGTTTGAAATGTGCAGTAAGCAGCCATAAGAAGAAAACAAATCCTATCATTTGCAATAACGTGGATGGAGCTAGAGGGTATTATGCTCAGTCAAATATTCCAGGAGGAGAAATACATGTACCAAATGATTTCACTCATGTGTGGAGTATGATAACAAAGAAAAACTGAAGGAAAAGACAGCAGCAGACTCACAGAACCCGAGAGTGGACTAACAGTTACCAAAGAGAAAGGGACTGGGTTGGGTTTGTGGGAAGGGAGTAATAAGGGCGGGGAAAAAGAATGGGGGCATTACGATTAGCATGTATAGTGTGTAACTTGGGGGGTCATTTGTACGGCTGCATAACACAGAGAAGACATGTAGTGATTCTACAGCATCTTAGTACACGCTGACGGACAGGGACTGTAACTGGCTTTTGCCGGGGTCTTGGTGAAGGGTGTAGACTGGAAAACATAATGTTCTGCATGTGACTGTATATTAATGAGAACAAAAAGAATTTCAAAGTGCAGTAAGAGCACAGCTCTCATATATCAGAATAAAAGTACAGGCTTTGAGTGCTCCAATCAAAAGACCCAGTGTTAGAAGAACTGATGAAAACTCAAGACCTCCTACGTGCTCCCTTACTGGAGACTCACTTGAGATCCAAGGACACAGACAAACAACAAGCTGAAGGGGCGGGGACAGATTACCTATACAAGTGAAAATAAGAAACAAACAAACAAATGAATTCTGTTTGAGTCCCCAGAGAGAGTCAGTAGAAAATAGCCCTATCTAGCCACCGTGAATTCTTTTTGTTTGATTTCAGCAGTGCTCAGGCATAGATTTAGTGGTGCAGCAAGTTCCTTCTCATTTCCTCTCACCTCAACAAATGAATTGCTGTAATAATATGCGTCTGGGCTTTAAAAATCATTGCTTTTTATGATGTTCACGAATGTAAAGAAGTAATAACCACCCAAGGAGGGAAGTTTGGACCCTCAAATAAACACTTCAGTCCACAACACACTCTTTGTTCCCAACTGCTCCTGTCCAGAAATAGGTGTTCCTTTATATTTGTCCCTGCACCTATCAGCAGTGATCACGCCGATGTCCCTCAAACATGGTGGTGTGCATAGAACCAAGTACACTTTTCTTTCGACAACCGAACCAGAAGAAGGATACTTGTGGTCTTCAGGGATCACTTACTCACTGAATGTGGCTAAATAAAGTCACCAAGCGAGCAGGAAGTATAAGAGGACAGAGGACAGAGATACAGGTTCAAGTCCTTTCACCTCCATTTACTGGTTTTGTAAGCACACGCGGCGGACTCTACCTGAAAGTGTATCGGTGAACACAGTGCTCTCCTCATGGCTTAGTTACCTTGCAAGATTTCTGGAAGCATAATGTAGGGAAGAGACATAGGCTATGTTGTTAACTGTTCTGGACAGAAGGATAGCTGGGCAGACAAAAAGATGATTGATTCCTAGATAGATAGGTACACAGATGACAGATGGAAGATAGATAGATAGGTACATAGATTGATAGATGATAGACATCATAGATAGATGATAGTAAGATAGATAGATAGATACATAGATACATTCATACATACATACATAGATACATAGATAGACAGACAGACCATTAGATAGATAGAAACAGATACATATCGATTGACACAAAGCTATTGTTCATAACCAGGAGTTGAATGGTGAATAACATAGCTAAACTACAAACAAAAAGGAAGAATGAAATCCAGTTTAAAAAGTGCAGTAAGCAGCCTTAAGAAGAAAACAAATACTACCATTTGCAATGACCTGGATGGAGCTAGACGGTAGTATGTTCAGAGAAATAGGCCAGGCGGAGAAAGACATGTACCAAGTGTTTTCACTCATGTGTGGAGTATAACAACAAAGAAAAACTGAAGGAAAAAAACAGCAGCAGACTCACAGAACCCGAGAGTTGACTAAAAGTTACCAAAGGGAAAAGGACTGGGCAGGGTGGGTCTGAAGGGACGGATAAGTGTGAGGAGAAAGAATGGGGGCATTAGTTTTAGCATGTATAATGCTTGGGGTCGAGGGGGCATGGGGAGTGCTGTACAACACAGAGAAGGCTAGTAGAGATCATGTAGCATCTTACTACTCACTGATGGACAGCGACTGTAACGGGGTCTGTTGGGAGGGACATGGTGAAGGGGTCTACAGCATCCAACTACGCAGATCGACAGCAACTGAAGACGTTTTACAGGGGTACTTGGTGAAGGGGGGAGCATAGTAAACATAATGTTCTTCAAGTGATTTTAGCTTAATGATAAAAAAAATTCTTTAAGTGCAATAAGTGCACAGCTCTGAATCATCAGAATAAAAGGTCAGGCAATGAGTGCAGCAAACAAAAGACACAGGGTTAAGAGAAGGGATGAAAACTCAAGACACCTACGTGCTTACTTACAGGAGACTCACTTGAGATCCAAGGACACAGACAAACTACAAGCCGAAGGTGTGTGGACAATTACGCTACACGAGTGAAACTGAAAAACAAACAAACAAACAAATGAATTCTGTTTGAGTCCCCTGATACAGTCCGAAGAAAATAGCCCTATCTGGCCTCCATGAATTCTTTTTGTTTAGTTTCAGCCGTTCCCAGCCATTGATTTAGTGGTGCATCAACATACTTCTCATTTTCTCTCTTCTCAACAACTGAGTTGCTGTAATAATAAGCATGTGGGCCTTTGAAATCAGTGGGTTTTATGATGTTCACGAATGTGAAGATCTAATAACTACCTAAAGAGGGAAGTTTGGACACTCAAATAAACACGTCACCCCACAATACACTCTTAGCTCCCAACTTCACCTCTCTTGAAATTGGTGTTCCTTTTGATTTGACACTCCGTCCTATCGGCGGTGATCACGCTGATGTCCTTCAAACATGGTGGTGAGCAAAGAACAAGTTTACTTTTCTCGTGACAACAGCCCCAGAGGAATGATACTTGTGGTCTTCAGGGAGCAATTAGTCAAAGAATGTGGCTAAATACAGACAGTAAGTTAGAAGGACATGAAAGAGGACAGAGGATAGAGACACGGGTTCAAGTCCCGGCACAAAAATTTTCCGGTTTTGTAGGTACACGCGGCCGACTCGACCTGCAAGTGTCTAGGTGAATCAAGTGCTCTCTCTACAGCCTAGATACTTTGCAGGATTTTTGGAAGCATAGTGTAGGAAAGTGATATAGGACATATGGTTAACTGTTCTGTACACAAGGACAGATGGGCAGACAAATGATGATTGATTGATTGATTGATTGATAAATAGATAGACAAACAGATAGATAGATATAGGTACATATCGATTAACACAAAGCTACTGCTCATAACCAGGAGAGCAATGGTGAAAGCACATAGCGAAACTACAAACAAAAAAGAAGAATGAAATCCAGTTTGAAATGTGCAGTAAGCAGCCATAAGAAGAAAACAAATCCTATCATTTGCAATAACGTGGATGGAGCTAGAGGGTATTATGCTCAGTCAAATATTCCAGGAGGATAAATACATGTACCAAATGATTTCACTCATGTGTGGAGTATGATAACAAAGAAAAACTGAAGGAAAAGACAGCAGCAGACTCACAGAACCCGAGAGTGGACTAACAGTCACCAAAGAGAAAGGGACTGGGTTGGGTTTGTGGGAAGGGAGTAATAAGGGCGGGGAAAAAGAATGGGGGCATTACGATTAGCATGTATAGTGTGTAACGTGGGGGGTCATTTGTACGGCTGCATAACACAGAGAAGACATGTAGTGATTCTACAGCATCTTAGTACACGCTGACGGACAGGGACTGTAACTGGCTTTTGCCGGGGTCTTGGTGAAGGGTGTAGACTGGAAAACATAATGTTCTGCATGTGATTGTATATTAATGAGAACAAAAAGAATTTCAAAGTGCAGTAAGAGCACAGCTCTCATATATCAGAATAAAAGTACAGGCTTTGAGTGCTCCTATCAAAAGACCCAGTGTTAGAAGAACTGATGAAAACTCAAGACCTCCTACGTGCTCCCTTACTGGAGACTCACTTGAGATCCAAGGACACAGACAAACAACAAGCTGAAGGGGCGGGGACAGATTACCTATACAAGTGAAAATAAGAAACAAACAAACAAATGAATTCTGTTTGAGTCCCCAGAGAGAGTCAGTAGAAAATAGCCCTATCTAGCCACCGTGAATTCTTTTTGTTTGATTTCAGCAGTGCTCAGGCATAGATTTAGTGGTGCAGCAAGTTCCTTCTCATTTCCTCTCACCTCAACAAATGAATTGCTGTAATAATATGCGTCTGGGCTTTTAAAATCATTGCTTTTTATGATGTTCACGAATGTAAAGAAGTAATAACCACCTAAGGAGGGAAGTTTGGACCCTCAAATAAACACTTCACTCCACAACACACTCTTTGTTCCCAACTTCTCCTGTCCAGAAATAGGTGTTCCTTTATATTTGTCCCTGCACCTATCAGCAGTGATCACGCCGATGTCCCTCAAACATGGTGGTGTGCAAAGAACCAAGTACACTTTTCTTTCGACAACCGAACCAGACGAAGGATACTTGTGGTCTTCAGGGATCACTTACTCACTGAATGTGGCTAAATAAAGTCACCAAGCGAGCAGGAAGTATAAGAGGACAGAGGACAGAGATACAGGTTCAAGTCCTTTCACCTCCATTTACTGGTTTTGTAAGCACACGCGGCGGACTCTACCTGAAAGTGTATCGGTGAACACAGTGCTCTCCTCATGGCTTAGTTACCTTGCAAGATTTCTGGAAGCATAATGTAGGGAAGAGACATAGGCTATGTTGTTAACTGTTCTGGACAGAAGGATAGATGGGCAGACAAAAAGATGATTGATTCCTAGATAGATAGGTACACAGATGACAGATGGAAGATAGATAGATAGGTACATAGATTGATAGATGATAGACATCATAGATAGATGATAGTAAGATAGATAGATAGATACATAGATACATTCATACATACATACATAGATACATAGATAGACAGACAGACCATTAGATAGATAGAAACAGATACATATCGATTGACACAAAGCTATTGTTCATAACCAGGAGTTGAATGGTGAATAACATAGCTAAACTACAAACAAAAAGGAAGAATGAAATCCAGTTTAAAAAGTGCAGTAAGCAGCCTTAAGAAGAAAACAAATACTACCATTTGCAATGACCTGGATGGAGCTAGACGGTAGTATGTTCAGAGAAATAGGCCAGGCGGAGAAAGACATGTACCAAGTGTTTTCACTCATGTGTGGAGTATAACAACAAAGAAAAACTGAAGGAAAAAAACAGCAGCAGACTCACAGAACCCGAGAGTTGACTAAAAGTTACCAAAGGGAAAAGGACTGGGCAGGGTGGGTCTGAAGGGACGGATAAGTGTGAGGAGAAAGAATGGGGGCATTAGTTTTAGCATGTATAATGCTTGGGGTCGAGGGGGCATGGGGAGTGCTGTACAACACAGAGAAGGCTAGTAGAGATCATGTAGCATCTTACTACTCACTGATGGACAGCGACTGTAACAGGGTCTGTTGGGAGGGACATGGTGAAGGGGTCTACAGCATCCAACTACGCAGATCGACAGCAACTGAAGACGTTTTACAGGGGTACTTGGTGAAGGGGGGAGCATAGTAAACATAATGTTCTTCAAGTGATTTTAGCTTAATGATAAAAAAAATTCTTTAAGTGCAATAAGTGCACAGCTCTGAATCATCAGAATAAAAGGTCAGGCAATGAGTGCAGCAAACAAAAGACACAGGGTTAAGAGAAGGGATGAAAACTCAAGACACCTACGTGCTTACTTACAGGAGACTCACTTGAGATCCAAGGACACAGACAAACTACAAGCCGAAGGTGTGTGGACAATTACGCTACACGAGTGAAACTGAAAAACAAACAAACAAACAAATGAATTCTGTTTGAGTCCCCTGATACAGTCCGAAGAAAATAGCCCTATCTGGCCTCCATGAATTCTTTTTGTTTAGTTTCAGCCGTTCCCAGCCATTGATTTAGTGGTGCAGCAACATACTTCTCATTTTCTCTCTTCTCAACAACTGAGTTGCTGTAATAATAAGCATGTGGGCCTTTGAAATCAGTGGGTTTTATGATGTTCACGAATGTGAAGATCTAATAACTACCTAAAGAGGGAAGTTTGGACACTCAAATAAACACGTCACCCCACAATACACTCTTAGCTCCCAACTTCACCTCTCTTGAAATTGGTGTTCCTTTTGATTTGACACTCCGTCCTATCGGCGGTGATCACGCTGATGTCCTTCAAACATGGTGGTGAGCAAAGAACAAGTTTACTTTTCTCGTGACAACAGCCCCAGAGGAATGATACTTGTGGTCTTCAGGGAGCAATTAGTCAAAGAATGTGGCTAAATACAGACAGTAAGTTAGAAGGACATGAAAGAGGACAGAGGATAGAGACACGGGTTCAAGTCCCGGCACAAAAATTTTCCGGTTTTGTAGGTACACGCGGCCGACTCGACCTGCAAGTGTCTAGGTGAATCAAGTGCTCTCTCTACAGCCTAGATACTTTGCAGGATTTTTGGAAGCATAGTGTAGGAAAGTGATATAGGACATATGGTTAACTGTTCTGTACACAAGGACAGATGGGCAGACAAATGATGATTGATTGATTGATTGATTGATAAATAGATAGACAAACAGATAGATAGATATAGGTACATATCGATTAACACAAAGCTACTGCTCATAACCAGGAGAGCAATGGTGAAAGCACATAGCGAAACTACAAACAAAAAAGAAGAATGAAATCCAGTTTGAAATGTGCAGTAAGCAGCCATAAGAAGAAAACAAATCCTATCAATTGCAATAACGTGGATGGAGCTAGAGGGTATTATGCTCAGTCAAATATTCCAGGAGGAGAAATACATGTACCAAATGATTTCACTCATGTGTGGAGTATGATAACAAAGAAAAACTGAAGGAAAAGACAGCAGCAGACTCACAGAACCCGAGAGTGGACTAACAGTTACCAAAGAGAAAGGGACTGGGTTGGGTTTGTGGGAAGGGAGTAATAAGGGCGGGGAAAAAGAATGGGGGCATTACAATTAGCATGTATAGTGTGTAACGTGGGGGGTCATTTGTACGGCTGCATAACACAGAGAAGACATGTAGTGATTCTACAGCATCTTAGTACACGCTGACGGACAGGGACTGTAACTGGCTTTTGCCGGGGTCTTGGTGAAGGGTGTAGACTGGAAAACATAATGTTCTGCATGTGATTGTATATTAATGAGAACAAAAAGAATTTCAAAGTGCAGTAAGTGCACAGCTCTCATATATCAGAATAAAAGTACAGGCTTTGAGTGCTCCTATCAAAAGACCCAGTGTTAGAAGAACTGATGAAAACTCAAGACCTCCTACGTGCTCCCTTACTGGAGACTCACTTGAGATCCAAGGACACAGACAAACAACAAGCTGAAGGGGCAGGGACAGATTACCTATACAAGTGAAAATAAGAAACAAACAAACAAATGAATTCTGTTTGAGTCCCCAGAGAGAGTCAGTAGAAAATAGCCCTATCTAGCCACCGTGAATTCTTTTTGTTTGATTTCAGCAGTGCTCAGGCATAGATTTAGTGGTGCAGCAAGTTCCTTCTCATTTCCTCTCACCTCAACAAATGAATTGCTGTAATAATATGCGTCTGGGCTTTTAAAATCATTGCTTTTTATGATGTTCACGAATGTAAAGAAGTAATAACCACCTAAGGAGGGAAGTTTGGACCCTCAAATAAACACTTCACTCCACAACACACTCTTTGTTCCCAACTGCTCCTGTCCAGAAATAGGTGTTCCTTTATATTTGTCCCTGCACCTATCAGCAGTGATCACGCCGATGTCCCTCAAACATGGTGGTGTGCAAAGAACCAAGTACACTTTTCTTTCGACAACCGAACCAGACGAAGGATACTTGTGGTCTTCAGGGATCACTTACTCACTGAATGTGGCTAAATAAAGTCACCAAGCGAGCAGGAAGTATAAGAGGACAGAGGACAGAGATACAGGTTCAAGTCCTTTCACCTCCATTTACTGGTTTTGTAAGCACACGCGGCGGACTCTACCTGAAAGTGTATCGGTGAACACAGTGCTCTCCTCATGGCTTAGTTACCTTGCAAGATTTCTGGAAGCATAATGTAGGGAAGAGACATAGGCTATGTTGTTAACTGTTCTGGACAGAAGGATAGATGGGCAGACAAAAAGATGATTGATTCCTAGATAGATAGGTACACAGATGACAGATGGAAGATAGATAGATAGGTACATAGATTGATAGATGATAGACATCATAGATAGATGATAGTAAGATAGATAGATAGATACATAGATACATTCATACATACATACATAGATACATAGATAGACAGACAGACCATTAGATAGATAGAAACAGATACATATCGATTGACACAAAGCTATTGTTCATAACCAGGAGTTGAATGGTGAATAACATAGCTAAACTACAAACAAAAAGGAAGAATGAAATCCAGTTTAAAAAGTGCAGTAAGCAGCCTTAAGAAGAAAACAAATACTACCATTTGCAATGACCTGGATGGAGCTAGACGGTAGTATGTTCAGAGAAATAGGCCAGGCGGAGAAAGACATGTACCAAGTGTTTTCACTCATGTGTGGAGTATAACAACAAAGAAAAACTGAAGGAAAAAAACAGCAGCAGACTCACAGAACCCGAGAGTTGACTAAAAGTTACCAAAGGGAAAAGGACTGGGCAGGGTGGGTCTGAAGGGACGGATAAGTGTGAGGAGAAAGAATGGGGGCATTAGTTTTAGCATGTATAATGCTTGGGGTCGAGGGGGCATGGGGAGTGCTGTACAACACAGAGAAGGCTAGTAGAGATCATGTAGCATCTTACTACTCACTGATGGACAGCGACTGTAACAGGGTCTGTTGGGAGGGACATGGTGAAGGGGACTACAGCATCCAACTACGCAGATCGACAGCAACTGAAGACGTTTTACAGGGGTACTTGGTGAAGGAGGAGCATAGTAAACATAATGTTCTTCAAGTGATTTTAGCTTAATGATAAAAAAAATTCTTTAAGTGCAATAAGTGCACAGCTCTGAATCATCAGAATAAAAGGTCAGGCAATGAGTGCAGCAAACAAAAGACACAGGGTTAAGAGAAGGGATGAAAACTCAAGACACCTACGTGCTTACTTACAGGAGACTCACTTGAGATCCAAGGACACAGACAAACTACAAGCCGAAGGTGTGTGGACAATTACGCTACACGAGTGAAACTGAAAAACAAACAAACAAACAAATGAATTCTGTTTGAGTCCCCTGATACAGTCAGAAGAAAATAGCCCTATCTGGCCTCCATGAATTCTTTTTGTTTAGTTTCAGCCGTTCCCAGCCATTGATTTA
Organism: Manis pentadactyla; assembly: GCF_030020395.1. Taxonomy (NCBI): domain Eukaryota; kingdom Metazoa; phylum Chordata; class Mammalia; order Pholidota; family Manidae; genus Manis; species Manis pentadactyla. Next base: position 66,838 of record NW_026644623.1, read on the forward strand.
GTGGTGCAGCAACATACTTCTCATTTTCTCTCTTCTCAACAACTGAGTTGCTGTAATAATAAGCATGTGGGCCTTTGAAATCAGTGGGTTTTATGATGTTCACGAATGTGAAGATCTAATAACTACATAAAGAGGGAAGTTTGGACACTCAAATAAACACGTCACCCCACAATACACTTTTAGCTCCCAACTTCACCTCTCTTGAAATTGGTGTTCCTTTTGATTTGACACTCCGTCCTATCGGCGGTGATCACGCTGATGTCCTTCAAACATGGTGGTGAGCAAAGAACAAGTTTACTTTTCTCGTGACAACAGCCCCAGAGGAATGATACTTGTGGTCTTCAGGGAGCAATTAGTCAAAGAATGTGGCTAAATACAGACAGTAAGTTAGAAGGAGATGAAAGAGGACAGAGGATAGAGACACGGGTTCAAGTCCCGGCACAAAAATTTTCCGGTTTTGTAGGTACACACGGCCGACTCGACCTGCAAGTGTCTAGGTGAATCAAGTGCTCTCTCTACAGCCTAGATACTTTGCAGGATTTTTGGAAGCATAGTGTAGGAAAGTGATATAGGACATTTGGTTAACTGTTCTGTACACAAGGACAGATGGGCAGACAAATGATGATTGATTGATTGATTGATTGATAAATAGATAGACAAACAGATAGATAGATATAGGTACATATCGATTAACACAAAGCTACTGCTCATAACCAGGAGAGCAATGGTGAAAGCACATAGCGAAACTACAAACAAAAAAGAAGAATGAAATCCAGTTTGAAATGTGCAGTAAGCAGCCATAAGAAGAAAACAAATCCTATCATTTGCAATAACGTGGATGGAGCTAGAGGGTATTATGCTCAGTCAAATATTCCAGGAGGAGAAATACATGTACCAAATGATTTCACTCATGTGTGGAGTATGATAACAAAGAAAAACTGAAGGAAAAGACAGCAGCAGACTCACAGAACCCGAGAGTGGACTAACAGTTACCAAAGAGAAAGGGACTGGGTTGGGTTTGTGGGAAGGGAGTAATAAGGGCGGGGAAAAAGAATGGGGGCATTACGATTAGCATGTATAGTGTGTAACTTGGGGGGTCATTTGTACGGCTGCATAACACAGAGAAGACATGTAGTGATTCTACAGCATCTTAGTACACGCTGACGGACAGGGACTGTAACTGGCTTTTGCCGGGGTCTTGGTGAAGGGTGTAGACTGGAAAACATAATGTTCTGCATGTGACTGTATATTAATGAGAACAAAAAGAATTTCAAAGTGCAGTAAGAGCACAGCTCTCATATATCAGAATAAAAGTACAGGCTTTGAGTGCTCCAATCAAAAGACCCAGTGTTAGAAGAACTGATGAAAACTCAAGACCTCCTACGTGCTCCCTTACTGGAGACTCACTTGAGATCCAAGGACACAGACAAACAACAAGCTGAAGGGGCGGGGACAGATTACCTATACAAGTGAAAATAAGAAACAAACAAACAAATGAATTCTGTTTGAGTCCCCAGAGAGAGTCAGTAGAAAATAGCCCTATCTAGCCACCGTGAATTCTTTTTGTTTGATTTCAGCAGTGCTCAGGCATAGATTTAGTGGTGCAGCAAGTTCCTTCTCATTTCCTCTCACCTCAACAAATGAATTGCTGTAATAATATGCGTCTGGGCTTTTAAAATCATTGCTTTTTATGATGTTCACGAATGTAAAGAAGTAATAACCACCTAAGGAGGGAAGTTTGGACCCTCAAATAAACACTTCACTCCACAACACACTCTTTGTTCCCAACTGCTCCTGTCCAGAAATAGGTGTTCCTTTATATTTGTCCCTGCACCTATCAGCAGTGATCACGCCGATGTCCCTCAAACATGGTGGTGTGCAAAGAACCAAGTACACTTTTCTTTCGACAACCGAACCAGACGAAGGATACTTGTGGTCTTCAGGGATCACTTACTCACTGAATGTGGCTAAATAAAGTCACCAAGCGAGCAGGAAGTATAAGAGGACAGAGGACAGAGATACAGGTTCAAGTCCTTTCACCTCCATTTACTGGTTTTGTAAGCACACGCGGCGGACTCTACCTGAAAGTGTATCGGTGAACACAGTGCTCTCCTCATGGCTTAGTTACCTTGCAAGATTTCTGGAAGCATAATGTAGGGAAGAGACATAGGCTATGTTGTTAACTGTTCTGGACAGAAGGATAGATGGGCAGACAAAAAGATGATTGATTCCTAGATAGATAGGTACACAGATGACAGATGGAAGATAGATAGATAGGTACATAGATTGATAGATGATAGACATCATAGATAGATGATAGTAAGATAGATAGATAGATACATAGATACATTCATACATACATACATAGATACATAGATAGACAGACAGACCATTAGATAGATAGAAACAGATACATATCGATTGACACAAAGCTATTGTTCATAACCAGGAGTTGAATGGTGAATAACATAGCTAAACTACAAACAAAAAGGAAGAATGAAATCCAGTTTAAAAAGTGCAGTAAGCAGCCTTAAGAAGAAAACAAATACTACCATTTGCAATGACCTGGATGGAGCTAGACGGTAGTATGTTCAGAGAAATAGGCCAGGCGGAGAAAGACATGTACCAAGTGTTTTCACTCATGTGTGGAGTATAACAACAAAGAAAAACTGAAGGAAAAAAACAGCAGCAGACTCACAGAACCCGAGAGTTGACTAAAAGTTACCAAAGGGAAAAGGACTGGGCAGGGTGGGTCTGAAGGGACGGATAAGTGTGAGGAGAAAGAATGGGGGCATTAGTTTTAGCATGTATAATGCTTGGGGTCGAGGGGGCATGGGGAGTGCTGTACAACACAGAGAAGGCTAGTAGAGATCATGTAGCATCTTACTACTCACTGATGGACAGCGACTGTAACAGGGTCTGTTGGGAGGGACATGGTGAAGGGGTCTACAGCATCCAACTACGCAGATCGACAGCAACTGAAGACGTTTTACAGGGGTACTTGGTGAAGGGGGGAGCATAGTAAACATAATGTTCTTCAAGTGATTTTAGCTTAATGATAAAAAAAATTCTTTAAGTGCAATAAGTGCACAGCTCTGAATCATCAGAATAAAAGGTCAGGCAATGAGTGCTGCAAACAAAAGACACAGGGTTAAGAGAAGGGATGAAAACTCAAGACACCTACGTGCTTACTTACAGGAGACTCACTTGAGATCCAAGGACACAGACAAACTACAAGCCGAAGGTGTGTGGACAATTACGCTACACGAGTGAAACTGAAAAACAAACAAACAAACAAATGAATTCTGTTTGAGTCCCCTGATACAGTCAGAAGAAAATAGCCCTATCTGGCCTCCATGAATTCTTTTTGTTTAGTTTCAGCCGTTCCCAGCCATTGATTTAGTGGTGCAGCAACATACTTCTCATTTTCTCTCTTCTCAACAACTGAGTTGCTGTAATAATAAGCATGTGGGCCTTTGAAATCAGTGGGTTTTATGATGTTCACGAATGTGAAGATCTAATAACTACCTAAAGAGGGAAGTTTGGACACTCAAATAAACACGTCACCCCACAATACACTCTTAGCTCCCAACTTCACCTCTCTTGAAATTGGTGTTCCTTTTGATTTGACACTCCGTCCTACCGGCGGTGATCACGCTGATGTCCTTCAAACATGGTGGTGAGCAAAGAACAAGTTTACTTTTCTCGTGACAACAGCCCCAGAGGAATGATACTTGTGGTCTTCAGGGAGCAATTAGTCAAAAATGTGGCTAAATACAGACAGTAATTTAGAAGGAGATGAAAGAGGACAGAGGATAGAGAAACGGGTTCAAGTCCCGGCACAAAAATTTTCCGGTTTTGTAGGTACACGCGGCCGACTCGACCTGCAAGTGTCTAGGTGAATCAAGTGCTCTCTCTACAGCCTAGATACTTTGCAGGATTTTTGGAAGCATAGTGTAGGAAAGTGATATAGGACATATGGTTAACTGTTCTGTACACAAGGACAGATGGGCAGACAAATGATGATTGATTGATTGATTGATTGATAAATAGATAGACAAACAGATAGATAGATATAGGTACATATCGATTAACACAAAGCTACTGCTCATAACCAGGAGAGCAATGGTGAAAGCACATAGAGAAAATACAAACAAAAAAGAAGAATGAAATCCAGTTTGAAATGTGCAGTAAGCAGCCATAAGAAGAAAACAAATCCTATCATTTGCAATAACGTGGATGGAGCTAGAGAGTATTATGCTCAGTCAAATATTCCAGGAGGAGAAATACATGTACCAAATGATTTCACTCATGTGTGGAGTATGATAACAAAGAAAAACTGAAGGAAAAGACAGCAGCAGACTCACAGAACCCGAGAGTGGACTAACAGTTACCAAAGAGAAAGGGACTGGGTTGGGTTTGTGGGAAGGGAGTAATAAGGGCGGGGAAAAAGAATGGGGGCATTACGATTAGCATGTATAGTGTGTAACTTGGGGGGTCATTTGTACGGCTGCATAACACAGAGAAGACATGTAGTGATTCTACAGCATCTTAGTACACGCTGACGGACAGGGACTGTAACTGGCTTTTGCCGGGGTCTTGGTGAAGGGTGTAGACTGGAAAACATAATGTTCTGCATGTGATTGTATATTAATGAGAACAAAAAGAATTTCAAAGTGCAGTAAGAGCACAGCTCTCATATATCAGAATAAAAGTACAGGCTTTGGGTGCTCCAATCAAAAGACCCAGTGTTAGAAGAACTGATGAAAACTCAAGACCTCCTACGTGCTCCATTACTGGAGACTCACTTGAGATCCAAGGACACAGACAAACAACAAGCTGAAGGGGCGGGGACAGATTACCTATACAAGTGAAAATAAGAAACAAACAAACAAATGAATTCTGTTTGAGTCCCCAGAGAGAGTCAGTAGAAAATAGCCCTATCTAGCCACCGTGAATTCTTTTTGTTTGATTTCAGCAGTGCTCAGGCATAGATTTAGTGGTGCAGCAAGTTCCTTCTCATTTCCTCTCACCTCAACAAATGAATTGCTCTAATAATATGCGTCTGGGCTTTTAAAATCATTGCTTTTTATGATGTTCACGAATGTAAAGAAGTAATAACCACCCAAGGAGGGAAGTTTGGACCCTCAAATAAACACTTCACTCCACAACACACTCTTTGTTCCCAACTGCTCCTGTCCAGAAATAGGTGTTCCTTTATATTTGTCCCTGCACCTATCAGCAGTGATCACGCCGATGTCCCTCAAACATTATGGTGTGCAAAGAACCAAGTACACTTTTCTTTCGACAACCGAACCAGACGAAGGATACTTGTGGTCTTCAGGGATCACTTACTCACTGAATGTGGCTAAATAAAGTCACCAAGCGAGCAGGAAGTATAAGAGGACAGAGGACAGAGATACAGGTTCAAGTCCTTTCACCTCCATTTACTGGTTTTGTAAGCACACGCGGCGGACTCTACCTGAAAGTGTATCGGTGAACACAGTGCTCTCCTCATGGCTTAGTTACCTTGCAAGATTTCTGGAAGCATAATGTAGGGAAGAGACATAGGCTATGTTGTTAACTGTTCTGGACAGAAGGATAGATGGGCAGACAAAAAGATGATTGATTCCTAGATAGATAGGTACACAGATGACAGATGGAAGATAGATAGATAGGTACATAGATTGATAGATGATAGACATCATAGATAGATGATAGTAAGATAGATAGATAGATACATAGATACATTCATACATACATACATAGATACATAGATAGACAGACAGACCATTAGATAGATAGAAACAGATACATATCGATTGACACAAAGCTATTGTTCATAACCAGGAGTTGAATGGTGAATAACATAGCTAAACTACAAACAAAAAGGAAGAATGAAATCCAGTTTAAAAAGTGCAGTAAGCAGCCTTAAGAAGAAAACAAATACTACCATTTGCAATGACCTGGATGGAGCTAGACGGTAGTATGTTCAGAGAAATAGGCCAGGCGGAGAAAGACATGTACCAAGTGTTTTCACTCATGTGTGGAGTATAACAACAAAGAAAAACTGAAGGAAAAAAACAGCAGCAGACTCACAGAACCCGAGAGTTGACTAAAAGTTACCAAAGGGAAAAGGACTGGGCAGGGTGGGTCTGAAGGGACGGATAAGTGTGAGGAGAAAGAATGGGGGCATTAGTTTTAGCATGTATAATGCTTGGGGTCGAGGGGGCATGGGGAGTGCTGTACAACACAGAGAAGGCTAGTAGAGATCATGTAGCATCTTACTACTCACTGATGGACAGCGACTGTAACGGGGTCTGTTGGGAGGGACATGGTGAAGGGGTCTACAGCATCCAACTACGCAGATCGACAGCAACTGAAGACGTTTTACAGGGGTACTTGGTGAAGGGGGGAGCATAGTAAACATAATGTTCTTCAAGTGATTTTAGCTTAATGATAAAAAAAATTCTTTAAGTGCAATAAGTGCACAGCTCTGAATCATCAGAATAAAAGGTCAGGCAATGAGTGCAGCAAACAAAAGACACAGGGTTAAGAGAAGGGATGAAAACTCAAGACACCTACGTGCTTACTTACAGGAGACTCACTTGAGATCCAAGGACACAGACAAACTACAAGCCGAAGGTGTGTGGACAATTACGCTACACGAGTGAAACTGAAAAACAAACAAACAAACAAATGAATTCTGTTTGAGTCCCCTGATACAGTCAGAAGAAAATAGCCCTATCTGGCCTCCATGAATTCTTTTTGTTTAGTTTCAGCCGTTCCCAGCCATTGATTTAGTGGTGCAGCAACATACTTCTCATTTTCTCTCTTCTCAACAACTGAGTTGCTGTAATAATAAGCATGTGGGCCTTTGAAATCAGTGGGTTTTATGATGTTCACGAATGTGAAGATCTAATAACTACCTAAAGAGGGAAGTTTGGACACTCAAATAAACACGTCACCCCACAATACACTCTTAGCTCCCAACTTCACCTCTCTTGAAATTGGTGTTCCTTTTTATTTGACACTCCGTCCTATCGGCGGTGATCACGCTGATGTCCTTCAAACATGGTGGTGAGCAAAGAACAAGTTTACTTTTCTCGTGACAACAGCCCCAGAGGAATGATACTTGTGGTCTTCAGGGAGCAATTAGTCAAAGAATGTGGCTAAATACAGACAGTAAGTTAGAAGGAGATGAAAGAGGACAGAGGATAGAGACACGGGTTCAAGTCCCGGCACAAAAATTTTCCGGTTTTGTAGGTACACGCGGCCGACTCGACCTGCAAGTGTCTAGGTGAATCAAGTGCTCTCTCTACAGCCTAGATACTTTGCAGGATTTTTGGAAGCATAGTGTAGGAAAGTGATATAGGACATATGGTTAACTGTTCTGTACACAAGGACAGATGGGCAGACAAATGATGATTGATTGATTGATTGATTGATAAATAGATAGACAAACAGATAGATAGATATAGGTACATATCGATTAACACAAAGCTACTGCTCATAACCAGGAGAGCAATGGTGAAAGCACATAGCGAAACTACAAACAAAAAAGAAGAATGAAATCCAGTTTGAAATGTGCAGTAAGCAGCCATAAGAAGAAAACAAATCCTATCATTTGCAATAACGTGGATGGAGCTAGAGGGTATTATGCTCAGTCAAATATTCCAGGAGGAGAAATACATGTACCAAATGATTTCACTCATGTGTGGAATATGATAACAAAGAAAAACTGAAGGAAAAGACAGCAGCAGACTCACAGAACCCGAGAGTGGACTAACAGTTACCAAAGAGAAAGGGACTGGGTTGGGTTTGTGGGAAGGGAGTAATAAGGGCGGGGAAAAAGAATGGGGGCATTACGATTAGCATGTATAGTGTGTAACTTGGGGGGTCATTTGTACGGCTGCATAACACAGAGAAGACATGTAGTGATTCTACAGCATCTTAGTACACGCTGACGGACAGGGACTGTAACTGGCTTTTGCCGGGGTCTTGGTGAAGGGTGTAGACTGGAAAACATAATGTTCTGCATGTGATTGTATATTAATGAGAACAAAAAGAATTTCAAAGTGCAGTAAGAGCACAGCTCTCATATATCAGAATAAAAGTACAGGCTTTGAGTGCTGATATCAAAAGACCCAGTGTTAGAAGAACTGATGAAAACTCAAGACCTCCTACGTGCTCCCTTACTGGAGACTCACTTGAGATCCAAGGACACAGACAAACAACAAGCTGAAGGGGCGGGGACAGATTACCTATACAAGTGAAAATAAGAAACAAACAAACAAATGAATTCTGTTTGAGTCCCCAGAGAGAGTCAGTAGAAAATAGCCCTATCTAGCCACCGTGAATTCTTTTTGTTTGATTTCAGCAGTGCTCAGGCATAGATTTAGAGGTGCAGCAAGTTCCTTCTCATTTCCTCTCACCTCAACAAATGAATTGCTGTAATAATATGCGTCTGGGCTTTTAAAATCATTGCTTTTTATGATGTTCACGAATGTAAAGAAGTAATAACCACCCAAGGAGGGAAGTTTGGACCCTCAAATAAACACTTCACTCCACAACACACTCTTTGTTCCCAACTGCTCCTGTCCAGAAATAGGTGTTCCTTTATATTTGTCCCTGCACCTATCAGCAGTGATCACGCCGATGTCCCTCAAACATGGTGGTGTGCAAAGAACCAAGTACACTTTTCTTTCAAAAACCGAACCAGACGAAGGATACTTGTGGTCTTCAGGGGTCACTTACTCACTGAATGTGGCTAAATAAAGTCACCAAGCGAGCAGGAAGTATAAGAGGACAGAGGACAGAGATATAGGTTCAAGTCCTTTCACCTCCATTTACTGGTTTTGTAAGCACACGCGGCGGACTCTACCTGAAAGTGTATCGGTGAACACATTGCTCTCCTCATGGCTTAGTTACCTTGCAAGATTTCTGGAAGCATAATGTAGGGAAGAGACATAGGCTATGTTGTTAACTGTTCTGGACAGAAGGATAGATGGGCAGACAAAAAGATGATTGATTCCTAGATAGATAGGTACACAGATGACAGATGGAAGATAGATAGATAGGTACATAGATTGATAGATGATAGACATCATAGATAGATGATAGTAAGATAGATAGATAGATAGATACATAGATACATTCATACATACATACATAGATACATAGATAGACAGACAGACCATTAGATAGATAGAAACAGATACATATCGATTGACACAAAGCTATTGTTCATAACCAGGAGTTGAATGGTGAATAACATACCTAAACTACAAACAAAAAGGAAGAATGAAATCCAGTTTAAAAAGTGCAGTAAGCAGCCTTAAGAAGAAAACAAACACTACCATTTGCAATGACCTGGATGGAGCTAGACGGTAGTATGTTCAGAGAAATAGGCCAGGCGGAGAAAGACATGTACCAAGTGTTTTCACTCATGTGTGGAGTATAACAACAAAGAAAAACTGAAGGAAAAAAACAGCAGCAGACTCACAGAACCCGAGAGTTGACTAAAAGTTACCAAAGGGAAAAGGACTGGGCAGGGTGGGTCTGAAGGGACGGATAAGTGTGAGGAGAAAAAATGGGGGCATTAGTTTTAGCATGTATAATGCTTGGGGTCGAGGGGGCATGGGGAGTGCTGTACAACACAGAGAAGGCTAGTAGAGATCATGTAGCATCTTACTACTCACTGATGGACAGCGACTGTAACGGGGTCTGTTGGGAGGGACATGGTGAAGGGGTCTACAGCATCCAACTACGCAGATCGACAGCAACTGAAGACGTTTTACAGGGCTACTTGGTGAAGGGGGAGCATAGTAAACATAATGTTCTTCAAGTGATTTTAGCTTAATGATAAAAAAAATTCTTTAAGTGCAATAAGTGCACAGCTCTGAATCATCAGAATAAAAGGTCAGGCAATGAGTGCAGCAAACAAAAGACACAGGTTTAAGAGAAGGGATGAAAACTCAAGACACCTACGTGCTTACTTACAGGAGACTCACTTGAGATCCAAGGACACAGACAAACTACAAGCCGAAGGTGTGTGGACAATTACGCTACACGAGTGAAACTGAAAAACAAACAAACAAACAAATGAATTCTGTTTGAGTCCCCTGATACAGTCAGAAGAAAATAGCCCTATCTGGCCTCCATGAATTCTTTTTGTTTAGTTTCAGCCGTTCCCAGCCATTGATTTAGTGGTGCAGCAACATACTTCTCATTTTCTCTCTTCTCAACAACTGAGTTGCTGTAATAATAAGCATGTGGGCCTTTGAAATCAGTGGGTTTTATGATGTTCACGAATGTGAAGATCTAATAACTACCTAAAGAGGGAAGTTTGGACACTCAAATAAACACGTCACCCCACAATACACTCTTAGCTCCCAACTTCACCTCTCTTGAAATTGGTGTTCCTTTTTATTTGACACTCCGTCCTATCGGCGGTGATCACGCTGATGTCCTTCAAACATGGTGGTGAGCAAAGAACAAGTTTACTTTTCTCGTGACAACAGCCCCAGAGGAATGATACTTGTGGTCTTCAGGGAGCAATTAGTCAAAGAATGTGGCTAAATACAGACAGTAAGTTAGAAGGAGATGAAAGAGGACAGAGGATAGAGACACGGGTTCAAGTCCCGGCACAAAAATTTTCCGGTTTTGTAGGTACACGCGGCCGACTCGACCTGCAAGTGTCTAGGTGAATCAAGTGCTCTCTCTACAGCCTAGATACTTTGCAGGATTTTTGGAAGCATAGTGTAGGAAAGTGATATAGGACATATGGTTAACTGTTCTGTACACAAGGACAGATGGGCAGACAAATGATGATTGATTGATTGATTGATTGATAAATAGATAGACAAACAGATAGATAGATATAGGTACATATCGATTAACACAAAGCTACTGCTCATAACCAGGAGAGCAATGGTGAAAGCACATAGCGAAACTACAAACAAAAAAGAAGAATGAAATCCAGTTTGAAATGTGCAGTAAGCAGCCATAAGAAGAAAACAAATCCTATCATTTGCAATAACGTGGATGAAGCTAGAGGGTATTATGCTCAGTCAAATATTCCAGGAGGAGAAATACATGTACCAAATGATTTCACTCATGTGTGGAGTATGATAACAAAGAAAAACTGAAGGAAAAGACAGCAGCAGACTCACAGAACCCGAGAGTGGACTAACAGTTACCAAAGAGAAAGGGACTGGGTTGGGTTTGTGGGAAGGGAGTAATAAGGGCGGGGAAAAAGAATGGGGGCATTACGATTAGCATGTATAGTGTGTAACTTGGGGGGTCATTTGTACGGCTGCATAACACAGAGAAGACATGTAGTGATTCTACAGCATCTTAGTACACGCTGCCGGACAGGGACTGTAACTGGCTTTTGCCGGGGTCTTGGTGAAGGGTGTAGACTGGAAAACATAATGTTCTGCATGTGATTGTATATTAATGAGAACAAAAAGAATTTCAAAGTGCAGTAAGAGCACAGCTCTGATATATCAGAATAAAAGTACAGGCTTTGAGTGCTCCAATCAAAAGACCCAGTGTTAGAAGAACTGATGAAAACTCAAGACCTCCTACGTGCTCCCTTACTGGAGACTCACTTGAGATCCAAGGACACAGACAAACAACAAGCTGAAGGGGCGGGGACAGATTACCTATACAAGTGAAAATAAGAAACAAACAAACAAATGAATTCTGTTTGAGTCCCCAGAGAGAGTCAGTAGAAAATAGCCCTATCTAGCCACCGTGAATTCTTTTTGTTTGATTTCAGCAGTGCTCAGGCATAGATTTAGTGGTGCAGCAAGTTTCTTCTCATTTCCTCTCACCTCAACAAATGAATTTCTGTAATAATATGCGTCTGGGCTTTTAAAATCATTGCTTTTTATGATGTTCACGAATGTAAAGAAGTAATAACCACCTAAGGAGGGAAGTTTGGACCCTCAAATAAACACTTCACTCCACAACACACTCTTTGTTCCCAACTGCTCCTGTCCAGAAATAGGTGTTCCTTTATATTTGTCCCTGCACCTATCAGCAGTGATCACGCCGATGTCCCTCAAACATGGTGGTGTGCAAAGAACCAAGTACACTTTTCTTTCGACAACCGAACCAGACGAAGGATACTTGTGGTCTTCAGGGATCACTTACTCACTGAATGTGGCTAAATAAAGTCACCAAGCGAGCAGGAAGTATAAGAGGACAGAGGACAGAGATACAGGTTCAAGTCCTTTCACCTCCATTTACTGGTTTTGTAAGCACACGCGGCGGACTCTACCTGAAAGTGTATCGGTGAACACAGTGCTCTCCTCATGGCTTAGTTACCTTGCAAGATTTCTGGAAGCATAATGTAGGGAAGAGACATAGGCTATGTTGTTAACTGTTCTGGACAGAAGGATAGATGGGCAGACAAAAAGATGATTGATTCCTAGATAGATAGGTACACAGATGACAGATGGAAGATAGATAGATAGGTACATAGATTGATAGATGATAGACATCATAGATAGATGATAGTAAGATAGATAGATAGATACATAGATACATTCATACATACATACATAGATACATAGATAGACAGACAGACCATTAGATAGATAGAAACAGATACATATCGATTGACACAAAGCTATTGTTCATAACCAGGAGTTGAATGGTGAATAACATAGCTAAACTACAAACAAAAAGGAAGAATGAAATCCAGTTTAAAAAGTGCAGTAAGCAGCCTTAAGAAGAAAACAAATACTACCATTTGCAATGACCTGGATGGAGCTAGACGGTAGTATGTTCAGAGAAATAGGCCAGGCGGAGAAAGACATGTACCAAGTGTTTTCACTCATGTGTGGAGTATAACAACAAAGAAAAACTGAAGGAAAAAAACAGCAGCAGACTCACAGAACCCGAGAGTTGACTAAAAGTTACCAAAGGGAAAAGGACTGGGCAGGGTGGGTCTGAAGGGACGGATAAGTGTGAGGAGAAAGAATGGGGGCATTAGTTTTAGCATGTATAATGCTTGGGGTCGAGGGGGCATGGGGAGTGCTGTACAACACAGAGAAGGCTAGTAGAGATCATGTAGCATCTTACTACTCACTGATGGACAGCGACTGTAACGGGGTCTGTTGGGAGGGACATGGTGAAGGGGTCTACAGCATCCAACTACGCAGATCGACAGCAACTGAAGACGTTTTACAGGGGTACTTGGTGAAGGGGGGAGCATAGTAAACATAATGTTCTTCAAGTGATTTTAGCTTAATGATAAAAAAAATTCTTTAAGTGCAATAAGTGCACAGCTCTGAATCATCAGAATAAAAGGTCAGGCAATGAGTGCAGCAAACAAAAGACACAGGGTTAAGAGAAGGGATGAAAACTCAAGACACCTACGTGCTTACTTACAGGAGACTCACTTGAGATCCAAGGACACAGACAAACTACAAGCCGAAGGTGTGTGGACAATTACGCTACACGAGTGAAACTGAAAAACAAACAAACAAACAAATGAATTCTGTTTGAGTCCCCTGATACAGTCAGAAGAAAATAGCCCTAACTGGCCTCCATGAATTCTTTTTGTTTAGTTTCAGCCGTTCCCAGCCATTGATTTAGTGGTGCAGCAACATACTTCTCATTTTCTCTCTTCTCAACAACTGAGTTGCTGTAATAATAAGCATGTGGGCCTTTGAAATCAGTGGGTTTTATGATGTTCACGAATGTGAAGATCTAATAACTACCTAAAGAGGGAAGTTTGGACACTCAAATAAACACGTCACCCCACAATACACTCTTAGCTCCCAACTTCACCTCTCTTGAAATTGGTGTTCCTTTTTATTTGACACTCCGTCCTATCGGCGGTGATCACGCTGATGTCCTTCAAACATGGTGGTGAGCAAAGAACAAGTTTACTTTTCTCGTGACAACAGCCCCAGAGGAATGATACTTGTGGTCTTCAGGGAGCAATTAGTCAAAGAATGTGGCTAAATACAGACAGTAAGTTAGAAGGAGATGAAAGAGGACAGAGGATAGAGACACGGGTTCAAGTCCCGGCACAAAAATTTTCCGGTTTTGTAGGTACACGCGGCCGACTCGACCTGCAAGTGTCTAGGTGAATCAAGTGCTCTCTCTACAGCCTAGATACTTTGCAGGATTTTTGGAAGCATAGTGTAGGAAAGTGATATAGGACATATGGTTAACTGTTCTGTACACAAGGACAGATGGGCAGACAAATGATGATTGATTGATTGATTGATTGATAAATAGATAGACAAACAGATAGATAGATATAGGTACATATCGATTAACACAAAGCTACTGCTCATAACCAGGAGAGCAATGGTGAAAGCACATAGCGAAACTACAAACAAAAAAGAAGAATGAAATCCAGTTTGAAATGTGCAGTAAGCAGCCATAAGAAGAAAACAAATCCTATCATTTGCAATAACGTGGATGGAGCTAGAGGGTATTATGCTCAGTCAAATATTCCAGGAGGAGAAATACATGTACCAAATGATTTCACTCATGTGTGGAGTATGATAACAAAGAAAAACTGAAGGAAAAGACAGCAGCAGACTCACAGAACCCGAGAGTGGACTAACAGTTACCAAAGAGAAAGGGACTGGGTTGGGTTTGTGGGAAGGGAGTAATAAGGGCGGGGAAAAAGAATGGGGGCATTACGATTAGCATGTATAGTGTGTAACTTGGGGGGTCATTTGTACGGCTGCATAACACAGAGAAGACATGTAGTGATTCTACAGCATCTTAGTACACGCTGACGGACAGGGACTGTAACTGGCTTTTGCCGGGGTCTTGGTGAAGGGTGTAGACTGGAAAACATAATGTTCTGCATGTGATTGTATATTAATGAGAACAAAAAGAATTTCAAAGTGCAGTAAGAGCACAGCTCTGATATATCAGAATAAAAGTACAGGCTTTGAGTGCTCCAATCAAAAGACCCAGTGTTAGAAGAACTGATGAAAACTCAAGACCTCCTACGTGCTCCCTTACTGGAGACTCACTTGAGATCCAAGGACACAGACAAACAACAAGCTGAAGGGGCGGGGACAGATTACCTATACAAGTGAAAATAAGAAACAAACAAACAAATGAATTCTGTTTGAGTCCCCAGAGAGAGTCAGTAGAAAATAGCCCTATCTAGCCACCGTGAATTCGTTTTGTTTGATTTCAGCAGTGCTCAGGCATAGATTTAGTGGTGCAGCAAGTTTCTTCTCATTTCCTCTCACCTCAACAAATGAATTGCTGTAATAATATGCATCTGGGCTTTTAAAATCATTGCTTTTTATGATGTTCACGAATGTAAAGAAGTAATAACCACCTAAGGAGGGAAGTTTGGACCCTCAAATAAACACTTCACTCCACAACACACTCTTTGTTCCCAACTGCTCCTGTCCAGAAATAGGTGTTCCTTTATATTTGTCCCTGCACCTATCAGCAGTGATCACGCCGATGTCCCTCAAACATGGTGGTGTGCAAAGAACCAAGTACACTTTTCTTTCGACAACCGAACCAGACGAAGGATACTTGTGGTCTTCAGGGATCACTTACTCACTGAATGTGGCTAAATAAAGTCACCAAGCGAGCAGGAAGTATAAGAGGACAGAGGACAGAGATACAGGTTCAAGTCCTTTCACCTCCATTTACTGGTTTTGTAAGCACACGCGGCGGACTCTACCTGAAAGTGTATCGGTGAACACAGTGCTCTCCTCATGGCTTAGTTACCTTGCAAGATTTCTGGAAGCATAATGTAGGGAAGAGACATAGGCTATGTTGTTAACTGTTCTGGACAGAAGGATAGATGGGCAGACAAAAAGATGATTGATTCCTAGATAGATAGGTACACAGATGACAGATGGAAGATAGATAGATAGGTACATAGATTGATAGATGATAGACATCATAGATAGATGATAGTAAGATAGATAGATAGATACATAGATACATTCATACATACATACATAGATACATAGATAGACAGACAGACCATTAGATAGATAGAAACAGATACATATCGATTGACACAAAGCTATTGTTCATAACCAGGAGTTGAATGGTGAATAACATAGCTAAACTACAAACAAAAAGGAAGAATGAAATCCAGTTTAAAAAGTGCAGTAAGCAGCCTTAAGAAGAAAACAAATACTACCATTTGCAATGACCTGGATGGAGCTAGACGGTAGTATGTTCAGAGAAATAGGCCAGGCGGAGAAAGACATGTACCAAGTGTTTTCACTCATGTGTGGAGTATAACAACAAAGAAAAACTGAAGGAAAAAAACAGCAGCAGACTCACAGAACCCGAGAGTTGACTAAAAGTTACCAAAGGGAAAAGGACTTGGCAGGGTGGGTCTGAAGGGACGGATAAGTGTGAGGAGAAAGAATGGGGGCATTAGTTTTAGCATGTATAATGCTTGGGGTCGAGGGGGCATGGGGAGTGCTGTACAACACAGAGAAGGCTAGTAGAGATCATGTAGCATCTTACTACTCACTGATGGACAGCGACTGTAACAGGGTCTGTTGGGAGGGACATGGTGAAGGGGTCTACAGCATCCAACTACGCAGATCGACAGCAACTGAAGACGTTTTACAGGGGTACTTGGTGAAGGGGGGAGCATAGTAAACATAATGTTCTTCAAGTGATTTTAGCTTAATGATAAAAAAAATTCTTTAAGTGCAATAAGTGCACAGCTCTGAATCATCAGAATAAAAGGTCAGGCAATGAGTGCAGCAAACAAAAGACACAGGGTTAAGAGAAGGGATGAAAACTCAAGACACCTACGTGCTTACTTACAGGAGACTCACTTGAGATCCAAGGACACAGACAAACTACAAGCCGAAGGTGTGTGGACAATTACGCTACACGAGTGAAACTGAAAAACAAACAAACAAACAAATGAATTCTGTTTGAGTCCCCTGATACAGTCAGAAGAAAATAGCCCTATCTGGCCTCCATGAATTCTTTTTGTTTAGTTTCAGCCGTTCCCAGCCATTGATTTAGTGGTGCAGCAACATACTTCTCATTTTCTCTCCTCTCAACAAATGAGTTGCTGTAATAATAAGCATGTGGGCCTTTGAAATCAGTGGGTTTTATGATGTTCACGAATGTGAAGATCTAATAACTACCTAAAGAGGGAAGTTTGGACACTCAAATAAACACGTCACCCCACAATACACTCTTAGCTCCCAACTTCACCTCTCTTGAAATTGGTGTTCCTTTTTATTTGACACTCCGTCCTATCGGCGGTGATCACGCTGATGTCCTTCAAACATGGTGGTGAGCAAAGAACAAGTTTACTTTTCTCGTGACAACAGCCCCAGAGGAATGATACTTGTGGTCTTCAGGGAGCAATTAGTCAAAGAATGTGGCTAAATACAGACAGTAAGTTAGAAGGAGATGAAAGAGGACAGAGGATAGAGACACGGGTTCAAGTCCCGGCACAAAAATTTTCCGGTTTTGTAGGTACACGCGGCCGACTCGACCTGCAAGTGTCTAGGTGAATCAAGTGCTCTCTCTACAGCCTAGATACTTTGCAGGATTTTTGGAAGCATAGTGTAGGAAAGTGATATAGGACATATGGTTAACTGTTCTGTACACAAGGACAGATGGGCAGACAAATGATGATTGATTGATTGATTGATTGATAAATAGATAGACAAACAGATAGATAGATATAGGTACATATCGATTAACACAAAGCTACTGCTCATAACCAGGAGAGCAATGGTGAAAGCACATAGCGAAACTACAAACAAAAAAGAAGAATGAAATCCAGTTTGAAATGTGCAGTAAGCAGCCATAAGAAGAAAACAAATCCTATCATTTGCAATAACGTGGATGGAGCTAGAGGGTATTATGCTCAGTCAAATATTCCAGGAGGAGAAATACATGTACCAAATGATTTCACTCATGTGTGGAGTATGATAACAAAGAAAAACTGAAGGAAAAGACAGCAGCAGACTCACAGAACCCGAGAGTGGACTAACAGTTACCAAAGAGAAAGGGACTGGGTTGGGTTTGTGGGAAGGGAGTAATAAGGGCGGGGAAAAAGAATGGGGGCATTACGATTAGCATGTATAGTGTGTAACTTGGGGGGTCATTTGTACGGCTGCATAACACAGAGAAGACATGTAGTGATTCTACAGCATCTTAGTACACGCTGACGGACAGGGACTGTAACTGGCTTTTGCCGGGGTCTTGGTGAAGGGTGTAGACTGGAAAACATAATGTTCTGCATGTGATTGTATATTAATGAGAACAAAAAGAATTTCAAAGTGCAGTAAGAGCACAGCTCTGATATATCAGAATAAAAGTACAGGCTTTGAGTGCTCCAATCAAAAGACCCAGTGTTAGAAGAACTGATGAAAACTCAAGACCTCCTACGTGCTCCCTTACTGGAGACTCACTTGAGATCCAAGGACACAGACAAACAACAAGCTGAAGGGGCGGGGACAGATTACCTATACAAGTGAAAATAAGAAACAAACAAACAAATGAATTCTGTTTGAGTCCCCAGAGAGAGTCAGTAGAAAATAGCCCTATCTAGCCACCGTGAATTCGTTTTGTTTGATTTCAGCAGTGCTCAGGCATAGATTTAGTGGTGCAGCAAGTTTCTTCTCATTTCCTCTCACCTCAACAAATGAATTGCTGTAATAATATGCATCTGGGCTTTTAAAATCATTGCTTTTTATGATGTTCACGAATGTAAAGAAGTAATAACCACCTAAGGAGGGAAGTTTGGACCCTCAAATAAACACTTCACTCCACAACACACTCTTTGTTCCCAACTGCTCCTGTCCAGAAATAGGTGTTCCTTTATATTTGTCCCTGCACCTATCAGCAGTGATCACGCCGATGTCCCTCAAACATGGTGGTGTGCAAAGAACCAAGTACACTTTTCTTTCGACAACCGAACCAGACGAAGGATACTTGTGGTCTTCAGGGATCACTTACTCACTGAATGTGGCTAAATAAAGTCACCAAGCGAGCAGGAAGTATAAGAGGACAGAGGACAGAGATACAGGTTCAAGTCCTTTCACCTCCATTTACTGGTTTTGTAAGCACACGCGGCGGACTCTACCTGAAAGTGTATCGGTGAACACAGTGCTCTCCTCATGGCTTAGTTACCTTGCAAGATTTCTGGAAGCATAATGTAGGGAAGAGACATAGGCTATGTTGTTAACTGTTCTGGACAGAAGGATAGATGGGCAGACAAAAAGATGATTGATTCCTAGATAGATAGGTACACAGATGACAGATGGAAGATAGATAGATAGGTACATAGATTGATAGATGATAGACATCATAGATAGATGATAGTAAGATAGATAGATAGATACATAGATACATTCATACATACATACATAGATACATAGATAGACAGACAGACCATTAGATAGATAGAAACAGATACATATCGATTGACACAAAGCTATTGTTCATAACCAGGAGTTGAATGGTGAATAACATAGCTAAACTACAAACAAAAAGGAAGAATGAAATCCAGTTTAAAAAGTGCAGTAAGCAGCCTTAAGAAGAAAACAAATACTACCATTTGCAATGACCTGGATGGAGCTAGACGGTAGTATGTTCAGAGAAATAGGCCAGGCGGAGAAAGACATGTACCAAGTGTTTTCACTCATGTGTGGAGTATAACAACAAAGAAAAACTGAAGGAAAAAAACAGCAGCAGACTCACAGAACCCGAGAGTTGACTAAAAGTTACCAAAGGGAAAAGGACTTGGCAGGGTGGGTCTGAAGGGACGGATAAGTGTGAGGAGAAAGAATGGGGGCATTAGTTTTAGCATGTATAATGCTTGGGGTCGAGGGGGCATGGGGAGTGCTGTACAACACAGAGAAGGCTAGTAGAGATCATGTAGCATCTTACTACTCACTGATGGACAGCGACTGTAACAGGGTCTGTTGGGAGGGACATGGTGAAGGGGTCTACAGCATCCAACTACGCAGATCGACAGCAACTGAAGACGTTTTACAGGGGTACTTGGTGAAGGGGGGAGCATAGTAAACATAATGTTCTTCAAGTGATTTTAGCTTAATGATAAAAAAAATTCTTTAAGTGCAATAAGTGCACAGCTCTGAATCATCAGAATAAAAGGTCAGGCAATGAGTGCAGCAAACAAAAGACACAGGGTTAAGAGAAGGGATGAAAACTCAAGACACCTACGTGCTTACTTACAGGAGACTCACTTGAGATCCAAGGACACAGACAAACTACAAGCCGAAGGTGTGTGGACAATTACGCTACACGAGTGAAACTGAAAAACAAACAAACAAACAAATGAATTCTGTTTGAGTCCCCTGATACAGTCAGAAGAAAATAGCCCTATCTGGCCTCCATGAATTCTTTTTGTTTAGTTTCAGCCGTTCCCAGCCATTGATTTAGTGGTGCAGCAACATACTTCTCATTTTCTCTCCTCTCAACAAATGAGTTGCTGTAATAATAAGCATGTGGGCCTTTGAAATCAGTGGGTTTTATGATGTTCACGAATGTGAAGATCTAATAACTACCTAAAGAGGGAAGTTTGGACACTCAAATAAACACGTCACCCCACAATACACTCTTAGCTCCCAACTTCACCTCTCTTGAAATTGGTGTTCCTTTTTATTTGACACTCCGTCCTATCGGCGGTGATCACGCTGATGTCCTTCAAACATGGTGGTGAGCAAAGAACAAGTTTACTTTTCTCGTGACAACAGCCCCAGAGGAATGATACTTGTGGTCTTCAGGGAGCAATTAGTCAAAGAATGTGGCTAAATACAGACAGTAAGTTAGAAGGAGATGAAAGAGGACAGAGGATAGAGACACGGGTTCAAGTCCCGGCACAAAAATTTTCCGGTTTTGTAGGTACACGCGGCCGACTCGACCTGCAAGTGTCTAGGTGAATCAAGTGCTCTCTCTACAGCCTAGATACTTTGCAGGATTTTTGGAAGCATAGTGTAGGAAAGTGATATAGGACATATGGTTAACTGTTCTGTACACAAGGACAGATGGGCAGACAAATGATGATTGATTGATTGATTGATTGATAAATAGATAGACAAACAGATAGATAGATATAGGTACATATCGATTAACACAAAGCTACTGCTCATAACCAGGAGAGCAATGGTGAAAGCACATAGCGAAACTACAAACAAAAAAGAAGAATGAAATCCAGTTTGAAATGTGCAGTAAGCAGCCATAAGAAGAAAACAAATCCTATCATTTGCAATAACGTGGATGGAGCTAGAGGGTATTATGCTCAGTCAAATATTCCAGGAGGAGAAATACATGTACCAAATGATTTCACTCATGTGTGGAGTATGATAACAAAGAAAAACTGAAGGAAAAGACAGCAGCAGACTCACAGAACCCGAGAGTGGACTAACAGTTACCAAAGAGAAAGGGACTGGGTTGGGTTTGTGGGAAGGGAGTAATAAGGGCGGGGAAAAAGAATGGGGGCATTACGATTAGCATGTATAGTGTGTAACTTGGGGGGTCATTTGTACGGCTGCATAACACAGAGAAGACATGTAGTGATTCTACAGCATCTTAGTACACGCTGACGGACAGGGACTGTAACTGGCTTTTGCCAGGGTCTTGGTGAAGGGTGTAGACTGGAAAACATAATGTTCTGCATGTGATTGTATATTAATGAGAACAAAAAGAATTTCAAAGTGCAGTAAGAGCACAGCTCTCATATATCAGAATAAAAGTACAGGCTTTGAGTGCTCCAATCAAAAGACCCAGTGTTAGAAGAACTGATGAAAACTCAAGACCTCCTACGTGCTCCCTTACTGGAGACTCACTTGAGATCCAAGGACACAGACAAACAACAAGCTGAAGGGGCGGGGACAGATTACCTATACAAGTGAAAATAAGAAACAAACAAACAAATGAATTCTGTTTGAGTCCCCAGAGAGAGTCAGTAGAAAATAGCCCTATCTAGCCACCGTGAATTCTTTTTGTTTGATTTCAGCAGTGCTCAGGCATAGATTTAGTGGTGCAGCAAGTTCCTTCTCATTTCCTCTCACCTCAACAAATGAATTGCTGTAATAATATGCGTCTGGGCTTTTAAAATCATTGCTTTTTATGATGTTCACGAATGTAAAGAAGTAATAACCACCCAAGGAGGGAAGTTTGGACCCTCAAATAAACACTTCACTCCACAACACACTCTTTGTTCCCAACTGCTCCTGTCCAGAAATAGGTGTTCCTTTATATTTGTCCCTGCACCTATCAGCAGTGATCACGCCGATGTCCCTCAACCATGGTGGTGTGCAAAGAACCAAGTACACTTTTCTTTCGACAACCAAACCAGACGAAGGATACTTGTGGTCTTCAGGGATCACTTACTCACTGAATGTGGCTAAATAAAGTCACCAAGCGAGCAGGAAGTATAAGAGGACAGAGGACAGAGATACAGGTTCAAGTCCTTTCACCTCCATTTACTGGTTTTGTAAGCACACGCGGCGGACTCTACCTGAAAGTGTATCGGTGAACACAGTGCTCTCCTCATGGCTTAGTTACCTTGCAAGATTTCTGGAAGCATAATGTAGGGAAGAGACATAGGCTATGTTGTTAACTGTTCTGGACAGAAGGATAGCTGGGCAGACAAAAAGATGATTGATTCCTAGATAGATAGGTACACAGATGACAGATGGAAGATAGATAGATAGGTACATAGATTGATAGATGATAGACATCATAGATAGATGATAGTAAGATAGATAGATAGATAGATACATAGATACATTCATACATACATACATAGATACATAGATAGACAGACAGACCATTAGATAGATAGAAACAGATACATATCGATTGACACAAAGCTATTGTTCATAACCAGGAGTTGAATGGTGAATAACATACCTAAACTACAAACAAAAAGGAAGAATGAAATCCAGTTTAAAAAGTGCAGTAAGCAGCCTTAAGAAGAAAACAAACACTACCATTTGCAATGACCTGGATGGAGCTAGACGGTAGTATGTTCAGAGAAATAGGCCAGGCGGAGAAAGACATGTACCAAGTGTTTTCACTCATGTGTGGAGTATAACAACAAAGAAAAACTGAAGGAAAAAAACAGCAGCAGACTCACAGAACCCGAGAGTTGACTAAAAGTTACCAAAGGGAAAAGGACTGGGCAGGGTGGGTCTGAAGGGACGGATAAGTGTGAGGAGAAAGAATGGGGGCATTAGTTTTAGCATGTATAATGCTTGGGGTCGAGGGGGCATGGGGAGTGCTGTACAACACAGAGAAGGCTAGTAGAGATCATGTAGCATCTTACTACTCACTGATGGACAGCGACTGTAACAGGGTCTGTTGGGAGGGACATGGTGAAGGGGTCTACAGCATCCAACTACGCAGATCGACAGCAACTGAAGACGTTTTACAGGGGTACTTGGTGAAGGGGGGAGCATAGTAAACATAATGTTCTTCAAGTGATTTTAGCTTAATGATAAAAAAAATTCTTTAAGTGCAATAAGTGCACAGCTCTGAATCATCAGAATAAAAGGTCAGGCAATGAGTGCAGCAAACAAAAGACACAGGGTTAAGAGAAGGGATGAAAACTCAAGACACCTACGTGCTTACTTACAGGAGACTCACTTGAGATCCAAGGACACAGACAAACTACAAGCCGAAGGTGTGTGGACAATTACGCTACACGAGTGAAACTGAAAAACAAACAAACAAACAAATGAATTCTGTTTGAGTCCCCTGATACAGTCAGAAGAAAATAGCCCTATCTGGCCTCCATGAATTCTTTTTGTTTAGTTTCAGCCGTTCCCAGCCATTGATTTAGTGGTGCAGCAACATACTTCTCATTTTCTCTCTTCTCAACAACTGAGTTGCTGTAATAATAAGCATGTGGGCCTTTGAAATCAGTGGGTTTTATGATGTTCACGAATGTGAAGATCTAATAACTACCTAAAGAGGGAAGTTTGGACACTCAAATAAACACGTCACCCCACAATACACTCTTAGCTCCCAACTTCACCTCACTTGAAATTGGTGTTCCTTTTTATTTGACACTCCGTCCTACCGGCGGTGATCACGCTGATGTCCTTCAAACATGGTGGTGAGCAAAGAACAAGTTTACTTTTCTCGTGACAACAGCCCCAGAGGAATGATACTTGTGGTCTTCAGGGAGCAATTAGTCAAAGAATGTGGCTAAATACAGACAGTAAGTTAGAAGGAGATGAAAGAGGACAGAGGATAGAGACACGGGTTCAAGTCCCGGCACAAAAATTTTCCGGTTTTGTAGGTACACGCGGCCGACACGACCTGCAAGTGTCTAGGTGAATCAAGTGCTCTCTCTACAGCCTAGATACTTTGCAGGATTTTTGGAAGCATAGTGTAGGAAAGTGATATAGGACATATGGTTAACTGTTCTGTACACAAGGACAGATGGGCAGACAAATGATGATTGATTGATTGATTGATTGATAAATAGATAGACAAACAGATAGATAGATATAGGTACATATCGATTAACACAAAGCTACTGCTCATAACCAGGAGAGCAATGGTGAAAGCACATAGCGAAACTACAAACAAAAAAGAAGAATGAAATCCAGTTTGAAATGTGCAGTAAGCAGCCATAAGAAGAAAACAAATCCTATCATTTGCAATAACGTGGATGGAGCTAGAGGGTATTATGCTCAGTCAAATATTCCAGGAGGAGAAATACATGTACCAAATGATTTCACTCATGTGTGGAGTATGATAACAAAGAAAATCTGAAGGAAAAGACAGCAGCAGACTCACAGAACCCGAGAGTGGACTAACAGTTACCAAAGAGAAAGGGACTGGGTTGGGTTTGTGGGAAGGGAGTAATAAGGGCGGGGAAAAAGAATGGGGGCATTACGATTAGCATGTATAGTGTGTAACTTGGGGGGTCATTTGTACGGCTGCATAACACAGAGAAGACATGTAGTGATTCTACAGCATCTTAGTACACGCTGACGGACACGGACTGTAACTGGCTTTTGCCGGGGTCTTGGTGAAGGGTGTAGACTGGAAAACATAATGTTCTGCATGTGATTGTATATTAATGAGAACAAAAAGAATTTCAAAGTGCAGTAAGAGCACAGCTCTCATATATCAGAATAAAAGTACAGGCTTTGAGTGCTCCAATCAAAAGACCCAGTGTTAGAAGAACTGATGAAAACTCAAGACCTCCTACGTGCTCCCTTACTGGAGACTCACTTGAGATCCAAGGACACAGACAAACAACAAGCTGAAGGGGCGGGGACAGATTACCTATACAAGTGAAAATAAGAAACAAACAAACAAATGAATTCTGTTTGAGTCCCCAGAGAGAGTCAGTAGAAAATAGCCCTATCTAGCCACCGTGAATTCTTTTTGTTTGATTTCAGCAGTGCTCAGGCATAGATTTAGTGGTGCAGCAAGTTCCTTCTCATTTCCTCTCACCTCAACAAATGAATGGCTGTAATAATATGCGTCTGGGCTTTTAAAATCATTGCTTTTTATGATGTTCACGAATGTAAAGAAGTAATAACCACCCAAGGAGGGAAGTTTGGACCCTCAAATAAACACTTCACTCCACAACACACTCTTTGTTCCCAACTGCTCCTGTCCAGAAATAGGTGTTCCTTTATATTTGTCCCTGCACCTATCAGCAGTGATCACGCCGATGTCCCTCAAACATGGTGGTGTGCAAAGAACCAAGTACACTTTTCTTTCGACAACCGAACCAGACGAAGGATACTTGTGGTCTTCAGGGATCACTTACTCACTGAATGTGGCTAAATAAAGTCACCAAGCGAGCAGGAAGTATAAGAGGACAGAGGACAGAGATACAGGTTCAAGTCCTTTCACCTCCATTTACTGGTTTTGTAAGCACACGCGGCGGACTCTACCTGAAAGTGTATCGGTGAACACAGTGCTCTCCTCATGGCTTAGTTACCTTGCAAGATTTCTGGAAGCATAATGTAGGGAAGAGACATAGGCTATGTTGTTAACTGTTCTGGACAGAAGGATAGATGGGCAGACAAAAAGATGATTGATTCCTAGATAGATAGGTACACAGATGACAGATGGAAGATAGATAGATAGGTACATAGATTGATAGATGATAGACATCATAGATAGATGATAGTAAGATAGATAGATAGATAGATACATAGATACATTCATACATACATACATAGATACATAGATAGACAGACAGACCATTAGATAGATAGAAACAGATACATATCGATTGACACAAAGCTATTGTTCATAACCAGGAGTTGAATGGTGAATAACATAGCTAAACTACAAACAAAAAGGAAGAATGAAATCCAGTTTAAAAAGTGCAGTAAGCAGCCTTAAGAAGAAAACAAATACTACCATTTGCAATGACCTGGATGGAGCTAGACTGTAGTATGTTCAGAGAAATAGGCCAGGCGGAGAAAGACATGTACCAAGTGTTTTCACTCATGTGTGGAGTATAACAACAAAGAAAAACTGAAGGAAAAAAACAGCAGCAGACTCACAGAACCCGAGAGTTGACTAAAAGTTACCAAAGGGAAAAGGACTGGGCAGGGTGGGTCTGAAGGGACGGATAAGTGTGAGGAGAAAGAATGGGGGCATTAGTTTTAGCATGTATAATGCTTGGGGTCGAGGGGGCATGGGGAGTGCTGTACAACACAGAGAAGGCTAGTAGAGATCATGTAGCATCTTACTACTCACTGATGGACAGCGACTGTAACAGGGTCTGTTGGGAGGGACATGGTGAAGGGGTCTACAGCATCCAACTACGCAGATCGACAGCAACTGAAGACGTTTTACAGGGGTACTTGGTGAAGGGGGGAGCATAGTAAACATAATGTTCTTCAAGTGATTTTAGCTTAATGATAAAAAAAATTCTTTAAGTGCAATAAGTGCACAGCTCTGAATCATCAGAATAAAAGGTCAGGCAATGAGTGCAGCAAACAAAAGACACAGGGTTAAGAGAAGGGATGAAAACTCAAGACACCTACGTGCTTACTTACAGGAGACTCACTTGAGATCCAAGGACACAGACAAACTACAAGCCGAAGGTGTGTGGACAATTACGCTACACGAGTGAAACTGAAAAACAAACAAACAAACAAATGAATTCTGTTTGAGTCCCCTGATACAGTCAGAAGAAAATAGCCCTATCTGGCCACCATGAATTCTTTTTGTTTAGTTTCAGCCGTTCGCAGCCATTGATTTAGTGGTGCAGCAACATACTTCTCATTTTCTCTCTTCTCAACAACTGAGTTGCTGTAATAATAAGCATGTGGGCCTTTGAAATCAGTGGGTTTTATGATGTTCACGAATGTGAAGATCTAATAACTACCTAAAGAGGGAAGTTTGGACACTCAAATAAACACGTCACCCCACAATACACTCTTAGCTCCCAACTTCACCTCTCTTGTAATTGGTGTTCCTTTTTATTTGACACTCCGTCCTATCGGCGGTGATCACGCTGATGTCCTTCAATCATGGTGGTGAGCAAAGAACAAGTTTACTTTTCTCGTGACAACAGCCCCAGAGGAATGATACTTGTGGTCTTCAGGGAGCAATTAGTCAAAGAATGTGGCTAAATACAGACAGTAAGTTAGAAGGACATGAAAGAGGACAGAGGATAGAGACACGGGTTCAAGTCCCGGCACAAAAATTTTCCGGTTTTGTAGGTACACGCGGCCGACTCGACCTGCAAGTGTCTAGGTGAATCAAGTGCTCTCTCTACAGCCTAGATACTTTGCAGGATTTTTGGAAGCATAGTGTAGGAAAGTGATATAGGACATATGGTTAACTGTTCTGTACACAAGGACAGATGGGCAGACAAATGATGATTGATTGATTGATTGATTGATAAATAGATAGACAAACAGATAGATAGATATAGGTACATATCGATTAACACAAAGCTACTGCTCATAACCAGGAGAGCAATGGTGAAAGCACATAGCGAAACTACAAACAAAAAAGAAGAATGAAATCCAGTTTGAAATGTGCAGTAAGCAGCCATAAGAAGAAAACAAATCCTATCATTTGCAATAACGTGGATGGAGCTAGAGGGTATTATGCTCAGTCAAATATTCCAGGAGGAGAAATACATGTACCAAATGATTTCACTCATGTGTGGAGTATGATAACAAAGAAAAACTGAAGGAAAAGACAGCAGCAGACTCACAGAACCCGAGAGTGGACTAACAGTTACCAAAGAGAAAGGGACTGGGTTGGGTTTGTGGGAAGGGAGTAATAAGGGCGGGGAAAAAGAATGGGGGCATTACGATTAGCATGTATAGTGTGTAACTTGGGGGGTCATTTGTACGGCTGCATAACACAGAGAAGACATGTAGTGATTCTACAGCATCTTAGTACACGCTGACGGACAGGGACTGTAACTGGCTTTTGCCGGGGTCTTGGTGAAGGGTGTAGACTGGAAAACATAATGTTCTGCATGTGATTGTATATTAATGAGAACAAAAAGAATTTCAAAGTGCAGTAAGAGCACAGCTCTCATATATCAGAATAAAAGTACAGGCTTTGAGTGCTCCAATCAAAAGACCCAGTGTTAGAAGAACTGATGAAAACTCAAGACCTCCTACGTGCTCCCTTACTGGAGACTCACTTGAGATCCAAGGACACAGACAAACAACAAGCTGAAGGGGCGGGGACAGATTACCTATACAAGTGAAAATAAGAAACAAACAAACAAATGAATTCTGTTTGAGTCCCCAGAGAGAGTCAGTAGAAAATAGCCCTATCTAGCCACCGTGAATTCTTTTTGTTTGATTTCAGCAGTGCTCAGGCATAGATTTAGTGGTGCAGCAAGTTCCTTCTCATTTCCTCTCACCTCAACAAATGAATTGCTGTAATAATATGCGTCTGGGCTTTTAAAATCATTGCTTTTTATGATGTTCACGAATGTAAAGAAGTAATAACCACCCAAGGAGGGAAGTTTGGACCCTCAAATAAACACTTCACTCCACAACACACTCTTTGTTCCCAACTGCTCCTGTCCAGAAATAGGTGTTCCTTTATATTTGTCCCTGCACCTATCAGCAGTGATCACGCCGATGTCCCTCAAACATGGTGGTGTGCAAAGAACCAAGTACACTTTTCTTTCGACAACCGAACCAGACGAAGGATACTTGTGGTCTTCAGGGATCACTTACTCACTGAATGTGGCTAAATAAAGTCACCAAGCGAGCAGGAAGTATAAGAGGACAGAGGACAGAGATACAGGTTCAAGTCCTTTCACCTCCATTTACTGGTTTTGTAAGCACACGCGGCGGACTCTACCTGAAAGTGTATCGGTGAACACAGTGCTCTCCTCATGGCTTAGTTACCTTGCAAGATTTCTGGAAGCATAATGTAGGGAAGAGACATAGGCTATGTTGTTAACTGTTCTGGACAGAAGGATAGCTGGGCAGACAAAAAGATGATTGATTCCTAGATAGATAGGTACACAGATGACAGATGGAAGATAGATAGATAGGTACATAGATTGATAGATGATAGACATCATAGATAGATGATAGTAAGATAGATAGATAGATAGATACATAGATACATTCATACATACATACATAGATACATAGATAGACAGACAGACCATTAGATAGATAGAAACAGATACATATCGATTGACACAAAGCTATTGTTCATAACCAGGAGTTGAATGGTGAATAACATACCTAAACTACAAACAAAAAGGAAGAATGAAATCCAGTTTAAAAAGTGCAGTAAGCAGCCTTAAGAAGAAAACAAACACTACCATTTGCAATGACCTGGATGGAGCTAGACGGTAGTATGTTCAGAGAAATAGGCCAGGCGGAGAAAGACATGTACCAAGTGTTTTCACTCATGTGTGGAGTATAACAACAAAGAAAAACTGAAGGAAAAAAACAGCAGCAGACTCACAGAACCCGAGAGTTGACTAAAAGTTACCAAAGGGAAAAGGACTGGGCAGGGTGGGTCTGAAGGGACGGATAAGTGTGAGGAGAAAGAATGGGGGCATTAGTTTTAGCATGTATAATGCTTGGGGTCGAGGGGGCATGGGGAGTGCTGTACAACACAGAGAAGGCTAGTAGAGATCATGTAGCATCTTACTACTCACTGATGGACAGCGACTGTAACAGGGTCTGTTGGGAGGGACATGGTGAAGGGGTCTACAGCATCCAACTACGCAGATCGACAGCAACTGAAGACGTTTTACAGGGGTACTTGGTGAAGGGGGGAGCATAGTAAACATAATGTTCTTCAAGTGATTTTAGCTTAATGATAAAAAAAATTCTTTAAGTGCAATAAGTGCACAGCTCTGAATCATCAGAATAAAAGGTCAGGCAATGAGTGCAGCAAACAAAAGACACAGGGTTAAGAGAAGGGATGAAAACTCAAGACACCTACGTGCTTACTTACAGGAGACTCACTTGAGATCCAAGGACACAGACAAACTACAAGCCGAAGGTGTGTGGACAATTACGCTACACGAGTGAAACTGAAAAACAAACAAACAAACAAATGAATTCTGTTTGAGTCCCCTGATACAGTCAGAAGAAAATAGCCCTATCTGGCCTCCATGAATTCTTTTTGTTTAGTTTCAGCCGTTCCCAGCCATTGATTTAGTGGTGCAGCAACATACTTCTCATTTTCTCTCTTCTCAACAACTGAGTTGCTGTAATAATAAGCATGTGGGCCTTTGAAATCAGTGGGTTTTATGATGTTCACGAATGTGAAGATCTAATAACTACCTAAAGAGGGAAGTTTGGACACTCAAATAAACACGTCACCCCACAATACACTCTTAGCTCCCAACTTCACCTCTCTTGTAATTGGTGTTCCTTTTTATTTGACACTCCGTCCTATCGGCGGTGATCACGCTGATGTCCTTCAAACATGGTGGTGAGCAAAGAACAAGTTTACTTTTCTCGTGACAACAGCCCCAGAGGAATGATACTTGTGGTCTTCAGGGAGCAATTAGTCAAAGAATGTGGCTAAATACAGACAGTAAGTTAGAAGGACATGAAAGAGGACAGAGGATAGAGACACGGGTTCAAGTCCCGGCACAAAAATTTTCCGGTTTTGTAGGTACACGCGGCCGACTCGACCTGCAAGTGTCTAGGTGAATCAAGTGCTCTCTCTACAGCCTAGATACTTTGCAGGATTTTTGGAAGCATAGTGTAGGAAAGTGATATAGGACATATGGTTAACTGTTCTGTACACAAGGACAGATGGGCAGACAAATGATGATTGATTGATTGATTGATTGATAAATAGATAGACAAACAGATAGATAGATATAGGTACATATCGATTAACACAAAGCTACTGCTCATAACCAGGAGAGCAATGGTGAAAGCACATAGCGAAACTACAAACAAAAAAGAAGAATGAAATCCAGTTTGAAATGTGCAGTAAGCAGCCATAAGAAGAAAACAAATCCTACCATTTGCAATAACGTGGATGGAGCTAGAGGGTATTATGCTCAGTCAAATATTCCAGGAGGAGAAATACATGTACCAAATGATTTCACTCATGTGTGGAGTATGATAACAAAGAAAAACTGAAGGAAAAGACAGCAGCAGACTCACAGAACCCGAGAGTGGACTAACAGTTACCAAAGAGAAAGGGACTGGGTTGGGTTTGTGGGAAGGGAGTAATAAGGGCGGGGAAAAAGAATGGGGGCATTACGATTAGCATGTATAGTGTGTAACTTGGGGGGTCATTTGTACGGCTGCATAACACAGAGAAGACATGTAGTGATTCTACAGCATCTTAGTACACGCTGACGGACAGGGACTGTAACTGGCTTTTGCCGGGGTCTTGGTGAAGGGTGTAGACTGGAAAACATAATGTTCTGCATGTGATTGTATATTAATGAGAACAAAAAGAATTTCAAAGTGCAGTAAGAGCACAGCTCTGATATATCAGAATAAAAGTACAGGCTTTGAGTGCTCCAATCAAAAGACCCAGTGTTAGAAGAACTGATGAAAACTCAAGACCTCCTACGTGCTCCCTTACTGGAGACTCACTTGAGATCCAAGGACACAGACAAACAACAAGCTGAAGGGGCGGGGACAGATTACCTATACAAGTGAAAATAAGAAACAAACAAACAAATGAATTCTGTTTGAGTCCCCAGAGAGAGTCAGTAGAAAATAGCCCTATCTAGCCACCGTGAATTCTTTTTGTTTGATTTCAGCAGTGCTCAGGCATAGATTTAGTGGTGCAGCAAGTTCCTTCTCATTTCCTCTCACCTCAACAAATGAATTGCTGTAATAATATGCGTCTGGGCTTTTAAAATCATTGCTTTTTATGATGTTCACGAATGTAAAGAAGTAATAACCACCCAAGGAGGGAAGTTTGGACCCTCAAATAAACACTTCACTCCACAACACACTCTTTGTTCCCAACTGCTCCTGTCCAGAAATAGGTGTTCCTTTATATTTGTCCCTGCACCTATCAGCAGTGATCACGCCGATGTCCCTCAAACATGGTGGTGTGCAAAGAACCAAGTACACTTTTCTTTCGACAACCGAACCAGACGAAGGATACTTGTGGTCTTCAGGGATCACTTACTCACTGAATGTGGCTAAATAAAGTCACCAAGCGAGCAGGAAGTATAAGAGGACAGAGGACAGAGATACAGGTTCAAGTCCTTTCACCTCCATTTACTGGTTTTGTAAGCACACGCGGCGGACTCTACCTGAAAGTGTATCGGTGAACACAGTGCTCTCCTCATGGCTTAGTTACCTTGCAAGATTTCTGGAAGCATAATGTAGGGAAGAGACATAGGCTATGTTGTTAACTGTTCTGGACAGAAGGATAGATGGGCAGACAAAAAGATGATTGATTCCTAGATAGATAGGTACACAGATGACAGATGGAAGATAGATAGATAGGTACATAGATTGATAGATGATAGACATCATAGATAGATGATAGTAAGATAGATAGATAGATACATAGATACATTCATACATACATACATAGATACATAGATAGACAGACAGACCATTAGATAGATAGAAACAGATACATATCGATTGACACAAAGCTATTGTTCATAACCAGGAGTTGAATGGTGAATAACATAGCTAAACTACAAACAAAAAGGAAGAATGAAATCCAGTTTAAAAAGTGCAGTAAGCAGCCTTAAGAAGAAAACAAATACTACCATTTGCAATGACCTGGATGGAGCTAGACGGTAGTATGTTCAGAGAAATAGGCCAGGCGGAGAAAGACATGTACCAAGTGTTTTCACTCATGTGTGGAGTATAACAACAAAGAAAAACTGAAGGAAAAAAACAGCAGCAGACTCACAGAACCCGAGAGTTGACTAAAAGTTACCAAAGGGAAAAGGACTGGGCAGGGTGGGTCTGAAGGGACGGATAAGTGTGAGGAGAAAGAATGGGGGCATTAGTTTTAGCATGTATAATGCTTGGGGTCGAGGGGGCATGGGGAGTGCTGTACAACACAGAGAAGGCTAGTAGAGATCATGTAGCATCTTACTACTCACTGATGGACAGCGACTGTAACAGGGTCTGTTGGGAGGGACATGGTGAAGGGGTCTACAGCATCCAACTACGCAGATCGACAGCAACTGAAGACGTTTTACAGGGGTACTTGGTGAAGGGGGGAGCATAGTAAACATAATGTTCTTCAAGTGATTTTAGCTTAATGATAAAAAAAATTCTTTAAGTGCAATAAGTGCACAGCTCTGAATCATCAGAATAAAAGGTCAGGCAATGAGTGCAGCAAACAAAAGACACAGGGTTAAGAGAAGGGATGAAAACTCAAGACACCTACGTGCTTACTTACAGGAGACTCACTTGAGATCCAAGGACACAGACAAACTACAAGCCGAAGGTGTGTGGACAATTACGCTACACGAGTGAAACTGAAAAACAAACAAACAAACAAATGAATTCTGTTTGAGTCCCCTGATACAGTCAGAAGAAAATAGCCCTATCTGGCCTCCATGAATTCTTTTTGTTTAGTTTCAGCCGTTCCCAGCCATTGATTTAGTGGTGCAGCAACATACTTCTCATTTTCTCTCTTCTCAACAACTGAGTTGCTGTAATAATAAGCATGTGGGCCTTTGAAATCAGTGGGTTTTATGATGTTCACGAATGTGAAGATCTAATAACTACCTAAAGAGGGAAGTTTGGACACTCAAATAAACACGTCACCCCACAATACACTCTTAGCTCCCAACTTCACCTCTCTTGTAATTGGTGTTCCTTTTGATTTGACACTCCGTCCTACCGACGGTGATCACGCTGATGTCCTTCAAACATGGTGGTGAGCAAAGAACAAGTTTACTTTTCTCGTGACAACAGCCCCAGAGGAATGATACTTGTGGTCTTCAGGGAGCAATTAGTCAAAGAATGTGGCTAAATACAGACAGTAAGTTAGAAGGAGATGAAAGAGGACAGAGGATAGAGACACGGGTTCAAGTCCCGGCACAAAAATTTTCCGGTTTTGTAGGTACACGCGGCCGACTCGACCTGCAAGTGTCTAGGTGAATCAAGTGCTCTCTCTACAGCCTAGATACTTTGCAGGATTTTTGGAAGCATAGTGTAGGAAAGTGATATAGGACATATGGTTAACTGTTCTGTACACAAGGACAGATGGGCAGACAAATGATGATTGATTGATTGATTGATTGATAAATAGATAGACAAACAGATAGATAGATATAGGTACATATCGATTAACACAAAGCTACTGCTCATAACCAGGAGAGCAATGGTGAAAGCACATAGCGAAACTACAAACAAAAAAGAAGAATGAAATCCAGTTTGAAATGTGCAGTAAGCAGCCATAAGAAGAAAACAAATCCTATCATTTGCAATAACGTGGATGGAGCTAGAGGGTATTATGCTCAGTCAAATATTCCAGGAGGAGAAATACATGTACCAAATGATTTCACTCATGTGTGGAGTATGATAACAAAGAAAAACTGAAGGAAAAGACAGCAGCAGACTCACAGAACCCGAGAGTGGACTAACAGTTACCAAAGAGAAAGGGACTGGGTTGGGTTTGTGGGAAGGGAGTAATAAGGGCGGGGAAAAAGAATGGGGGCATTACGATTAGCATGTATAGTGTGTAACTTGGGGGGTCATTTGTACGGCTGCATAACACAGAGAAGACATGTAGTGATTCTACAGCATCTTAGTACACGCTGACGGACAGGGACTGTAACTGGCTTTTGCCGGGGTCTTGGTGAAGGGTGTAGACTGGAAAACATAATGTTCTGCATGTGATTGTATATTAATGAGAACAAAAAGAATTTCAAAGTGCAGTAAGAGCACAGCTCTCATATATCAGAATAAAAGTACAGGCTTTGAGTGCTCCAATCAAAAGACCCAGTGTTAGAAGAACTGATGAAAACTCAAGACCTCCTACGTGCTCCCTTACTGGAGACTCACTTGAGATCCAAGGACATAGACAAACAACAAGCTGAAGGGGCGGGGACAGATTACCTATACAAGTGAAAATAAGAAACAAACAAACAAATGAATTCTGTTTGAGACCCCAGAGAGAGTCAGTAGAAAATAGCCCTATCTAGCCACCGTGAATTCTTTTTGTTTGATTTCAGCAGTGCTCAGGCATAGATTTAGTGGTGCAGCAAGTTCCTTCTCATTTCCTCTCACCTCAACAAATGAATTGCTGTAATAATATGCGTCTGGGCTTTTAAAATCATTGCTTTTTATGATGTTCACGAATGTAAAGAAGTAATAACCACCTAAGGAGGGAAGTTTGGACCCTCAAATAAACACTTCACTCCACAACACACTCTTTGTTCCCAACTGCTCCTGTCCAGAAATAGGTGTTCCTTTATATTTGTCCCTGCACCTATCAGCAGTGATCACGCCGATGTCCCTCAAACATGGTGGTGTGCAAAGAACCAAGTACACTTTTCTTTCGACAACCGAACCAGACGAAGGATACTTGTGGTCTTCAGGGATCACTTACTCACTGAATGTGGCTAAATAAAGTCACCAAGCGAGCAGGAAGTATAAGAGGACAGAGGACAGAGATACAGGTTCAAGTCCTTTCACCTCCATTTACTGGTTTTGTAAGCACACGTGGCGGACTCTACCTGAAAGTGTATCGGTGAACACAGTGCTCTCCTCATGGCTTAGTTACCTTGCAAGATTTCTGGAAGCATAATGTAGGGAAGAGACATAGGCTATGTTGTTAACTGTTCTGGACAGAAGGATAGATGGGCAGACAAAAAGATGATTGATTCCTAGATAGATAGGTACACAGATGACAGATGGAAGATAGATAGATAGGTACATAGATTGATAGATGATAGACATCATAGATAGATGATAGTAAGATAGATAGATAGATACATAGATACATTCATACATACATACATAGATACATAGATAGACAGACAGACCATTAGATAGATAGAAACAGATACATATCGATTGACACAAAGCTATTGTTCATAACCAGGAGTTGAATGGTGAATAACATAGCTAAACTACAAACAAAAAGGAAGAATGAAATCCAGTTTAAAAAGTGCAGTAAGCAGCCTTAAGAAGAAAACAAATACTACCATTTGCAATGACCTGGATGGAGCTAGACGGTAGTATGTTCAGAGAAATAGGCCAGGCGGAGAAAGACATGTACCAAGTGTTTTCACTCATGTGTGGAGTATAACAACAAAGAAAAACTGAAGGAAAAAAACAGCAGCAGACTCACAGAACCCGAGAGTTGACTAAAAGTTACCAAAGGGAAAAGGACTGGGCAGGGTGGGTCTGAAGGGACGGATAAGTGTGAGGAGAAAGAATGGGGGCATTAGTTTTAGCATGTATAATGCTTGGGGTCGAGGGGGCATGGGGAGTGCTGTACAACACAGAGAAGGCTAGTAGAGATCATGTAGCATCTTACTACTCACTGATGGACAGCGACTGTAACAGGGTCTGTTGGGAGGGACATGGTGAAGGGGTCTACAG
Source organism: Manis pentadactyla (assembly GCF_030020395.1). Taxonomy (NCBI): domain Eukaryota; kingdom Metazoa; phylum Chordata; class Mammalia; order Pholidota; family Manidae; genus Manis; species Manis pentadactyla. The sequence continues at coordinate 103,824 of NW_026644623.1, forward strand.
CATCCAACTACGCAGATTGACAGCAACTGAAGACGTTTTACAGGGGTACTTGGTGAAGGGGGGAGCATAGTAAACATAATGTTCTTCAAGTGATTTTAGCTTAATGATAAAAAAAATTCTTTAAGTGCAATAAGTGCACAGCTCTGAATCATCAGAATAAAAGGTCAGGCAATGAGTGCAGCAAACAAAAGACACAGGGTTAAAAGAAGGGATGAAAACTCAAGACACCTACGTGCTTACTTACAGGAGACTCACTTGAGATCCAAGGACACAGACAAACTACAAGCCGAAGGTGTGTGGACAATTACGCTACACGAGTGAAACTGAAAAACAAACAAACAAACAAATGAATTCTGTTTGAGTCCCCTGATACAGTCAGAAGAAAATAGCCCTATCTGGCCTCCATGAATTCTTTTTGTTTAGTTTCAGCCGTTCCCAGCCATTGATTTAGTGGTGCAGCAACATACTTCTCATTTTCTCTCTTCTCAACAACTGAGTTGCTGTAATAATAAGCATGTGGGCCTTTGAAATCAGTGGGTTTTATGATGTTCACGAATGTGAAGATCTAATAACTACCTAAAGAGGGAAGTTTGGACACTCAAATAAACACGTCACCCCACAATACACTCTTAGCTCCCAACTTCACCTCTCTTGTAATTGGTGTTCCTTTTTATTTGACACTCCGTCCTACCGGCGGTGATCACGCTGATGTCCTTCAAACATGGTGGTGAGCAAAGAACAAGTTTACTTTTCTCGTGACAACAGCCCCAGAGGAATGATACTTGTGGTCTTCAGGGAGCAATTAGTCAAAGAATGTGGCTAAATACAGACAGTAAGTTAGAAGGACATGAAAGAGGACAGAGGATAGAGACACGGGTTCAAGTCCCGGCACAAAAATTTTCCGGTTTTGTAGGTACACGCGGCCGACTCGACCTGCAAGTGTCTAGGTGAATCAAGTGCTCTCTCTACAGCCTAGATACTTTGCAGGATTTTTGGAAGCATAGTGTAGGAAAGTGATATAGGACATATGGTTAACTGTTCTGTACACAAGGACAGATGGGCAGACAAATGATGATTGATTGATTGATTGATTGATAAATAGATAGACAAACAGATAGATAGATATAGGTACATATCGATTAACACAAAGCTACTGCTCATAACCAGGAGAGCAATGGTGAAAGCACATAGCGAAACTACAAACAAAAAAGAAGAATGAAATCCAGTTTGAAATGTGCAGTAAGCAGCCATAAGAAGAAAACAAATCCTATCATTTGCAATAACGTGGATGGAGCTAGAGGGTATTATGCTCAGTCAAATATTCCAGGAGGAGAAATACATGTACCAAATGATTTCACTCATGTGTGGAGTATGATAACAAAGAAAAACTGAAGGAAAAGACAGCAGCAGACTCACAGAACCCGAGAGTGGACTAACAGTTACCAAAGAGAAAGGGACTGGGTTGGGTTTGTGGGAAGGGAGTAATAAGGGCGGGGAAAAAGAATGGGGGCATTACGATTAGCATGTATAGTGTGTAACTTGGGGGGTCATTTGTACGGCTGCATAACACAGAGAAGACATGTAGTGATTCTACAGCATCTTAGTACACGCTGACGGACAGGGACTGTAACTGGCTTTTGCCGGGGTCTTGGTGAAGGGTGTAGACTGGAAAACATAATGTTCTGCATGTGATTGTATATTAATGAGAACAAAAAGAATTTCAAAGTGCAGTAAGAGCACAGCTCTGATATATCAGAATAAAAGTACAGGCTTTGAGTGCTCCAATCAAAAGACCCAGTGTTAGAAGAACTGATGAAAACTCAAGACCTCCTACGTGCTCCCTTACTGGAGACTCACTTGAGATCCAAGGACACAGACAAACAACAAGCTGAAGGGGCGGGGACAGATTACCTATACAAGTGAAAATAAGAAACAAACAAACAAATGAATTCTGTTTGAGTCCCCAGAGAGAGTCAGTAGAAAATAGCCCTATCTAGCCACCGTGAATTCTTTTTGTTTGATTTCATCAGTGCTCAGGCATAGATTTAGTGGTGCAGCAAGTTCCTTCTCATTTCCTCTCACCTCAACAAATGAATTGCTGTAATAATATGCGTCTGGGTTTTAAAATCATTGCTTTTTATGATGTTCACGAATGTAAAGAAGTAATAACCACCCAAGGATGGAAGTTTGGACCCTCAAATAAACACTTCACTCCACAACACACTCTTTGTTCCCAACTGCTCCTGTCCAGAAATAGGTGTTCCTTTATATTTGTCCCTGCACCTATCAGCAGTGATCACGCCGATGTCCCTCAAACATGGTGGTGTGCAAAGAAACAAGTACACTTTTCTTTCGACAACCGAACCAGACGAAGGATACTTGTGGTCTTCAGGGATCACTTACTCACTGAATGTGGCTAAATAAAGTCACCAAGCGAGCAGGAAGTATAAGAGACAGAGGACAGAGATACAGGTTCAAGTCCTTTCACCTCCATTTACTGGTTTTGTAAGCACACGCGGCGGACTCTACCTGAAAGTGTATCGGTGAACACAGTGCTCTCCTCATGGCTTAGTTACCTTGCAAGATTTCTGGAAGCATAATGTAGGGAAGAGACATAGGCTATGTTGTTAACTGTTCTGGACAGAAGGATAGATGGGCAGACAAAAAGATGATTGATTCCTAGATAGATAGGTACACAGATGACAGATGGAAGATAGATAGATAGGTACATAGATTGATAGATGATAGACATCATAGATAGATGATAGTAAGATAGATAGATAGATACATAGATACATTCATACATACATACATAGATACATAGAGAGACAGACAGACCATTAGATAGATAGAAACAGATACATATCGATTGACACAAAGCTATTGTTCATAACCAGGAGTTGAATGGTGAATAACATAGCTAAACTACAAACAAAAAGGAAGAATGAAATCCAGTTTAAAAAGTGCAGTAAGCAGCCTTAAGAAGAAAACAAATACTACCATTTGCAATGACCTGGATGGAGCTAGACGGTAGTATGTTCAGAGAAATAGGCCAGGCGGAGAAAGACATGTACCAAGTGTTTTCACTCATGTGTGGAGTATAACAACAAAGAAAAACTGAAGGAAAAAAACAGCAGCAGACTCACAGAACCCGAGAGTTGACTAAAAGTTACCAAAGGGAAAAGGACTGGGCAGGGTGGGTCTGAAGGGACGGATAAGTGTGAGGAGAAAGAATGGGGGCATTAGTTTTAGCATGTATAATGCTTGGGGTCGAGGGGGCATGGGGAGTGCTGTACAACACAGAGAAGGCTAGTAGAGATCATGTAGCATCTTACTACTCACTGATGGACAGCGACTGTAACAGGGTCTGTTGGGAGGGACATGGTGAAGGGGTCTACAGCATCCAACTACGCAGATCGACAGCAACTGAAGACGTTTTACAGGGGTACTTGGTGAAGGGGGGAGCATAGTAAACATAATGTTCTTCACGTGATTGTAGATTAATGATAAAAAATATTCTTTAAGTGCAATAAGTGCACAGCTCTGAATCATCAGAATAAAAGGTCAGGCACTGAGTGCTGCAAACAAAAGACACAGGGATAAAAGAAGGGATGAAAACTCAAGACACCTACGTGCTTACTTACAGGAGACTCACTTGAGATCCAAGGACACAGACAAACTACAAGCCGAAGGTGTGTGGACAATTACGCTACACGAGTGAAACTGAAAAACAAACAAACAAACAAATGAATTCTGTTTGAGTCCCCTGATACAGTCAGAAGAAAATAGCCCTATCTGGCCTCCATGAATTCTTTTTGTTTAGTTTCAGCCGTTCCCAGCCATTGATTTAGTGGTGCAGCAACATACTTCTCATTTTCTCTCTTCTCAACAACTGAGTTGCTGTAATAATAAGCATGTGGGCCTTTGAAATCAGTGGGTTTTATGATGTTCACGAATGTGAAGATCTAATAACTACCTAAAGAGGGAAGTTTGGACACTCAAATAAACACGTCACCCCACAATACACTCTTAGCTCCCAACTTCACCTCTCTTGTAATTGGTGTTCCTTTTTATTTGACACTCCGTCCTATCGGCGGTGATCACGCTGATGTCCTTCAAACATGGTGGTGAGCAAAGAACAAGTTTACTTTTCTCGTGACAACAGCCCCAGAGGAATGATACTTGTGGTCTTCAGGGAGCAATTAGTCAAAGAATGTGGCTAAATACAGACAGTAAGTTAGAAGGACATGAAAGAGGACAGAGGATAGAGACACGGGTTCAAGTCCCGGCACAAAAATTTTCCGGTTTTGTAGGTACACGCGGCCGACTCGACCTGCAAGTGTCTAGGTGAATCAAGTGCTCTCTCTACAGCCTAGATACTTTGCAGGATTTTTGGAAGCATAGTGTAGGAAAGTGATATAGGAAATATGGTTAACTGTTCTGTACACAAGGACAGATGGGCAGACAAATGATGATTGATTGATTGATTGATAAATAGATAGACAAACAGATAGATAGATATAGGTACATATCGATTAACACAAAGCTACTGCTCATAACCAGGAGAGCAATGGTGAAAGCACATAGCGAAACTACAAACAAAAAAGAAGAATGAAATCCAGTTTGAAATGTGCAGTAAGCAGCCATAAGAAGAAAACAAATCCTATCATTTGCAATAACGTGGATGGAGCTAGAGGGTATTATGCTCAGTCAAATATTCCAGGAGGAGAAATACATGTACCAAATGATTTCACTCATGTGTGGAGTATGATAACAAAGAAAAACTGAAGGAAAAGACAGCAGCAGACTCACAGAACCCGAGAGTGGACTAACAGTTACCAAAGAGAAAGGGACTGGGTTGGGTTTGTGGGAAGGGAGTAATAAGGGCGGGGAAAAAGAATGGGGGCATTACGATTAGCATGTATAGTGTGTAACTTGGGGGGTCATTTGTACGGATGCATAACACAGAGAAGACATGTAGTGATTCTACAGCATCTTAGTACACGCTGACGGACAGGGACTGTAACTGGCTTTTGCCGGGGTCTTGGTGAAGGGTGTAGACTGGAAAACATAATGTTCTGCATGTGATTGTATATTAATGAGAACAAAAAGAATTTCAAAGTGCAGTAAGAGCACAGCTCTCATATATCAGAATGAAAGTACAGGCTTTGAGTGCTCCAATCAAAAGACCCAGTGTTAGAAGAACTGATGAAAACTCAAGACCTCCTACGTGCTCCCTTACTGGAGACTCACTTGAGATCCAAGGACACAGACAAACAACAAGCTGAAGGGGCGGGGACAGATTACCTATACAAGTGAAAATAAGAAACAAACAAACAAATGAATTCTGTTTGAGTCCCCAGAGAGAGTCAGTAGAAAATAGCCCTATCTAGCCACCGTGAATTCTTTTTGTTTGATTTCAGCAGTGCTCAGGCATAGATTTAGTGGTGCAGCAAGTTCCTTCTCATTTCCTCTCACCTCAACAAATGAATTGCTGTAATAATATGCGTCTGGGCTTTTAAAATCATTGCTTTTTATGATGTTCACGAATGTAAAGAAGTAATAACCACCCAAGGATGGAAGTTTGGACCCTCAAATAAACACTTCACTCCACAACACACTCTTTGTTCCCAACTGCTCCTGTCCAGAAATAGGTGTTCCTTTATATTTGTCCCTGCACCTATCAGCAGTGATCACGCCGATGTCCCTCAAACATGGTGGTGTGCAAAGAACCAAGTACACTTTTCTTTCGACAACCGAACCAGACGAAGGATACTTGTGGTCTTCAGGGATCACTTACTCACTGAATGTGGCTAAATAAAGTCACCAAGCGAGCAGGAAGTATAAGAGACAGAGGACAGAGATACAGGTTCAAGTCCTTTCACCTCCATTTACTGGTTTTGTAAGCACACGCGGCGGACTCTACCTGAAAGTGTATCGGTGAACACAGTGCTCTCCTCATGGCTTAGTTACCTTGCAAGATTTCTGGAAGCATAATGTAGGGAAGAGACATAGGCTATGTTGTTAACTGTTCTGGACAGAAGGATAGATGGGCAGACAAAAAGATGATTGATTCCTAGATAGATAGGTACACAGATGACAGATGGAAGATAGATAGATAGGTACATAGATTGATAGATGATAGACATCATAGATAGATGATAGTAAGATAGATAGATAGATAGATACATAGATACATTCATACATACATACATAGATACATAGAGAGACAGACAGACCATTAGATAGATAGAAACAGATACATATCGATTGACACAATCTATTGTTCATAACCAGGAGTTGAATGGTGAATAACATAGCTAAACTACAAACAAAAAGGAAGAATGAAATCCAGTTTAAAAAGTGCAGTAAGCAGCCTTAAGAAGAAAACAAATACTACCATTTGCAATGACCTGGATGGAGCTAGACGGTAGTATGTTCAGAGAAATAGGCCAGGCGGAGAAAGACATGTACCAAGTGTTTTCACTCATGTGTGGAGTATAACAACAAAGAAAAACTGAAGGAAAAAAACAGCAGCAGACTCACAGAACCCGAGAGTTGACTAAAAGTTACCAAAGGGAAAAGGACTGGGCAGGGTGGGTCTGAAGGGAGGGATAAGTGTGAGGAGAAAGAATGGGGGCATTAGTTTTAGCATGTATAATGCTTGGGGTCGAGGGGGCATGGGGAGTGCTGTACAACACAGAGAAGGCTAGTAGAGATCATGTAGCATCTTACTACTCACTGATGGACAGCGACTGTAACAGGGTCTGTTGGGAGGGACATGGTGAAGGGGTCTACAGCATCCAACTACGCAGATCGACAGCAACTGAAGACGTTTTACAGGGGTACTTGGTGAAGGGGGGAGCATAGTAAACATAATGTTCTTCACGTGATTGTAGATTAATGATAAAAAATATTCTTTAAGTGCAATAAGTGCACAGCTCTGAATCATCAGAATAAAAGGTCAGGCACTGAGTGCTGCAAACAAAAGACACAGGGATAAAAGAAGGGATGAAAACTCAAGACACCTACGTGCTTACTTACAGGAGACTCACTTGAGATCCAAGGACACAGACAAACTACAAGCCGAAGGTGTGTGGACAATTACGCTACACGAGTGAAACTGAAAAACAAACAAACAAACAAATGAATTCTGTTTGAGTCCCCTGATACAGTCAGAAGAAAATAGCCCTATCTGGCCTCCATGAATTCTTTTTGTTTAGTTTCAGCCGTTCCCAGCCATTGATTTAGTGGTGCAGCAACATACTTCTCATTTTCTCTCTTCTCAACAACTGAGTTGCTGTAATAATAAGCATGTGGGCCTTTGAAATCAGTGGGTTTTATGATGTTCACGAATGTGAAGATCTAATAACTACCTAAAGAGGGAAGTTTGGACACTCAAATAAACACGTCACCCCACAATACACTCTTAGCTCCCAACTTCACCTCTCTTGTAATTGGTGTTCCTTTTTATTTGACACTCCGTCCTATCGGCGGTGATCACGCTGATGTCCTTCAAACATGGTGGTGAGCAAAGAACAAGTTTACTTTTCTCGTGACAACAGCCCCAGAGGAATGATACTTGTGGTCTTCAGGGAGCAATTAGTCAAAGAATGTGGCTAAATACAGACAGTAAGTTAGAAGGACATGAAAGAGGACAGAGGATAGAGACACGGGTTCAAGTCCCGGCACAAAAATTTTCCGGTTTTGTAGGTACACGCGGCCGACTCGACCTGCAAGTGTCTAGGTGAATCAAGTGCTCTCTCTACAGCCTAGATACTTTGCAGGATTTTTGGAAGCATAGTGTAGGAAAGTGATATAGGACATATGGTTAACTGTTCTGTACACAAGGACAGATGGGCAGACAAATGATGATTGATTGATTGATTGATTGATAAATAGATAGACAAACAGATAGGTAGATATAGGTACATATCGATTAACACAAAGCTACTGCTCATAACCAGGAGAGCAATGGTGAAAGCACATAGCGAAACTACAAACAAAAAAGAAGAATGAAATCCAGTTTGAAATGTGCAGTAAGCAGCCATAAGAAGAAAACAAATCCTATCATTTGCAATAACGTGGATGGAGCTAGAGGGTATTATGCTCAGTCAAATATTCCAGGAGGAGAAATACATGTACCAAATGATTTCACTCATGTGTGGAGTATGATAACAAAGAAAAACTGAAGGAAAAGACAGCAGCAGACTCACAGAACCCGAGAGTGGACTAACAGTTACCAAAGAGAAAGGGACTGGGTTGGGTTTGTGGGAAGGGAGTAATAAGGGCGGGGAAAAAGAATGGGGGCATTACGATTAGCATGTATAGTGTGTAACTTGGGGGGTCATTTGTACGGATGCATAACACAGAGAAGACATGTAGTGATTCTACAGCATCTTAGTACACGCTGACGGACAGGGACTGTAACTGGCTTTTGCCGGGGTCTTGGTGAAGGGTGTAGACTGGAAAACATAATGTTCTGCATGTGATTGTATATTAATGAGAACAAAAAGAATTTCAAAGTGCAGTAAGAGCACAGCTCTCATATATCAGAATAAAAGTACAGGCTTTGAGTGCTCCAATCAAAAGACCCAGTGTTAGAAGAACTGATGAAAACTCAAGACCTCCTACGTGCTCCCTTACTGGAGACTCACTTGAGATCCAAGGACACAGACAAACAACAAGCTGAAGGGGCGGGGACAGATTACCTATACAAGTGAAAATAAGAAACAAACAAACAAATGAATTCTGTTTGAGTCCCCAGAGAGAGTCAGTAGAAAATAGCCCTATCTAGCCACCGTGAATTCTTTTTGTTTGATTTCAGCAGTGCTCAGGCATAGATTTAGTGGTGCAGCAAGTTCCTTCTCATTTCCTCTCACCTCAACAAATGAATTGCTGTAATAATATGCGTCTGGGCTTTTAAAATCATTGCTTTTTATGATGTTCACGAATGTAAAGAAGTAATAACCACCCAAGGAGGGAAGTTTGGACCCTCAAATAAACACTTCACTCCACAACACACTCTTTGTTCCCAACTGCTCCTGTCCAGAAATAGGTGTTCCTTTATATTTGTCCCTGCACCTATCAGCAGTGATCACGCCGATGTCCCTCAAACATGGTGGTGTGCAAAGAACCAAGTACACTTTTCTTTCGACAACCGAACCAGACGAAGGATACTTGTGGTCTTCAGGGATCACTTACTCACTGAATGTGGCTAAATAAAGTCACCAAGCGAGCAGGAAGTATAAGAGACAGAGGACAGAGATACAGGTTCAAGTCCTTTCACCTCCATTTACTGGTTTTGTAAGCACACGCGGCGGACTCTACCTGAAAGTGTATCGGTGAACACAGTGCTCTCCTCATGGCTTAGTTACCTTGCAAGATTTCTGGAAGCATAATGTAGGGAAGAGACATAGGCTATGTTGTTAACTGTTCTGGACAGAAGGATAGATGGGCAGACAAAAAGATGATTGATTCCTAGATAGATAGGTACACAGATGACAGATGGAAGATAGATAGATAGGTACATAGATTGATAGATGATAGACATCATAGATAGATGATAGTAAGATAGATAGATAGATACATAGATACATTCATACATACATACATAGATACATAGAGAGACAGACAGACCATTAGATAGATAGAAACAGATACATATCGATTGACACAAAGCTATTGTTCATAACCAGGAGTTGAATGGTGAATAACATAGCTAAACTACAAACAAAAAGGAAGAATGAAATCCAGTTTAAAAAGTGCAGTAAGCAGCCTTAAGAAGAAAACAAATACTACCATTTGCAATGACCTGGATGGAGCTAGACGGTAGTATGTTCAGAGAAATAGGCCAGGCGGAGAAAGACATGTACCAAGTGTTTTCACTCATGTGTGGAGTATAACAACAAAGAAAAACTGAAGGAAAAAAACAGCAGCAGACTCACAGAACCCGAGAGTTGACTAAAAGTTACCAAAGGGAAAAGGACTGGGCAGGGTGGGTCTGAAGGGACGGATAAGTGTGAGGAGAAAGAATGGGGGCATTAGTTTTAGCATGTATAATGCTTGGGGTCGAGGGGGCATGGGGAGTGCTGTACAACACAGAGAAGGCTAGTAGAGATCATGTAGCATCTTACTACTCACTGATGGACAGCGACTGTAACAGGGTCTGTTGGGAGGGACATGGTGAAGGGGTCTACAGCATCCAACTACGCAGATCGACAGCAACTGAAGACGTTTTACAGGGGTACTTGGTGAAGGGGGGAGCATAGTAAACATAATGTTCTTCACGTGATTGTAGATTAATGATAAAAAATATTCTTTAAGTGCAATAAGTGCACAGCTCTGAATCATCAGAATAAAAGGTCAGGCACTGAGTGCTGCAAACAAAAGACACAGGGATAAAAGAAGGGATGAAAACTCAAGACACCTACGTGCTTACTTACAGGAGACTCACTTGAGATCCAAGGACACAGACAAACTACAAGCCGAAGGTGTGTGGACAATTACGCTACACGAGTGAAACTGAAAAACAAACAAACAAACAAATGAATTCTGTTTGAGTCCCCTGATACAGTCAGAAGAAAATAGCCCTATCTGGCCTCCATGAATTCTTTTTGTTTAGTTTCAGCCGTTCCCAGCCATTGATTTAGTGGTGCAGCAACATACTTCTCATTTTCTCTCTTCTCAACAACTGAGTTGCTGTAATAATAAGCATGTGGGCCTTTGAAATCAGTGGGTTTTATGATGTTCACGAATGTGAAGATCTAATAACTACCTAAAGAGGGAAGTTTGGACACTCAAATAAACACGTCACCCCACAATACACTCTTAGCTCCCAACTTCACCTCTCTTGAAATTGGTGTTCCTTTTGATTTGACACTCCATCCTACCGGCGGTGATCACGCTGATGTCCTTCAAACATGGTGGTGAGCAAAGAACAAGTTTACTTTTCTCGTGACAACAGCCCCAGAGGAATGATACTTGTGGTCTTCAGGGAGCAATTAGTCAAAGAATGTGGCTAAATACAGACAGTAAGTTAGAAGGAGATGAAAGAGGACAGAGGATAGAGACACGGGTTCAAGTCCCGGCACAAAAATTTTCCGGTTTTGTAGGTACACGCGGCCGACTCGACCTGCAAGTGTCTAGGTGAATAAAGTGCTCTCTTTACAGCCTAGATACTTTGCAGGATTTTTGGAAGATTAGTGTAGGAAAGTGATATAGGACATATGGTTAACTGTTCTGTACACAAGGACAGATGGGCAGACAAATGATGATTGATTGATTGATTGATTGATAAATAGATAGACAAACAGATAGATAGATATAGGTACATATCGATTAACACAAAGCTACTGCTCATAACCAGGAGAGCAATGGTGAAAGCACATAGCGAAACTACAAACAAAAAAGAAGAATGAAATCCAGTTTGAAATGTGCAGTAAGCAGCCATAAGAAGAAAACAAATCCTATCATTTGCAATAACGTGGATGGAGCTAGAGGGTATTATGCTCAGTCAAATATTCCAGGAGGAGAAATACATGTACCAAATGATTTCACTCATGTGTGGAGTATGATAACAAAGAAAAACTGAAGGAAAAGACAGCAGCAGACTCACAGAACCCGAGAGTGGACTAACAGTTACCAAAGAGAAAGGGACTGGGTTGGGTTTGTCGGAAGGGAGTAATAAGGGCGGGGTAAAAGAATGGGGGCATTACGATTAGCATGTATAGTGTGTAACTTGGGGGGTCATTTGTACGGCTGCATAACACAGAGAAGACATGTAGTGATTCTACAGCATCTTAGTACACGCTGACGGACAGGGACTGTAACTGGCTTTTGCCGGGGTCTTGGTGAAGGGTGTAGACTGGAAAACATAATGTTCTGCATGTGATTGTATATTAATGAGAACAAAAAGAATTTCAAAGTGCAGTAAGAGCACAGCTCTCATATATCAGAATAAAAGTACAGGCTTTGAGTGCTCCAATCAAAAGACCCAGTGTTAGAAGAACTGATGAAAACTCAAGACCTCCTACGTGCTCCCTTACTGGAGACTCACTTGAGATCCAAGGACACAGACAAACAACAAGCGGAAGGGGCGGGGACAGATTACCTATACAAGTGAAAATAAGAAACAAACAAACAAATGAATTTTGTTTGAGTCCCCAGAGAGAGTCAGTAGAAAATAGCCCTATCTAGCCACCGTGAATTCTTTTTGTTTGATTTCAGCAGTGCTCAGGCATAGATTTAGTGGTGCAGCAAGTTCCTTCTCATTTCCTCTCACCTCAACAAATGAATTGCTGTAATAATATGCGTCTGGGCTTTTAAAATCATTGCTTTTTATGATGTTCACGAATGTAAAGAAGTAATAACCACCCAAGGATGGAAGTTTGGACCCTCAAATAAACACTTCACTCCACAACACACTCTTTGTTCCCAACTGCTCCTGTCCAGAAATAGGTGTTCCTTTATATTTGTCCCTGCACCTATCAGCAGTGATCACGCCGATGTCCCTCAAACATGGTGGTGTGCAAAGAACCAAGTACACTTTTCTTTCGACAACCGAACCAGACGAAGGATACTTGTGGTCTTCAGGGATCACTTACTCACTGAATGTGGCTAAATAAAGTCACCAAGCGAGCAGGAAGTATAAGAGACAGAGGACAGAGATACAGGTTCAAGTCCTTTCACCTCCATTTACTGGTTTTGTAAGCACACGCGGCGGACTCTACCTGAAAGTGTATCGGTGAACACAGTGCTCTCCTCATGGCTTAGTTACCTTGCAAGATTTCTGGAAGCATAATGTAGGGAAGAGACATAGGCTATGTTGTTAACTGTTCTGGACAGAAGGATAGATGGGCAGACAAAAAGATGATTGATTCCTAGATAGATAGGTACACAGATGACAGATGGAAGATAGATAGATAGGTACATAGATTGATAGATGATAGACATCATAGATAGATGATAGTAAGATAGATAGATAGATACATAGATACATTCATACATACATACATAGATACATAGAGAGACAGACAGACCATTAGATAGATAGAAACAGATACATATCGATTGACACAAAGCTATTGTTCATAACCAGGAGTTGAATGGTGAATAACATAGCTAAACTACAAACAAAAAGGAAGAATGAAATCCAGTTTAAAAAGTGCAGTAAGCAGCCTTAAGAAGAAAACAAATACTACCATTTGCAATGACCTGGATGGAGCTAGACGGTAGTATGTTCAGAGAAATAGGCCAGGCGGAGAAAGACATGTACCAAGTGTTTTCACTCATGTGTGGAGTATAACAACAAAGAAAAACTGAAGGAAAAAAACAGCAGCAGACTCACAGAACCCGAGAGTTGACTAAAAGTTACCAAAGGGAAAAGGACTGGGCAGGGTGGGTCTGAAGGGACGGATAAGTGTGAGGAGAAAGAATGGGGGCATTAGTTTTAGCATGTATAATGCTTGGGGTCGAGGGGGCATGGGGAGTGCTGTACAACACAGAGAAGGCTAGTAGAGATCATGTAGCATCTTACTACTCACTGATGGACAGCGACTGTAACAGGGTCTGTTGGGAGGGACATGGTGAAGGGGTCTACAGCATCCAACTACGCAGATCGACAGCAACTGAAGACGTTTTACAGGGGTACTTGGTGAAGGGGGGAGCATAGTAAACATAATGTTCTTCACGTGATTGTAGATTAATGATAAAAAATATTCTTTAAGTGCAATAAGTGCACAGCTCTGAATCATCAGAATAAAAGGTCAGGCACTGAGTGCTGCAAACAAAAGACACAGGGATAAAAGAAGGGATGAAAACTCAAGACACCTACGTGCTTACTTACAGGAGACTCACTTGAGATCCAAGGACACAGACAAACTACAAGCCGAAGGTGTGTGGACAATTACGCTACACGAGTGAAACTGAAAAACAAAGAAACAAACAAATGAATTCTGTTTGAGTCCCCTGATACAGTCAGAAGAAAATAGCCCTATCTGGCCCCCATGAATTCTTTTTGTTTAGTTTCAGCCGTTCCCAGCCATTGATTTAGTGGTGCAGCAACATACTTCTCATTTTCTCTCTTCTCAACAACTGAGTTGCTGTAATAATAAGCATGTGGGCCTTTGAAATCAGTGGGTTTTATGATGTTCACGAATGTGAAGATCTAATAACTACCTAAAGAGGGAAGTTTGGACACTCAAATAAACACGTCACCCCACAATACACTCTTAGCTCCCAACTTCACCTCTCTTGAAATTGGTGTTCCTTTTGATTTGACACTCCATCCTACCGGCGGTGATCACGCTGATGTCCTTCAAACATGGTGGTGAGCAAAGAACAAGTTTACTTTTCTCGTGACAACAGCCCCAGAGGAATGATACTTGTGGTCTTCAGGGAGCAATTAGTCAAAGAATGTGGCTAAATACAGACAGTAAGTTAGAAGGAGATGAAAGAGGACAGAGGATAGAGACACGGGTTCAAGTCCCGGCACAAAAATTTTCCGGTTTTGTAGGTACACGCGGCCGACTCGACCTGCAAGTGTCTAGGTGAATCAAGTGCTCTCTTTACAGCCTAGATACTTTGCAGGATTTTTGGAAGATTAGTGTAGGAAAGTGATATAGGACATATGGTTAACTGTTCTGTACACAAGGACAGATGGGCAGACAAATGATGATTGATTGATTGATTGATTGATAAATAGATAGACAAACAGATAGATAGATATAGGTACATATCGATTAACACAAAGCTACTGCTCATAACCAGGAGAGCAATGGTGAAAGCACATAGCGAAACTACAAACAAAAAAGAAGAATGAAATCCAGTTTGAAATGTGCAGTAAGCAGCCATAAGAAGAAAACAAATCCTATCATTTGCAATAACGTGGATGGAGCTAGAGGGTATTATGCTCAGTCAAATATTCCAGGAGGAGAAATACATGTACCAAATGATTTCACTCATGTGTGGAGTATGATAACAAAGAAAAACTGAAGGAAAAGACAGCAGCAGACTCACAGAACCCGAGAGTGGACTAACAGTTACCAAAGAGAAAGGGACTGGGTTGGGTTTGTGGGAAGGGAGTAATAAGGGCGGGGAAAAAGAATGGGGGCATTACGATTAGCATGTATAGTGTGTAACTTGGGGGGTCATTTGTACGGCTGCATAACACAGAGAAGACATGTAGTGATTCTACAGCATCTTAGTACACGCTGACGGACAGGGACTGTAACTGGCTTTTGCCGGGGTCTTGGTGAAGGGTGTAGACTGGAAAACATAATGTTCTGCATGTGATTGTATATTAATGAGAACAAAAAGAATTTCAAAGTGCAGTAAGAGCACAGCTCTCATATATCAGAATAAAAGTACAGGCTTTGAGTGCTCCAATCAAAAGACCCAGTGTTAGAAGAACTGATGAAAACTCAAGACCTCCTACGTGCTCCCTTACTGGAGACTCACTTGAGATCCAAGGACACAGACAAACAACAAGCGGAAGGGGCGGGGACAGATTACCTATACAAGTGAAAATAAGATACAAACAAACAAATGAATTCTGTTTGAGTCCCCAGAGAGAGTCAGTAGAAAATAGCCCTATCTAGCCACCGTGAATTCTTTTTGTTTGATTTCAGCAGTGCTCAGGCATAGATTTAGTGGTGCAGCAAGTTCCTTCTCATTTCCTCTCACCTCAACAAATGAATTGCTGTAATAATATGCGTCTGGGCTTTTAAAATCATTGCTTTTTATGATGTTCACGAATGTAAAGAAGTAATAACCACCCAAGGATGGAAGTTTGGACCCTCAAATAAACACTTCACTCCACAACACACTCTTTGTTCCCAACTGCTCCTGTCCAGAAATAGGTGTTCCTTTATATTTGTCCCTGCACCTATCAGCAGTGATCACGCCGATGTCCCTCAAACATGGTGGTGTGCAAAGAACCAAGTACACTTTTCTTTCGACAACCGAACCAGACGAAGGATACTTGTGGTCTTCAGGGATCACTTACTCACTGAATGTGGCTAAATAAAGTCACCAAGCGAGCAGGAAGTATAAGAGACAGAGGACAGAGATACAGGTTCAAGTCCTTTCACCTCCATTTACTGGTTTTGTAAGCACACGCGGCGGACTCTACCTGAAAGTGTATCGGTGAACACAGTGCTCTCCTCATGGCTTAGTTACCTTGCAAGATTTCTGGAAGCATAATGTAGGGAAGAGACATAGGCTATGTTGTTAACTGTTCTGGACAGAAGGATAGATGGGCAGACAAAAAGATGATTGATTCCTAGATAGATAGGTACACAGATGACAGATGGAAGATAGATAGATAGGTACATAGATTGATAGATGATAGACATCATAGATAGATGATAGTAAGATAGATAGATAGATACATAGATACATTCATACATACATACATAGATACATAGAGAGACAGACAGACCATTAGATAGATAGAAACAGATACATATCGATTGACACAAAGCTATTGTTCATAACCAGGAGTTGAATGGTGAATAACATAGCTAAACTACAAACAAAAAGGAAGAATGAAATCCAGTTTAAAAAGTGCAGTAAGCAGCCTTAAGAAGAAAACAAATACTACCATTTGCAATGACCTGGATGGAGCTAGACGGTAGTATGTTCAGAGAAATAGGCCAGGCGGAGAAAGACATGTACCAAGTGTTTTCACTCATGTGTGGAGTATAACAACAAAGAAAAACTGAAGGAAAAAAACAGCAGCAGACTCACAGAACCCGAGAGTTGACTAAAAGTTACCAAAGGGAAAAGGACTGGGCAGGGTGGGTCTGAAGGGACGGATAAGTGTGAGGAGAAAGAATGGGGGCATTAGTTTTAGCATGTATAATGCTTGGGGTCGAGGGGGCATGGGGAGTGCTGTACAACACAGAGAAGGCTAGTAGAGATCATGTAGCATCTTACTACTCACTGATGGACAGCGACTGTAACAGGGTCTGTTGGGAGGGACATGGTGAAGGGGTCTACAGCATCCAACTACGCAGATCGACAGCAACTGAAGACGTTTTACAGGGGTACTTGGTGAAGGGGGGAGCATAGTAAACATAATGTTCTTCACGTGATTGTAGATTAATGATAAAAAATATTCTTTAAGTGCAATAAGTGCACAGCTCTGAATCATCAGAATAAAAGGTCAGGCACTGAGTGCTGCAAACAAAAGACACAGGGATAAAAGAAGGGATGAAAACTCAAGACACCTACGTGCTTACTTACAGGAGACTCACTTGAGATCCAAGGACACAGACAAACTACAAGCCGAAGGTGTGTGGACAATTACGCTACACGAGTGAAACTGAAAAACAAAGAAACAAACAAATGAATTCTGTTTGAGTCCCCTTATACAGTCAGAAGAAAATAGCCCTATCTGGCCTCCATGAATTCTTTTTGTTTAGTTTCAGCCGTTCCCAGCCATTGATTTAGTGGTGCAGCAACATACTTCTCATTTTCTCTCTTCTCAACAACTGAGTTGCTGTAATAATATGCATGTGGGCCTTTGAAATCAGTGGGTTTTATGATGTTCACGAATGTGAAGATCTAATAACTACCTAAAGAGGGAAGTTTGGACACTCAAATAAACACGTCACCCCACAATACACTCTTAGCTCCCAACTTCACCTCTCTTGAAATTGGTGTTCCTTTTGATTTGACACTCCATCCTACCGGCGGTGATCACGCTGATGTCCTTCAAACATGGTGGTGAGCAAAGAACAAGTTTACTTTTCTCGTGACAACAGCCCCAGAGGAATGATACTTGTGGTCTTCAGGGAGCAATTAGTCAAAGAATGTGGCTAAATACAGACAGTAAGTTAGAAGGAGATGAAAGAGGACAGAGGATAGAGACACGGGTTCAAGTCCCGGCACAAAAATTTTCCGGTTTTGTAGGTACACGCGGCCGACTCGACCTGCAAGTGTCTAGGTGAATCAAGTGCTCTCTTTACAGCCTAGATACTTTGCAGGATTTTTGGAAGATTAGTGTAGGAAAGTGATATAGGACATATGGTTAACTGTTCTGTACACAAGGACAGATGGGCAGACAAATGATGATTGATTGATTGATTGATTGATAAATAGATAGACAAACAGATAGATAGATATAGGTACATATCGATTAACACAAAGCTACTGCTCATAACCAGGAGAGCAATGGTGAAAGCACATAGCGAAACTACAAACAAAAAAGAAGAATGAAATCCAGTTTGAAATGTGCAGTAAGCAGCCATAAGAAGAAAACAAATCCTATCATTTGCAATAACGTGGATGGAGCTAGAGGGTATTATGCTCAGTCAAATATTCCAGGAGGAGAAATACATGTACCAAATGATTTCACTCATGTGTGGAGTATGATAACAAAGAAAAACTGAAGGAAAAGACAGCAGCAGACTCACAGAACCCGAGAGTGGACTAACAGTTACCAAAGAGAAAGGGACTGGGTTGGGTTTGTGGGAAGGGAGTAATAAGGGCGGGGAAAAAGAATGGGGGCATTACGATTAGCATGTATAGTGTGTAACTTGGGGGGTCATTTGTACGGCTGCATAACACAGAGAAGACATGTAGTGATTCTACAGCATCTTAGTACACGCTGACGGACAGGGACTGTAACTGGCTTTTGCCGGGGTCTTGGTGAAGGGTGTAGACTGGAAAACATAATGTTCTGCATGTGATTGTATATTAATGAGAACAAAAAGAATTTCAAAGTGCAGTAAGAGCACAGCTCTCATATATCAGAATAAAAGTACAGGCTTTGAGTGCTCCAATCAAAAGACCCAGTGTTAGAAGAACTGATGAAAACTCAAGACCTCCTACGTGCTCCCTTACTGGAGACTCACTTGAGATCCAAGGACACAGACAAACAACAAGCTGAAGGGGCGGGGACAGATTACCTATACAAGTGAAAATAAGAAACAAACAAACAAATGAATTCTGTTTGAGTCCCCAGAGAGAGTCAGTAGAAAATAGCCCTATCTAGCCACCGTGAATTCTTTTTGTTTGATTTCAGCAGTGCTCAGGCATAGATTTAGTGGTGCAGCAAGTTCCTTCTCATTTCCTCTCACCTCAACAAATGAATTGCTGTAATAATATGCGTCTGGGCTTTTAAAATCATTGCTTTTTATGATGTTCACGAATGTAAAGAAGTAATAACCACCCAAGGAGGGAAGTTTGGACCCTCAAATAAACACTTCACTCAACAACACACTCTTTGTTCCCAACTGCTCCTGTCCAGAAATAGGTGTTCCTTTATATTTGTCCCTGCACCTATCAGCAGTGATCACGCCGATGTCCCTCAAACATGGTGGTGTGCAAAGAACCAAGTACACTTTTCTTTCGACAACCGAACCAGACGAAGGATACTTGTGGTCTTCAGGGATCACTTACTCACTGAATGTGGCTAAATAAAGTCACCAAGCGAGCAGGAAGTATAAGAGGACAGAGGACAGAGATACAGGTTCAAGTCCTTTCACCTCCATTTACTGGTTTTGTAAGCACACGCGGCGGACTCTACCTGAAAGTGTATCGGTGAACACAGTGCTCTCCTCATGGCTTAGTTACCTTGCAAGATTTCTGGAAGCATAATGTAGGGAAGAGACATAGGCTATGTTGTTAACTGTTCTGGACAGAAGGATAGATGGGCAGACAAAAAGATGATTGATTCCTAGATAGATAGGTACACAGATGACAGATGGAAGATAGATAGATAGGTACATAGATTGATAGATGATAGACATCATAGATAGATGATAGTAAGATAGATAGATAGATACATAGATACATTCATACATACATACATAGATACATAGAGAGACAGACAGACCATTAGATAGATAGAAACAGATACATATCGATTGACACAAAGCTATTGTTCATAACCAGGAGTTGAATGGTGAATAACATAGCTAAACTACAAACAAAAAGGAAGAATGAAATCCAGTTTAAAAAGTGCAGTAAGCAGCCTTAAGAAGAAAACAAATACTACCATTTGCAATGACCTGGATGGAGCTAGACGGTAGTATGTTCAGAGAAATAGGCCAGGCGGAGAAAGACATGTACCAAGTGTTTTCACTCATGTGTGGAGTATAACAACAAAGAAAAACTGAAGGAAAAAAACAGCAGCAGACTCACAGAACCCGAGAGTTGACTAAAAGTTACCAAAGGGAAAAGGACTGGGCAGGGTGGGTCTGAAGGGACGGATAAGTGTGAGGAGAAAGAATGGGGGCATTAGTTTTAGCATGTATAATGCTTGGGGTCGAGGGGGCATGGGGAGTGCTGTACAACACAGAGAAGGCTAGTAGAGATCATGTAGCATCTTACTACTCACTGATGGACAGCGACTGTAACAGGGTCTGTTGGGAGGGACATGGTGAAGGGGTCTACAGCATCCAACTACGCAGATCGACAGCAACTGAAGACGTTTTACAGGGGTACTTGGTGAAGGGGGGAGCATAGTAAACATAATGTTCTTCACGTGATTGTAGATTAATGATAAAAAATATTCTTTAAGTGCAATAAGTGCACAGCTCTGAATCATCAGAATAAAAGGTCAGGCACTGAGTGCTGCAAACAAAAGACACAGGGATAAAAGAAGGGATGAAAACTCAAGACACCTACGTGCTTACTTACAGGAGACTCACTTGAGATCCAAGGACACAAACTACAAGCCGAAGGTGTGTGGACAATTACGCTACACGAGTGAAACTGAAAAACAAACAAACAAACAAATGAATTCTGTTTGAGTCCCCTGATACAGTCAGAAGAAAATAGCCCTATCTGGCCTCCATGAATTCTTTTTGTTTAGTTTCAGCCGTTCCCAGCCATTGATTTAGTGGTGCAGCAACATACTTCTCATTTTCTCTCTTCTCAACAACTGAGTTGCTGTAATAATAAGCATGTGGGCCTTTGAAATCAGTGGGTTTTATGATGTTCACGAATGTGAAGATCTAATAACTACCTAAAGAGGGAAGTTTGGACACTCAAATAAACACGTCACCCCACAATACACTCTTAGCTCCCAACTTCACCTCTCTTGAAATTGGTGTTCCTTTTGATTTGACACTCCGTCCTACCGGCGGTGATCACGCTGATGTCCTTCAAACATGGTGGTGAGCAAAGAACAAGTTTACTTTTCTCGTGACAACAGCCCCAGAGGAATGATACTTGTGGTCTTCAGGGAGCAATTAGTCAAAGAATGTGGCTAAATACAGACAGTAAGTTAGAAGGACATGAAAGAGGACAGAGGATAGAGACACGGGTTCAAGACCCGGCACAAAAATTTTCCGGTTTTGTAGGTACACGCGGCCGACTCGACCTGCAAGTGTCTAGGTGAATCAAGTGCTCTCTCTACAGCCTAGATACTTTGCAGGATTTTTGGAAGCATAGTGTAGGAAAGTGATATAGGACATATGGTTAACTGTTCTGTACACAAGGACAGATGGGCAGACAAATGATGATTGATTGATTGATTGATTGATAAATAGATAGACAAACAGATAGATAGATATAGGTACATATCGATTAACACAAAGCTACTGCTCATAACCAGGAGAGCAATGGTGAAAGCACATAGCGAAACTACAAACAAAAAAGAAGAATGAAATCCAGTTTGAAATGTGCAGTAAGCAGCCATAAGAAGAAAACAAATCCTATCATTTGCAATAACGTGGATGGAGCTAGAGGGTATTATGCTCAGTCAAATATTCCAGGAGGAGAAATACATGTACCAAATGATTTCACTCATGTGTGGAGTATGATAACAAAGAAAAACTGAAGGAAAAGACAGCAGCAGACTCACAGAACCCGAGAGTGGACTAACAGTTACCAAAGAGAAAGGGACTGGGTTGGGTTTGTGGGAAGGGAGTAATAAGGGCGGGGAAAAAGAATGGGGGCATTACGATTAGCATGTATAGTGTGTAACTTGGGGGGTCATTTGTACGGATGCATAACACAGAGAAGACATGTAGTGATTCTACAGCATCTTAGTACACGCTGACGGACAGGGACTGTAACTGGCTTTTGCCGGGGTCTTGGTGAAGGGTGTAGACTGGAAAACATAATGTTCTGCATGTGATTGTATATTAATGAGAACAAAAAGAATTTCAAAGTGCAGTAAGAGCACAGCTCTCATATATCAGAATAAAAGTACAGGCTTTGAGTGCTCCAATCAAAAGACCCAGTGTTAGAAGAACTGATGAAAACTCAAGACCTCCTACGTGCTCCCTTACTGGAGACTCACTTGAGATCCAAGGACACAGACAAACAACAAGCTGAAGGGGCGGGGACAGATTACCTATACAAGTGAAAATAAGAAACAAACAAACAAATGAATTCTGTTTGAGTCCCCAGAGAGAGTCAGTAGAAAATAGCCCTATCTAGCCACCGTGAATTCTTTTTGTTTGATTTCAGCAGTGCTCAGGCATAGATTTAGTGGTGCAGCAAGTTCCTTCTCATTTCCTCTCACCTCAACAAATGAATTGCTGTAATAATATGCGTCTGGGCTTTTAAAATCATTGCTTTTTATGATGTTCACGAATGTAAAGAAGTAATAACCACCCAAGGAGGGAAGTTTGGACCCTCAAATAAACACTTCACTCAACAACACACTCTTTGTTCCCAACTGCTCCTGTCCAGAAATAGGTGTTCCTTTATATTTGTCCCTGCACCTATCAGCAGTGATCACGCCGATGTCCCTCAAACATGGTGGTGTGCAAAGAACCAAGTACACTTTTCTTTCGACAACCGAACCAGACGAAGGATACTTGTGGTCTTCAGGGATCACTTACTCACTGAATGTGGCTAAATAAAGTCACCAAGCGAGCAGGAAGTATAAGAGGACAGAGGACAGAGATACAGGTTCAAGTCCTTTCACCTCCATTTACTGGTTTTGTAAGCACACGCGGCGGACTCTACCTGAAAGTGTATCAGTGAACACAGTGCTCTCCTCATGGCTTAGTTACCTTGCAAGATTTCTGGAAGCATAATGTAGGGAAGAGACATAGGCTATGTTGTTAACTGTTCTGGACAGAAGGATAGATGGGCAGACAAAAAGATGATTGATTCCTAGATAGATAGGTACACAGATGACAGATGGAAGATAGATAGATAGGTACATAGATTGATAGATGATAGACATCATAGATAGATGATAGTAAGATAGATAGATAGATACATAGATACATTCATACATACATACATAGATACATAGATAGACAGACAGACCATTAGATAGATAGAAACAGATACATATCGATTGACACAAAGCTATTGTTCATAACCAGGAGTTGAATGGTGAATAACATAGCTAAACTACAAACAAAAAGGAAGAATGAAATCCAGTTTAAAAAGTGCAGTAAGCAGCCTTAAGAAGAAAACAAATACTACCATTTGCAATGACCTGGATGGAGCTAGACGGTAGTATGTTCAGAGAAATAGGCCAGGCGGAGAAAGACATGTACCAAGTGTTTTCACTCATGTGTGGAGTATAACAACAAATAAAAACTGAAGGAAAAAAACAGCAGCAGACTCACAGAACCCGAGAGTTGACTAAAAGTTACCAAAGGGAAAAGGACTGGGCAGGGTGGGTCTGAAGGGACGGATAAGTGTGAGGAGAAAGAATGGGGGCATTAGTTTTAGCATGTATAATGCTTGGGGTCGAGGGGGCATGGGGAGTGCTGTACAACACAGAGAAGGCTAGTAGAGATCATGTAGCATCTTACTACTCACTGATGGACAGCGACTGTAACGGGGTCTGTTGGGAGGGACATGGTGAAGGGGTCTACAGCATCCAACTACGCAGATCGACAGCAACTGAAGACGTTTTACAGGGGTACTTGGTGAAGGGGGGAGCATAGTAAACATAATGTTCTTCAAGTGATTTTAGCTTAATGATAAAAAAAATTCTTTAAGTGCAATAAGTGCACAGCTCTGAATCATCAGAATAAAAGGTCAGGCAATGAGTGCAGCAAACAAAAGACACAGGGTTAAGAGAAGGGATGAAAACTCAAGACACCTACGTGCTTACTTACAGGAGACTCACTTGAGATCCAAGGACACAGACAAACTACAAGCCGAAGGTGTGTGGACAATTACGCTACACGAGTGAAACTGAAAAACAAACAAACAAACAAATGAATTCTGTTTGAGTCCCCTGATACAGTCAGAAGAAAATAGCCCTATCTGGCCTCCATGAATTCTTTTTGTTTAGTTTCAGCCGTTCCCAGCCATTGATTTAGTGGTGCAGCAACATACTTCTCATTTTCTCTCTTCTCAACAACTGAGTTGCTGTAATAATAAGCATGTGGGCCTTTGAAATCAGTGGGTTTTATGATGTTCACGGATGTGAAGATCTAATAACTACCTAAAGAGGGAAGTTTGGACACTCAAATAAACACGTCACCCCACAATACACTCTTAGCTCCCAACTTCACCTCTCTTGAAATTGGTGTTCCTTTTTATTTGACACTCCGTCCTATCGGCGGTGATCACGCTGATGTCCTTCAATCATGGTGGTGAGCAAAGAACAAGTTTACTTTTCTCGTGACAACAGCCCCAGAGGAATGATACTTGTGGTCTTCAGGGAGCAATTAGTCAAAGAATGTGGCTAAATACAGACAGTAAGTTAGAAGGACATGAAAGAGGACAGAGGATAGAGACACGGGTTCAAGTCCCGGCACAAAAATTTTCCGGTTTTGTAGGTACACGCGGCCGACTCGACCTGCAAGTGTCTAGGTGAATCAAGTGCTCTCTCTACAGCCTAGATACTTTGCAGGATTTTTGGAAGCATAGTGTAGGAAAGTGATATAGGACATATGGTTAACTGTTCTGTACACAAGGACAGATGGGCAGACAAATGATGATTGATTGATTGATTGATTGATAAATAGATAGACAAACAGATAGATAGATATAGGTACATATCGATTAACACAAAGCTACTGCTCATAACCAGGAGAGCAATGGTGAAAGCACATAGCGAAACTACAAACAAAAAAGAAGAATGAAATCCAGTTTGAAATGTGCAGTAAGCAGCCATAAGAAGAAAACAAATCCTATCATTTGCAATAACGTGGATGGAGCTAGAGGGTATTATGCTCAGTCAAATATTCCAGGAGGAGAAATACATGTACCAAATGATTTCACTCATGTGTGGAGTATGATAACAAAGAAAAACTGAAGGAAAAGACAGCAGCAGACTCACAGAACCCGAGAGTGGACTAACAGTTACCAAAGAGAAAGGGACTGGGTTGGGTTTGTGGGAAGGGAGTAATAAGGGCGGGGAAAAAGAATGGGGGCATTACGATTAGCATGTATAGTGTGTAACTTGGGGGGTCATTTGTACGGCTGCATAACACAGAGAAGACATGTAGTGATTCTACAGCATCTTAGTACACGCTGACGGACAGGGACTGTAACTGGCTTTTGCCGGGGTCTTGGTGAAGGGTGTAGACTGGAAAACATAATGTTCTGCATGTGATTGTATATTAATGAGAACAAAAAGAATTTCAAAGTGCAGTAAGAGCACAGCTCTCATATATCAGAATAAAAGTACAGGCTTTGAGTGCTCCAATCAAAAGACCCAGTGTTAGAAGAACTGATGAAAACTCAAGACCTCCTACGTGCTCCCTTACTGGAGACTCACTTGAGATCCAAGGACACAGACAAACAACAAGCTGAAGGGGCGGGGACAGATTACCTATACAAGTGAAAATAAGAAACAAACAAACAAATGAATTCTGTTTGAGTCCCCAGAGAGAGTCAGTAGAAAATAGCCCTATCTAGCCACCGTGAATTCTTTTTGTTTGATTTCAGCAGTGCTCAGGCATAGATTTAGTGGTGCAGCAAGTTCCTTCTCATTTCCTCTCACCTCAACAAATGAATTGCTGTAATAATATGCGTCTGGGCTTTTAAAATCATTGCTTTTTATGATGTTCACGAATGTAAAGAAGTAATAACCACCTAAGGAGGGAAGTTTGGACCCTCAAATAAACACTTCACTCCACAACACACTCTTTGTTCCCAACTGCTCCTGTCCAGAAATAGGTGTTCCTTTATATTTGTCCCTGCACCTATCAGCAGTGATCACGCCGATGTCCCTCAAACATGGTGGTGTGCAAAGAACCAAGTACACTTTTCTTTCGACAACCGAAACAGACGAAGGATACTTGTGGTCTTCAGGGATCACTTACTCACTGAATGTGGCTAAATAAAGTCACCAAGCGAGCAGGAAGTATAAGAGGACAGAGGACAGAGATACAGGTTCAAGTCCTTTCACCTCCATTTACTGGTTTTGTAAGCACACGCGGCGGACTCTACCTGAAAGTGTATCGGTGAACACAGTGCTCTCCTCATGGCTTAGTTACCTTGCAAGATTTCTGGAAGCATAATGTAGGGAAGAGACATAGGCTATGTTGTTAACTGTTCTGGACAGAAGGATAGATGGGCAGACAAAAAGATGATTGATTCCTAGATAGATAGGTACACAGATGACAGATGGAAGATAGATAGATAGGTACATAGATTGATAGATGATAGACATCATAGATAGATGATAGTAAGATAGATAGATAGATACATAGATACATTCATACATACATACATAGATACATAGATAGACAGACAGATCATTAGATAGATAGAAACAGATACATATCGATTGACACAAAGCTATTGTTCATAACCAGGAGTTGAATGGTGAATAACATAGCTAAACTACAAACAAAAAGGAAGAATGAAATCCAGTTTAAAAAGTGCAGTAAGCAGCCTTAAGAAGAAAACAAATACTACCATTTGCAATGACCTGGATGGAGCTAGACGGTAGTATGTTCAGAGAAATAGGCCAGGCGGAGAAAGACATGTACCAAGTGTTTTCACTCATGTGTGGAGTATAACAACAAAGAAAAACTGAAGGAAAAAAACAGCAGCAGACTCACAGAACCCGAGAGTTGACTAAAAGTTACCAAAGGGAAAAGGACTGGGCAGGGTGGGTCTGAAGGGACGGATAAGTGTGAGGAGAAAGAATGGGGGCATTAGTTTTAGCATGTATAATGCTTGGGGTCGAGGGGGCATGGGGAGTGCTGTACAACACAGAGAAGGCTAGTAGAGATCATGTAGCATCTTACTACTCACTGATGGACAGCGACTGTAACGGGGTCTGTTGGGAGGGACATGGTGAAGGGGTCTACAGCATCCAACTACGCAGATCGACAGCAACTGAAGACGTTTTACAGGGGTACTTGGTGAAGGGGGGAGCATAGTAAACATAATGTTCTTCAAGTGATTTTAGCTTAATGATAAAAAAAATTCTTTAAGTGCAATAAGTGCACAGCTCTGAATCATCAGAATAAAAGGTCAGGCAATGAGTGCAGCAAACAAAAGACACAGGGTTAAGAGAAGGGATGAAAACTCAAGACACCTACGTGCTTACTTACAGGAGACTCACTTGAGATCCAAGGACACAGACAAACTACAAGCCGAAGGTGTGTGGACAATTACGCTACACGAGTGAAACTGAAAAACAAACAAACAAACAAATGAATTCTGTTTGAGTCCCCTGATACAGTCAGAAGAAAATAGCCCTATCTGGCCTCCATGAATTCTTTTTGTTTAGTTTCAGCCGTTCCCAGCCATTGATTTAGTGGTGCAGCAACATACTTCTCATTTTCTCTCTTCTCAACAACTGAGTTGCTGTAATAATAAGCATGTGGGCCTTTGAAATCAGTGGGTTTTATGATGTTCACGAATGTGAAGATCTAATAACTACCTAAAGAGGGAAGTTTGGACACTCAAATAAACACGTCACCCCACAATACACTCTTAGCTCCCAACTTCACCTCTCTTGTAATTGGTGTTCCTTTTTATTTGACACTCCGTCCTATCGGCGGTGATCACGCTGATGTCCTTCAATCATGGTGGTGAGCAAAGAACAAGTTTACTTTTCTCGTGACAACAGCCCCAGAGGAATGATACTTGTGGTCTTCAGGGAGCAATTAGTCAAAGAATGTGGCTAAATACAGACAGTAAGTTAGAAGGACATGAAAGAGGACAGAGGATAGAGACACGGGTTCAAGTCCCGGCACAAAAATTTTCCGGTTTTGTAGGTACACGCGGCCGACTCGACCTGCAAGTGTCTAGGTGAATCAAGTGCTCTCTCTACAGCCTAGATACTTTGCAGGATTTTTGGAAGCATAGTGTAGGAAAGTGATATAGGACATATGGTTAACTGTTCTGTACACAAGGACAGATGGGCAGACAAATGATGATTGATTGATTGATTGATTGATAAATAGATAGACAAACAGATAGATAGATATAGGTACATATCGATTAACACAAAGCTACTGCTCATAACCAGGAGAGCAATGGTGAAAGCACATAGCGAAACTACAAACAAAAAAGAAGAATGAAATCCAGTTTGAAATGTGCAGTAAGCAGCCATAAGAAGAAAACAAATCCTATCATTTGCAATAACGTGGATGGAGCTAGAGGGTATTATGCTCAGTCAAATATTCCAGGAGGAGAAATACATGTACCAAATGATTTCACTCATGTGTGGAGTATGATAACAAAGAAAAACTGAAGGAAAAGACAGCAGCAGACTCACAGAACCCGAGAGTGGACTAACAGTTACCAAAGAGAAAGGGACTGGGTTGGGTTTGTGGGAAGGGAGTAATAAGGGCGGGGAAAAAGAATGGGGGCATTACGATTAGCATGTATAGTGTGTAACTTGGGGGGTCATTTGTACGGCTGCATAACACAGAGAAGACATGTAGTGATTCTACAGCATCTTAGTACACGCTGACGGACAGGGACTGTAACTGGCTTTTGCCGGGGTCTTGGTGAAGGGTGTAGACTGGAAAACATAATGTTCTGCATGTGATTGTATATTAATGAGAACAAAAAGAATTTCAAAGTGCAGTAAGAGCACAGCTCTCATATATCAGAATAAAAGTACAGGCTTTGAGTGCTCCAATCAAAAGACCCAGTGTTAGAAGAACTGATGAAAACTCAAGACCTCCTACGTGCTCCCTTACTGGAGACTCACTTGAGATCCAAGGACACAGACAAACAACAAGCTGAAGGGGCGGGGACAGATTACCTATACAAGTGAAAATAAGAAACAAACAAACAAATGAATTCTGTTTGAGTCCCCAGAGAGAGTCAGTAGAAAATAGCCCTATCTAGCCACCGTGAATTCTTTTTGTTTGATTTCAGCAGTGCTCAGGCATAGATTTAGTGGTGCAGCAAGTTCCTTCTCATTTCCTCTCACCTCAACAAATGAATTGCTGTAATAATATGCGTCTGGGCTTTTAAAATCATTGCTTTTTATGATGTTCACGAATGTAAAGAAGTAATAACCACCCAAGGAGGGAAGTTTGGACCCTCAAATAAACACTTCACTCAACAACACACTCTTTGTTCCCAACTGCTCCTGTCCAGAAATAGGTGTTCCTTTATATTTGTCCCTGCACCTATCAGCAGTGATCACGCCGATGTCCCTCAAACATGGTGGTGTGCAAAGAACCAAGTACACTTTTCTTTCGACAACCGAACCAGACGAAGGATACTTGTGGTCTTCAGGGATCACTTACTCACTGAATGTGGCTAAATAAAGTCACCAAGCGAGCAGGAAGTATAAGAGGACAGAGGACAGAGATACAGGTTCAAGTCCTTTCACCTCCATTTACTGGTTTTGTAAGCACACGCGGCGGACTCTACCTGAAAGTGTATCGGTGAACACAGTGCTCTCCTCATGGCTTAGTTACCTTGCAAGATTTCTGGAAGCATAATGTAGGGAAGAGACATAGGCTATGTTGTTAACTGTTCTGGACAGAAGGATAGATGGGCAGACAAAAAGATGATTGATTCCTAGATAGATAGGTACACAGATGACAGATGGAAGATAGATAGATAGGTACATAGATTGATAGATGATAGACATCATAGATAGATGATAGTAAGATAGATAGATAGATACATAGATACATTCATACATACATACATAGATACATAGAGAGACAGACAGACCATTAGATAGATAGAAACAGATACATATCGATTGACACAAAGCTATTGTTCATAACCAGGAGTTGAATGGTGAATAACATAGCTAAACTACAAACAAAAAGGAAGAATGAAATCCAGTTTAAAAAGTGCAGTAAGCAGCCTTAAGAAGAAAACAAATACTACCATTTGCAATGACCTGGATGGAGCTAGACGGTAGTATGTTCAGAGAAATAGGCCAGGCGGAGAAAGACATGTACCAAGTGTTTTCACTCATGTGTGGAGTATAACAACAAAGAAAAACTGAAGGAAAAAAACAGCAGCAGACTCACAGAACCCGAGAGTTGACTAAAAGTTACCAAAGGGAAAAGGACTGGGCAGGGTGGGTCTGAAGGGACGGATAAGTGTGAGGAGAAAGAATGGGGGCATTAGTTTTAGCATGTATAATGCTTGGGGTCGAGGGGGCATGGGGAGTGCTGTACAACACAGAGAAGGCTAGTAGAGATCATGTAGCATCTTACTACTCACTGATGGACAGCGACTGTAACAGGGTCTGTTGGGAGGGACATGGTGAAGGGGTCTACAGCATCCAACTACGCAGATCGACAGCAACTGAAGACGTTTTACAGGGGTACTTGGTGAAGGGGGGAGCATAGTAAACATAATGTTCTTCACGTGATTGTAGATTAATGATAAAAAATATTCTTTAAGTGCAATAAGTGCACAGCTCTGAATCATCAGAATAAAAGGTCAGGCACTGAGTGCTGCAAACAAAAGACACAGGGATAAAAGAAGGGATGAAAACTCAAGACACCTACGTGCTTACTTACAGGAGACTCACTTGAGATCCAAGGACACAAACTACAAGCCGAAGGTGTGTGGACAATTACGCTACACGAGTGAAACTGAAAAACAAACAAACAAACAAATGAATTCTGTTTGAGTCCCCTGATACAGTCAGAAGAAAATAGCCCTATCTGGCCTCCATGAATTCTTTTTGTTTAGTTTCAGCCGTTCCCAGCCATTGATTTAGTGGTGCAGCAACATACTTCTCATTTTCTCTCTTCTCAACAACTGAGTTGCTGTAATAATAAGCATGTGGGCCTTTGAAATCAGTGGGTTTTATGATGTTCACGAATGTGAAGATCTAATAACTACCTAAAGAGGGAAGTTTGGACACTCAAATAAACACGTCACCCCACAATACACTCTTAGCTCCCAACTTCACCTCTCTTGAAATTGGTGTTCCTTTTGATTTGACACTCCGTCCTACCGGCGGTGATCACGCTGATGTCCTTCAAACATGGTGGTGAGCAAAGAACAAGTTTACTTTTCTCGTGACAACAGCCCCAGAGGAATGATACTTGTGGTCTTCAGGGAGCAATTAGTCAAAGAATGTGGCTAAATACAGACAGTAAGTTAGAAGGACATGAAAGAGGACAGAGGATAGAGACACGGGTTCAAGACCCGGCACAAAAATTTTCCGGTTTTGTAGGTACACGCGGCCGACTCGACCTGCAAGTGTCTAGGTGAATCAAGTGCTCTCTCTACAGCCTAGATACTTTGCAGGATTTTTGGAAGCATAGTGTAGGAAAGTGATATAGGACATATGGTTAACTGTTCTGTACACAAGGACAGATGGGCAGACAAATGATGATTGATTGATTGATTGATTGATAAATAGATAGACAAACAGATAGATAGATATAGGTACATATCGATTAACACAAAGCTACTGCTCATAACCAGGAGAGCAATGGTGAAAGCACATAGCGAAACTACAAACAAAAAAGAAGAATGAAATCCAGTTTGAAATGTGCAGTAAGCAGCCATAAGAAGAAAACAAATCCTATCATTTGCAATAACGTGGATGGAGCTAGAGGGTATTATGCTCAGTCAAATATTCCAGGAGGAGAAATACATGTACCAAATGATTTCACTCATGTGTGGAGTATGATAACAAAGAAAAACTGAAGGAAAAGACAGCAGCAGACTCACAGAACCCGAGAGTGGACTAACAGTTACCAAAGAGAAAGGGACTGGGTTGGGTTTGTGGGAAGGGAGTAATAAGGGCGGGGAAAAAGAATGGGGGCATTACGATTAGCATGTATAGTGTGTAACTTGGGGGGTCATTTGTACGGATGCATAACACAGAGAAGACATGTAGTGATTCTACAGCATCTTAGTACACGCTGACGGACAGGGACTGTAACTGGCTTTTGCCGGGGTCTTGGTGAAGGGTGTAGACTGGAAAACATAATGTTCTGCATGTGATTGTATATTAATGAGAACAAAAAGAATTTCAAAGTGCAGTAAGAGCACAGCTCTCATATATCAGAATAAAAGTACAGGCTTTGAGTGCTCCAATCAAAAGACCCAGTGTTAGAAGAACTGATGAAAACTCAAGACCTCCTACGTGCTCCCTTACTGGAGACTCACTTGAGATCCAAGGACACAGACAAACAACAAGCTGAAGGGGCGGGGACAGATTACCTATACAAGTGAAAATAAGAAACAAACAAACAAATGAATTCTGTTTGAGTCCCCAGAGAGAGTCAGTAGAAAATAGCCCTATCTAGCCACCGTGAATTCTTTTTGTTTGATTTCAGCAGTGCTCAGGCATAGATTTAGTGGTGCAGCAAGTTCCTTCTCATTTCCTCTCACCTCAACAAATGAATTGCTGTAATAATATGCGTCTGGGCTTTTAAAATCATTGCTTTTTATGATGTTCACGAATGTAAAGAAGTAATAACCACCCAAGGAGGGAAGTTTGGACCCTCAAATAAACACTTCACTCAACAACACACTCTTTGTTCCCAACTGCTCCTGTCCAGAAATAGGTGTTCCTTTATATTTGTCCCTGCACCTATCAGCAGTGATCACGCCGATGTCCCTCAAACATGGTGGTGTGCAAAGAACCAAGTACACTTTTCTTTCGACAACCGAACCAGACGAAGGATACTTGTGGTCTTCAGGGATCACTTACTCACTGAATGTGGCTAAATAAAGTCACCAAGCGAGCAGGAAGTATAAGAGGACAGAGGACAGAGATACAGGTTCAAGTCCTTTCACCTCCATTTACTGGTTTTGTAAGCACACGCGGCGGACTCTACCTGAAAGTGTATCAGTGAACACAGTGCTCTCCTCATGGCTTAGTTACCTTGCAAGATTTCTGGAAGCATAATGTAGGGAAGAGACATAGGCTATGTTGTTAACTGTTCTGGACAGAAGGATAGATGGGCAGACAAAAAGATGATTGATTCCTAGATAGATAGGTACACAGATGACAGATGGAAGATAGATAGATAGGTACATAGATTGATAGATGATAGACATCATAGATAGATGATAGTAAGATAGATAGATAGATACATAGATACATTCATACATACATACATAGATACATAGATAGACAGACAGACCATTAGATAGATAGAAACAGATACATATCGATTGACACAAAGCTATTGTTCATAACCAGGAGTTGAATGGTGAATAACATAGCTAAACTACAAACAAAAAGGAAGAATGAAATCCAGTTTAAAAAGTGCAGTAAGCAGCCTTAAGAAGAAAACAAATACTACCATTTGCAATGACCTGGATGGAGCTAGACGGTAGTATGTTCAGAGAAATAGGCCAGGCGGAGAAAGACATGTACCAAGTGTTTTCACTCATGTGTGGAGTATAACAACAAATAAAAACTGAAGGAAAAAAACAGCAGCAGACTCACAGAACCCGAGAGTTGACTAAAAGTTACCAAAGGGAAAAGGACTGGGCAGGGTGGGTCTGAAGGGACGGATAAGTGTGAGGAGAAAGAATGGGGGCATTAGTTTTAGCATGTATAATGCTTGGGGTCGAGGGGGCATGGGGAGTGCTGTACAACACAGAGAAGGCTAGTAGAGATCATGTAGCATCTTACTACTCACTGATGGACAGCGACTGTAACGGGGTCTGTTGGGAGGGACATGGTGAAGGGGTCTACAGCATCCAACTACGCAGATCGACAGCAACTGAAGACGTTTTACAGGGGTACTTGGTGAAGGGGGGAGCATAGTAAACATAATGTTCTTCAAGTGATTTTAGCTTAATGATAAAAAAAATTCTTTAAGTGCAATAAGTGCACAGCTCTGAATCATCAGAATAAAAGGTCAGGCAATGAGTGCAGCAAACAAAAGACACAGGGTTAAGAGAAGGGATGAAAACTCAAGACACCTACGTGCTTACTTACAGGAGACTCACTTGAGATCCAAGGACACAGACAAACTACAAGCCGAAGGTGTGTGGACAATTACGCTACACGAGTGAAACTGAATAACAAACAAACAAACAAATGAATTCTGTTTGAGTCCCCTGATACAGTCAGAAGAAAATAGCCCTATCTGGCCTCCATGAATTCTTTTTGTTTAGTTTCAGCCGTTCCCAGCCATTGATTTAGTGGTGCAGCAACATACTTCTCATTTTCTCTCTTCTCAACAACTGAGTTGCTGTAATAATAAGCATGTGGGCCTTTGAAATCAGTGGGTTTTATGATGTTCACGGATGTGAAGATCTAATAACTACCTAAAGAGGGAAGTTTGGACACTCAAATAAACACGTCACCCCACAATACACTCTTAGCTCCCAACTTCACCTCTCTTGAAATTGGTGTTCCTTTTTATTTGACACTCCGTCCTATCGGCGGTGATCACGCTGATGTCCTTCAATCATGGTGGTGAGCAAAGAACAAGTTTACTTTTCTCGTGACAACAGCCCCAGAGGAATGATACTTGTGGTCTTCAGGGAGCAATTAGTCAAAGAATGTGGCTAAATACAGACAGTAAGTTAGAAGGACATGAAAGAGGACAGAGGATAGAGACACGGGTTCAAGTCCCGGCACAAAAATTTTCCGGTTTTGTAGGTACACGCGGCCGACTCGACCTGCAAGTGTCTAGGTGAATCAAGTGCTCTCTCTACAGCCTAGATACTTTGCAGGATTTTTGGAAGCATAGTGTAGGAAAGTGATATAGGACATATGGTTAACTGTTCTGTACACAAGGACAGATGGGCAGACAAATGATGATTGATTGATTGATTGATTGATAAATAGATAGACAAACAGATAGATAGATATAGGTACATATCGATTAACACAAAGCTACTGCTCATAACCAGGAGAGCAATGGTGAAAGCACATAGCGAAACTACAAACAAAAAAGAAGAATGAAATCCAGTTTGAAATGTGCAGTAAGCAGCCATAAGAAGAAAACAAATCCTATCATTTGCAATAACGTGGATGGAGCTAGAGGGTATTATGCTCAGTCAAATATTCCAGGAGGAGAAATACATGTACCAAATGATTTCACTCATGTGTGGAGTATGATAACAAAGAAAAACTGAAGGAAAAGACAGCAGCAGACTCACAGAACCCGAGAGTGGACTAACAGTTACCAAAGAGAAAGGGACTGGGTTGGGTTTGTGGGAAGGGAGTAATAAGGGCGGGGAAAAAGAATGGGGGCATTACGATTAGCATGTATAGTGTGTAACTTGGGGGGTCATTTGTACGGCTGCATAACACAGAGAAGACATGTAGTGATTCTACAGCATCTTAGTACACGCTGACGGACAGGGACTGTAACTGGCTTTTGCCGGGGTCTTGGTGAAGGGTGTAGACTGGAAAACATAATGTTCTGCATGTGATTGTATATTAATGAGAACAAAAAGAATTTCAAAGTGCAGTAAGAGCACAGCTCTCATATATCAGAATAAAAGTACAGGCTTTGAGTGCTCCAATCAAAAGACCCAGTGTTAGAAGAACTGATGAAAACTCAAGACCTCCTACGTGCTCCCTTACTGGAGACTCACTTGAGATCCAAGGACACAGACAAACAACAAGCTGAAGGGGCGGGGACAGATTACCTATACAAGTGAAAATAAGAAACAAACAAACAAATGAATTCTGTTTGAGTCCCCAGAGAGAGTCAGTAGAAAATAGCCCTATCTAGCCACCGTGAATTCTTTTTGTTTGATTTCAGCAGTGCTCAGGCATAGATTTAGTGGTGCAGCAAGTTCCTTCTCATTTCCTCTCACCTCAACAAATGAATTGCTGTAATAATATGCGTCTGGGCTTTTAAAATCATTGCTTTTTATGATGTTCACGAATGTAAAGAAGTAATAACCACCTAAGGAGGGAAGTTTGGACCCTCAAATAAACACTTCACTCCACAACACACTCTTTGTTCCCAACTGCTCCTGTCCAGAAATAGGTGTTCCTTTATATTTGTCCCTGCACCTATCAGCAGTGATCACGCCGATGTCCCTCAAACATGGTGGTGTGCAAAGAACCAAGTACACTTTTCTTTCGACAACCGAAACAGACGAAGGATACTTGTGGTCTTCAGGGATCACTTACTCACTGAATGTGGCTAAATAAAGTCACCAAGCGAGCAGGAAGTATAAGAGGACAGAGGACAGAGATACAGGTTCAAGTCCTTTCACCTCCATTTACTGGTTTTGTAAGCACACGCGGCGGACTCTACCTGAAAGTGTATCGGTGAACACAGTGCTCTCCTCATGGCTTAGTTACCTTGCAAGATTTCTGGAAGCATAATGTAGGGAAGAGACATAGGCTATGTTGTTAACTGTTCTGGACAGAAGGATAGATGGGCAGACAAAAAGATGATTGATTCCTAGATAGATAGGTACACAGATGACAGATGGAAGATAGATAGATAGGTACATAGATTGATAGATGATAGACATCATAGATAGATGATAGTAAGATAGATAGATAGATACATAGATACATTCATACATACATACATAGATACATAGATAGACAGACAGATCATTAGATAGATAGAAACAGATACATATCGATTGACACAAAGCTATTGTTCATAACCAGGAGTTGAATGGTGAATAACATAGCTAAACTACAAACAAAAAGGAAGAATGAAATCCAGTTTAAAAAGTGCAGTAAGCAGCCTTAAGAAGAAAACAAATACTACCATTTGCAATGACCTGGATGGAGCTAGACGGTAGTATGTTCAGAGAAATAGGCCAGGCGGAGAAAGACATGTACCAAGTGTTTTCACTCATGTGTGGAGTATAACAACAAAGAAAAACTGAAGGAAAAAAACAGCAGCAGACTCACAGAACCCGAGAGTTGACTAAAAGTTACCAAAGGGAAAAGGACTGGGCAGGGTGGGTCTGAAGGGACGGATAAGTGTGAGGAGAAAGAATGGGGGCATTAGTTTTAGCATGTATAATGCTTGGGGTCGAGGGGGCATGGGGAGTGCTGTACAACACAGAGAAGGCTAGTAGAGATCATGTAGCATCTTACTACTCACTGATGGACAGCGACTGTAACGGGGTCTGTTGGGAGGGACATGGTGAAGGGGTCTACAGCATCCAACTACGCAGATCGACAGCAACTGAAGACGTTTTACAGGGGTACTTGGTGAAGGGGGGAGCATAGTAAACATAATGTTCTTCAAGTGATTTTAGCTTAATGATAAAAAAAATTCTTTAAGTGCAATAAGTGCACAGCTCTGAATCATCAGAATAAAAGGTCAGGCAATGAGTGCAGCAAACAAAAGACACAGGGTTAAGAGAAGGGATGAAAACTCAAGACACCTACGTGCTTACTTACAGGAGACTCACTTGAGATCCAAGGACACAGACAAACTACAAGCCGAAGGTGTGTGGACAATTACGCTACACGAGTGAAACTGAAAAACAAACAAACAAACAAATGAATTCTGTTTGAGTCCCCTGATACAGTCAGAAGAAAATAGCCCTATCTGGCCTCCATGAATTCTTTTTGTTTAGTTTCAGCCGTTCCCAGCCATTGATTTAGTGGTGCAGCAACATACTTCTCATTTTCTCTCTTCTCAACAACTGAGTTGCTGTAATAATAAGCATGTGGGCCTTTGAAATCAGTGGGTTTTATGATGTTCACGAATGTGAAGATCTAATAACTACCTAAAGAGGGAAGTTTGGACACTCAAATAAACACGTCACCCCACAATACACTCTTAGCTCCCAACTTCACCTCTCTTGTAATTGGTGTTCCTTTTTATTTGACACTCCGTCCTATCGGCGGTGATCACGCTGATGTCCTTCAATCATGGTGGTGAGCAAAGAACAAGTTTACTTTTCTCGTGACAACAGCCCCAGAGGAATGATACTTGTGGTCTTCAGGGAGCAATTAGTCAAAGAATGTGGCTAAATACAGACAGTAAGTTAGAAGGACATGAAAGAGGACAGAGGATAGAGACACGGGTTCAAGTCCCGGCACAAAAATTTTCCGGTTTTGTAGGTACACGCGGCCGACTCGACCTGCAAGTGTCTAGGTGAATCAAGTGCTCTCTCTACAGCCTAGATACTTTGCAGGATTTTTGGAAGCATAGTGTAGGAAAGTGATATAGGACATATGGTTAACTGTTCTGTACACAAGGACAGATGGGCAGACAAATGATGATTGATTGATTGATTGATTGATAAATAGATAGACAAACAGATAGATAGATATAGGTACATATCGATTAACACAAAGCTACTGCTCATAACCAGGAGAGCAATGGTGAAAGCACATAGCGAAACTACAAACAAAAAAGAAGAATGAAATCCAGTTTGAAATGTGCAGTAAGCAGCCATAAGAAGAAAACAAATCCTATCATTTGCAATAACGTGGATGGAGCTAGAGGGTATTATGCTCAGTCAAATATTCCAGGAGGAGAAATACATGTACCAAATGATTTCACTCATGTGTGGAGTATGATAACAAAGAAAAACTGAAGGAAAAGACAGCAGCAGACTCACAGAACCCGAGAGTGGACTAACAGTTACCAAAGAGAAAGGGACTGGGTTGGGTTTGTGGGAAGGGAGTAATAAGGGCGGGGAAAAAGAATGGGGGCATTACGATTAGCATGTATAGTGTGTAACTTGGGGGGTCATTTGTACGGCTGCATAACACAGAGAAGACATGTAGTGATTCTACAGCATCTTAGTACACGCTGACGGACAGGGACTGTAACTGGCTTTTGCCGGGGTCTTGGTGAAGGGTGTAGACTGGAAAACATAATGTTCTGCATGTGATTGTATATTAATGAGAACAAAAAGAATTTCAAAGTGCAGTAAGAGCACAGCTCTCATATATCAGAATAAAAGTACAGGCTTTGAGTGCTCCAATCAAAAGACCCAGTGTTAGAAGAACTGATGAAAACTCAAGACCTCCTACGTGCTCCCTTACTGGAGACTCACTTGAGATCCAAGGACACAGACAAACAACAAGCTGAAGGGGCGGGGACAGATTACCTATACAAGTGAAAATAAGAAACAAACAAACAAATGAATTCTGTTTGAGTCCCCAGAGAGAGTCAGTAGAAAATAGCCCTATCTAGCCACCGTGAATTCTTTTTGTTTGATTTCAGCAGTGCTCAGGCATAGATTTAGTGGTGCAGCAAGTTCCTTCTCATTTCCTCTCACCTCAACAAATGAATTGCTGTAATAATATGCGTCTGGGCTTTTAAAATCATTGCTTTTTATGATGTTCACGAATGTAAAGAAGTAATAACCACCCAAGGAGGGAAGTTTGGACCCTCAAATAAACACTTCACTCCACAACACACTCTTTGTTCCCAACTGCTCCTGTCCAGAAATAGGTGTTCCTTTATATTTGTCCCTGCACCTATCAGCAGTGATCACGCCGATGTCCCTCAAACATGGTGGTGTGCAAAGAACCAAGTACACTTTTCTTTCGACAACCGAACCAGACGAAGGATACTTGTGGTCTTCAGGGATCACTTACTCACTGAATGTGGCTAAATAAAGTCACCAAGCGAGCAGGAAGTATAAGAGGACAGAGGACAGAGATACAGGTTCAAGTCCTTTCACCTCCATTTACTGGTTTTGTAAGCACACGCGGCGGACTCTACCTGAAAGTGTATCGGTGAACACAGTGCTCTCCTCATGGCTTAGTTACCTTACAAGATTTCTGGAAGCATAATGTAGGGAAGAGACATAGGCTATGTTGTTAACTGTTCTGGACAGAAGGATAGATGGGCAGACAAAAAGATGATTGATTCCTAGATAGATAGGTACACAGATGACAGATGGAAGATAGATAGATAGGTACATAGATTGATAGATGATAGACATCATAGATAGATGATAGTAAGATAGATAGATAGATACATAGATACATTCATACATACATACATAGATACATAGAGAGACAGACAGACCATTAGATAGATAGAAACAGATACATATCGATTGACACAAAGCTATTGTTCATAACCAGGAGTTGAATGGTGAATAACATAGCTAAACTACAAACAAAAAGGAAGAATGAAATCCAGTTTAAAAAGTGCAGTAAGCAGCCTTAAGAAGAAAACAAATACTACCATTTGCAATGACCTGGATGGAGCTAGACGGTAGTATGTTCAGAGAAATAGGCCAGGCGGAGAAAGACATGTACCAAGTGTTTTCACTCATGTGTGGAGTATAACAACAAAGAAAAACTGAAGGAAAAAAACAGCAGCAGACTCACAGAACCCGAGAGTTGACTAAAAGTTACCAAAGGGAAAAGGACTGGGCAGGGTGGGTCTGAAGGGACGGATAAGTGTGAGGAGAAAGAATGGGGGCATTAGTTTTAGCATGTATAATGCTTGGGGTCGAGGGGGCATGGGGAGTGCTGTACAACACAGAGAAGGCTAGTAGAGATCATGTAGCATCTTACTACTCACTGATGGACAGCGACTGTAACAGGGTCTGTTGGGAGGGACATGGTGAAGGGGTCTACAGCATCCAACTACGCAGATCGACAGCAACTGAAGACGTTTTACAGGGGTACTTGGTGAAGGGGGGAGCATAGTAAACATAATGTTCTTCAAGTGATTTTAGCTTAATGATAAAAAAAATTCTTTAAGTGCAATAAGTGCACAGCTCTGAATCATCAGAATAAAAGGTCAGGCAATGAGTGCAGCAAACAAAAGACACAGGGTTAAGAGAAGGGATGAAAACTCAAGACACCTACGTGCTTACTTACAGGAGACTCACTTGAGATCCAAGGACACAGACAAACTACAAGCCGAAGGTGTGTGGACAATTACGCTACACGAGTGAAACTGAAAAACAAACAAACAAACAAATGAATTCTGTTTGAGTCCCCTGATACAGTCAGAAGAAAATAGCCCTATCTGGCCTCCATGAATTCTTTTTGTTTAGTTTCAGCCGTTCCCAGCCATTGATTTAGTGGTGCAGCAACATACTTCTCATTTTCTCTCTTCTCAACAACTGAGTTGCTGTAATAATAAGCATGTGGGCCTTTGAAATCAGTGGGTTTTATGATGTTCACGAATGTGAAGATCTAATAACTACCTAAAGAGGGAAGTTTGGACACTCAAATAAACACGTCACCCCACAATACACTCTTAGCTCCCAACTTCACCTCTCTTGTAATTGGTGTTCCTTTTGATTTGACACTCCGTCCTACCGGCGGTGATCACGCTGATGTCCTTCAAACATGGTGGTGAGCAAAGAACAAGTTTACTTTTCTCGTGACAACAGCCCCAGAGGAATGATACTTGTGGTCTTCAGGGAGCAATTAGTCAAAGAATGTGGCTAAATACAGACAGTAAGTTAGAAGGAGATGAAAGAGGACAGAGGATAGAGACACGGGTTCAAGTCCCGGCACAAAAATTTTCCGGTTTTGTAGGTACACGCGGCCGACTCGACCTGCAAGTGTCTAGGTGAATCAAGTGCTCTCTCTACAGCCTAGATACTTTGCAGGATTTTTGGAAGCATAGTGTAG
The DNA here is from genome assembly GCF_030020395.1 of Manis pentadactyla. Classification (NCBI taxonomy): domain Eukaryota; kingdom Metazoa; phylum Chordata; class Mammalia; order Pholidota; family Manidae; genus Manis; species Manis pentadactyla. The sequence goes on from NW_026644623.1 coordinate 145,642, forward strand.
GAAAGTGATATAGGACATATGGTTAACTGTTCTGTACACAAGGACAGATGGGCAGACAAATGATGATTGATTGATTGATTGATTGATAAATAGATAGACAAACAGATAGATAGATATATTTACATATCGATTAACACAAAGCTACTGCTCATAACCAGGAGAGCAATGGTGAAAGCACATAGCGAAACTACAAACAAAAAAGAAGAATGAAATCCAGTTTGAAATGTGCAGTAAGCAGCCATAAGAAGAAAACAAATCCTATCATTTGCAATAACGTGGATGGAGCTAGAGGGTATTATGCTCAGTCAAATATTCCAGGAGGAGAAATACATGTACCAAATGATTTCACTCATGTGTGGAGTATGATAACAAAGAAAAACTGAAGGAAAAGACAGCAGCAGACTCACAGAACCCGAGAGTGGACTAACAGTTACCAAAGAGAAAGGGACTGGGTTGGGTTTGTGGGAAGGGAGTAATAAGGGCGGGGAAAAAGAATGGGGGCATTACGATTAGCATGTATAGTGTGTAACTTGGGGGGTCATTTGTACGGATGCATAACACAGAGAAGACATGTAGTGATTCTACAGCATCTTAGTACACGCTGACGGACAGGGACTGTAACTGGCTTTTGCCGGGGTCTTGGTGAAGGGTGTAGACTGGAAAACATAATGTTCTGCATGTGATTGTATATTAATGAGAACAAAAAGAATTTCAAAGTGCAGTAAGAGCACAGCTCTCATATATCAGAATAAAAGTACAGGCTTTGAGTGCTCCAATCAAAAGACCCAGTGTTAGAAGAACTGATGAAAACTCAAGACCTCCTACGTGCTCCCTTACTGGAGACTCACTTGAGATCCAAGGACACAGACAAACAACAAGCTGAAGGGGCGGGGACAGATTACCTATACAAGTGAAAATAAGAAACAAACAAACAAATGAATTCTGTTTGAGTCCCCAGAGAGAGTCAGTAGAAAATAGCCCTATCTAGCCACCGTGAATTCTTTTTGTTTGATTTCAGCAGTGCTCAGGCATAGATTTAGTGGTGCAGCAAGTTCCTTCTCATTTCCTCTCACCTCAACAAATGAATTGCTGTAATAATATGCGTCTGGGCTTTTAAAATCATTGCTTTTTATGATGTTCACGAATGTAAAGAAGTAATAACCACCTAAGGAGGGAAGTTTGGACCCTCAAATAAACACTTCACTCCACAACACACTCTTTGTTCCCAACTGCTCCTGTCCAGAAATAGGTGTTCCTTTATATTTGTCCCTGCACCTATCAGCAGTGATCACGCCGATGTCCCTCAAACATGGTGGTGTGCAAAGAACCAAGTACACTTTTCTTTCGACAACCGAACCAGACGAAGGATACTTGTGGTCTTCAGGGATCACTTACTCACTGAATGTGGCTAAATAAAGTCACCAAGCGAGCAGGAAGTATAAGAGGACAGAGGACAGAGATACAGGTTCAAGTCCTTTCACCTCCATTTACTGGTTTTGTAAGCACACGCGGCGGACTCTACCTGAAAGTGTATCGGTGAACACAGTGCTCTCCTCATGGCTTAGTTACCTTGCAAGATTTCTGGAAGCATAATGTAGGGAAGAGACATAGGCTATGTTGTTAACTGTTCTGGACAGAAGGATAGATGGGCAGACAAAAAGATGATTGATTCCTAGATAGATAGGTACACAGATGACAGATGGAAGATAGATAGATAGGTACATAGATTGATAGATGATAGACATCATAGATAGATGATAGTAAGATAGATAGATAGATACATAGATACATTCATACATACATACATAGATACATAGATAGACAGACAGACCATTAGATAGATAGAAACAGATACATATCGATTGACACAAAGCTATTGTTCATAACCAGGAGTTGAATGGTGAATAACATAGCTAAACTACAAACAAAAAGGAAGAATGAAATCCAGTTTAAAAAGTGCAGTAAGCAGCCTTAAGAAGAAAACAAATACTACCATTTGCAATGACCTGGATGGAGCTAGACGGTAGTATGTTCAGAGAAATAGGCCAGGCGGAGAAAGACATGTACCAAGTGTTTTCACTCATGTGTGGAGTATAACAACAAAGAAAAACTGAAGGAAAAAAACAGCAGCAGACTCACAGAACCCGAGAGTTGACTAAAAGTTACCAAAGGGAAAAGGACTGGGCAGGGTGGGTCTGAAGGGACGGATAAGTGTGAGGAGAAAGAATGGGGGCATTAGTTTTAGCATGTATAATGCTTGGGGTCGAGGGGGCATGGGGAGTGCTGTACAACACAGAGAAGGCTAGTAGAGATCATGTAGCATCTTACTACTCACTGATGGACAGCGACTGTAACAGGGTCTGTTGGGAGGGACATGGTGAAGGGGTCTACAGCATCCAACTACGCAGATCGACAGCAACTGAAGACGTTTTACAGGGGTACTTGGTGAAGGGGGGAGCATAGTAAACATAATGTTCTTCAAGTGATTTTAGCTTAATGATAAAAAAAATTCTTTAAGTGCAATAAGTGCACAGCTCTGAATCATCAGAATAAAAGGTCAGGCAATGAGTGCAGCAAACAAAAGACACAGGGTTAAGAGAAGGGATGAAAACTCAAGACACCTACGTGCTTACTTACAGGAGACTCACTTGAGATCCAAGGACACAGACAAACTACAAGCCGAAGGTGTGTGGACAATTACGCTACACGAGTGAAACTGAAAAACAAACAAACAAACAAATGAATTCTGTTTGAGTCCCCTGATACAGTCCGAAGAAAATAGCCCTATCTGGCCTCCATGAATTCTTTTTGTTTAGTTTCAGCCGTTCCCAGCCATTGATTTAGTGGTGCAGCAACATACTTCTCATTTTCTCTCTTCTCAACAACTGAGTTGCTGTAATAATAAGCATGTGGGCCTTTGAAATCAGTGGGTTTTATGATGTTCACGAATGTGAAGATCTAATAACTACCTAAAGAGGGAAGTTTGGACACTCAAATAAACACGTCACCCCACAATACACTCTTAGCTCCCAACTTCACCTCTCTTGTAATTGGTGTTCCTTTTTATTTGACACTCCGTCCTATCGGCGGTGATCACGCTGATGTCCTTCAAACATGGTGGTGAGCAAAGAACAAGTTTACTTTTCTCGTGACAACAGCCCCAGAGGAATGATACTTGTGGTCTTCAGGGAGCAATTAGTCAAAGAATGTGGCTAAATACAGACAGTAAGTTAGAAGGACATGAAAGAGGACAGAGGATAGAGACACGGGTTCAAGTCCCGGCACAAAAATTTTCCGGTTTTGTAGGTACACGCGGCCGACTCGACCTGCAAGTGTCTAGGTGAATCAAGTGCTCTCTCTACAGCCTAGATACTTTGCAGGATTTTTGGAAGCATAGTGTAGGAAAGTGATATAGGACATATGGTTAACTGTTCTGTACACAAGGACAGATGGGCAGACAAATGATGATTGATTGATTGATTGATTTATAAATAGATAGACAAACAGATAGATAGATATAGGTACATATCGATTAACACAAAGCTACTGCTCATAACCAGGAGAGCAATGGTGAAAGCACATAGCGAAACTACAAACAAAAAAGAAGAATGAAATCCAGTTTGAAATGTGCAGTAAGCAGCCATAAGAAGAAAACAAATCCTATCATTTGCAATAACGTGGATGGAGCTAGAGGGTATTATGCTCAGTCAAATATTCCAGGAGGAGAAATACATGTACCAAATGATTTCACTCATGTGTGGAGTATGATAACAAAGAAAAACTGAAGGAAAAGACAGCAGCAGACTCACAGAACCCGAGAGTGGACTAACAGTTACCAAAGAGAAAGGGACTGGGTTGGGTTTGTGGGAAGGGAGTAATAAGGGCGGGGAAAAAGAATGGGGGCATTACGATTAGCATGTATAGTGTGTAACTTGGGGGGTCATTTGTACGGATACATAACACAGAGAAGACATGTAGTGATTCTACAGCATCTTAGTACACGCTGACGGACAGGGACTGTAACTGGCTTTTGCCGGGGTCTTGGTGAAGGGTGTAGACTGGAAAACATAATGTTCTGCATGTGATTGTATATTAATGAGAACAAAAAGAATTTCAAAGTGCAGTAAGAGCACAGCTCTCATATATCAGAATAAAAGTACAGGCTTTGAGTGCTCCAATCAAAAGACCCAGTGTTAGAAGAACTGATGAAAACTCAAGACCTCCTACGTGCTCCCTTACTGGAGACTCACTTGAGATCCAAGGACACAGACAAACAACAAGCTGAAGGGGCGGGGACAGATTACCTATACAAGTGAAAATAAGAAACAAACAAACAAATGAATTCTGTTTGAGTCCCCAGAGAGAGTCAGTAGAAAATAGCCCTATCTAGCCACCGTGAATTCTTTTTGTTTGATTTCAGCAGTGCTCAGGCATAGATTTAGTGGTGCAGCAAGTTCCTTCTCATTTCCTCTCACCTCAACAAATGAATTGCTGTAATAATATGCGTCTGGGCTTTTAAAATCATTGCTTTTTATGATGTTCACGAATGTAAAGAAGTAATAACCACCTAAGGAGGGAAGTTTGGACGCTCAAATAAACACTTCACTCCACAACACACTCTTTGTTCCCAACTGCTCCTGTCCAGAAATAGGTGTTCCTTTATATTTGTCCCTGCACCTATCAGCAGTGATCACGCCGATGTCCCTCAAACATGGTGGTGTGCAAAGAACCAAGTACACTTTTCTTTCGACAACCGAACCAGACGAAGGATACTTGTGGTCTTCAGGGATCACTTACTCACTGAATGTGGCTAAATAAAGTCACCAAGCGAGCAGGAAGTATAAGAGGACAGAGGACAGAGATACAGGTTCAAGTCCTTTCACCTCCATTTACTGGTTTTGTAAGCACACGCGGCGGACTCTACCTGAAAGTGTATCGGTGAACACAGTGCTCTCCTCATGGCTTAGTTACCTTACAAGATTTCTGGAAGCATAATGTAGGGAAGAGACATAGGCTATGTTGTTAACTGTTCTGGACAGAAGGATAGATGGGCAGACAAAAAGATGATTGATTCCTAGATAGATAGGTACACAGATGACAGATGGAAGATAGATAGATAGGTACATAGATTGATAGATGATAGACATCATAGATAGATGATAGTAAGATAGATAGATAGATACATAGATACATTCATACATACATACATAGATACATAGATAGGCAGACAGACCATTAGATAGATAGAAACAGATACATATCGATTGACACAAAGCTATTGTTCATAACCAGGAGTTGAATGGTTAATAACATAGCTAAACTACAAACAAAAAGGAAGAATGAAATCCAGTTTAAAAAGTGCAGTAAGCAGCCTTAAGAAGAAAACAAATACTACCATTTGCAATGACCTGGATGGAGCTAGACGGTAGTATGTTCAGAGAAATAGGCCAGGCGGAGAAAGACATGTACCAAGTGTTTTCACTCATGTGTGGAGTATAACAACAAAGAAAAACTGAAGGAAAAAAACAGCAGCAGACTCACAGAACCCGAGAGTTGACTAAAAGTTACCAAAGGGAAAAGGACTGGGCAGGGTGGGTCTGAAGGGACGGATAAGTGTGAGGAGAAAGAATGGGGGCATTAGTTTTAGCATGTATAATGCTTGGGGTCGAGGGGGCATGGGGAGTGCTGTACAACACAGAGAAGGCTAGTAGAGATCATGTAGCATCTTACTACTCACTGATGGACAGCGACTGTAACAGGGTCTGTTGGGAGGGACATGGTGAAGGGGTCTACAGCATCCAACTACGCAGATCGACAGCAACTGAAGACGTTTTACAGGGGTACTTGGTGAAGGGGGGAGCATAGTAAACATAATGTTCTTCAAGTGATTTTAGCTTAATGATAAAAAAAATTCTTTAAGTGCAATAAGTGCACAGCTCTGAATCATCAGAATAAAAGGTCAGGCAATGAGTGCAGCAAACAAAAGACACAGGGTTAAGAGAAGGGATGAAAACTCAAGACACCTACGTGCTTACTTACAGGAGACTCACTTGAGATCCAAGGACACAGACAAACTACAAGCCGAAGGTGTGTGGACAATTACGCTACACGAGTGAAACTGAAAAACAAACAAACAAACAAATGAATTCTGTTTGAGTCCCCTGATACAGTCCGAAGAAAATAGCCCTATCTGGCCTCCATGAATTCTTTTTGTTTAGTTTCAGCCGTTCCCAGCCATTGATTTAGTGGTGCAGCAACATACTTCTCATTTTCTCTCTTCTCAACAACTGAGTTGCTGTAATAATAAGCATGTGGGCCTTTGAAATCAGTGGGTTTTATGATGTTCACGAATGTGAAGATCTAATAACTACCTAAAGAGGGAAGTTTGGACACTCAAATAAACACGTCACCCCACAATACACTCTTAGCTCCCAACTTCACCTCTCTTGTAATTGGTGTTCCTTTTTATTTGACACTCCGTCCTATCGGCGGTGATCACGCTGATGTCCTTCAAACATGGTGGTGAGCAAAGAACAAGTTTACTTTTCTCGTGACAACAGCACCAGAGGAATGATACTTGTGGTCTTCAGGGAGCAATTAGTCAAAGAATGTGGCTAAATACAGACAGTAAGTTAGAAGGACATGAAAGAGGACAGAGGATAGAGACACGGGTTCAAGTCCCGGCACAAAAATTTTCCGGTTTTGTAGGTACACGCGGCCGACTCGACCTGCAAGTGTCTAGGTGAATCAAGTGCTCTCTCTACAGCCTAGATACTTTGCAGGATTTTTGGAAGCATAGTGTAGGAAAGTGATATAGGACATATGGTTAACTGTTCTGTACACAAGGACAGATGGGCAGACAAATGATGATTGATTGATTGATTGATTGATAAATAGATAGACAAACAGATAGATAGATATAGGTACATATCGATTAACACAAAGCTACTGCTCATAACCAGGAGAGCAATGGTGAAAGCACATAGCGAAACTACAAACAAAAAAGAAGAATGAAATCCAGTTTGAAATGTGCAGTAAGCAGCCATAAGAAGAAAACAAATCCTATCATTTGCAATAACGTGGATGGAGCTAGAGGGTATTATGCTCAGTCAAATATTCCAGGAGGAGAAATACATGTACCAAATGATTTCACTCATGTGTGGAGTATGATAACAAAGAAAAACTGAAGGAAAAGACAGCAGCAGACTCACAGAACCCGAGAGTGGACTAACAGTTACCAAAGAGAAAGGGACTGGGTTGGGTTTGTGGGAAGGGAGTAATAAGGGCGGGGAAAAAGAATGGGGGCATTACGATTAGCATGTATAGTGTGTAACTTGGGGGGTCATTTGTACGGATACATAACACAGAGAAGACATGTAGTGATTCTACAGCATCTTAGTACACGCTGACGGACAGGGACTGTAACTGGCTTTTGCCGGGGTCTTGGTGAAGGGTGTAGACTGGAAAACATAATGTTCTGCATGTGATTGTATATTAATGAGAACAAAAAGAATTTCAAAGTGCAGTAAGAGCACAGCTCTCATATATCAGAATAAAAGTACAGGCTTTGAGTGCTCCAATCAAAAGACCCAGTGTTAGAAGAACTGATGAAAACTCAAGACCTCCTACGTGCTCCCTTACTGGAGACTCACTTGAGATCCAAGGACACAGACAAACAACAAGCTGAAGGGGCGGGGACAGATTACCTATACAAGTGAAAATAAGAAACAAACAAACAAATGAATTCTGTTTGAGTCCCCAGAGAGAGTCAGTAGAAAATAGCCCTATCTAGCCACCGTGAATTCTTTTTGTTTGATTTCAGCAGTGCTCAGGCATAGATTTAGTGGTGCAGCAAGTTCCTTCTCATTTCCTCTCACCTCAACAAATGAATTGCTGTAATAATATGCGTCTGGGCTTTTAAAATCATTGCTTTTTATGATGTTCACGAATGTAAAGAAGTAATAACCACCCAAGGATGGAAGTTTGGACCCTCAAATAAACACTTCACTCCACAACACACTCTTTGTTCCCAACTGCTCCTGTCCAGAAATAGGTGTTCCTTTATATTTGTCCCTGCACCTATCAGCAGTGATCACGCCGATGTCCCTCAAACATGGTGGTGTGCAAAGAACCAAGTACACTTTTCTTTCGACAACCGAACCAGACGAAGGATACTTGTGGTCTTCAGGGATCACTTACTCACTGAATGTGGCTAAATAAAGTCACCAAGCGAGCAGGAAGTATAAGAGGACAGAGGACAGAGATACAGGTTCAAGTCCTTTCACCTCCATTTACTGGTTTTGTAAGCACACGCGGCGGACTCTACCTGAAAGTGTATCGGTGAACACAGTGCTCTCCTCATGGCTTAGTTACCTTACAAGATTTCTGGAAGCATAATGTAGGGAAGAGACATAGGCTATGTTGTTAACTGTTCTGGACAGAAGGATAGATGGGCAGACAAAAAGATGATTGATTCCTAGATAGATAGGTACACAGATGACAGATGGAAGATAGATAGATAGGTACATAGATTGATAGATGATAGACATCATAGATAGATGATAGTAAGATAGATAGATAGATACATAGATACATTCATACATACATACATAGATACATAGATAGGCAGACAGACCATTAGATAGATAGAAACAGATACATATCGATTGACACAAAGCTATTGTTCATAACCAGGAGTTGAATGGTGAATAACATAGCTAAACTACAAACAAAAAGGAAGAATGAAATCCAGTTTAAAAAGTGCAGTAAGCAGCCTTAAGAAGAAAACAAATACTACCATTTGCAATGACCTGGATGGAGCTAGACGGTAGTATGTTCAGAGAAATAGGCCAGGCGGAGAAAGACATGTACCAAGTGTTTTCACTCATGTGTGGAGTATAACAACAAAGAAAAACTGAAGGAAAAAAACAGCAGCAGACTCACAGAACCCGAGAGTTGACTAAAAGTTACCAAAGGGAAAAGGACTGGGCAGGGTGGGTCTGAAGGGACGGATAAGTGTGAGGAGAAAGAATGGGGGCATTAGTTTTAGCATGTATAATGCTTGGGGTCGAGGGGGCATGGGGAGTGCTGTACAACACAGAGAAGGCTAGTAGAGATCATGTAGCATCTTACTACTCACTGATGGACAGCGACTGTAACAGGGTCTGTTGGGAGGGACATGGTGAAGGGGTCTACAGCATCCAACTACGCAGATCGACAGCAACTGAAGACGTTTTACAGGGGTACTTGGTGAAGGGGGGAGCATAGTAAACATAATGTTCTTCAAGTGATTTTAGCTTAATGATAAAAAAAATTCTTTAAGTGCAATAAGTGCACAGCTCTGAATCATCAGAATAAAAGGTCAGGCAATGAGTGCAGCAAACAAAAGACACAGGGTTAAGAGAAGGGATGAAAACTCAAGACACCTACGTGCTTACTTACAGGAGACTCACTTGAGATCCAAGGACACAGACAAACTACAAGCCGAAGGTGTGTGGACAATTACGCTACACGAGTGAAACTGAAAAACAAACAAACAAACAAATGAATTCTGTTTGAGTCCCCTGATACAGTCCGAAGAAAATAGCCCTATCTGGCCTCCATGAATTCTTTTTGTTTAGTTTCAGCCGTTCCCAGCCATTGATTTAGTGGTGCAGCAACATACTTCTCATTTTCTCTCTTCTCAACAACTGAGTTGCTGTAATAATAAGCATGTGGGCCTTTGAAATCAGTGGGTTTTATGATGTTCACGAATGTGAAGATCTAATAACTACCTAAAGAGGGAAGTTTGGACACTCAAATAAACACGTCACCCCACAATACACTCTTAGCTCCCAACTTCACCTCTCTTGTAATTGGTGTTCCTTTTTATTTGACACTCCGTCCTATCGGCGGTGATCACGCTGATGTCCTTCAAACATGGTGGTGAGCAAAGAACAAGTTTACTTTTCTCGTGACAACAGCCCCAGAGGAATGATACTTGTGGTCTTCAGGGAGCAATTAGTCAAAGAATGTGGCTAAATACAGACAGTAAGTTAGAAGGACATGAAAGAGGACAGAGGATAGAGACACGGGTTCAAGTCCCGGCACAAAAATTTTCCGGTTTTGTAGGTACACGCGGCCGACTCGACCTGCAAGTGTCTAGGTGAATCAAGTGCTCTCTCTACAGCCTAGATACTTTGCAGGATTTTTGGAAGCATAGTGTAGGAAAGTGATATAGGACATATGGTTAACTGTTCTGTACACAAGGACAGATGGGCAGACAAATGATGATTGATTGATTGATTGATTGATAAATAGATAGACAAACAGATATATAGATATAGGTACATATCGATTAACACAAAGCTACTGCTCATAACCAGGAGAGCAATGGTGAAAGCACATAGCGAAACTACAAACAAAAAAGAAGAATGAAATCCAGTTTGAAATGTGCAGTAAGCAGCCATAAGAAGAAAACAAATCCTATCATTTGCAATAACGTGGATGGAGCTAGAGGGTATTATGCTCAGTCAAATATTCCAGGAGGAGAAATACATGTACCAAATGATTTCACTCATGTGTGGAGTATGATAACAAAGAAAAACTGAAGGAAAAGACAGCAGCAGACTCACAGAACCCGAGAGTGGACTAAGAGTTACCAAAGAGAAAGGGACTTGGTTGGGTTTGTGGGAAGGGAGTAATAAGGGCGGGGAAAAAGAATGGGGGCATTACGATTAGCATGTATAGTGTGTAACTTGGGGGGTCATTTGTACGGCTGCATAACACAGAGAAGACATGTAGTGATTCTACAGCATCTTAGTACACGCTGACGGACAGGGACTGTAACTGGCTTTTGCCGGGGTCTTGGTGAAGGGTGTAGACTGGAAAACATAATGTTCTGCATGTGATTGTATATTAATGAGAACAAAAAGAATTTCAAAGTGCAGTAAGAGCACAGCTCTCATATATCAGAATAAAAGTACAGGCTTTGAGTGCTCCAATCAAAAGACCCAGTGTTAGAAGAACTGATGAAAACTCAAGACCTCCTACGTGCTCCCTTACTGGAGACTCACTTGAGATCCAAGGACACAGACAAACAACAAGCTGAAGGGGCGGGGACAGATTACCTATACAAGTGAAAATAAGAAACAAACAAACAAATGAATTCTGTTTGAGTCCCCAGAGAGAGTCAGTAGAAAATAGCCCTATCTAGCCACCGTGAATTCTTTTTGTTTGATTTCAGCAGTGCTCAGGCATAGATTTAGTGGTGCAGCAAGTTCCTTCTCATTTCCTCTCACCTCAACAAATGAATTGCTGTAATAATATGCGTCTGGGCTTTTAAAATCATTGCTTTTTATGATGTTCACGAATGTAAAGAAGTAATAACCACCCAAGGAGGGAAGTTTGGACCCTCAAATAAACACTTCACTCCACAACACACTCTTTGTTCCCAACTGCTCCTGTCCAGAAATAGGTGTTCCTTTATATTTGTCCCTGCACCTATCAGCAGTGATCACGCCGATGTCCCTCAAACATGGTGGTGTGCAAAGAACCAAGTACACTTTTCTTTCGACAACCGAACCAGACGAAGGATACTTGTGGTCTTCAGGGATCACTTACTCACTGAATGTGGCTAAATAAAGTCACCAAGCGAGCAGGAAGTATAAGAGGACAGAGGACAGAGATACAGGTTCAAGCCCTTTCACCTCCATTTACTGGTTTTGTAAGCACACGTGGCGGACTCTACCTGAAAGTGTATCGGTGAACACAGTGCTCTCCTCATGGCTTAGTTACCTTGCAAGATTTCTGGAAGCATAATGTAGGGAAGAGACATAGGCTATGTTGTTAACTGTTCTGGACAGAAGGATAGATGGGCAGACAAAAAGATGATTGATTCCTAGATAGATAGGTACACAGATGACAGATGGAAGATAGATAGATAGGTACATAGATTGATAGATGATAGACATCATAGATAGATGATAGTAAGATAGATAGATAGATACATAGATACATTCATACATACATACATAGATACATAGATAGACAGACAGACCATTAGATAGATAGAAACAGATACATATCGATTGACACAAAGCTATTGTTCATAACCAGGAGTTGAATGGTGAATAACATAGCTAAACTACAAACAAAAAGGAAGAATGAAATCCAGTTTAAAAAGTGCAGTAAGCAGCCTTAAGAAGAAAACAAATACTACCATTTGCAATGACCTGGATGGAGCTAGACGGTAGTATGTTCAGAGAAATAGGCCAGGCGGAGAAAGACATGTACCAAGTGTTTTCACTCATGTGTGGAGTATAACAACAAAGAAAAACTGAAGGAAAAAAACAGCAGCAGACTCACAGAACCCGAGAGTTGACTAAAAGTTACCAAAGGGAAAAGGACTGGGCAGGGTGGGTCTGAAGGGACGGATAAGTGTGAGGAGAAAGAATGGGGGCATTAGTTTTAGCATGTATAATGCTTGGGGTCGAGGGGGCATGGGGAGTGCTGTACAACACAGAGAAGGCTAGTAGAGATCATGTAGCATCTTACTACTCACTGATGGACAGCGACTGTAACGGGGTCTGTTGGGAGGGACATGGTGAAGGGGTCTACAGCATCCAACTACGCAGATCGACAGCAACTGAAGACGTTTTACAGGGGTACTTGGTGAAGGGGGGAGCATAGTAAACATAATGTTCTTCAAGTGATTTTAGCTTAATGATAAAAAAAATTCTTTAAGTGCAATAAGTGCACAGCTCTGAATCATCAGAATAAAAGGTCAGGCAATGAGTGCAGCAAACAAAAGACACAGGGTTAAGAGAAGGGATGAAAACTCAAGACACCTACGTGCTTACTTACAGGAGACTCACTTGAGATCCAAGGACACAGACAAACTACAAGCCGAAGGTGTGTGGACAATTACGCTACACGAGTGTAACTGAAAAACAAACAAACAAACAAATGAATTCTGTTTGAGTCCCCTGATACAGTCAGAAGAAAATAGCCCTATCTGGCCTCCATGAATTCTTTTTGTTTAGTTTCAGCCGTTCCCAGCCATTGATTTAGTGGTGCAGCAACATACTTCTCATTTTCACTCTTCTCAACAACTGAGTTGCTGTAATAATAAGCATGTGGGCCTTTGAAATCAGTGGGTTTTATGATGTTCACGAATGTGAAGATCTAATAACTACCTAAAGAGGGAAGTTTGGACACTCAAATAAACACGTCACCCCACAATACACTCTTAGCTCCCAACTTCACCTCTCTTGAAATTGGTGTTCCTTCTGATTTGACACTCCGTCCTACCGGCGGTGATCACGCTGATGTCCTTCAAACATGGTGGTGAGCAAAGAACAAGTTTACTTTTCTCGTGACAACAGCCCCAGAGGAATGATACTTGTGGTCTTCAGGGAGCAATTAGTCAAAGAATGTGGCTAAATACAGACAGTAAGTTAGAAGGAGATGAAAGAGGACAGAGGATAGAGACACGGGTTCAAGTCCCGGCACAAAAATTTTCCGGTTTTGTAGGTACACGCGGCCGACTCGACCTGCAAGTGTCTAGGTGAATCAAGTGCTCTCTCTACAGCCTAGATACTTTGCAGGATTTTTGGAAGCATAGTGTAGGAAAGTGATATAGGACATAAGGTTAACTGTTCTGTACACAAGGACAGATGGGCAGACAAATGATGATTGATTGATTGATTGATTGATAAATAGATAGACAAACAGATAGATAGATATAGGTACATATCGATTAACACAAAGCTACTGCTCATAACCAGGAGAGCAATGGTGAAAGCACATAGCGAAACTACAAACAAAAAAGAAGAATGAAATCCAGTTTGAAATGTGCAGTAAGCAGCCATAAGAAGAAAACAAATCCTATCATTTGCAATAACGTGGATGGAGCTAGAGGGTATTATGCTCAGTCAAATATTCCAGGAGGAGAAATACATGTACCAAATGATTTCACTCATGTGTGGAGTATGATAACAAAGAAAAACTGAAGGAAAAGACAGCAGCAGACTCACAGAACCCGAGAGTGGACTAACAGTTACCAAAGAGAAAGGGACTGGGTTGGGTTTGTGGGAAGGGAGTAATAAGGGTGGGGAAAAAGAATGGGGGCATTACGATTAGCATGTATAGTGTGTAACTTGGGGGGTCATTTGTACGGCTGCATAACACAGAGAAGACATGTAGTGATTCTACAGCATCTTAGTACACGCTGACGGACAGGGACTGTAACTGGCTTTTGCCGGGGTCTTGGTGAAGGGTGTAGACTGGAAAACATAATGTTCTGCATGTGATTGTATATTAATGAGAACAAAAAGAATTTCAAAGTGCAGTAAGAGCACAGCTCTCATATATCAGAATAAAAGTACAGGCTTTAAGTGCTCCAATCAAAAGACCCAGTGTTAGAAGAACTGATGAAAACTCAAGACCTCCTACGTGCTCCCTTACTGGAGACTCACTTGAGATCCAAGGACACAGACAAACAACAAGCTGAAGGGGCGGGGACAGATTACCTATACAAGTGAAAATAAGAAACAAACAAACAAATGAATTCTGTTTGAGTCCCCAGAGAGAGTCAGTAGAAAATAGCCCTATCTAGCCACCGTGAATTCTTTTTGTTTGATTTCAGCAGTGCTCAGGCATAGATTTAGTGGTGCAGCAAGTTCCTTCTCATTTCCTCTCACCTCAACAAATGAATTGCTGTAATAATATGCGTCTGGGCTTTTAAAATCATTGCTTTTTATGATGTTCACGAATGTAAAGAAGTAATAACCACCTAAGGAGGGAAGTTTGGACCCTCAAATAAACACTTCACTCCACAACACACTCTTTGTTCCCAACTGCTCCTGTCCAGAAATAGGTGTTCCTTTATATTTGTCCCTGCAACTATCAGCAGTGATCACGCCGATGTCCCTCAAACATGGTGGTGTGCAAAGAACCAAGTACACTTTTCTTTCGACAACCGAACCAGACGAAGGATACTTGTGGTCTTCAGGGATCACTTACTCACTGAATGTGGCTAAATAAAGTCACCAAGCGAGCAGGAAGTATAAGAGGACAGAGGACAGAGATACAGGTTCAAGTCCTTTCACCTCCATTTACTGGTTTTGTAAGCACACGCGGCGGACTCTACCTGAAAGTGTATCGGTGAACACAGTGCTCTCCTCATGGCTTAGTTACCTTGCAAGATTTCTGGAAGCATAATGTAGGGAAGAGACATAGGCTATGTTGTTAACTGTTCTGGACAGAAGGATAGATGGGCAGACAAAAAGATGATTGATTCCTAGATAGATAGGTACACAGATGACAGATGGAAGATAGATAGATAGGTACATAGATTGATAGATGATAGACATCATAGATAGATGATAGTAAGATAGATAGATAGATACATAGATACATTCATACATACATACATAGATACATAGATAGACAGACAGACCATTAGATAGATAGAAACAGATACATATCGATTGACACAAAGCTATTGTTCATAACCAGGAGTTGAATGGTGAATAACATAGCTAAACTACAAACAAAAAGGAAGAATGAAATCCAGTTTAAAAAGTGCAGTAAGCAGCCTTAAGAAGAAAACAAATACTACCATTTGCAATGACCTGGATGGAGCTAGACGGTAGTATGTTCAGAGAAATAGGCCAGGCGGAGAAAGACATGTACCAAGTGTTTTCACTCATGTGTGGAGTATAACAACAAAGAAAAACTGAAGGAAAAAAACAGCAGCAGACTCACAGAACCCGAGAGTTGACTAAAAGTTACCAAAGGGAAAAGGACTGGGCAGGGTGGGTCTGAAGGGACGGATAAGTGTGAGGAGAAAGAATGGGGGCATTAGTTTTAGCATGTATAATGCTTGGGGTCGAGGGGGCATGGGGAGTGCTGTACAACACAGAGAAGGCTAGTAGAGATCATGTAGCATCTTACTACTCACTGATGGACAGCGACTGTAACGGGGTCTGTTGGGAGGGACATGGTGAAGGGGTCTACAGCATCCAACTACGCAGATCGACAGCAACTGAAGACGTTTTACAGGGGTACTTGGTGAAGGGGGGAGCATAGTAAACATAATGTTCTTCAAGTGATTTTAGCTTAATGATAAAAAAAATTCTTTAAGTGCAATAAGTGCACAGCTCTGAATCATCAGAATAAAAGGTCAGGCAATGAGTGCAGCAAACAAAAGACACAGGGTTAAGAGAAGGGATGAAAACTTAAGACACCTACGTGCTTACTTACAGGAGACTCACTTGAGATCCAAGGACACAGACAAACTACAAGCCGAAGGTGTGTGGACAATTACGCTACACGAGTGAAACTGAAAAACAAACAAACAAACAAATGAATTCTGTTTGAGTCCCCTGATACAGTCAGAAGAAAATAGCCCTATCTGGCCTCCATGAATTCTTTTTGTTTAGTTTCAGCCGTTCCCAGCCATTGATTTAGTGGTGCAGCAACATACTTCTCATTTTCTCTCTTCTCAACAACTGAGTTGCTGTAATAATAAGCATGTGGGCCTTTGAAATCAGTGGGTTTTATGATGTTCACGAATGTGAAGATCTAATAACTACCTAAAGAGGGAAGTTTGGACACTCAAATAAACACGTCACCCCACAATACACTCTTAGCTCCCAACTTCACCTCTCTTGAAATTGGTGTTCCTTCTGATTTGACACTCCGTCCTACCGGCGGTGATCACGCTGATGTCCTTCAAACATGGTGGTGAGCAAAGAACAAGTTTACTTTTCTCGTGACAACAGCCCCAGAGGAATGATACTTGTGGTCTTCAGGGAGCAATTAGTCAAAGAATGTGGCTAAATACAGACAGTAAGTTAGAAGGAGATGAAAGAGGACAGAGGATAGAGACACGGGTTCAAGTCCCGGCACAAAAATTTTCCGGTTTTGTAGGTACACGCGGCCGACTCGACCTGCAAGTGTCTAGGTGAATCAAGTGCTCTCTCTACAGCCTAGATACTTTGCAGGATTTTTGGAAGCATAGTGTAGGAAAGTGATATAGGACATTTGGTTAACTGTTCTGTACACAAGGACAGATGGGCAGACAAATGATGATTGATTGATTGATTGATTGATAAATAGATAGACAAACAGATAGATAGATATAGGTACATATCGATTAACACAAAGCTACTGCTCATAACCAGGAGAGCAATGGTGAAAGCACATAGCGAAACTACAAACAAAAAAGAAGAATGAAATCCAGTTTGAAATGTGCAGTAAGCAGCCATAAGAAGAAAACAAATCCTATCATTTGCAATAACGTGGATGGAGCTAGAGGGTATTATGCTCAGTCAAATATTCCAGGAGGAGAAATACATGTACCAAATGATTTCACTCATGTGTGGAGTATGATAACAAAGAAAAACTGAAGGAAAAGACAGCAGCAGACTCACAGAACCCGAGAGTGGACTAACAGTTACCAAAGAGAAAGGGACTGGGTTGGGTTTGTGGGAAGGGAGTAATAAGGGCGGGGAAAAAGAATGGGGGCATTACGATTAGCATGTATAGTGTGTAACTTGGGGGGTCATTTGTACGGCTGCATAACACAGAGAAGACATGTAGTGATTCTACAGCATCTTAGTACACGCTGACGGACAGGGACTGTAACTGGCTTTTGCCGGGGTCTTGGTGAAGGGTGTAGACTGGAAAACATAATGTTCTGCATGTGATTGTATATTAATGAGAACAAAAAGAATTTCAAAGTGCAGTAAGAGCACAGCTCTCATATATCAGAATAAAAGTACAGGCTTTGAGTGCTCCAATCAAAAGTCCCAGTGTTAGAAGAACTGATGAAAACTCAAGACCTCCTACGTGCTCCCTTACTGGAGACTCACTTGAGATCCAAGGACACAGACAAACAACAAGCTGAAGGGGCGGGGACAGATTACCTATACAAGTGAAAATAAGAAACAAACAAACAAATGAATTCTGTTTGAGTCCCCAGAGAGAGTCAGTAGAAAATAGCCCTATCTAGCCACCGTGAATTCTTTTTGTTTGATTTCAGCAGTGCTCAGGCATAGATTTAGTGGTGCAGCAAGTTCCTTCTCATTTCCTCTCACCTCAACAAATGAATTGCTGTAATAATATGCGTCTGGGCTTTTAAAATCATTGCTTTTTATGATGTTCACGAATGTAAAGAAGTAATAACCACCTAAGGAGGGAAGTTTGGACCCTCAAATAAACACTTCACTCCACAACACACTCTTTGTTCCCAACTGCTCCTGTCCAGAAATAGGTGTTCCTTTATATTTGTCCCTGCACCTATCAGCAGTGATCACGCCGATGTCCCTCAAACATGGTGGTGTGCAAAGAACCAAGTACACTTTTCTTTCGACAACCGAACCAGACGAAGGATACTTGTGGTCTTCAGGGATCACTTACTCACTGAATGTGGCTAAATAAAGTCACAAAGCGAGCAGGAAGTATAAGAGACAGAGGATAGAGATACAGGTTCAAGTCCTTTCACCTCCATTTACTGGTTTTGTAAGCACACGCGGCGGACTCTACCTGAAAGTGTATCGGTGAACACAGTGCTCTCCTCATGGCTTAGTTACCTTGCAAGATTTCTGGAAGCATAATGTAGGGAAGAGACATAGGCTATGTTGTTAACTGTTCTGGACAGAAGGATAGATGGGCAGACAAAAAGATGATTGATTCCTAGATAGATAGGTACACAGATGACAGATGGAAGATAGATAGATAGGTACATAGATTGATAGATGATAGACATCATAGATAGATGATAGTAAGATAGATAGATAGATACATAGATACATTCATACATACATACATAGATACATAGATAGACAGACAGACCATTAGATAGATAGAAACAGATACATATCGATTGACACAAAGCTATTGTTCATAACCAGGAGTTGAATGGTGAATAACATAGCTAAACTACAAACAAAAAGGAAGAATGAAATCCAGTTTAAAAAGTGCAGTAAGCAGCCTTAAGAAGAAAACAAATACTACCATTTGCAATGACCTGGATGGAGCTAGACGGTAGTATGTTCAGAGAAATAGGCCAGGCGGAGAAAGACATGTACCAAGTGTTTTCACTCATGTGTGGAGTATAACAACAAAGAAAAACTGAAGGAAAAAAACAGCAGCAGACTCACAGAACCCGAGAGTTGACTAAAAGTTACCAAAGGGAAAAGGACTGGGCAGGGTGGGTCTGAAGGGACGGATAAGTGTGAGGAGAAAGAATGGGGGCATTAGTTTTAGCATGTATAATGCTTGGGGTCGAGGGGGCATGGGGAGTGCTGTACAACACAGAGAAGGCTAGTAGAGATCATGTAGCATCTTACTACTCACTGATGGACAGCGACTGTAACGGGGTCTGTTGGGAGGGACATGGTGAAGGGGTCTACAGCATCCAACTACGCAGATCGACAGCAACTGAAGACGTTTTACAGGGGTACTTGGTGAAGGGGGGAGCATAGTAAACATAATGTTCTTCAAGTGATTTTAGCTTAATGATAAAAAAAATTCTTTAAGTGCAATAAGTGCACAGCTCTGAATCATCAGAATAAAAGGTCAGGCAATGAGTGCAGCAAACAAAAGACACAGGGTTAAAAGAAGGGATGAAAACTCAAGACACCTACGTGCTTACTTACAGGAGACTCACTTGAGATCCAAGGACACAGACAAACTACAAGCCGAAGGAGTGTGGACAATTACGCTACACGAGTGAAACTGAAAAACAAACAAACAAACAAATGAATTCTGTTTGAGTCCCCTGATACAGTCCGAAGAAAATAGCCCTATCTGGCCTCCATGAATTCTTTTTGTTTAGTTTCAGCCGTTCCCAGCCATTGATTTAGTGGTGCAGCAACATACTTCTCATTTTCTCTCTTCTCAACAACTGAGTTGCTGTAATAATAAGCATGTGGGCCTTTGAAATCAGTGGGTTTTATGATGTTCACGAATGTGAAGATCTAATAACTACCTAAAGAGGGAAGTTTGGACACTCAAATAAACACGTCACCCCACAATACACTCTTAGCTCCCAACTTCACCTCTCTTGAAATTGGTGTTCCTTTTTATTTGACACTCCGTCCTACCGGCGGTGATCACGCTGATGTCCTTCAAACATGGTGGTGAGCAAAGAACAAGTTTACTTTTCTCGTGACAACAGCCCCAGAGGAATGATACTTGTGGTCTTCAGGGAGCAATTAGTCAAAGAATGTGGCTAAATACAGACAGTAAGTTAGAAGGAGATGAAAGAGGACAGAGGATAGAGACACGGGTTCAAGTCCCGGCACAAAAATTTTCCGGTTTTGTAGGTACACGCGGCCGACTCGACCTGCAAGTGTCTAGGTGAATCAAGTGCTCTCTCTACAGCCTAGATACTTTGCAGGATTTTTGGAAGCATAGTGTAGGAAAGTGATATAGGACATATGGTTAACTGTTCTGTACACAAGGACAGATGGGCAGACAAATGATGATTGATTGATTGATTGATTGATAAATAGATAGACAAACAGATAGATAGATATAGGTACATATCGATTAACACAAAGCTACTGCTCATAACCAGGAGAGCAATGGTGAAAGCACATAGCGAAACTACAAACAAAAAAGAAGAATGAAATCCAGTTTGAAATGTGCAGTAAGCAGCCATAAGAAGAAAACAAATCCTATCATTTGCAATAACGTGGATGGAGCTAGAGGGTATTATGCTCAGTCAAATATTCCAGGAGGAGAAATACATGTACCAAATGATTTCACTCATGTGTGGAGTATGATAACAAAGAAAAACTGAAGGAAAAGACAGCAGCAGACTCACAGAACCCGAGAGTGGACTAACAGTTACCAAAGAGAAAGGGACTGGGTTGGGTTTGTGGGAAGGGAGTAATAAGGGCGGGGAAAAAGAATGGGGGCATTACGATTAGCATGTATAGTGTGTAACTTGGGGGGTCATTTGTACGGCTGCATAACACAGAGAAGACATGTAGTGATTCTACAGCATCTTAGTACACGCTGACGGACAGGGACTGTAACTGGCTTTTGCCGGGGTCTTGGTGAAGGGTGTAGACTGGAAAACATAATGTTCTGCATGTGATTGTATATTAATGAGAACAAAAAGAATTTCAAAGTGCAGTAAGAGCACAGCTCTCATATATCAGAATAAAAGTACAGGCTTTGAGTGCTCCAATCAAAAGACCCAGTGTTAGAAGAACTGATGAAAACTCAAGACCTCCTACGTGCTCCCTTACTGGAGACTCACTTGAGATCCAAGGACACAGACAAACAACAAGCTGAAGGGGCGGGGACAGATTACCTATACAAGTGAAAATAAGAAACAAACAAACAAATGAATTCTGTTTGAGTCCCCAGAGAGAGTCAGTAGAAAATAGCCCTATCTAGCCACCGTGAATTCTTTTTGTTTGATTTCAGCAGTGCTCAGGCATAGATTTAGTGGTGCAGCAAGTTCCTTCTCATTTCCTCTCACCTCAACAAATGAATTGCTGTAATAATATGCGTCTGGGCTTTTAAAATCATTGCTTTTTATGATGTTCACGAATGTAAAGAAGTAATAACCACCTAAGGAGGGAAGTTTGGACCCTCAAATAAACACTTCACTCCACAACACACTCTTTGTTCCCAACTGCTCCTGTCCAGAAATAGGTGTTCCTTTATATTTGTCCCTGCACCTATCAGCAGTGATCACGCCGATGTCCCTCAAACATGGTGGTGTGCAAAGAACCAAGTACACTTTTCTTTCGACAACCGAACCAGACGAAGGATACTTGTGGTCTTCAGGGATCACTTACTCACTGAATGTGGCTAAATAAAGTCACCAAGCGAGCAGGAAGTATAAGAGGACAGAGGACAGAGATACAGGTTCAAGCCCTTTCACCTCCATTTACTGGTTTTGTAAGCACACGCGGCGGACTCTACCTGAAAGTGTATCGGTGAACACAGTGCTCTCCTCATGGCTTAGTTACCTTGCAAGATTTCTGGAAGCATAATGTAGGGAAGAGACATAGGCTATGTTGTTAACTGTTCTGGACAGAAGGATAGATGGGCAGACAAAAAGATGATTGATTCCTAGATAGATAGGTACACAGATGACAGATGGAAGATAGATAGATAGGTACATAGATTGATAGATGATAGACATCATAGATAGATGATAGTAAGATAGATAGATAGATACATAGATACATTCATACATACATACATAGATACATAGATAGACAGACAGACCATTAGATAGATAGAAACAGATACATATCGATTGACACAAAGCTATTGTTCATAACCAGGAGTTGAATGGTGAATAACATAGCTAAACTACAAACAAAAAGGAAGAATGAAATCCAGTTTAAAAAGTGCAGTAAGCAGCCTTAAGAAGAAAACAAATACTACCATTTGCAATGACCTGGATGGAGCTAGACGGTAGTATGTTCAGAGAAATAGGCCAGGCGGAGAAAGACATGTACCAAGTGTTTTCACTCATGTGTGGAGTATAACAACAAAGAAAAACTGAAGGAAAAAAACAGCAGCAGACTCACAGAACCCGAGAGTTGACTAAAAGTTACCAAAGGGAAAAGGACTGGGCAGGGTGGGTCTGAAGGGACGGATAAGTGTGAGGAGAAAGAATGGGGGCATTAGTTTTAGCATGTATAATGCTTGGGGTCGAGGGGGCATGGGGAGTGCTGTACAACACAGAGAAGGCTAGTAGAGATCATGTAGCATCTTACTACTCACTGATGGACAGCGACTGTAACGGGGTCTGTTGGGAGGGACATGGTGAAGGGGTCTACAGCATCCAACTACGCAGATCGACAGCAACTGAAGACGTTTTACAGGGGTACTTGGTGAAGGGGGGAGCATAGTAAACATAATGTTCTTCAAGTGATTTTAGCTTAATGATAAAAAAAATTCTTTAAGTGCAATAAGTGCACAGCTCTGAATCATCAGAATAAAAGGTCAGGCAATGAGTGCAGCAAACAAAAGACACAGGGTTAAAAGAAGGGATGAAAACTCAAGACACCTACGTGCTTACTTACAGGAGACTCACTTGAGATCCAAGGACACAGACAAACTACAAGCCGAAGGAGTGTGGACAATTACGCTACACGAGTGAAACTGAAAAACAAACAAACAAACAAATGAATTCTGTTTGAGTCCCCTGATACAGTCCGAAGAAAATAGCCCTATCTGGCCTCCATGAATTCTTTTTGTTTAGTTTCAGCCGTTCCCAGCCATTGATTTAGTGGTGCAGCAACATACTTCTCATTTTCTCTCTTCTCAACAACTGAGTTGCTGTAATAATAAGCATGTGGGCCTTTGAAATCAGTGGGTTTTATGATGTTCACGAATGTGAAGATCTAATAACTACCTAAAGAGGGAAGTTTGGACACTCAAATAAACACGTCACCCCACAATACACTCTTAGCTCCCAACTTCACCTCTCTTGAAATTGGTGTTCCTTTTTATTTGACACTCCGTCCTACCGGCGGTGATCACGCTGATGTCCTTCAAACATGGTGGTGAGCAAAGAACAAGTTTACTTTTCTCGTGACAACAGCCCCAGAGGAATGATACTTGTGGTCTTCAGGGAGCAATTAGTCAAAGAATGTGGCTAAATACAGACAGTAAGTTAGAAGGAGATGAAAGAGGACAGAGGATAGAGACACGGGTTCAAGTCCCGGCACAAAAATTTTCCGGTTTTGTAGGTACACGCGGCCGACTCGACCTGCAATTGTCTAGGTGAATCAAGTGCTCTCTCTACAGCCTAGATACTTTGCAGGATTTTTGGAAGCATAGTGTAGGAAAGTGATATAGGACATATGGTTAACTGTTCTGTACACAAGGACAGATGGGCAGACAAATGATGATTGATTGATTGATTGATTGATAAATAGATAGACAAACAGATAGATAGATATAGGTACATATCGATTAACACAAAGCTACTGCTCATAACCAGGAGAGCAATGGTGAAAGCACATAGCGAAACTACAAACAAAAAAGAAGAATGAAATCCAGTTTGAAATGTGCAGTAAGCAGCCATAAGAAGAAAACAAATCCTATCATTTGCAATAACGTGGATGGAGCTAGAGGGTATTATGCTCAGTCAAATATTCCAGGAGGAGAAATACATGTACCAAATGATTTCACTCATGTGTGGAGTATGATAACAAAGAAAAACTGAAGGAAAAGACAGCAGCAGACTCACAGAACCCGAGAGTGGACTAACAGTTACCAAAGAGAAAGGGACTGGGTTGGGTTTGTGGGAAGGGAGTAATAAGGGCGGGGAAAAAGAATGGGGGCATTACGATTAGCATGTATAGTGTGTAACTTGGGGGGTCATTTGTACGGCTGCATAACACAGAGAAGACATGTAGTGATTCTACAGCATCTTAGTACACGCTGACGGACAGGGACTGTAACTGGCTTTTGCCGGGGTCTTGGTGAAGGGTGTAGACTGGAAAACATAATGTTCTGCATGTGATTGTATATTAATGAGAACAAAAAGAATTTCAAAGTGCAGTAAGAGCACAGCTCTCATATATCAGAATAAAAGTACAGGCTTTGAGTGCTCCAATCAAAAGACCCAGTGTTAGAAGAACTGATGAAAACTCAAGACCTCCTACGTGCTCCCTTACTGGAGACTCACTTGAGATCCAAGGACACAGACAAACAACAAGCTGAAGGGGCGGGGACAGATTACCTATACAAGTGAAAATAAGAAACAAACAAACAAATGAATTCTGTTTGAGTCCCCAGAGAGAGTCAGTAGAAAATAGCCCTATCTAGCCACCGTGAATTCTTTTTGTTTGATTTCAGCAGTGCTCAGGCATAGATTTAGTGGTGCAGCAAGTTCCTTCTCATTTCCTCTCACCTCAACAAATGAATTGCTGTAATAATATGCGTCTGGGCTTTTAAAATCATTGCTTTTTATGATGTTCACGAATGTAAAGAAGTAATAACCACCTAAGGAGGGAAGTTTGGACCCTCAAATAAACACTTCACTCCACAACACACTCTTTGTTCCCAACTGCTCCTGTCCAGAAATAGGTGTTCCTTTATATTTGTCCCTGCACCTATCAGCAGTGATCACGCCGATGTCCCTCAAACATGGTGGTGTGCAAAGAACCAAGTACACTTTTCTTTCGACAACCGAACCAGACGAAGGATACTTGTGGTCTTCAGGGATCACTTACTCACTGAATGTGGCTAAATAAAGTCACCAAGCGAGCAGGAAGTATAAGAGGACAGAGGACAGAGATACAGGTTCAAGCCCTTTCACCTCCATTTACTGGTTTTGTAAGCACACGTGGCGGACTCTACCTGAAAGTGTATCGGTGAACACAGTGCTCTCCTCATGGCTTAGTTACCTTGCAAGATTTCTGGAAGCATAATGTAGGGAAGAGACATAGGCTATGTTGTTAACTGTTCTGGACAGAAGGATAGATGGGCAGACAAAAAGATGATTGATTCCTAGATAGATAGGTACACAGATGACAGATGGAAGATAGATAGATAGGTACATAGATTGATAGATGATAGACATCATAGATAGATGATAGTAAGATAGATAGATAGATACATAGATACATTCATACATACATACATAGATACATAGATAGACAGACAGACCATTAGATAGATAGAAACAGATACATATCGATTGACACAAAGCTATTGTTCATAACCAGGAGTTGAATGGTGAATAACATAGCTAAACTACAAACAAAAAGGAAGAATGAAATCCAGTTTAAAAAGTGCAGTAAGCAGCCTTAAGAAGAAAACAAATACTACCATTTGCAATGACCTGGATGGAGCTAGACGGTAGTATGTTCAGAGAAATAGGCCAGGCGGAGAAAGACATGTACCAAGTGTTTTCACTCATGTGTGGAGTATAACAACAAAGAAAAACTGAAGGAAAAAAACAGCAGCAGACTCACAGAACCCGAGAGTTGACTAAAAGTTACCAAAGGGAAAAGGACTGGGCAGGGTGGGTCTGAAGGGACGGATAAGT
This sequence comes from Manis pentadactyla, assembly GCF_030020395.1. Taxonomy (NCBI): domain Eukaryota; kingdom Metazoa; phylum Chordata; class Mammalia; order Pholidota; family Manidae; genus Manis; species Manis pentadactyla. The sequence continues at coordinate 171,668 of NW_026644623.1, forward strand.
GTGAGGAGAAAGAATGGGGGCATTAGTTTTAGCATGTATAATGCTTGGGGTCGAGGGGGCATGGGGAGTGCTGTACAACACAGAGAAGGCTAGTAGAGATCATGTAGCATCTTACTACTCACTGATGGACAGCGACTGTAACGGGGTCTGTTGGGAGGGACATGGTGAAGGGGTCTACAGCATCCAACTACGCAGATCGACAGCAACTGAAGACGTTTTACAGGGGTACTTGGTGAAGGGGGGAGCATAGTAAACATAATGTTCTTCAAGTGATTTTAGCTTAATGATAAAAAAAATTCTTTAAGTGCAATAAGTGCACAGCTCTGAATCATCAGAATAAAAGGTCAGGCAATGAGTGCAGCAAACAAAAGACACAGGGTTAAAAGAAGGGATGAAAACTCAAGACACCTACGTGCTTACTTACAGGAGACTCACTTGAGATCCAAGGACACAGACAAACTACAAGCCGAAGGAGTGTGGACAATTACGCTACACGAGTGAAACTGAAAAACAAACAAACAAACAAATGAATTCTGTTTGAGTCCCCTGATACAGTCCGAAGAAAATAGCCCTATCTGGCCTCCATGAATTCTTTTTGTTTAGTTTCAGCCGTTCCCAGCCATTGATTTAGTGGTGCAGCAACATACTTCTCATTTTCTCTCTTCTCAACAACTGAGTTGCTGTAATAATAAGCATGTGGGCCTTTGAAATCAGTGGGTTTTATGATGTTCACGAATGTGAAGATCTAATAACTACCTAAAGAGGGAAGTTTGGACACTCAAATAAACACGTCACCCCACAATACACTCTTAGCTCCCAACTTCACCTCTCTTGAAATTGGTGTTCCTTTTTATTTGACACTCCGTCCTACCGGCGGTGATCACGCTGATGTCCTTCAAACATGGTGGTGAGCAAAGAACAAGTTTACTTTTCTCGTGACAACAGCCCCAGAGGAATGATACTTGTGGTCTTCAGGGAGCAATTAGTCAAAGAATGTGGCTAAATACAGACAGTAAGTTAGAAGGAGATGAAAGAGGACAGAGGATAGAGACACGGGTTCAAGTCCCGGCACAAAAATTTTCCGGTTTTGTAGGTACACGCGGCCGACTCGACCTGCAATTGTCTAGGTGAATCAAGTGCTCTCTCTACAGCCTAGATACTTTGCAGGATTTTTGGAAGCATAGTGTAGGAAAGTGATATAGGACATATGGTTAACTGTTCTGTACACAAGGACAGATGGGCAGACAAATGATGATTGATTGATTGATTGATTGATAAATAGATAGACAAACAGATAGATAGATATAGGTACATATCGATTAACACAAAGCTACTGCTCATAACCAGGAGAGCAATGGTGAAAGCACATAGCGAAACTACAAACAAAAAAGAAGAATGAAATCCAGTTTGAAATGTGCAGTAAGCAGCCATAAGAAGAAAACAAATCCTATCATTTGCAATAACGTGGATGGAGCTAGAGGGTATTATGCTCAGTCAAATATTCCAGGAGGAGAAATACATGTACCAAATGATTTCACTCATGTGTGGAGTATGATAACAAAGAAAAACTGAAGGAAAAGACAGCAGCAGACTCACAGAACCCGAGAGTGGACTAACAGTTACCAAAGAGAAAGGGACTGGGTTGGGTTTGTGGGAAGGGAGTAATAAGGGCGGGGAAAAAGAATGGGGGCATTACGATTAGCATGTATAGTGTGTAACTTGGGGGGTCATTTGTACGGCTGCATAACACAGAGAAGACATGTAGTGATTCTACAGCATCTTAGTACACGCTGACGGACAGGGACTGTAACTGGCTTTTGCCGGGGTCTTGGTGAAGGGTGTAGACTGGAAAACATAATGTTCTGCATGTGATTGTATATTAATGAGAACAAAAAGAATTTCAAAGTGCAGTAAGAGCACAGCTCTCATATATCAGAATAAAAGTACAGGCTTTGAGTGCTCCAATCAAAAGACCCAGTGTTAGAAGAACTGATGAAAACTCAAGACCTCCTACGTGCTCCCTTACTGGAGACTCACTTGAGATCCAAGGACACAGACAAACAACAAGCTGAAGGGGCGGGGACAGATTACCTATACAAGTGAAAATAAGAAACAAACAAACAAATGAATTCTGTTTGAGTCCCCAGAGAGAGTCAGTAGAAAATAGCCCTATCTAGCCACCGTGAATTCTTTTTGTTTGATTTCAGCAGTGCTCAGGCATAGATTTAGTGGTGCAGCAAGTTCCTTCTCATTTCCTCTCACCTCAACAAATGAATTGCTGTAATAATATGCGTCTGGGCTTTTAAAATCATTGCTTTTTATGATGTTCACGAATGTAAAGAAGTAATAACCACCTAAGGAGGGAAGTTTGGACCCTCAAATAAACACTTCACTCCACAACACACTCTTTGTTCCCAACTGCTCCTGTCCAGAAATAGGTGTTCCTTTATATTTGTCCCTGCACCTATCAGCAGTGATCACGCCGATGTCCCTCAAACATGGTGGTGTGCAAAGAACCAAGTACACTTTTCTTTCGACAACCGAACCAGACGAAGGATACTTGTGGTCTTCAGGGATCACTTACTCACTGAATGTGGCTAAATAAAGTCACCAAGCGAGCAGGAAGTATAAGAGGACAGAGGACAGAGATACAGGTTCAAGCCCTTTCACCTCCATTTACTGGTTTTGTAAGCACACGTGGCGGACTCTACCTGAAAGTGTATCGGTGAACACAGTGCTCTCCTCATGGCTTAGTTACCTTGCAAGATTTCTGGAAGCATAATGTAGGGAAGAGACATAGGCTATGTTGTTAACTGTTCTGGACAGAAGGATAGATGGGCAGACAAAAAGATGATTGATTCCTAGATAGATAGGTACACAGATGACAGATGGAAGATAGATAGATAGGTACATAGATTGATAGATGATAGACATCATAGATAGATGATAGTAAGATAGATAGATAGATACATAGATACATTCATACATACATACATAGATACATAGATAGACAGACAGACCATTAGATAGATAGAAACAGATACATATCGATTGACACAAAGCTATTGTTCATAACCAGGAGTTGAATGGTGAATAACATAGCTAAACTACAAACAAAAAGGAAGAATGAAATCCAGTTTAAAAAGTGCAGTAAGCAGCCTTAAGAAGAAAACAAATACTACCATTTGCAATGACCTGGATGGAGCTAGACGGTAGTATGTTCAGAGAAATAGGCCAGGCGGAGAAAGACATGTACCAAGTGTTTTCACTCATGTGTGGAGTATAACAACAAAGAAAAACTGAAGGAAAAAAACAGCAGCAGACTCACAGAACCCGAGAGTTGACTAAAAGTTACCAAAGGGAAAAGGACTGGGCAGGGTGGGTCTGAAGGGACGGATAAGTGTGAGGAGAAAGAATGGGGGCATTAGTTTTAGCATGTATAATGCTTGGGGTCGAGGGGGCATGGGGAGTGCTGTACAACACAGAGAAGGCTAGTAGAGATCATGTAGCATCTTACTACTCACTGATGGACAGCGACTGTAACGGGGTCTGTTGGGAGGGACATGGTGAAGGGGTCTACAGCATCCAACTACGCAGATCGACAGCAACTGAAGACGTTTTACAGGGGTACTTGGTGAAGGGGGGAGCATAGTAAACATAATGTTCTTCAAGTGATTTTAGCTTAATGATAAAAAAAATTCTTTAAGTGCAATAAGTGCACAGCTCTGAATCATCAGAATAAAAGGTCAGGCAATGAGTGCAGCAAACAAAAGACACAGGGTTAAAAGAAGGGATGAAAACTCAAGACACCTACGTGCTTACTTACAGGAGACTCACTTGAGATCCAAGGACACAGACAAACTACAAGCCGAAGGAGTGTGGACAATTACGCTACACGAGTGAAACTGAAAAACAAACAAACAAACAAATGAATTCTGTTTGAGTCCCCTGATACAGTCCGAAGAAAATAGCCCTATCTGGCCTCCATGAATTCTTTTTGTTTAGTTTCAGCCGTTCCCAGCCATTGATTTAGTGGTGCAGCAACATACTTCTCATTTTCTCTCTTCTCAACAACTGAGTTGCTGTAATAATAAGCATGTGGGCCTTTGAAATCAGTGGGTTTTATGATGTTCACGAATGTGAAGATCTAATAACTACCTAAAGAGGGAAGTTTGGACACTCAAATAAACACGTCACCCCACAATACACTCTTAGCTCCCAACTTCACCTCTCTTGAAATTGGTGTTCCTTTTTATTTGACACTCCGTCCTACCGGCGGTGATCACGCTGATGTCCTTCAAACATGGTGGTGAGCAAAGAACAAGTTTACTTTTCTCGTGACAACAGCCCCAGAGGAATGATACTTGTGGTCTTCAGGGAGCAATTAGTCAAAGAATGTGGCTAAATACAGACAGTAAGTTAGAAGGACATGAAAGAGGACAGAGGATAGAGACACGGGTTCAAGTCCCGGCACAAAAATTTTCCGGTTTTGTAGGTACACGCGGCCGACTCGACCTGCAATTGTCTAGGTGAATCAAGTGCTCTCTCTACAGCCTAGATACTTTGCAGGATTTTTGGAAGCATAGTGTAGGAAAGTGATATAGGACATATGGTTAACTGTTCTGTACACAAGGACAGATGGGCAGACAAATGATGATTGATTGATTGATTGATAAATAGATAGACAAGCAGATAGATAGATATAGGTACATATCGATTAACACAAAGCTACTGCTCATAACCAGGAGAGCAATGGTGAAAGCACATAGCGAAACTACAAACAAAAAAGAAGAATGAAATCCAGTTTGAAATGTGCAGTAAGCAGCCATAAGAAGAAAACAAATCCTATCATTTGCAATAACGTGGATGGAGCTAGAGGGTATTAGGCTCAGTCAAATATTCCAGGAGGAGAAATACATGTACCAAATGATTTCACTCATGTGTGGAGTATGATAACAAAGAAAAACTGAAGGAAAAGACAGCAGCAGACTCACAGAACCCGAGAGTGGACTAACAGTTACCAAAGAGAAAGGGACTGGGTTGGGTTTGTGGGAAGGGAGTAATAAGGGCGGGGAAAAAGAATGGGGGCATTACGATTAGCATGTATAGTGTGTAACTTGGGGGGTCATTTGTACGGCTGCATAACACAGAGAAGACATGTAGTGATTCTACAGCATCTTAGTACACGCTGACGGACAGGGACTGTAACTGGCTTTTGCCGGGGTCTTGGTGAAGGGTGTAGACTGGAAAACATAATGTTCTGCATGTGATTGTATATTAATGAGAACAAAAAGAATTTCAAAGTGCAGTAAGAGCACAGCTCTCATATATCAGAATAAAAGTACAGGCTTTGAGTGCTCCAATCAAAAGACCCAGTGTTAGAAGAACTGATGAAAACTCAAGACCTCCTACGTGCTCCCTTACTGGAGACTCACTTGAGATCCAAGGACACAGACAAACTACAGGCTGAAGGGGCGGGGACAGATTACCTATACAAGTGAAAATAAGAAACAAACAAACAAATGAATTCTGTTTGAGTCCCCAGAGAGAGTCAGTAGAAAATAGCCCTATCTAGCCACCGTGAATTCTTTTTGTTTGATTTCAGCAGTGCTCAGGCATAGATTTAGTGGTGCAGCAAGTTCCTTCTCATTTCCTCTCACCTCAACAAATGAATTGCTGTAATAATATGCGTCTGGGCTTTTAAAATCATTGCTTTTTATGATGTTCACGAATGTAAAGAAGTAATAACCACCTAAGGAGGGAAGTTTGGACCCTCAAATAAACACTTCACTCCACAACACACTCTTTGTTCCCAACTGCTCCTGTCCAGAAATAGGTGTTCCTTTATATTTGTCCCTGCACCTATCAGCAGTGATCACGCCGATGTCCCTCAAACATGGTGGTGTGCAAAGAACCAAGTACACTTTTCTTTCGACAACCGAACCAGACGAAGGATACTTGTGGTCTTCAGGGATCACTTACTCACTGAATGTGGCTAAATAAAGTCACCAAGCGAGCAGGAAGTATAAGAGGACAGAGGACAGAGATACAGGTTCAAGTCCTTTCACCTCCATTTACTGGTTTTGTAAGCACACGCGGCGGACTCTACCTGAAAGTGTATCGGTGAACACAGTGCTCTCCTCATGGCTTAGTTACCTTGCAAGATTTCTGGAAGCATAATGTAGGGAAGAGACATAGGCTATGTTGTTAACTGTTCTGGACAGAAGGATAGATGGGCAGACAAAAAGATGATTGATTCCTAGATAGATAGGTACACAGATGACAGATGGAAGATAGATAGATAGGTACATAGATTGATAGATGATAGACATCATAGATAGATGATAGTAAGATAGATAGATAGATACATAGATACATTCATACATACATACATAGATACATAGATAGACAGACAGACCATTAGATAGATAGAAACAGATACATATCGATTGACACAAAGCTATTGTTCATAACCAGGAGTTGAATGGTGAATAACATAGCTAAACTACAAACAAAAAGGAAGAATGAAATCCAGTTTAAAAAGTGCAGTAAGCAGCCTTAAGAAGAAAACAAATACTACCATTTGCAATGACCTGGATGGAGCTAGACGGTAGTATGTTCAGAGAAATAGGCCAGGCGGAGAAAGACATGTACCAAGTGTTTTCACTCATGTGTGGAGTATAACAACAAAGAAAAACTGAAGGAAAAAAACAGCAGCAGACTCACAGAACCCGAGAGTTGACTAAAAGTTACCAAAGGGAAAAGGACTGGGCAGGGTGGGTCTGAAGGGACGGATAAGTGTGAGGAGAAAGAATGGGGGCATTAGTTTTAGCATGTATAATGCTTGGGGTCGAGGGGGCATGGGGAGTGCTGTACAACACAGAGAAGGCTAGTAGAGATCATGTAGCATCTTACTACTCACTGATGGACAGCGACTGTAACGGGGTCTGTTGGGAGGGACATGGTGAAGGGGTCTACAGCATCCAACTACGCAGATCGACAGCAACTGAAGACGTTTTACAGGGGTACTTGGTGAAGGGGGGAGCATAGTAAACATAATGTTCTTCAAGTGATTTAAGCTTAATGATAAAAAAAATTCTTTAAGTGCAATAAGTTCACAGCTCTGAATCATCAGAATAAAAGGTCAGGCAATGAGTGCTGCAAACAAAAGACACAGGGTTAAAAGAAGGGATGAAAACTCAAGACACCTACGTGCTTACTTACAGGAGACTCACTTGAGATCCAAGGACACAGACAAACTACAAGCCGAAGGTGTGTGGACAATTACGCTACACGAGTGAAACTGAAAAACAAACAAACAAACAAATGAATTCTGTTTGAGTCCCCTGATACAGTCAGAAGAAAATAGCCCTATCTGGCCTCCATGAATTCTTTTTGTTTAGTTTCAGCCATTCCCAGCCATTGATTTAGTGGTGCAGCAACATACTTCTCATTTTCTCTCTTCTCAACAACTGAGTTGCTGTAATAATAAGCATGTGGGCCTTTGAAATCAGTGGGTTTTATGATGTTCACGAATGTGAAGATCTAATAACTACCTAAAGAGGGAAGTTTGGACACTCAAATAAACACGTCACCCCACAATACACTCTTAGCTCCCAACTTCACCTCTCTTGTAATTGGTGTTCCTTTTTATTTGACACTCCGTCCTATCGGCGGTGATCACGCTGATGTCCTTCAAACATGGTGGTGAGCAAAGAACAAGTTTACTTTTCTCGTGACAACAGCCCCAGAGGAATGATACTTGTGGTCTTCAGGGAGCAATTAGTCAAAGAATGTGGCTAAATACAGACAGTAAGTTAGAAGGACATGAAAGAGGACAGAGGATAGAGACACGGGTTCAAGTCCCGGCACAAAAATTTTCCGGTTTTGTAGGTACACGCGGCCGACTCGACCTGCAAGTGTCTAGGTGAATCAAGTGCTCTCTCTACAGCCTAGATACTTTGCAGGATTTTTGGAAGCATAGTGTAGGAAAGTGATATAGGACATATGGTTAACTGTTCTGTACACAAGGACAGATGGGCAGACAAATGATGATTGATTGATTGATTGATTGATAAATAGATAGACAAACAGATAGATAGGTATAGGTACATATCGATTAACACAAAGCTACTGCTCATAACCAGGAGAGCAATGGTGAAAGCACATAGCGAAACTACAAACAAAAAAGAAGAATGAAATCCAGTTTGAAATGTGCAGTAAGCAGCCATAAGAAGAAAACAAATCCTATCATTTGCAATAACGTGGATGGAGCTAGAGGGTATTATGCTCAGTCAAATATTCCAGGAGGAGAAATACATGTACCAAATGATTTCACTCATGTGTGGAGTATGATAACAAAGAAAAACTGAAGGAAAAGACAGCAGCAGACTCACAGAACCCGAGAGTGGACTAACAGTTACCAAAGAGAAAGGGACTGGGTTGGGTTTGTGGGAAGGGAGTAATAAGGGCGGGGAAAAAGAATGGGGGCATTACGATTAGCATGTATAGTGTGTAACTTGGGGGGTCATTTGTACGGCTGCATAACACAGAGAAGACATGTAGTGATTCTACAGCATCTTAGTACACGCTGACGGACAGGGACTGTAACTGGCTTTTGCCGGGGTCTTGGTGAAGGGTGTAGACTGGAAAACATAATGTTCTGCATGTGATTGTATATTAATGAGAACAAAAAGAATTTCAAAGTGCAGTAAGAGCACAGCTCTCATATATCAGAATAAAAGTACAGGCTTTGAGTGCTCCAATCAAAAGACCCAGTGTTAGAAGAACTGATGAAAACTCAAGACCTCCTACGTGCTCCCTTACTGGAGACTCACTTGAGATCCAAGGACACAGACAAACAACAAGCTGAAGGGGCGGGGACAGATTACCTATACAAGTGAAAATAAGAAACAAACAAACAAATGAATTCTGTTTGAGTCCCCAGAGAGAGTCAGTAGAAAATAGCCCTATCTAGCCACCGTGAATTCTTTTTGTTTGATTTCAGCAGTGCTCAGGCATAGATTTAGTGGTGCAGCAAGTTCCTTCTCATTTCCTCTCACCTCAACAAATGAATTGCTGTAATAATATGCGTCTGGGCTTTTAAAATCATTGCTTTTTATGATGTTCACGAATGTAAAGAAGTAATAACCACCTAAGGAGGGAAGTTTGGACGCTCAAATAAACACTTCACTCCACAACACACTCTTTGTTCCCAACTGCTCCTGTCCAGAAATAGGTGTTCCTTTATATTTGTCCCTGCACCTATCAGCAGTGATCACGCCGATGTCCCTCAAACATGGTGGTGTGCAAAGAACCAAGTACACTTTTCTTTCGACAACCGAACCAGACGAAGGATACTTGTGGTCTTCAGGGATCACTTACTCACTGAATGTGGCTAAATAAAGTCACCAAGCGAGCAGGAAGTATAAGAGGACAGAGGACAGAGATACAGGTTCAAGCCCTTTCACCTCCATTTACTGGTTTTGTAAGCACACGCGGCGGACTCTATCTGAAAGTGTATCGGTGAACACAGTGCTCTCCTCATGGCTTAGTTACCTTGCAAGATTTCTGGAAGCATAATGTAGGGAAGAGACATAGGCTATGTTGTTAACTGTTCTGGACAGAAGGATAGATGGGCAGACAAAAAGATGATTGATTCCTAGATAGATAGGTACACAGATGACAGATGGAAGATAGATAGATAGGTACATAGATTGTTAGATGATAGACATCATAGATAGATGATAGTAAGATAGATAGATAGATACATAGATACATTCATACATACATACATAGATACATAGATAGACAGACAGACCATTAGATAGATAGAAACAGATACATATCGATTGACACAAAGCTATTGTTCATAACCAGGAGTTGAATGGTGAATAACATAGCTAAACTACAAACAAAAAGGAAGAATGAAATCCAGTTTAAAAAGTGCAGTAAGCAGCCTTAAGAAGAAAACAAATACTACCATTTGCAATGACCTGGATGGAGCTAGACGGTAGTATGTTCAGAGAAATAGGCCAGGCGGAGAAAGACATGTACCAAGTGTTTTCACTCATGTGTGGAGTATAACAACAAAGAAAAACTGAAGGAAAAAAACAGCAGCAGACTCACAGAACCCGAGAGTTGACTAAAAGTTACCAAAGGGAAAAGGACTGGGCAGGGTGGGTCTGAAGGGACGGATAAGTGTGAGGAGAAAGAATGGGGGCATTAGTTTTAGCATGTATAATGCTTGGGGTCGAGGGGGCATGGGGAGTGCTGTACAACACAGAGAAGGCTAGTAGAGATCATGTAGCATCTTACTACTCACTGATGGACAGCGACTGTAACGGGGTCTGTTGGGAGGGACATGGTGAAGGGGTCTACAGCATCCAACTACGCAGATCGACAGCAACTGAAGACGTTTTACAGGGGTACTTGGTGAAGGGGGGAGCATAGTAAACATAATGTTCTTCAAGTGATTTTAGCTTAATGATAAAAAAAATTCTTTAAGTGCAATAAGTTCACAGCTCTGAATCATCAGAATAAAAGGTCAGGCAATGAGTGCTGCAAACAAAAGACACAGGGTTAAAAGAAGGGATGAAAACTCAAGACACCTACGTGCTTACTTACAGGAGACTCACTTGAGATCCAAGGACACAGACAAACTACAAGCCGAAGGTGTGTGGACAATTACGCTACACGAGTGAAACTGAAAAACAAACAAACAAACAAATGAATTCTGTTTGAGTCCCCTGATACAGTCAGAAGAAAATAGCCCTATCTGGCCTCCATGAATTCTTTTTGTTTAGTTTCAGCCATTCCCAGCCATTGATTTAGTGGTGCAGCAACATACTTCTCATTTTCTCTCTTCTCAACAACTGAGTTGCTGTAATAATAAGCATGTGGGCCTTTGAAATCAGTGGGTTTTATGATGTTCACGAATGTGAAGATCTAATAACTACCTAAAGAGGGAAGTTTGGACACTCAAATAAACACGTCACCCCACAATACACTCTTAGCTCCCAACTTCACCTCTCTTGTAATTGGTGTTCCTTTTTATTTGACACTCCGTCCTATCGGCGGTGATCACGCTGATGTCCTTCAAACATGGTGGTGAGCAAAGAACAAGTTTACTTTTCTCGTGACAACAGCCCCAGAGGAATGATACTTGTGGTCTTCAGGGAGCAATTAGTCAAAGAATGTGGCTAAATACAGACAGTAAGTTAGAAGGACATGAAAGAGGACAGAGGATAGAGACACGGGTTCAAGTCCCGGCACAAAAATTTTCCGGTTTTGTAGGTACACGCGGCCGACTCGACCTGCAAGTGTCTAGGTGAATCAAGTGCTCTCTCTACAGCCTAGATACTTTGCAGGATTTTTGGAAGCATAGTGTAGGAAAGTGATATAGGACATATGGTTAACTGTTCTGTACACAAGGACAGATGGGCAGACAAATGATGATTGATTGATTGATTGATTGATAAATAGATAGACAAACAGATAGATAGGTATAGGTACATATCGATTAACACAAAGCTACTGCTCATAACCAGGAGAGCAATGGTGAAAGCACATAGCGAAACTACAAACAAAAAAGAAGAATGAAATCCAGTTTGAAATGTGCAGTAAGCAGCCATAAGAAGAAAACAAATCCTATCATTTGCAATAACGTGGATGGAGCTAGAGGGTATTATGCTCAGTCAAATATTCCAGGAGGAGAAATACATGTACCAAATGATTTCACTCATGTGTGGAGTATGATAACAAAGAAAAACTGAAGGAAAAGACAGCAGCAGACTCACAGAACCCGAGAGTGGACTAACAGTTACCAAAGAGAAAGGGACTGGGTTGGGTTTGTGGGAAGGGAGTAATAAGGGCGGGGAAAAAGAATGGGGGCATTACGATTAGCATGTATAGTGTGTAACTTGGGGGGTCATTTGTACGGCTGCATAACACAGAGAAGACATGTAGTGATTCTACAGCATCTTAGTACACGCTGACGGACAGGGACTGTAACTGGCTTTTGCCGGGGTCTTGGTGAAGGGTGTAGACTGGAAAACATAATGTTCTGCATGTGATTGTATATTAATGAGAACAAAAAGAATTTCAAAGTGCAGTAAGAGCACAGCTCTCATATATCAGAATAAAAGTACAGGCTTTGAGTGCTCCAATCAAAAGACCCAGTGTTAGAAGAACTGATGAAAACTCAAGACCTCCTACGTGCTCCCTTACTGGAGACTCACTTGAGATCCAAGGACACAGACAAACAACAAGCTGAAGGGGCGGGGACAGATTACCTATACAAGTGAAAATAAGAAACAAACAAACAAATGAATTCTGTTTGAGTCCCCAGAGAGAGTCAGTAGAAAATAGCCCTATCTAGCCACCGTGAATTCTTTTTGTTTGATTTCAGCAGTGCTCAGGCATAGATTTAGTGGTGCAGCAAGTTCCTTCTCATTTCCTCTCACCTCAACAAATGAATTGCTGTAATAATATGCGTCTGGGCTTTTAAAATCATTGCTTTTTATGATGTTCACGAATGTAAAGAAGTAATAACCACCTAAGGAGGGAAGTTTGGACGCTCAAATAAACACTTCACTCCACAACACACTCTTTGTTCCCAACTGCTCCTGTCCAGAAATAGGTGTTCCTTTATATTTGTCCCTGCACCTATCAGCAGTGATCACGCCGATGTCCCTCAAACATGGTGGTGTGCAAAGAACCAAGTACACTTTTCTTTCGACAACCGAACCAGACGAAGGATACTTGTGGTCTTCAGGGATCACTTACTCACTGAATGTGGCTAAATAAAGTCACCAAGCGAGCAGGAAGTATAAGAGGACAGAGGACAGAGATACAGGTTCAAGCCCTTTCACCTCCATTTACTGGTTTTGTAAGCACACGCGGCGGACTCTATCTGAAAGTGTATCGGTGAACACAGTGCTCTCCTCATGGCTTAGTTACCTTGCAAGATTTCTGGAAGCATAATGTAGGGAAGAGACATAGGCTATGTTGTTAACTGTTCTGGACAGAAGGATAGATGGGCAGACAAAAAGATGATTGATTCCTAGATAGATAGGTACACAGATGACAGATGGAAGATAGATAGATAGGTACATAGATTGTTAGATGATAGACATCATAGATAGATGATAGTAAGATAGATAGATAGATACATAGATACATTCATACATACATACATAGATACATAGATAGACAGACAGACCATTAGATAGATAGAAACAGATACATATCGATTGACACAAAGCTATTGTTCATAACCAGGAGTTGAATGGTGAATAACATAGCTAAACTACAAACAAAAAGGAAGAATGAAATCCAGTTTAAAAAGTGCAGTAAGCAGCCTTAAGAAGAAAACAAATACTACCATTTGCAATGACCTGGATGGAGCTAGACGGTAGTATGTTCAGAGAAATAGGCCAGGCGGAGAAAGACATGTACCAAGTGTTTTCACTCATGTGTGGAGTATAACAACAAAGAAAAACTGAAGGAAAAAAACAGCAGCAGACTCACAGAACCCGAGAGTTGACTAAAAGTTACCAAAGGGAAAAGGACTGGGCAGGGTGGGTCTGAAGGGACGGATAAGTGTGAGGAGAAAGAATGGGGGCATTAGTTTTAGCATGTATAATGCTTGGGGTCGAGGGGGCATGGGGAGTGCTGTACAACACAGAGAAGGCTAGTAGAGATCATGTAGCATCTTACTACTCACTGATGGACAGCGACTGTAACGGGGTCTGTTGGGAGGGACATGGTGAAGGGGTCTACAGCATCCAACTACGCAGATCGACAGCAACTGAAGACGTTTTACAGGGGTACTTGGTGAAGGGGGGAGCATAGTAAACATAATGTTCTTCAAGTGATTTTAGCTTAATGATAAAAAAAATTCTTTAAGTGCAATAAGTGCACAGCTCTGAATCATCAGAATAAAAGGTCAGGCAATGAGTGGAGCAAACAAAAGACACAGGGTTAAAAGAAGGGATGAAAACTCAAGACACCTACGTGCTTACTTACAGGAGACTCACTTGAGATCCAAGGACACAGACAAACTACAAGCCGAAGGAGTGTGGAAAATTACGCTACACGAGTGAAACTGAAAAACAAACAAACAAACAAATGAATTCTGTTTGAGTCCCCTGATACAGTCCGAAGAAAATAGCCCTATCTGGCCTCCATGAATTCTTTTTGTTTAGTTTCAGCCGTTCCCAGCCATTGATTTAGTGGTGCAGCAACATACTTCTCATTTTCTCTCTTCTCAACAACTGAGTTGCTGTAATAATAAGCATGTGGGCCTTTGAAATCAGTGGGTTTTATGATGTTCACGAATGTGAAGATCTAATAACTACCTAAAGAGGGAAGTTTGGACACTCAAATAAACACGTCACCCCACAATACACTCTTAGCTCCCAACTTCACCTCTCTTGAAATTGGTGTTCCTTTTGATTTGACACTCCGTCCTACCGGCGGTGATCACGCTGATGTCCTTCAAACATGGTGGTGAGCAAAGAACAAGTTTACTTTTCTCGTGACAACAGCCCCAGAGGAATGATACTTGTGGTCTTCAGGGAGCAATTAGTCAAAGAATGTGGCTAAATACAGACAGTAAGTTAGAAGGAGATGAAAGAGGACAGAGGATAGAGACACGGGTTCAAGTCCCGGCACAAAAATTTTCCGGTTTTGTAGGTACACGCGGTCGACTCGACCTGCAAGTGTCTAGGTGAATCAAGTGCTCTCTCTACAGCCTAGATACTTTGCAGGATTTTTGGAAGCATAGTGTAGGAAAGTGATATAGGACATATGGTTAACTGTTCTGTACACAAGGACAGATGGGCAGACAAATGATGATTGATTGATTGATTGATAAATAGATAGACAAACAGATAGATAGATATAGGTACATATCGATTAACACAAAGCTACTGCTCATAACCAGGAGAGCAATGGTGAAAGCACATAGCGAAACTACAAACAAAAAAGAAGAATGAAATCCAGTTTGAAATGTGCAGTAAGCAGCCATAAGAAGAAAACAAATCCTATCATTTGCAATAACGTGGATGGAGCTAGAGGGTATTATGCTCAGTCAAATATTCCAGGAGGAGAAATACATGTACCAAATGATTTCACTCATGTGTGGAGTATGATAACAAAGAAAAACTGAAGGAAAAGACAGCAGCAGACTCACAGAACCCGAGAGTGGACTAACAGTTACCAAAGAGAAAGGGACTGGGTTGGGTTTGTGGGAAGGGAGTAATAAGGGCGGGGAAAAAGAATGGGGGCATTACGATTAGCATGTATAGTGTGTAACTTGGGGGGTCATTTGTACGGCTGCATAACACAGAGAAGACATGTAGTGATTCTACAGCATCTTAGTACACGCTGACGGACAGGGACTGTAACTGGCTTTTGCCGGGGTCTTGGTGAAGGGTGTAGACTGGAAAACATAATGTTCTGCATGTGATTGTATATTAATGAGAACAAAAAGAATTTCAAAGTGCAGTAAGAGCACAGCTCTCATATATCAGAATAAAAGTACAGGCTTTGAGTGCTCCAATCAAAAGACCCAGTGTTAGAAGAACTGATGAAAACTCAAGACCTCCTGCGTGCTCCCTTACTGGAGACTCACTTGAGATCCAAGGACACAGACAAACAACAAGCTGAAGGGGCGGGGACAGATTACCTATACAAGTGAAAATAAGAAACAAACAAACAAATGAATTCTGTTTGAGTCCCCAGAGAGAGTCAGTAGAAAATAGCCCTATCTAGCCACCGTGAATTCTTTTTGTTTGATTTCAGCAGTGCTCAGGCATAGATTTAGTGGTGCAGCAAGTTCCTTCTCATTTCCTCTCACCTCAACAAATGAATTGCTGTAATAATATGCGTCTGGGCTTTTAAAATCATTGCTTTTTATGATGTTCACGAATGTAAAGAAGTAATAACCACCTAAGGAGGGAAGTTTGGACCCTCAAATAAACACTTCACTCCACAACACACTCTTTGTTCCCAACTGCTCCTGTCCAGAAATAGGTGTTCCTTTATATTTGTCCCTGCACCTATCAGCAGTGATCACGCCGATGTCCCTCAAACATGGTGGTGTGCAAAGAACCAAGTACACTTTTCTTTCGACAACCGAACCAGACGAAGGATACTTGTGGTCTTCAGGGATCACTTACTCACTGAATGTGGCTAAATAAAGTCACCAAGCGAGCAGGAAGTATAAGAGGACAGAGGACAGAGATACAGGTTCAAGTCCTTTCACCTCCATTTACTGGTTTTGTAAGCACACGCGGCGGACTCTACCTGAAAGTGTATCGGTGAACACAGTGCTCTCCTCATGGCTTAGTTACCTTGCAAGATTTCTGGAAGCATAATGTAGGGAAGAGACATAGGCTATGTTGTTAACTGTTCTGGACAGAAGGATAGATGGGCAGACAAAAAGATGATTGATTCCTAGATAGATAGGTACACAGATGACAGATGGAAGATAGATAGATAGGTACATAGATTGATAGATGATAGACATCATAGATAGATGATAGTAAGATAGATAGATAGATACATAGATACATTCATACATACATACATAGATACATAGATAGACAGACAGACCATTAGATAGATAGAAACAGATACATATCGATTGACACAAAGCTATTGTTCATAACCAGGAGTTGAATGGTGAATAACATAGCTAAACTACAAACAAAAAGGAAGAATGAAATCCAGTTTAAAAAGTGCAGTAAGCAGCCTTAAGAAGAAAACAAATACTACCATTTGCAATGACCTGGATGGAGCTAGACGGTAGTATGTTCAGAGAAATAGGCCAGGCGGAGAAAGACATGTACCAAGTGTTTTCACTCATGTGTGGAGTATAACAACAAAGAAAAACTGAAGGAAAAAAACAGCAGCAGACTCACAGAACCCGAGAGTTGACTAAAAGTTACCAAAGGGAAAAGGACTGGGCAGGGTGGGTCTGAAGGGACGGATAAGTGTGAGGAGAAAGAATGGGGGCATTAGTTTTAGCATGTATAATGCTTGGGGTCGAGGGGGCATGGGGAGTGCTGTACAACACAGAGAAGGCTAGTAGAGATCATGTAGCATCTTACTACTCACTGATGGACAGCGACTGTAACGGGGTCTGTTGGGAGGGACATGGTGAAGGGGTCTACAGCATCCAACTACGCAGATCGACAGCAACTGAAGACGTTTTACAGGGGTACTTGGTGAAGGGGGGAGCATAGTAAACATAATGTTCTTCAAGTGATTTTAGCTTAATGATAAAAAAAATTCTTTAAGTGCAATAAGTTCACAGCTCTGAATCATCAGAATAAAAGGTCAGGCAATGAGTGCTGCAAACAAAAGACACAGGGTTAAAAGAAGGGATGAAAACTCAAGACACCTACGTGCTTACTTACAGGAGACTCACTTGAGATCCAAGGACACAGACAAACTACAAGCCGAAGGTGTGTGGACAATTACGCTACACGAGTGAAACTGAAAAACAAACAAACAAACAAATGAATTCTGTTTGAGTCCCCTGATACAGTCAGAAGAAAATAGCCCTATCTGGCCTCCATGAATTCTTTTTGTTTAGTTTCAGCCATTCCCAGCCATTGATTTAGTGGTGCAGCAACATACTTCTCATTTTCTCTCTTCTCAACAACTGAGTTGCTGTAATAATAAGCATGTGGGCCTTTGAAATCAGTGGGTTTTATGATGTTCACGAATGTGAAGATCTAATAACTACCTAAAGAGGGAAGTTTGGACACTCAAATAAACACGTCACCCCACAATACACTCTTAGCTCCCAACTTCACCTCTCTTGTAATTGGTGTTCCTTTTTATTTGACACTCCGTCCTATCGGCGGTGATCACGCTGATGTCCTTCAAACATGGTGGTGAGCAAAGAACAAGTTTACTTTTCTCGTGACAACAGCACCAGAGGAATGATACTTGTGGTCTTCAGGGAGCAATTAGTCAAAGAATGTGGCTAAATACAGACAGTAAGTTAGAAGGACATGAAAGAGGACAGAGGATAGAGACACGGGTTCAAGTCCCGGCACAAAAATTTTCCGGTTTTGTAGGTACACGCGGCCGACTCGACCTGCAAGTGTCTAGGTGAATCAAGTGCTCTCTCTACAGCCTAGATACTTTGCAGGATTTTTGGAAGCATAGTGTAGGAAAGTGATATAGGACATATGGTTAACTGTTCTGTACACAAGGACAGATGGGCAGACAAATGATGATTGATTGATTGATTGATTGATAAATAGGTAGACAAACAGATAGATAGGTATAGGTACATATCGATTAACACAAAGCTACTGCTCATAACCAGGAGAGCAATGGTGAAAGCACATAGCGAAACTACAAACAAAAAAGAAGAATGAAATCCAGTTTGAAATGTGCAGTAAGCAGCCATAAGAAGAAAACAAATCCTATCATTTGCAATAACGTGGATGGAGCTAGAGGGTATTATGCTCAGTCAAATATTCCAGGAGGAGAAATACATGTACCAAATGATTTCACTCATGTGTGGAGTATGATAACAAAGAAAAACTGAAGGAAAAGACAGCAGCAGACTCACAGAACCCGAGAGTGGACTAACAGTTACCAAAGAGAAAGGGACTGGGTTGGGTTTGTGGGAAGGGAGTAATAAGGGCGGGGAAAAAGAATGGGGGCATTACGATTAGCATGTATAGTGTGTAACTTGGGGGGTCATTTGTACGGCTGCATAACACAGAGAAGACATGTAGTGATTCTACAGCATCTTAGTACACGCTGACGGACAGGGACTGTAACTGGCTTTTGCCGGGGTCTTGGTGAAGGGTGTAGACTGGAAAACATAATGTTCTGCATGTGATTGTATATTAATGAGAACAAAAAGAATTTCAAAGTGCAGTAAGAGCACAGCTCTCATATATCAGAATAAAAGTACAGGCTTTGAGTGCTCCAATCAAAAGACCCAGTGTTAGAAGAACTGATGAAAACTCAAGACCTCCTGCGTGCTCCCTTACTGGAGACTCACTTGAGATCCAAGGACACAGACAAACAACAAGCTGAAGGGGCGGGGACAGATTACCTATACAAGTGAAAATAAGAAACAAACAAACAAATGAATTCTGTTTGAGTCCCCAGAGAGAGTCAGTAGAAAATAGCCCTATCTAGCCACCGTGAATTCTTTTTGTTTGATTTCAGCAGTGCTCAGGCATAGATTTAGTGGTGCAGCAAGTTCCTTCTCATTTCCTCTCACCTCAACAAATGAATTGCTGTAATAATATGCGTCTGGGCTTTTAAAATCATTGCTTTTTATGATGTTCACGAATGTAAAGAAGTAATAACCACCTAAGGAGGGAAGTTTGGACGCTCAAATAAACACTTCACTCCACAACACACTCTTTGTTCCCAACTGCTCCTGTCCAGAAATAGGTGTTCCTTTATATTTGTCCCTGCACCTATCAGCAGTGATCACGCCGATGTCCCTCAAACATGGTGGTGTGCAAAGAACCAAGTACACTTTTCTTTCGACAACCGAACCAGACGAAGGATACTTGTGGTCTTCAGGGATCACTTACTCACTGAATGTGGCTAAATAAAGTCACCAAGCGAGCAGGAAGTATAAGAGGACAGAGGACAGAGATACAGGTTCAAGCCCTTTCACCTCCATTTACTGGTTTTGTAAGCACACGCGGCGGACTCTATCTGAAAGTGTATCGGTGAACACAGTGCTCTCCTCATGGCTTAGTTACCTTGCAAGATTTCTGGAAGCATAATGTAGGGAAGAGACATAGGCTATGTTGTTAACTGTTCTGGACAGAAGGATAGATGGGCAGACAAAAAGATGATTGATTCCTAGATAGATAGGTACACAGATGACAGATGGAAGATAGATAGATAGGTACATAGATTGTTAGATGATAGACATCATAGATAGATGATAGTAAGATAGATAGATAGATACATAGATACATTCATACATACATACATAGATACATAGATAGACAGACAGACCATTAGATAGATAGAAACAGATACATATCGATTGACACAAAGCTATTGTTCATAACCAGGAGTTGAATGGTGAATAACATAGCTAAACTACAAACAAAAAGGAAGAATGAAATCCAGTTTAAAAAGTGCAGTAAGCAGCCTTAAGAAGAAAACAAATACTACCATTTGCAATGACCTGGATGGAGCTAGACGGTAGTATGTTCAGAGAAATAGGCCAGGCGGAGAAAGACATGTACCAAGTGTTTTCACTCATGTGTGGAGTATAACAACAAAGAAAAACTGAAGGAAAAAAACAGCAGCAGACTCACAGAACCCGAGAGTTGACTAAAAGTTACCAAAGGGAAAAGGACTGGGCAGGGTGGGTCTGAAGGGACGGATAAGTGTGAGGAGAAAGAATGGGGGCATTAGTTTTAGCATGTATAATGCTTGGGGTCGAGGGGGCATGGGGAGTGCTGTACAACACAGAGAAGGCTAGTAGAGATCATGTAGCATCTTACTACTCACTGATGGACAGCGACTGTAACGGGGTCTGTTGGGAGGGACATGGTGAAGGGGTCTACAGCATCCAACTACGCAGATCGACAGCAACTGAAGACGTTTTACAGGGGTACTTGGTGAAGGGGGGAGCATAGTAAACATAATGTTCTTCAAGTGATTTTAGCTTAATGATAAAAAAAATTCTTTAAGTGCAATAAGTGCACAGCTCTGAATCATCAGAATAAAAGGTCAGGCAATGAGTGGAGCAAACAAAAGACACAGGGTTAAAAGAAGGGATGAAAACTCAAGACACCTACGTGCTTACTTACAGGAGACTCACTTGAGATCCAAGGACACAGACAAACTACAAGCCGAAGGAGTGTGGAAAATTACGCTACACGAGTGAAACTGAAAAACAAACAAACAAACAAATGAATTCTGTTTGAGTCCCCTGATACAGTCCGAAGAAAATAGCCCTATCTGGCCTCCATGAATTCTTTTTGTTTAGTTTCAGCCGTTCCCAGCCATTGATTTAGTGGTGCAGCAACATACTTCTCATTTTCTCTCTTCTCAACAACTGAGTTGCTGTAATAATAAGCATGTGGGCCTTTGAAATCAGTGGGTTTTATGATGTTCACGAATGTGAAGATCTAATAACTACCTAAAGAGGGAAGTTTGGACACTCAAATAAACACGTCACCCCACAATACACTCTTAGCTCCCAACTTCACCTCTCTTGAAATTGGTGTTCCTTTTGATTTGACACTCCGTCCTACCGGCGGTGATCACGCTGATGTCCTTCAAACATGGTGGTGAGCAAAGAACAAGTTTACTTTTCTCGTGACAACAGCCCCAGAGGAATGATACTTGTGGTCTTCAGGGAGCAATTAGTCAAAGAATGTGGCTAAATACAGACAGTAAGTTAGAAGGAGATGAAAGAGGACAGAGGATAGAGACACGGGTTCAAGTCCCGGCACAAAAATTTTCCGGTTTTGTAGGTACACGCGGTCGACTCGACCTGCAAGTGTCTAGGTGAATCAAGTGCTCTCTCTACAGCCTAGATACTTTGCAGGATTTTTGGAAGCATAGTGTAGGAAAGTGATATAGGACATATGGTTAACTGTTCTGTACACAAGGACAGATGGGCAGACAAATGATGATTGATTGATTGATTGATAAATAGATAGACAAACAGATAGATAGATATAGGTACATATCGATTAACACAAAGCTACTGCTCATAACCAGGAGAGCAATGGTGAAAGCACATAGCGAAACTACAAACAAAAAAGAAGAATGAAATCCAGTTTGAAATGTGCAGTAAGCAGCCATAAGAAGAAAACAAATCCTATCATTTGCAATAACGTGGATGGAGCTAGAGGGTATTATGCTCAGTCAAATATTCCAGGAGGAGAAATACATGTACCAAATGATTTCACTCATGTGTTGAGTATGATAACAAAGAAAAACTGAAGGAAAAGACAGCAGCAGACTCACAGAACCCGAGAGTGGACTAACAGTTACCAAAGAGAAAGGGACTGGGTTGGGTTTGTGGGAAGGGAGTAATAAGGGCGGGGAAAAAGAATGGGGGCATTACGATTAGCATGTATAGTGTGTAACTTGGGGGGTCATTTGTACGGCTGCATAACACAGAGAAGACATGTAGTGATTCTACAGCATCTTAGTACACGCTGACGGACAGGGACTGTAACTGGCTTTTGCCGGGGTCTTGGTGAAGGGTGTAGACTGGAAAACATAATGTTCTGCATGTGATTGTATATTAATGAGAACAAAAAGAATTTCAAAGTGCAGTAAGAGCACAGCTCTCATATATCAGAATAAAAGTACAGGCTTTGAGTGCTCCAATCAAAAGACCCAGTGTTAGAAGAACTGATGAAAACTCAAGACCTCCTACGTGCTCCCTTACTGGAGACTCACTTGAGATCCAAGGACACAGACAAACTACAGGCTGAAGGGGCGGGGACAGATTACCTATACAAGTGAAAATAAGAAACAAACAAACAAATGAATTCTGTTTGAGTCCCCAGAGAGAGTCAGTAGAAAATAGCCCTATCTAGCCACCGTGAATTCTTTTTGTTTGATTTCAGCAGTGCTCAGGCATAGATTTAGTGGTGCAGCAAGTTCCTTCTCATTTCCTCTCACCTCAACAAATGAATTGCTGTAATAATATGCGTCTGGGCTTTTAAAATCATTGCTTTTTATGATGTTCACGAATGTAAAGAAGTAATAACCACCTAAGGAGGGAAGTTTGGACCCTCAAATAAACACTTCACTCCACAACACACTCTTTGTTCCCAACTGCTCCTGTCCAGAAATAGGTGTTCCTTTATATTTGTCCCTGCACCTGTCAGCAGTGATCACGCCGATGTCCCTCAAACATGGTGGTGTGCAAAGAACCAAGTACACTTTTCTTTCGACAACCGAACCAGACGAAGGGTACTTGTGGTCTTCAGGGATCACTTACTCACTGAATGTGGCTAAATAAAGTCACCAAGCGAGCAGGAAGTATAAGAGGACAGAGGACAGAGATACAGGTTCAAGTCCTTTCACCTCCATTTACTGGTTTTGTAAGCACACGCGGCGGACTCTACCTGAAAGTGTATCGGTGAACACAGTGCTCTCCTCATGGCTTAGTTACCTTGCAAGATTTCTGGAAGCATAATGTAGGGAAGAGACATAGGCTATGTTGTTAACTGTTCTGGACAGAAGGATAGATGGGCAGACAAAAAGATGATTGATTCCTAGATAGATAGGTACACAGATGACAGATGGAAGATAGATAGATAGGTACATAGATTGATAGATGATAGACATCATAGATAGATGATAGTAAGATAGATAGATAGATACATAGATACATTCATACATACATACATAGATACATAGATAGACAGACAGACCATTAGATAGATAGAAACAGATACATATCGATTGACACAAAGCTATTGTTCATAACCAGGAGTTGAATGGTGAATAACATAGCTAAACTACAAACAAAAAGGAAGAATGAAATCCAGTTTAAAAAGTGCAGTAAGCAGCCTTAAGAAGAAAACAAATACTACCATTTGCAATGACCTGGATGGAGCTAGACGGTAGTATGTTCAGAGAAATAGGCCAGGCGGAGAAAGACATGTACCAAGTGTTTTCACTCATGTGTGGAGTATAACAACAAAGAAAAACTGAAGGAAAAAAACAGCAGCAGACTCACAGAACCCGAGAGTTGACTAAAAGTTACCAAAGGGAAAAGGACTGGGCAGGGTGGGTCTGAAGGGACGGATAAGTGTGAGGAGAAAGAATGGGGGCATTAGTTTTAGCATGTATAATGCTTGGGGTCGAGGGGGCATGGGGAGTGCTGTACAACACAGAGAAGGCTAGTAGAGATCATGTAGCATCTTACTACTCACTGATGGACAGCGACTGTAACGGGGTCTGTTGGGAGGGACATGGTGAAGGGGTCTACAGCATCCAACTACGCAGATCGACAGCAACTGAAGACGTTTTACAGGGGTACTTGGTGAAGGGGGGAGCATAGTAAACATAATGTTCTTCAAGTGATTTTAGCTTAATGATAAAAAAAATTCTTTAAGTGCAATAAGTGCACAGCTCTGAATCATCAGAATAAAAGGTCAGGCAATGAGTGCAGCAAACAAAAGACACAGGGTTAAAAGAAGGGATGAAAACTCAAGACACCTACGTGCTTACTTACAGGAGACTCACTTGAGATCCAAGGACACAGACAAACTACAAGCCGAAGGAGTGTGGAAAATTACGCTACACGAGTGAAACTGAAAAACAAACAAACAAACAAATGAATTCTGTTTGAGTCCCCTGATACAGTCCGAAGAAAATAGCCCTATCTGGCCTCCATGAATTCTTTTTGTTTAGTTTCAGCCGTTCCCAGCCATTGATTTAGTGGTGCAGCAACATACTTCTCATTTTCTCTCTTCTCAACAACTGAGTTGCTGTAATAATAAGCATGTGGGCCTTTGAAATCAGTGGGTTTTATGATGTTCACGAATGTGAAGATCTAATAACTACCTAAAGAGGGAAGTTTGGACACTCAAATAAACACGTCACCCCACAATACACTCTTAGCTCCCAATTTCACCTCTCTTGAAATTGGTGTTCCTTTTTATTTGACACTCCGTCCTACCGGCGGTGATCACGCTGATGTCCTTCAAACATGGTGGTGAGCAAAGAACAAGTTTACTTTTCTCGTGACAACAGCCCCAGAGGAATGATACTTGTGGTCTTCAGGGAGCAATTAGTCAAAAAATGTGGCTAAATGCAGACAGTAAGTTAGAAGGAGATGAAAGAGGACAGAGGATAGAGACACGGGTTCAAGTCCCGGCACAAAAATTTTCCGGTTTTGTAGGTACACGCGGCCGACTCGACCTGCAAGTGTCTAGGTGAATCCAGTGCTCTCTCTACAGCCTAGATACTTTGCAGGATTTTTGGAAGCATAGTGTAGGAAAGTGATATAGGACATATGGTTAACTGTTCTGTACACAAGGACAGATGGGCAGACAAATGATGATTGATTGATTGATTGATAAATAGATAGACAAGCAGATAGATAGATATAGGTACATATCGATTAACACAAAGCTACTGCTCATAACCAGGAGAGCAATGGTGAAAGCACATAGCGAAACTACAAACAAAAAAGAAGAATGAAATCCAGTTTGAAATGTGCAGTAAGCAGCCATAAGAAGAAAACAAATCCTATCATTTGCAATAACGTGGATGGAGCTAGAGGGTATTATGCTCAGTCAAATATTCCAGGAGGAGAAATACATGTACCAAATGATTTCACTCATGTGTTGAGTATGATAACAAAGAAAAACTGAAGGAAAAGAAAGCAGCAGACTCACAGAACCCGAGAGTGGACTAACAGTTACCAAAGAGAAAGGGACTGGGTTGGGTTTGTGGGAAGGGAGTAATAAGGGCGGGGAAAAAGAATGGGGGCATTACGATTAGCATGTATAGTGTGTAACTTGGGGGGTCATTTGTACGGCTGCATAACACAGAGAAGACATGTAGTGATTCTACAGCATCTTAGTACACGCTGACGGACAGGGACTGTAACTGGCTTTTGCCGGGGTCTTGGTGAAGGGTGTAGACTGGAAAACATAATGTTCTGCATGTGATTGTATATTAATGAGAACAAAAAGAATTTCAAAGTGCAGTAAGAGCACAGCTCTCATATATCAGAATAAAAGTACAGGCTTTGAGTGCTCCAATCAAAAGACCCAGTGTTAGAAGAACTGATGAAAACTCAAGACCTCCTACGTGCTCCCTTACTGGAGACTCACTTGAGATCCAAGGACACAGACAAACTACAGGCTGAAGGGGCGGGGACAGATTACCTATACAAGTGAAAATAAGAAACAAACAAACAAATGAATTCTGTTTGAGTCCCCAGAGAGAGTCAGTAGAAAATAGCCCTATCTAGCCACCGTGAATTCTTTTTGTTTGATTTCAGCAGTGCTCAGGCATAGATTTAGTGGTGCAGCAAGTTCCTTCTCATTTCCTCTCACCTCAACAAATGAATTGCTGTAATAATATGCGTCTGGGCTTTTAAAATCATTGCTTTTTATGATGTTCACGAATGTAAAGAAGTAATAACCACCTAAGGAGGGAAGTTTGGACCCTCAAATAAACACTTCACTCCACAACACACTCTTTGTTCCCAACTGCTCCTGTCCAGAAATAGGTGTTCCTTTATATTTGTCCCTGCACCTATCAGCAGTGATCACGCCGATGTCCCTCAAACATGGTGGTGTGCAAAGAACCAAGTACACTTTTCTTTCGACAACCGAACCAGACGAAGGATACTTGTGGTCTTCAGGGATCACTTACTCACTGAATGTGGCTAAATAAAGTCACCAAGCGAGCAGGAAGTATAAGAGGACAGAGGACAGAGATACAGGTTCAAGTCCTTTCACCTCCATTTACTGGTTTTGTAAGCACACGCGGCGGACTCTACCTGAAAGTGTATCGGTGAACACAGTGCTCTCCTCATGGCTTAGTTACCTTGCAAGATTTCTGGAAGCATAATGTAGGGAAGAGACATAGGCTATGTTGTTAACTGTTCTGGACAGAAGGATAGATGGGCAGACAAAAAGATGATTGATTCCTAGATAGATAGGTACACAGATGACAGATGGAAGATAGATAGATAGGTACATAGATTGATAGATGATAGACATCATAGATAGATGATAGTAAGATAGATAGATAGATACATAGATACATTCATACATACATACATAGATACATAGAGAGACAGACAGACCATTAGATAGATAGAAACAGATACATATCGATTGACACAAAGCTATTGTTCATAACCAGGAGTTGAATGGTGAATAACATAGCTAAACTACAAACAAAAAGGAAGAATGAAATCCAGTTTAAAAAGTGCAGTAAGCAGCCTTAAGAAGAAAACAAATACTACCATTTGCAATGACCTGGATGGAGCTAGACGGTAGTATGTTCAGAGAAATAGGCCAGGCGGAGAAAGACATGTACCAAGTGTTTTCACTCATGTGTGGAGTATAACAACAAAGAAAAACTGAAGGAAAAAAACAGCAGCAGACTCACAGAACCCGAGAGTTGACTAAAAGTTACCAAAGGGAAAAGGACTGGGCAGGGTGGGTCTGAAGGGACGGATAAGTGTGAGGAGAAAGAATGGGGGCATTAGTTTTAGCATGTATAATGCTTGGGGTCGAGGGGGCATGGGGAGTGCTGTACAACACAGAGAAGGCTAGTAGAGATCATGTAGCATCTTACTACTCACTGATGGACAGCGACTGTAACGGGGTCTGTTGGGAGGGACATGGTGAAGGGGTCTACAGCATCCAACTACGCAGATCGACAGCAACTGAAGACGTTTTACAGGGGTACTTGGTGAAGGGGGGAGCATAGTAAACATAATGTTCTTCAAGTGATTTTAGCTTAATGATAAAAAAAATTCTTTAAGTGCAATAAGTGCACAGCTCTGAATCATCAGAATAAAAGGTCAGGCAATGAGTGCAGCAAACAAAAGACACAGGGTTAAGAGAAGGGATGAAAACTCAAGACACCTACGTGCTTACTTACAGGAGACTCACTTGAGATCCAAGGACACAGACAAACTACAAGCCGAAGGTGTGTGGACAATTACGCTACACGAGTGAAACTGAAAAACAAACAAACAAACAAATGAATTCTGTTTGAGTCCCCTGATACAGTCAGAAGAAAATAGCCCTATCTGGCCTCCATGAATTCTTTTTGTTTAGTTTCAGCCGTTCCCAGCCATTGATTTAGTGGTGCAGCAACATACTTCTCATTTTCTCTCTTCTCAATAACTGAGTTGCTGTAATAATAAGCATGTGGGCCTTTGAAATCAGTGGGTTTTATGATGTTCACGAATGTGAAGATCTAATAACTACCTAAAGAGGGAAGTTTGGACACTCAAATAAACACGTCACCCCACAATACACTCTTAGCTCCCAACTTCACCTCTCTTGAAATTGGTGTTCCTTTTTATTTGACACTCCGTCCTACCGGCGGTGATCACGCTGATGTCCTTCAAACATGGTGGTGAGCAAAGAACAAGTTTACTTTTCTCGTGACAACAGCCCCAGAGGAATGATACTTGTGGTCTTCAGGGAGCAATTAGTCAAAGAATGTGGCTAAATACAGACAGTAAGTTAGAAGGAGATGAAAGAGGACAGAGGATAGAGACACGGGTTCAAGTCCCGGCACAAAAATTTTCCGGTTTTGTAGGTACACGCGGCCGACTCGACCTGCAAGTGTCTAGGTGAATCCAGTGCTCTCTCTACAGCCTAGATACTTTGCAGGATTTTTGGAAGCATAGTGTAGGAAAGTGATATAGGACATATGGTTAACTGTTCTGTAAACAAGGACAGATGGGCAGACAAATGATGATTGATTGATTGATTGATAAATAGATAGACAAGCAGATAGATAGATATAGGTACATATCGATTAACACAAAGCTACTGCTCATAACCAGGAGAGCAATGGTGAAAGCACATAGCGAAACTACAAACAAAAAAGAAGAATGAAATCCAGTTTGAAATGTGCAGTAAGCAGCCATAAGAAGAAAACAAATCCTATCATTTGCAATAACGTGGATGGAGCTAGAGGGTATTATGCTCAGTCAAATATTCCAGGAGGAGAAATACATGTACCAAATGATTTCACTCATGTGTTGAGTATGATAACAAAGAAAAACTGAAGGAAAAGACAGCAGCAGACTCACAGAACCCGAGAGTGGACTAACAGTTACCAAAGAGAAAGGGACTGGGTTGGGTTTGTGGGAAGGGAGTAATAAGGGCGGGGAAAAAGAATGGGGGCATTACGATTAGCATGTATAGTGTGTAACTTGGGGGGTCATTTGTACGGCTGCATAACACAGAGAAGACATGTAGTGATTCTACAGCATCTTAGTACACGCTGACGGACAGGGACTGTAACTGGCTTTTGCCGGGGTCTTGGTGAAGGGTGTAGACTGGAAAACATAATGTTCTGCATGTGATTGTATATTAATGAGAACAAAAAGAATTTCAAAGTGCAGTAAGAGCACAGCTCTCATATATCAGAATAAAAGTACAGGCTTTGAGTGCTCCAATCAAAAGACCCAGTGTTAGAAGAACTGATGAAAACTCAAGACCTCCTACGTGCTCCCTTACTGGAGACTCACTTGAGATCCAAGGACACAGACAAACTACAGGCTGAAGGGGCGGGGACAGATTACCTATACAAGTGAAAATAAGAAACAAACAAACAAATGAATTCTGTTTGAGTCCCCAGAGAGAGTCAGTAGAAAATAGCCCTATCTAGCCACCGTGAATTCTTTTTGTTTGATTTCAGCAGTGCTCAGGCATAGATTTAGTGGTGCAGCAAGTTCCTTCTCATTTCCTCTCACCTCAACAAATGAATTGCTGTAATAATATGCGTCTGGGCTTTTAAAATCATTGCTTTTTATGATGTTCACGAATGTAAAGAAGTAATAACCACCTAAGGAGGGAAGTTTGGACGCTCAAATAAACACTTCACTCCACAACACACTCTTTGTTCCCAACTGCTCCTGTCCAGAAATAGGTGTTCCTTTATATTTGTCCCTGCACCTATCAGCAGTGATCACGCCGATGTCCCTCAAACATGGTGGTGTGCAAAGAACCAAGTACACTTTTCTTTCGACAACCGAACCAGACGAAGGATACTTGTGGTCTTCAGGGATCACTTACTCACTGAATGTGGCTAAATAAAGTCACCAAGCGAGCAGGAAGTATAAGAGGACAGAGGACAGAGATACAGGTTCAAGTCCTTTCACCTCCATTTACTGGTTTTGTAAGCACACGCGGCGGACTCTACCTGAAAGTGTATCGGTGAACACAGTGCTCTCCTCATGGCTTAGTTACCTTGCAAGATTTCTGGAAGCATAATGTAGGGAAGAGACATAGGCTATGTTGTTAACTGTTCTGGACAGAAGGATAGATGGGCAGACAAAAAGATGATTGATTCCTAGATAGATAGGTACACAGATGACAGATGGAAGATAGATAGATAGGTACATAGATTGTTAGATGATAGACATCATAGATAGATGATAGTAAGATAGATAGATAGATACATAGATACATTCATACATACATACATAGATACATAGATAGACAGACAGACCATTAGATAGATAGAAACAGATACATATCGATTGACACAAAGCTATTGTTCATAACCAGGAGTTGAATGGTGAATAACATAGCTAAACTACAAACAAAAAGGAAGAATGAAATCCAGTTTAAAAAGTGCAGTAAGCAGCCTTAAGAAGAAAACAAATACTACCATTTGCAATGACCTGGATGGAGCTAGACGGTAGTATGTTCAGAGAAATAGGCCAGGCGGAGAAAGACATGTACCAAGTGTTTTCACTCATGTGTGGAGTATAACAACAAAGAAAAACTGAAGGAAAAAAACAGCAGCAGACTCACAGAACCCGAGAGTTGACTAAAAGTTACCAAACGGAAAAGGACTGGGCAGGGTGGGTCTGAAGGGACGGATAAGTGTGAGGAGAAAGAATGGGGGCATTAGTTTTAGCATGTATAATGCTTGGGGTCGAGGGGGCATGGGGAGTGCTGTACAACACAGAGAAGGCTAGTAGAGATCATGTAGCATCTTACTACTCACTGATGGACAGCGACTGTAACGGGGTCTGTTGGGAGGGACATGGTGAAGGGGTCTACAGCATCCAACTACGCAGATCGACAGCAACTGAAGACGTTTTACAGGGGTACTTGGTGAAGGGGGGAGCATAGTAAACATAATGTTCTTCAAGTGATTTTAGCTTAATGATAAAAAAAATTCTTTAAGTGCAATAAGTGCACAGCTCTGAATCATCAGAATAAAAGGTCAGGCAATGAGTGCAGCAAACAAAAGACACAGGGTTAAAAGAAGGGATGAAAACTCAAGACACCTACGTGCTTACTTACAGGAGACTCACTTGAGATCCAAGGACACAGACAAACTACAAGCCGAAGGTGTGTGGACAATTACGCTACACGAGTGAAACTGAAAAACAAACAAACAAACAAATGAATTCTGTTTGAGTCCCCTGATACAGTCAGAAGAAAATAGCCCTATCTGGCCTCCATGAATTCTTTTTGTTTAGTTTCAGCCGTTCCCAGCCATTGATTTAGTGGTGCAGCAACATACTTCTCATTTTCTCTCTTCTCAATAACTGAGTTGCTGTAATAATAAGCATGTGGGCCTTTGAAATCAGTGGGTTTTATGATGTTCACGAATGTGAAGATCTAATAACTACCTAAAGAGGGAAGTTTGGACACTCAAATAAACACGTCACCCCACAATACACTCTTAGCTCCCAACTTCACCTCTCTTGAAATTGGTGTTCGTTTTTATTTGACACTCCGTCCTACCGGCGGTGATCACGCTGATGTCCTTCAAACATGGTGGTGAGCAAAGAACAAGTTTACTTTTCTCGTGACAACAGCCCCAGAGGAATGATACTTGTGGTCTTCAGGGAGCAATTAGTCAAAGAATGTGGCTAAATACAGACAGTAAGTTAGAAGGAGATGAAAGAGGACAGAGGATAGAGACACGGGTTCAAGTCCCTTCACAAAAATTTTCCGGTTTTGTAGGTACACGCGGCCGACTCGACCTGCAAGTGTCTAGGTGAATCCAGTGCTCTCTCTACAGCCTAGATACTTTGCAGGATTTTTGGAAGCATAGTGTAGGAAAGTGATATAGGACATATGGTTAACTGTTCTGTACACAAGGACAGATGGGCAGACAAATGATGATTGATTGATTGATTGATAAATAGATAGACAAGCAGATAGATAGATATAGGTACATATCGATTAACACAAAGCTACTGCTCATAACCAGGAGAGCAATGGTGAAAGCACATAGCGAAACTACAAACAAAAAAGAAGAATGAAATCCAGTTTGAAATGTGCAGTAAGCAGCCATAAGAAGAAAACAAATCCTATCATTTGCAATAACGTGGATGGAGCTAGAGGGTATTATGCTCAGTCAAATATTCCAGGAGGAGAAATACATGTACCAAATGATTTCACTCATGTGTGGAGTATGATAACAAAGAAAAACTGAAGGAAAAGACAGCAGCAGACTCACAGAACCCGAGAGTGGACTAACAGTTACCAAAGAGAAAGGGACTGGGTTGGGTTTGTGGGAAGGGAGTAATAAGGGCGGGGAAAAAGAATGGGGGCATTACGATTAGCATGTATAGTGTGTAACTTGGGGGGTCATTTGTACGGCTGCATAACACAGAGAAGACATGTAGTGATTCTACAGCATCTTAGTACACGCTGACGGACAGGGACTGTAACTGGCTTTTGCCGGGGTCTTGGTGAAGGGTGTAGACTGGAAAACATAATGTTCTGCATGTGATTGTATATTAATGAGAACAAAAAGAATTTCAAAGTGCAGTAAGAGCACAGCTCTCATATATCAGAATAAAAGTACAGGCTTTGAGTGCTCCAATCAAAAGACCCAGTGTTAGAAGAACTGATGAAAACTCAAGACCTCCTACGTGCTCCCTTACTGGAGACTCACTTGAGATCCAAGGACACAGACAAACAACAAGCTGAAGGGGCGGGGACAGATTACCTATACAAGTGAAAATAAGAAACAAACAAACAAATGAATTCTGTTTGAGTCCCCAGAGAGAGTCAGTAGAAAATAGCCCTATCTAGCCACCGTGAATTCTTTTTGTTTGATTTCAGCAGTGCTCAGGCATAGATTTAGTGGTGCAGCAAGTTCCTTCTCATTTCCTCTCACCTCAACAAATGAATTGCTGTAATAATATGCGTCTGGGCTTTTAAAATCATTGCTTTTTATGATGTTCACGAATGTAAAGAAGTAATAACCACCTAAGGAGGGAAGTTTGGACCCTCAAATAAACACTTCACTCCACAACACACTCTTTGTTCCCAACTGCTCCTGTCCAGAAATAGGTGTTCCTTTATATTTGTCCCTGCACCTATCAGCAGTGATCACGCCGATGTCCCTCAAACATGGTGGTGTGCAAAGAACCAAGTACACTTTTCTTTCGACAACCGAACCAGACGAAGGATACTTGTGGTCTTCAGGGATCACTTACTCACTGAATGTGGCTAAATAAAGTCACCAAGCGAGCAGGAAGTATAAGAGGACAGAGGACAGAGATACAGGTTCAAGTCCTTTCACCTCCATTTACTGGTTTTGTAAGCACACGCGGCGGACTCTACCTGAAAGTGTATCGGTGAACACAGTGCTCTCCTCATGGCTTAGTTACCTTGCAAGATTTCTGGAAGCATAATGTAGGGAAGAGACATAGGCTATGTTGTTAACTGTTCTGGACAGAAGGATAGATGGGCAGACAAAAAGATGATTGATTCCTAGATAGATAGGTACACAGATGACAGATGGAAGATAGATAGATAGGTACATAGATTGTTAGATGATAGACATCATAGATAGATGATAGTAAGATAGATAGATAGATACATAGATACATTCATACATACATACATAGATACATAGATAGACAGACAGACCATTAGATATATAGAAACAGATACATATCGATTGACACAAAGCTATTGTTCATAACCAGGAGTTGAATGGTGAATAACATAGCTAAACTACAAACAAAAAGGAAGAATGAAATCCAGTTTAAAAAGTGCAGTAAGCAGCCTTAAGAAGAAAACAAATACTACCATTTGCAATGACCTGGATGGAGCTAGACGGTAGTATGTTCAGAGAAATAGGCCAGGCGGAGAAAGACATGTACCAAGTGTTTTCACTCATGTGTGGAGTATAACAACAAAGAAAAACTGAAGGAAAAAAACAGCAGCAGACTCACAGAACCCGAGAGTTGACTAAAAGTTACCAAAGGGAAAAGGACTGGGCAGGGTGGGTCTGAAGGGACGGATAAGTGTGAGGAGAAAGAATGGGGGCATTAGTTTTAGCATGTATAATGCTTGGGGTCGAGGGGGCATGGGGAGTGCTGTACAACACAGAGAAGGCTAGTAGAGATCATGTAGCATCTTACTACTCACTGATGGACAGCGACTGTAACGGGGTCTGTTGGGAGGGACATGGTGAAGGGGTCTACAGCATCCAACTACGCAGATCGACAGCAACTGAAGACGTTTTACAGGGGTACTTGGTGAAGGGGGGAGCATAGTAAACATAATGTTCTTCAAGTGATTTTAGCTTAATGATAAAAAAAATTCTTTAAGTGCAATAAGTGCACAGCTCTGAATCATCAGAATAAAAGGTCAGGCAATGAGTGCAGCAAACAAAAGACACAGGGTTAAAAGAAGGGATGAAAACTCAAGACACCTACGTGCTTACTTACAGGAGACTCACTTGAGATCCAAGGACACAGACAAACTACAAGCCGAAGGTGTGTGGACAATTACGCTACACGAGTGAAACTGAAAAACAAACAAACAAACAAATGAATTCTGTTTGAGTCCCCTGATACAGTCAGAAGAAAATAGCCCTATCTGGCCTCCATGAATTCTTTTTGTTTAGTTTCAGCCGTTCCCAGCCATTGATTTAGTGGTGCAGCAACATACTTCTCATTTTCTCTCTTCTCAATAACTGAGTTGCTGTAATAATAAGCATGTGGGCCTTTGAAATCAGTGGGTTTTATGATGTTCACGAATGTGAAGATCTAATAACTACCTAAAGAGGGAAGTTTGGACACTCAAATAAACACGTCACCCCACAATACACTCTTAGCTCCCAACTTCACCTCTCTTGAAATTGGTGTTCGTTTTTATTTGACACTCCGTCCTACCGGCGGTGATCACGCTGATGTCCTTCAAACATGGTGGTGAGCAAAGAACAAGTTTACTTTTCTCGTGACAACAGCCCCAGAGGAATGATACTTGTGGTCTTCAGGGAGCAATTAGTCAAAGAATGTGGCTAAATACAGACAGTAAGTTAGAAGGAGATGAAAGAGGACAGAGGATAGAGACACGGGTTCAAGTCCCTTCACAAAAATTTTCCGGTTTTGTAGGTACACGCGGCCGACTCGACCTGCAAGTGTCTAGGTGAATCCAGTGCTCTCTCTACAGCCTAGATACTTTGCAGGATTTTTGGAAGCATAGTGTAGGAAAGTGATATAGGACATATGGTTAACTGTTCTGTACACAAGGACAGATGGGCAGACAAATGATGATTGATTGATTGATTGATAAATAGATAGACAAGCAGATAGATAGATATAGGTACATATCGATTAACACAAAGCTACTGCTCATAACCAGGAGAGCAATGGTGAAAGCACATAGCGAAACTACAAACAAAAAAGAAGAATGAAATCCAGTTTGAAATGTGCAGTAAGCAGCCATAAGAAGAAAACAAATCCTATCATTTGCAATAACGTGGATGGAGCTAGAGGGTATTATGCTCAGTCAAATATTCCAGGAGGAGAAATACATGTACCAAATGATTTCACTCATGTGTGGAGTATGATAACAAAGAAAAACTGAAGGAAAAGACAGCAGCAGACTCACAGAACCCGAGAGTGGACTAACAGTTACCAAAGAGAAAGGGACTGGGTTGGGTTTGTGGGAAGGGAGTAATAAGGGCGGGGAAAAAGAATGGGGGCATTACGATTAGCATGTATAGTGTGTAACTTGGGGGGTCATTTGTACGGCTGCATAACACAGAGAAGACATGTAGTGATTCTACAGCATCTTAGTACACGCTGACGGACAGGGACTGTAACTGGCTTTTGCCGGGGTCTTGGTGAAGGGTGTAGACTGGAAAACATAATGTTCTGCATGTGATTGTATATTAATGAGAACAAAAAGAATTTCAAAGTGCAGTAAGAGCACAGCTCTCATATATCAGAATAAAAGTACAGGCTTTGAGTGCTCCAATCAAAAGACCCAGTGTTAGAAGAACTGATGAAAACTCAAGACCTCCTACGTGCTCCCTTACTGGAGACTCACTTGAGATCCAAGGACACAGACAAACAACAAGCTGAAGGGGCGGGGACAGATTACCTATACAAGTGAAAATAAGAAACAAACAAACAAATGAATTCTGTTTGAGTCCCCAGAGAGAGTCAGTAGAAAATAGCCCTATCTAGCCACCGTGAATTCTTTTTGTTTGATTTCAGCAGTGCTCAGGCATAGATTTAGTGGTGCAGCAAGTTCCTTCTCATTTCCTCTCACCTCAACAAATGAATTGCTGTAATAATATGCGTCTGGGCTTTTAAAATCATTGCTTTTTATGATGTTCACGAATGTAAAGAAGTAATAACCACCTAAGGAGGGAAGTTTGGACCCTCAAATAAACACTTCACTCCACAACACACTCTTTGTTCCCAACTGCTCCTGTCCAGAAATAGGTGTTCCTTTATATTTGTCCCTGCACCTATCAGCAGTGATCACGCCGATGTCCCTCAAACATGGTGGTGTGCAAAGAACCAAGTACACTTTTCTTTCGACAACCGAACCAGACGAAGGATACTTGTGGTCTTCAGGGATCACTTACTCACTGAATGTGGCTAAATAAAGTCACCAAGCGAGCAGGAAGTATAAGAGGACAGAGGACAGAGATACAGGTTCAAGTCCTTTCACCTCCATTTACTGGTTTTGTAAGCACACGCGGCGGACTCTACCTGAAAGTGTATCGGTGAACACAGTGCTCTCCTCATGGCTTAGTTACCTTGCAAGATTTCTGGAAGCATAATGTAGGGAAGAGACATAGGCTATGTTGTTAACTGTTCTGGACAGAAGGATAGATGGGCAGACAAAAAGATGATTGATTCCTAGATAGATAGGTACACAGATGACAGATGGAAGATAGATAGATAGGTACATAGATTGTTAGATGATAGACATCATAGATAGATGATAGTAAGATAGATAGATAGATACATAGATACATTCATACATACATACATAGATACATAGATAGACAGACAGACCATTAGATATATAGAAACAGATACATATCGATTGACACAAAGCTATTGTTCATAACCAGGAGTTGAATGGTGAATAACATAGCTAAACTACAAACAAAAAGGAAGAATGAAATCCAGTTTAAAAAGTGCAGTAAGCAGCCTTAAGAAGAAAACAAATACTACCATTTGCAATGACCTGGATGGAGCTAGACGGTAGTATGTTCAGAGAAATAGGCCAGGCGGAGAAAGACATGTACCAAGTGTTTTCACTCATGTGTGGAGTATAACAACAAAGAAAAACTGAAGGAAAAAAACAGCAGCAGACTCACAGAACCCGAGAGTTGACTAAAAGTTACCAAAGGGAAAAGGACTGGGCAGGGTGGGTCTGAAGGGACGGATAAGTGTGAGGAGAAAGAATGGGGGCATTAGTTTTAGCATGTATAATGCTTGGGGTCGAGGGGGCATGGGGAGTGCTGTACAACACAGAGAAGGCTAGTAGAGATCATGTAGCATCTTACTACTCACTGATGGACAGCGACTGTAACGGGGTCTGTTGGGAGGGACATGGTGAAGGGGTCTACAGCATCCAACTACGCAGATCGACAGCAACTGAAGACGTTTTACAGGGGTACTTGGTGAAGGGGGGAGCATAGTAAACATAATGTTCTTCAAGTGATTTTAGCTTAATGATAAAAAAAATTCTTTAAGTGCAATAAGTGCACAGCTCTGAATCATCAGAATAAAAGGTCAGGCAATGAGTGCAGCAAACAAAAGACACAGGGTTAAAAGAAGGGATGAAAACTCAAGACACCTACGTGCTTACTTACAGGAGACTCACTTGAGATCCAAGGACACAGACAAACTACAAGCCGAAGGTGTGTGGACAATTACGCTACACGAGTGAAACTGAAAAACAAACAAACAAACAAATGAATTCTGTTTGAGTCCCCTGATACAGTCAGAAGAAAATAGCCCTATCTGGCCTCCATGAATTCTTTTTGTTTAGTTTCAGCCGTTCCCAGCCATTGATTTAGTGGTGCAGCAACATACTTCTCATTTTCTCTCTTCTCAACAACTGAGTTGCTGTAATAATAAGCATGTGGGCCTTTGAAATCAGTGGGTTTTATGATGTTCACGAATGTGAAGATCTAATAACTACCTAAAGAGGGAAGTTTGGACACTCAAATAAACACGTCACCCCACAATACACTCTTAGCTCCCAACTTCACCTCTCTTGTAATTGGTGTTCCTTTTTATTTGACACTCCGTCCTATCGGCGGTGATCACGCTGATGTCCTTCAAACATGGTGGTGAGCAAAGAACAAGTTTACTTTTCTCGTGACAACAGCCCCAGAGGAATGATACTTGTGGTCTTCAGGGAGCAATTAGTCAAAGAATGTGGCTAAATACAGACAGTAAGTTAGAAGGACATGAAAGAGGACAGAGGATAGAGACACGGGTTCAAGTCCCGGCACAAAAATTTTCCGGTTTTGTAGGTACACGCGGCCGACTCGACCTGCAAGTGTCTAGGTGAATCAAGTGCTCTCTCTACAGCCTAGATACTTTGCAGGATTTTTGGAAGCATAGTGTAGGAAAGTGATATAGGACATATGGTTAACTGTTCTGTACACAAGGACAGATGGGCAGACAAATGATGATTGATTGATTGATTGATTGATAAATAGATAGACAAACAGATAGATAGATATAGGTACATATCGATTAACACAAAGCTACTGCTCATAACCAGGAGAGCAATGGTGAAAGCACATAGCGAAACTACAAACAAAAAAGAAGAATGAAATCCAGTTTGAAATGTGCAGTAAGCAGCCATAAGAAGAAAACAAATCCTATCATTTGCAATAACGTGGATGGAGCTAGAGGGTATTATGCTCAGTCAAATATTCCAGGAGGAGAAATACATGTACCAAATGATTTCACTCATGTGTGGAGTATGATAACAAAGAAAAACTGAAGGAAAAGACAGCAGCAGACTCACAGAACCCGAGAGTGGACTAACAGTTACCAAAGAGAAAGGGACTGGGTTGGGTTTGTGGGAAGGGAGTAATAAGGGCGGGGAAAAAGAATGGGGGCATTACGATTAGCATGTATAGTGTGTAACTTGGGGGGTCATTTGTACGGCTGCATAACACAGAGAAGACATGTAGTGATTCTACAGCATCTTAGTACACGCTGACGGACAGGGACTGTAACTGGCTTTTGCCGGGGTCTTGGTGAAGGGTGTAGACTGGAAAACATAATGTTCTGCATGTGATTGTATATTAATGAGAACAAAAAGAATTTCAAAGTGCAGTAAGAGCACAGCTCTCATATATCAGAATAAAAGTACAGGCTTTGAGTGCTCCAATCAAAAGACCCAGTGTTAGAAGAACTGATGAAAACTCAAGACCTCCTACGTGCTCCCTTACTGGAGACTCACTTGAGATCCAAGGACACAGACAAACAACAAGCTGAAGGGGCGGGGACAGATTACCTATACAAGTGAAAATAAGAAACAAACAAACAAATGAATTCTGTTTGAGTCCCCAGAGAGAGTCAGTAGAAAATAGCCCTATCTAGCCACCGTGAATTCTTTTTGTTTGATTTCAGCAGTGCTCAGGCATAGATTTAGTGGTGCAGCAAGTTCCTTCTCATTTCCTCTCACCTCAACAAATGAATTGCTGTAATAATATGCGTCTGGGCTTTTAAAATCATTGCTTTTTATGATGTTCACGAATGTAAAGAAGTAATAACCACCTAAGGAGGGAAGTTTGGACCCTCAAATAAACACTTCACTCCACAACACACTCTTTGTTCCCAACTGCTCCTGTCCAGAAATAGGTGTTCCTTTATATTTGTCCCTGCACCTATCAGCAGTGATCACGCCGATGTCCCTCAAACATGGTGGTGTGCAAAGAACCAAGTACACTTTTCTTTCGACAACCGAACCAGACGAAGGATACTTGTGGTCTTCAGGGATCACTTACTCACTGAATGTGGCTAAATAAAGTCACCAAGCGAGCAGGAAGTATAAGAGGACAGAGGACAGAGATACAGGTTCAAGTCCTTTCACCTCCATTTACTGGTTTTGTAAGCACACGCGGCGGACTCTACCTGAAAGTGTATCGGTGAACACAGTGCTCTCCTCATGGCTTAGTTACCTTGCAAGATTTCTGGAAGCATAATGTAGGGAAGAGACATAGGCTATGTTGTTAACTGTTCTGGACAGAAGGATAGATGGGCAGACAAAAAGATGATTGATTCCTAGATAGATAGGTACACAGATGACAGATGGAAGATAGATAGATAGGTACATAGATTGATAGATGATAGACATCATAGATAGATGATAGTAAGATAGATAGATAGATACATAGATACATTCATACATACATACATAGATACATAGATAGACAGACAGACCATTAGATAGATAGAAACAGATACATATCGATTGACACAAAGCTATTGTTCATAACCAGGAGTTGAATGGTGAATAACATAGCTAAACTACAAACAAAAAGGAAGAATGAAATCCAGTTTAAAAAGTGCAGTAAGCAGCCTTAAGAAGAAAACAAATACTACCATTTGCAATGACCTGGATGGAGCTAGACGGTAGTATGTTCAGAGAAATAGGCCAGGCGGAGAAAGACATGTACCAAGTGTTTTCACTCATGTGTGGAGTATAACAACAAAGAAAAACTGAAGGAAAAAAACAGCAGCAGACTCACAGAACCCGAGAGTTGACTAAAAGTTACCAAAGGGAAAAGGACTGGGCAGGGTGGGTCTGAAGGGACGGATAAGTGTGAGGAGAAAGAATGGGGGCATTAGTTTTAGCATGTATAATGCTTGGGGTCGAGGGGGCATGGGGAGTGCTGTACAACACAGAGAAGGCTAGTAGAGATCATGTAGCATCTTACTACTCACTGATGGACAGCGACTGTAACAGGGTCTGTTGGGAGGGACATGGTGAAGGGGTCTACAGCATCCAACTACGCAGATCGACAGCAACTGAAGACGTTTTACAGGGGTACTTGGTGAAGGGGGGAGCATAGTAAACATAATGTTCTTCAAGTGATTTTAGCTTAATGATAAAAAAAATTCTTTAAGTGCAATAAGTGCACAGCTCTGAATCATCAGAATAAAAGGTCAGGCAATGAGTGCAGCAAACAAAAGACACAGGGTTAAAAGAAGGGATGAAAACTCAAGACACCTACGTGCTTACTTACAGGAGACTCACTTGAGATCCAAGGACACAGACAAACTACAAGCCGAAGGTGTGTGGACAATTACGCTACACGAGTGAAACTGAAAAACAAACAAACAAACAAATGAATTCTGTTTGAGTCCCCTGATACAGTCAGAAGAAAATAGCCCTATCTGGCCTCCATGAATTCTTTTTGTTTAGTTTCAGCCGTTCCCAGCCATTGATTTAGTGGTGCAGCAACATACTTCTCATTTTCTCTCTTCTCAACAACTGAGTTGCTGTAATAATAAGCATGTGGGCCTTTGAAATCAGTGGGTTTTATGATGTTCACGAATGTGAAGATCTAATAACTACCTAAAGAGGGAAGTTTGGACACTCAAATAAACACGTCACCCCACAATACACTCTTAGATCCCAACTTCACCTCTCTTGAATTTGGTGTTCCTTTTGATTTGACACTCCGTCCTACCGGCGGTGATCACGCTGATGTCCTTCAAACATGGTGGTGAGCAAAGAACAAGTTTACTTTTCTCGTGACAACAGCCCCAGAGGAATGATACTTGTGGTCTTCAGGGAGCAATTAGTCAAAGAATGTGGCTAAATACAGACAGTAAGTTAGAAGGACATGAAAGAGGACAGAGGATAGAGACACGGGTTCAAGTCCCGGCACAAAAATTTTCCGGTTTTGTAGGTACACGCGGCCGACTCGACCTGCAAGTGTCTAGGTGAATCAAGTGCTCTCTCTACAGCCTAGATACTTTGCAGGATTTTTGGAAGCATAGTGTAGGAAAGTGATATAGGACATATGGTTAACTGTTCTGTACACAAGGACAGATGGGCAGACAAATGATGATTGATTGATTGATTGATTGATAAATAGATAGACAAACAGATAGATAGATATAGGTACATATCGATTAACACAAAGCTACTGCTCATAACCAGGAGAGCAATGGTGAAAGCACATAGCGAAACTACAAACAAAAAAGAAGAATGAAATCCAGTTTGAAATGTGCAGTAAGCAGCCATAAGAAGAAAACAAATCCTATCATTTGCAATAACGTGGATGGAGCTAGAGGGTATTATGCTCAGTCAAATATTCCAGGAGGAGAAATACATGTACCAAATGATTTCACTCATGTGTTGAGTATGATAACAAAGAAAAACTGAAGGAAAAGACAGCAGCAGACTCACAGAACCCGAGAGTGGACTAACAGTTACCAAAGAGAAAGGGACTGGGTTGGGTTTGTGGGAAGGGAGTAATAAGGGCGGGGAAAAAGAATGGGGGCATTACGATTAGCATGTATAGTGTGTAACTTGGGGGGTCATTTGTACGGCTGCATAACACAGAGAAGACATGTAGTGATTCTACAGCATCTTAGTACACGCTGACGGACAGGGACTGTAACTGGCTTTTGCCGGGGTCTTGGTGAAGGGTGTAGACTGGAAAACATAATGTTCTGCATGTGATTGTATATTAATGAGAACAAAAAGAATTTCAAAGTGCAGTAAGAGCACAGCTCTCATATATCAGAATAAAAGTACAGGCTTTGAGTGCTCCAATCAAAAGTCCCAGTGTTAGAAGAACTGATGAAAACTCAAGACCTCCTACGTGCTCCCTTACTGGAGACTCACTTGAGATCCAAGGACACAGACAAACAACAAGCTGAAGGGGCGGGGACAGATTACCTATACAAGTGAAAATAAGAAACAAACAAACAAATGAATTCTGTTTGAGTCCCCAGAGAGAGTCAGTAGAAAATAGCCCTATCTAGCCACCGTGAATTCTTTTTGTTTGATTTCAGCAGTGCTCAGGCATAGATTTAGTGGTGCAGCAAGTTCCTTCTCATTTCCTCTCACCTCAACAAATGAATTGCTGTAATAATATGCGTCTGGGCTTTTAAAATCATTGCTTTTTATGATGTTCACGAATGTAAAGAAGTAATAACCACCTAAGGAGGGAAGTTTGGACCCTCAAATAAACACTTCACTCCACAACACACTCTTTGTTCCCAACTGTTCCTGTCCAGAAATAGTTGTTCCTTTATATTTGTCCCTGCACCTATCAGCAGTGATCACGCCGATGTCCCTCAAACATGGTGGTGTGCAAAGAACCAAGTACACTTTTCTTTCGACAACCGAACCAGACGAAGGATACTTGTGGTCTTCAGGGATCACTTACTCACTGAATGTGGCTAAATAAAGTCACCAAGCGAGCAGGAAGTATAAGAGGACAGAGGACAGAGATACAGGTTCAAGTCCTTTCACCTCCATTTACTGGTTTTGTAAGCACACGCGGCGGACTCTACCTGAAAGTGTATCGGTGAACACAGTGCTCTCCTCATGGCTTAGTTACCTTGCAAGATTTCTGGAAGCATAATGTAGGGAAGAGACATAGGCTATGTTGTTAACTGTTCTGGACAGAAGGATAGATGGGCAGACAAAAAGATGATTGATTCCTAGATAGATAGGTACACAGATGACAGATGGAAGATAGATAGATAGGTACATAGATTGATAGATGATAGACATCATAGATAGATGATAGTATGATAGATAGATAGATACATAGATACATTCATACATACATACATAGATACATAGATAGACAGACAGACCATTAGATAGATAGAAACAGATACATATCGATTGACACAAAGCTATTGTTCATAACCAGGAGTTGAATGGTGAATAACATAGCTAAACTACAAACAAAAAGGAAGAATGAAATCCAGTTTAAAAAGTGCAGTAAGCAGCCTTAAGAATGAAACAAATACTACCATTTGCAATGACCTGGATGGAGCTAGACGGTAGTATGTTCAGAGAAATAGGCCAGGCGGAGAAAGACATGTACCAAGTGTTTTCACTCATGTGTGGAGTATAACAACAAAGAAAAACTGAAGGAAAAAAACAGCAGCAGACTCACAGAACCCGAGAGTTGACTAAAAGTTACCAAACGGAAAAGGACTGGGCAGGGTGGGTCTGAAGGGACGGATAAGTGTGAGGAGAAAGAATGGGGGCATTAGTTTTAGCATGTATAATGCTTGGGGTCGAGGGGGCATGGGGAGTGCTGTACAACACAGAGAAGGCTAGTAGAGATCATGTAGCATCTTACTACTCACTGATGGACAGCGACTGTAACGGGGTCTGTTGGGAGGGACATGGTGAAGGGGTCTACAGCATCCAACTACGCAGATCGACAGCAACTGAAGACGTTTTACAGGGGTACTTGGTGAAGGGGGGAGCATAGTAAACATAATGTTCTTCAAGTGATTTTAGCTTAATGATAAAAAAAATTCTTTAAGTGCAATAAGTGCACAGCTCTGAATCATCAGAATAAAAGGTCAGGCAATGAGTGCAGCAAACAAAAGACACAGGGTTAAAAGAAGGGATGAAAACTCAAGACACCTACGTGCTTACTTACAGGAGACTCACTTGAGATCCAAGGACACAGACAAACTACAAGCCGAAGGTGTGTGGACAATTACGCTACACGAGTGAAACTGAAAAACAAACAAACAAACAAATGAATTCTGTTTGAGTCCCCTGATACAGTCAGAAGAAAATAGCCCTATCTGGCCTCCATGAA
Source organism: Manis pentadactyla (assembly GCF_030020395.1). NCBI lineage: Eukaryota > Metazoa > Chordata > Mammalia > Pholidota > Manidae > Manis > Manis pentadactyla. The sequence continues at coordinate 216,455 of NW_026644623.1, forward strand.
TTCTTTTTGTTTAGTTTCAGCCGTTCCCAGCCATTGATTTAGTGGTGCAGCAACATACTTCTCATTTTCTCTCTTCTCAACAACTGAGTTGCTGTAATAATAAGCATGTGGGCCTTTGAAATCAGTGGGTTTTATGATGTTCACGAATGTGAAGATCTAATAACTACCTAAAGAGGGAAGTTTGGACACTCAAATAAACACGTCACCCCACAATACACTCTTAGCTCCCAACTTCACCTCTCTTGAAATTGGTGTTCCTTCTGATTTGACACTCCGTCCTACAGGCGGTGATCACGCTGATGTCCTTCAAACATGGTGGTGAGCAAAGAACAAGTTTACTTTTCTCGTGACAACAGCCCCAGAGGAATGATACTTGTGGTCTTCAGGGAGCAATTAGTCAAAGAATGTGGCTAAATACAGACAGTAAGTTAGAAGGACATGGAAGAGGACAGAGGATAGAGACACGGGTTCAAGTCCTGGCACAAAAATTTTCCGGTTTTGTAGGTACACGCGGCCGACTCGACCTGCAAGTGTCTAGGTGAATCAAGTGCTCTCTCTACAGCCTAGATACTTTGCAGGATTTTTGGAAGCATAGTGTAGGAAAGTGATATAGGACATTTGGTTAACTGTTCTGTACACAAGGACAGATGGGCAGACAAATGATGATTGATTGATTGATTGATTGATAAATAGATAGACAAACAGATAGATAGATATAGGTACATATCGATTAACACAAAGCTACTGCTCATAACCAGGAGAGCAATGGTTAAAGCACATAGCGAAACTACAAACAAAAAAGAAGAATGAAATCCAGTTTGAAATGTGCAGTAAGCAGCCATAAGAAGAAAACAAATCCTATCATTTGCAATAACGTGGATGGAGCTAGAGGGTATTATGCTCAGTCAAATATTCCAGGAGGAGAAATACATGTACCAAATGATTTCACTCATGTGTGGAGTATGATAACAAAGAAAAACTGAAGGAAAAGACAGCAGCAGACTCACAGAACCCGAGAGTGGACTAAGAGTTACCAAAGAGAAAGGGACTGGGTTGGGTTTGTGGGAAGGGAGTAATAAGGGCGGGGAAAAAGAATGGGGGCATTACGATTAGCATGTATAGTGTGTAACTTGGGGGGTCATTTGTACGGCTGCATAACACAGAGAAGACATGTAGTGATTCTACAGCATCTTAGTACACGCTGACGGACAGGGACTGTAACTGGCTTTTGCCGGGGTCTTGGTGAAGGGTGTAGACTGGAAAACATAATGTTCTGCATGTGATTGTATATTAATGAGAACAAAAAGAATTTCAAAGTGCAGTAAGAGCACAGCTCTCATATATCAGAATAAAAGTACAGGCTTTGAGTGCTCCAATCAAAAGTCCCAGTGTTAGAAGAACTGATGAAAACTCAAGACCTCCTACGTGCTCCCTTACTGGAGACTCACTTGAGATCCAAGGACACAGACAAACAACAAGCTGAAGGGGCGGGGACAGATTACCTATACAAGTGAAAATAAGAAACAAACAAACAAATGAATTCTGTTTGAGTCCCCAGAGAGAGTCAGTAGAAAATAGCCCTATCTAGCCACCGTGAATTCTTTTTGTTTGATTTCAGCAGTGCTCAGGCATAGATTTAGTGGTGCAGCAAGTTCCTTCTCATTTCCTCTCACCTCAACAAATGAATTGCTGTAATAATATGCGTCTGGGCTTTTAAAATCATTGCTTTTTATGATGTTCACGAATGTAAAGAAGTAATAACCACCTAAGGAGGGAAGTTTGGACCCTCAAATAAACACTTCAGTCCACAACACACTCTTTGTTCCCAACTGCTCCTGTCCAGAAATAGGTGTTCCTTTATATTTGTCCCTGCACCTATCAGCAGTGATCACGCCGATGTCCCTCAAACATGGTGGTGTGCAAAGAACCAAGTACACTTTTCTTTCGACAACCGAACCAGACGAAGGATACTTGTGGTCTTCAGGGATCACTTACTCACTGAATGTGGCTAAATAAAGTCACCAAGCGAGCAGGAAGTATAAGAGGACAGAGGACAGAGATACAGGTTCAAGTCCTTTCACCTCCATTTACTGGTTTTGTAAGCACACGCGGCGGACTCTACCTGAAAGTGTACCGGTGAACACAGTGCTCTCCTCATGGCTTAGTTACCTTGCAAGATTTCTGGAAGCATAATGTAGGGAAGAGACATAGGCTATGTTGTTAACTGTTCTGGACAGAAGGATAGATGGGCAGACAAAAAGATGATTGATTCCTAGATAGATAGGTACACAGATGACAGATGGAAGATAGATAGATAGGTACATAGATTGATAGATGATAGACATCATAGATAGATGATAGTATGATAGATAGATAGATACATAGATACATTCATACATACATACATAGATACATAGATAGACAGACAGATCATTAGATAGATAGAAACAGATACATATCGATTGACACAAAGCTATTGTTCATAACCAGGAGTTGAATGGTGAATAACATAGCTAAACTACAAACAAAAAGGAAGAATGAAATCCAGTTTAAAAAGTGCAGTAAGCAGCCTTAAGAAGAAAACAAATACTACCATTTGCAATGACCTGGATGGAGCTAGACGGTAGTATGTTCAGAGAAATAGGCCAGGCGGAGAAAGACATGTACCAAGTGTTTTCACTCATGTGTGGAGTATAACAACAAAGAAAAACTGAAGGAAAAAAACAGCAGCAGACTCACAGAACCCGAGAGTTGACTAAAAGTTACCAAAGGGAAAAGGACTGGGCAGGGTGGGTCTGAAGGGACGGATAAGTGTGAGGAGAAAGAATGGGGGCATTAGTTTTAGCATGTATAATGCTTGGGGTCGAGGGGGCATGGGGAGTGCTGTACAACACAGAGAAGGCTAGTAGAGATCATGTAGCATCTTACTACTCACTGATGGACAGCGACTGTAACGGGGTCTGTTGGGAGGGACATGGTGAAGGGGTCTACAGCATCCAACTACGCAGATCGACAGCAACTGAAGACGTTTTACAGGGGTACTTGGTGAAGGGGGGAGCATAGTAAACATAATGTTCTTCAAGTGATTTTAGCTTAATGATAAAAAAAATTCTTTAAGTGCAATAAGTGCACAGCTCTGAATCATCAGAATAAAAGGTCAGGCAATGAGTGCAGCAAACAAAAGACACAGGGTTAAAAGAAGGGATGAAAACTCAAGACACCTACGTGCTTACTTACAGGAGACTCACTTGAGATCCAAGGACACAGACAAACTACAAGCCGAAGGTGTGTGGACAATTACGCTACACGAGTGAAACTGAAAAACAAACAAACAAACAAATGAATTCTGTTTGAGTCCCCTGATACAGTCACAAGAAAATAGCCCTATCTGGCCTCCATGAATTCTTTTTGTTTAGTTTCAGCCGTTCCCAGCCATTGATTTAGTGGTGCAGCAACATACTTCTCATTTTCTCTCTTCTCAACAACTGAGTTGCTGTAATAATAAGCATGTGGGCCTTTGAAATCAGTGGGTTTTATGATGTTCACGAATGTGAAGATCTAATAACTACCTAAAGAGGGAAGTTCGGACACTCAAATAAACACGTCACCCCACAATACACTCTTAGCTCCCAACTTCACCTCTCTTGAAATTGGTGTTCCTTTTGATTTGACACTCCGTCCTACCGGCGGTGATCACGCTGATGTCCTTCAAACATGGTGGTGAGCAAAGAACAAGTTTACTTTTCTCGTGACAACAGCCCCAGAGGAATGATACTTGTGGTCTTCAGGGAGCAATTAGTCAAAGAATGTGGCTAAATACAGACAGTAAGTTAGAAGGAGATGAAAGAGGACAGAGGATAGAGACACGGGTTCAAGTCCCGGCACAAAAATTTTCCGGTTTTGTAGGTACACGCGGCCGACTCGACCTGCAAGTGTCTAGGTGAATCAAGTGCTCTCTCTACAGCCTAGATACTTTGCAGGATTTTTGGAAGCATAGTGTAGGAAAGTGATATAGGACATTTGGTTAACTGTTCTGTACACAAGGACAGATGGGCAGACAAATGATGATTGATTGATTGATTGATTGATAAATAGATAGACAAACAGATAGATAGATATAGGTACATATCGATTAACACAAAGCTACTGCTCATAACCAGGAGAGCAATGGTGAAAGCACATAGCGAAACTACAAACAAAAAAGAAGAATGAAATCCAGTTTGAAATGTGCAGTAAGCAGCCATAAGAAGAAAACAAATCCTATCATTTGCAATAACGTGGATGGAGCTAGAGGGTATTATGCTCAGTCAAATATTCCAGGAGGAGAAATACATGTACCAAATGATTTCACTCATGTGTGGAGTATGATAACAAAGAAAAACTGAAGGAAAAGACAGCAGCAGACTCACAGAACCCGAGAGTGGACTAACAGTTACCAAAGAGAAAGGGACTGGGTTGGGTTTGTGGGAAGGGAGTAATAAGGGCGGGGAAAAAGAATGGGGGCATTACGATTAGCATGTATAGTGTGTAACTTGGGGGGTCATTTGTACGGCTGCATAACACAGAGAAGACATGTAGTGATTCTACAGCATCTTAGTACACGCTGACGGACAGGGACTGTAACTGGCTTTTGCCGGGGTCTTGGTGAAGGGTGTAGACTGGAAAACATAATGTTCTGCATGTGATTGTATATTAATGAGAACAAAAAGAATTTCAAAGTGCAGTAAGAGCACAGCTCTCATATATCAGAATAAAAGTACAGGCTTTGAGTGCTCCAATCAAAAGTCCCAGTGTTAGAAGAACTGATGAAAACTCAAGACCTCCTACGTGCTCCCTTACTGGAGACTCACTTGAGATCCAAGGACACAGACAAACAACAAGCTGAAGGGGCGGGGACAGATTACCTATACAAGTGAAAATAAGAAACAAACAAACAAATGAATTCTGTTTGAGTCCCCAGAGAGAGTCAGTAGAAAATAGCCCTATCTAGCCACCGTGAATTCTTTTTGTTTGATTTCAGCAGTGCTCAGGCATAGATTTAGTGGTGCAGCAAGTTCCTTCTCATTTCCTCTCACCTCAACAAATGAATTGCTGTAATAATATGCGTCTGGGCTTTTAAAATCATTGCTTTTTATGATGTTCACGAATGTAAAGAAGTAATAACCACCTAAGGAGGGAAGTTTGGACCCTCAAATAAACACTTCAGTCCACAACACACTCTTTGTTCCCAACTGCTCCTGTCCAGAAATAGGTGTTCCTTTATATTTGTCCCTGCACCTATCAGCAGTGATCACGCCGATGTCCCTCAAACATGGTGGTGTGCAAAGAACCAAGTACACTTTTCTTTCGACAACCGAACCAGACGAAGGATACTTGTGGTCTTCAGGGATCACTTACTCACTGAATGTGGCTAAATAAAGTCACCAAGCGAGCAGGAAGTATAAGAGGACAGAGGACAGAGATACAGGTTCAAGTCCTTTCACCTCCATTTACTGGTTTTGTAAGCACACGCGGCGGACTCTACCTGAAAGTGTATCGGTGAACACAGTGCTCTCCTCATGGCTTAGTTACCTTGCAAGATTTCTGGAAGCATAATGTAGGGAAGAGACATAGGCTATGTTGTTAACTGTTCTGGACAGAAGGATAGATGGGCAGACAAAAAGATGATTGATTCCTAGATAGATAGGTACACAGATGACAGATGGAAGATAGATAGATAGGTACATAGATTGATAGATGATAGACATCATAGATAGATGATAGTAAGATAGATAGATAGATACATAGATACATTCATACATACATACATAGATACATAGATAGACAGACAGACCATTAGATAGATAGAAACAGATACATATCGATTGACACAAAGCTATTGTTCATAACCAGGAGTTGAATGGTGAATAACATAGCTAAACTACAAACAAAAAGGAAGAATGAAATCCAGTTTAAAAAGTGCAGTAAGCAGCCTTAAGAAGAAAACAAATACTACCATTTGCAATGACCTGGATGGAGCTAGACGGTAGAATGTTCAGAGAAATAGGCCAGGCGGAGAAAGACATGTACCAAGTGTTTTCACTCATGTGTGGAGTATAACAACAAAGAAAAACTGAAGGAAAAAAACAGCAGCAGACTCACAGAACCCGAGAGTTGACTAAAAGTTACCAAAGGGAAAAGGACTGGGCAGGGTGGGTCTGAAGGGACGGATAAGTGTGAGGAGAAAGAATGGGGGCATTAGTTTTAGCATGTATAATGCTTGGGGTCGAGGGGGCATGGGGAGTGCTGTACAACACAGAGAAGGCTAGTAGAGATCATGTAGCATCTTACTACTCACTGATGGACAGCGACTGTAACGGGGTCTGTTGGGAGGGACATGGTGAAGGGGTCTACAGCATCCAACTACGCAGATCGACAGCAACTGAAGACGTTTTACAGGGGTACTTGGTGAAGGGGGGAGCATGGTAAACATAATGTTCTTCAAGTGATTTTAGCTTAATGATAAAAAAAATTCTTTAAGTGCAATAAGTGCACAGCTCTGAATCATCAGAATAAAAGGTGAGGCAATGAGTGCAGCAAACAAAAGACACAGGGTTAAAAGAAGGGATGAAAACTCAAGACACCTACGTGCTTACTTACAGGAGACTCACTTGAGATCCAAGGACACAGACAAACTACAAGCCGAAGGTATGTGGACAATTACGCTACACGAGTGAAACTGAAAAACAAACAAACAAACAAATGAATTCTGTTTGAGTCCCCTGATACAGTCAGAAGAAAATAGCCCTATCTGGCCTCCATGAATTCTTTTTGTTTAGTTTCAGCCGTTCCCAGCCATTGATTTAGTGGTGCAGCAACATACTTCTCATTTTCTCTCTTCTCAACAACTGAGTTGCTGTAATAATAAGCATGTGGGCCTTTGAAATCAGTGGGTTTTATGATGTTCACGAATGTGAAGATCTAATAACTACCTAAAGAGGGAAGTTCGGACACTCAAATAAACACGTCACCCCACAATACACTCTTAGCTCCCAACTTCACCTCTCTTGAAATTGGTGTTCCTTTTGATTTGACACTCCGTCCTATCGGCGGTGATCACGCTGATGTCCTTCAAACATGGTGGTGAGCAAAGAACAAGTTTACTTTTCTCGTGACAACAGCCCCAGAGGAATGATACTTGTGGTCTTCAGGGAGCAATTAGTCAAAGAATGTGGCTAAATACAGACAGTAAGTTAGAAGGAGATGAAAGAGGACAGAGGATAGAGACACGGGTTCAAGTCCCGGCACAAAAATTTTCCGGTTTTGTAGGTACACGTGGCCGACTCGACCTGCAAGTGTCTAGGTGAATCAAGTGCTCTCTCTACAGCCTAGATACTTTGCAGGATTTTTGGAAGCATAGTGTAGGAAAGTGATATAGGACATTTGGTTAACTGTTCTGTACACAAGGACAGATGGGCAGACAAATGATGATTGATTGATTGATTGATTGATAAATAGATAGACAAACAGATAGATAGATATAGGTACATATCGATTAACACAAAGCTACTGCTCATAACCAGGAGAGCAATGGTGAAAGCACATAGCGAAACTACAAACAAAAAAGAAGAATGAAATCCAGTTTGAAATGTGCAGTAAGCAGCCATAAGAAGAAAACAAATCCTATCATTTGCAATAACGTGGATGGAGCTAGAGGGTATTATGCTCAGTCAAATATTCCAGGAGGAGAAATACATGTACCAAATGATTTCACTCATGTGTGGAGTATGATAACAAAGAAAAACTGAAGGAAAAGACAGCAGCAGACTCACAGAACCCGAGAGTGGACTAACAGTTACCAAAGAGAAAGGGACTGGGTTGGGTTTGTGGGAAGGGAGTAATAAGGGCGGGGAAAAAGAATGGGGGCATTACGATTAGCATGTATAGTGTGTAACTTGGGGGGTCATTTGTACGGCTGCATAACACAGAGAAGACATGTAGTGATTCTACAGCATCTTAGTACACGCTGACGGACAGGGACTGTAACTGGCTTTTGCCGGGGTCTTGGTGAAGGGTGTAGACTGGAAAACATAATGTTCTGCATGTGATTGTATATTAATGAGAACAAAAAGAATTTCAAAGTGCAGTAAGAGCACAGCTCTCATATATCAGAATAAAAGTACAGGCTTTGAGTGCTCCAATCAAAAGACCCAGTGTTAGAAGAACTGATGAAAACTCAAGACCTCCTACGTGCTCCCTTACTGGAGACTCACTTGAGATCCAAGGACACAGACAAACAACAAGCTGAAGGGGCGGGGACAGATTACCTATACAAGTGAAAATAAGAAACAAAACAAACAAATGAATTCTGTTTGAGTCCCCAGAGAGAGTCAGTAGAAAATAGCCCTATCTAGCCACCGTGAATTCTTTTTGTTTGATTTCAGCAGTGCTCAGGCATAGATTTAGTGGTGCAGCAAGTTCCTTCTCATTTCCTCTCACCTCAACAAATGAATTGCTGTAATAATATGCGTCTGGGCTTTTAAAATCATTGCTTTTTATGATGTTCACGAATGTAAAGAAGTAATAACCACCTAAGGAGGGAAGTTTGGACCCTCAAATAAACACTTCACTCCACAACACACTCTTTGTTCCCAACTGCTCCTGTCCAGAAATAGGTGTTCCTTTATATTTGTCCCTGCACCTATCAGCAGTGATCACGCCGATGTCCCTCAAACATGGTGGTGTGCAAAGAACCAAGTACACTTTTCTTTCGACAACCGAACCAGACGAAGGATACTTGTGGTCTTCAGGGATCACTTACTCACTGAATGTGGCTAAATAAAGTCACCAAGCGAGCAGGAAGTATAAGAGGACAGAGGACAGAGATACAGGTTCAAGTCCTTTCACCTCCATTTACTGGTTTTGTAAGCACACGCGGCGGACTCTACCTGAAAGTGTACCGGTGAACACAGTGCTCTCCTCATGGCTTAGTTACCTTGCAAGATTTCTGGAAGCATAATGTAGGGAAGAGACATAGGCTATGTTGTTAACTGTTCTGGACAGAAGGATAGATGGGCAGACAAAAAGATGATTGATTCCTAGATAGATAGGTACACAGATGACAGATGGAAGATAGATAGATAGGTACATAGATTGATAGATGATAGACATCATAGATAGATGATAGTATGATAGATAGATAGATACATAGATACATTCATACATACATACATAGATACATAGATAGACAGACAGATCATTAGATAGATAGAAACAGATACATATCGATTGACACAAAGCTATTGTTCATAACCAGGAGTTGAATGGTGAATAACATAGCTAAACTACAAACAAAAAGGAAGAATGAAATCCAGTTTAAAAAGTGCAGTAAGCAGCCTTAAGAAGAGAACAAATACTACCATTTGCAATGACCTGGATGGAGCTAGACGGTAGTATGTTCAGAGAAATAGGCCAGGCGGAGAAAGACATGTACCAAGTGTTTTCACTCATGTGTGGAGTATAACAACAAAGAAAAACTGAAGGAAAAAAACAGCAGCAGACTCACAGAACCCGAGAGTTGACTAAAAGTTACCAAAGGGAAAAGGACTGGGCAGGGTGGGTCTGAAGGGACGGATAAGTGTGAGGAGAAAGAATGGGGGCATTAGTTTTAGCATGTATAATGCTTGGGGTCGAGGGGGCATGGGGAGTGCTGTACAACACAGAGAAGGCTAGTAGAGATCATGTAGCATCTTACTACTCACTGATGGACAGCGACTGTAACGGGGTCTGTTGGGAGGGACATGGTGAAGGGGTCTACAGCATCCAACTACGCAGATCGACAGCAACTGAAGACGTTTTACAGGGGTACTTGGTGAAGGGGGGAGCATAGTAAACATAATGTTCTTCAAGTGATTTTAGCTTAATGATAAAAAAAATTCTTTAAGTGCAATAAGTGCACAGCTCTGAATCATCAGAATAAAAGGTCAGGCAATGAGTGCAGCAAACAAAAGACACAGGGTTAAAAGAAGGGATGAAAACTCAAGACACCTACGTGCTTACTTACAGGAGACTCACTTGAGATCCAAGGACACAGACAAACTACAAGCCGAAGGTGTGTGGACAATTACGCTACACGAGTGAAACTGAAAAACAAACAAACAAACAAATGAATTCTGTTTGAGTCCCCTGATACAGTCACAAGAAAATAGCCCTATCTGGCCTCCATGAATTCTTTTTGTTTAGTTTCAGCCGTTCCCAGCCATTGATTTAGTGGTGCAGCAACATACTTCTCATTTTCTCTCTTCTCAACAACTGAGTTGCTGTAATAATAAGCATGTGGGCCTTTGAAATCAGTGGGTTTTATGATGTTCACGAATGTGAAGATCTAATAACTACCTAAAGAGGGAAGTTCGGACACTCAAATAAACACGTCACCCCACAATACACTCTTAGCTCCCAACTTCACCTCTCTTGAAATTGGTGTTCCTTTTGATTTGACACTCCGTCCTACCGGCGGTGATCACGCTGATGTCCTTCAAACATGGTGGTGAGCAAAGAACAAGTTTACTTTTCTCGTGACAACAGCCCCAGAGGAATGATACTTGTGGTCTTCAGGGAGCAATTAGTCAAAGAATGTGGCTAAATACAGACAGTAAGTTAGAAGGAGATGAAAGAGGACAGAGGATAGAGACACGGGTTCAAGTCCCGGCACAAAAATTTTCCGGTTTTGTAGGTACACGCGGCCGACTCGACCTGCAAGTGTCTAGGTGAATCAAGTGCTCTCTCTACAGCCTAGATACTTTGCAGGATTTTTGGAAGCATAGTGTAGGAAAGTGATATAGGACATTTGGTTAACTGTTCTGTACACAAGGACAGATGGGCAGACAAATGATGATTGATTGATTGATTGATTGATAAATAGATAGACAAACAGATAGATAGATATAGGTACATATCGATTAACACAAAGCTACTGCTCATAACCAGGAGAGCAATGGTGAAAGCACATAGCGAAACTACAAACAAAAAAGAAGAATGAAATCCAGTTTGAAATGTGCAGTAAGCAGCCATAAGAAGAAAACAAATCCTATCATTTGCAATAACGTGGATGGAGCTAGAGGGTATTATGCTCAGTCAAATATTCCAGGAGGAGAAATACATGTACCAAATGATTTCACTCATGTGTGGAGTATGATAACAAAGAAAAACTGAAGGAAAAGACAGCAGCAGACTCACAGAACCCGAGAGTGGACTAACAGTTACCAAAGAGAAAGGGACTGGGTTGGGTTTGTGGGAAGGGAGTAATAAGGGCGGGGAAAAAGAATGGGGGCATTACGATTAGCATGTATAGTGTGTAACTTGGGGGGTCATTTGTACGGCTGCATAACACAGAGAAGACATGTAGTGATTCTACAGCATCTTAGTACACGCTGACGGACAGGGACTGTAACTGGCTTTTGCCGGGGTCTTGGTGAAGGGTGTAGACTGGAAAACATAATGTTCTGCATGTGATTGTATATTAATGAGAACAAAAAGAATTTCAAAGTGCAGTAAGAGCACAGCTCTCATATATCAGAATAAAAGTACAGGCTTTGAGTGCTCCAATCAAAAGACCCAGTGTTAGAAGAACTGATGAAAACTCAAGACCTCCTACGTGCTCCCTTACTGGAGACTCACTTGAGATCCAAGGACACAGACAAACAACAAGCTGAAGGGGCGGGGACAGATTACCTATACAAGTGAAAATAAGAAACAAACAAACAAATGAATTCTGTTTGAGTCCCCAGAGAGAGTCAGTAGAAAATAGCCCTATCTAGCCACCGTGAATTCTTTTTGTTTGATTTCAGCAGTGCTCAGGCATAGATTTAGTGGTGCAGCAAGTTCCTTCTCATTTCCTCTCACCTCAACAAATGAATTGCTGTAATAATATGCGTCTGGGCTTTTAAAATCATTGCTTTTTATGATGTTCACGAATGTAAAGAAGTAATAACCACCTAAGGAGGGAAGTTTGGACCCTCAAATAAACACTTCACTCCACAACACACTCTTTGTTCCCAACTGCTCCTGTCCAGAAATAGGTGTTCCTTTATATTTGTCCCTGCACCTATCAGCAGTGATCACGCCGATGTCCCTCAAACATGGTGGTGTGCAAAGAACCAAGTACACTTTTCTTTCGACAACCGAACCAGACGAAGGATACTTGTGGTCTTCAGGGATCACTTACTCACTGAATGTGGCTAAATAAAGTCACCAAGCGAGCAGGAAGTATAAGAGGACAGAGGACAGAGATACAGGTTCAAGTCCTTTCACCTCCATTTACTGGTTTTGTAAGCACACGCGGCGGACTCTACCTGAAAGTGTATCGGTGAACACAGTGCTCTCCTCATGGCTTAGTTACCTTGCAAGATTTCTGGAAGCATAATGTAGGGAAGAGACATAGGCTATGTTGTTAACTGTTCTGGACAGAAGGATAGATGGGCAGACAAAAAGATGATTGATTCCTAGATAGATAGGTACACAGATGACAGATGGAAGATAGATAGATAGGTACATAGATTGTTAGATGATAGACATCATAGATAGATGATAGTAAGATAGATAGATAGATACATAGATACATTCATACATACATACATAGATACATAGATAGACAGACAGACCATTAGATAGATAGAAACAGATACATATCGATTGACACAAAGCTATTGTTCATAACCAGGAGTTGAATGGTGAATAACATAGCTAAACTACAAACAAAAAGGAAGAATGAAATCCAGTTTAAAAAGTGCAGTAAGCAGCCTTAAGAAGAAAACAAATACTACCATTTGCAATGACCTGGATGGAGCTAGACGGTAGTATGTTCAGAGAAATAGGCCAGGCGGAGAAAGACATGTACCAAGTGTTTTCACTCATGTGTGGAGTATAACAACAAAGAAAAACTGAAGGAAAAAAACAGCAGCAGACTCACAGAACCCGAGAGTTGACTAAAAGTTACCAAAGGGAAAAGGACTGGGCAGGGTGGGTCTGAAGGGACGGATAAGTGTGAGGAGAAAGAATGGGGGCATTAGTTTTAGCATGTATAATGCTTGGGGTCGAGGGGGCATGGGGAGTGCTGTACAACACAGAGAAGGCTAGTAGAGATCATGTAGCATCTTACTACTCACTGATGGACAGCGACTGTAACGGGGTCTGTTGGGAGGGACATGGTGAAGGGGTCTACAGCATCCAACTACGCAGATCGACAGCAACTGAAGACGTTTTACAGGGGTACTTGGTGAAGGGGGGAGCATAGTAAACATAATGTTCTTCAAGTGATTTTAGCTTAATGATAAAAAAAATTCTTTAAGTGCAATAAGTGCACAGCTCTGAATCATCAGAATAAAAGGTCAGGCAATGAGTGCAGCAAACAAAAGACACAGGGTTAAAAGAAGGGATGAAAACTCAAGACACCTACGTGCTTACTTACAGGAGACTCACTTGAGATCCAAGGGCACAGACAAACTACAAGCCGAAGGTGTGTGGACAATTACGCTACACGAGTGAAACTGAAAAACAAACAAACAAACAAATGAATTCTGTTTGAGTCCCCTGATACAGTCAGAAGAAAATAGCCCTATCTGGCCTCCATGAATTCTTTTTGTTTAGTTTCAGCCGTTCCCAGCCATTGATTTAGTGGTGCAGCAACATACTTCTCATTTTCTCTCTTCTCAACAACTGAATTGCTGTAATAATAAGCATGTGGGCCTTTGAAATCAGTGGGTTTTATGATGTTCACGAATGTGAAGATCTAATAACTACCTAAAGAGGGAAGTTTGGACACTCAAATAAACACGTCACCCCACAATACACTCTTAGCTCCCAACTTCACCTCTCTTGAAATTGGTGTTCCTTTTTATTTGACACTCCGTCCTACCGGCGGTGATCACGCTGATGTCCTTCAAACATGGTGGTGAGCAAAGAACAAGTTTACTTTTCTCGTGACAACAGCCCCAGAGGAATGATACTTGTGGTCTTCAGGGAGCAATTAGTCAAAGAATGTGGCTAAATACAGACAGTAAGTTAGAAGGAGATGAAAGAGGACAGAGGATAGAGACACGGGTTCAAGTCCCGGCACAAAAATTTTCCGGTTTTGTAGGTACACGCGGCCGACTCGACCTGCAAGTGTCTAGGTGAATCAAGTGCTCTCTCTGCAGCCTAGATACTTTGCAGGATTTTTGGAAGCATAGTGTTGGAAAGTGATATAGGACATATGGTTAACTGTTCTGTACACAAGGACAGATGGGCAGACAAATGATGATTGATTGATTGATTGATTGATAAATAGATAGACAAACAGATAGATAGATATAGGTACATATCGATTAACACAAAGCTACTGCTCATAACCAGGAGAGCAATGGTGAAAGCACATAGCGAAACTACAAACAAAAAAGAAGAATGAAATCCAGTTTGAAATGTGCAGTAAGCAGCCATAAGGAGAAAACAAATCCTATCATTTGCAATAACGTGGATGGAGCTAGAGGGTATTATGCTCAGTCAAGTATTCCAGGAGGAGAAATACATGTACCAAATGATTTCACTCATGTGTGGAGTATGATAACAAAGAAAAACTGAAGGAAAAGACAGCAGCAGACTCACAGAACCCGAGAGTGGACTAACAGTTACCAAAGAGAAAGGGACTGGGTTGGTTTTGTGGGAAGGGAGTAATAAGGGCGGGGAAAAAGAATGGGGGCATTACTATTAGCATGTATAGTGTGTAACTTGGGGGGTCATTTGTACGGCTGCATAACACAGAGAAGACATGTAGTGATTCTACAGCATCTTAGTACACGCTGACGGACAGGGACTGTAACTGGCTTTTGCCGGGGTCTTGGTGAAGGGTGTAGACTGGAAAACATAATGTTCTGCATGTGATTGTATATTAATGAGAACAAAAAGAATTTCAAAGTGCAGTAAGAGCACAGCTCTCATATATCAGAATAAAAGTACAGGCTTTGAGTGCTCCAATCAAAAGACCCAGTGTTAGAAGAACTGATGAAAACTCAAGACCTCCTACGTGCTCCCTTACTGGAGACTCACTTGAGATCCAAGGACACAGACAAACAACAAGCTGAAGGGGCGGGGACAGATTACCTATACAAGTGAAAATAAGAAACAAACAAACAAATGAATTCTGTTTGAGTCCCCAGAGAGAGTCAGTAGAAAATAGCCCTATCTAGCCACCGTGAATTCTTTTTGTTTGATTTCAGCAGTGCTCAGGCATAGATTTAGTGGTGCAGCAAGTTCCTTCTCATTTCCTCTCACCTCAACAAATGAATTGCTGTAATAATATGCGTCTGGGCTTTTAAAATCATTGCTTTTTATGATGTTCACGAATGTAAAGAAGTAATAACCACCTAAGGAGGGAAGTTTGGACCCTCAAATAAACACTTCACTCCACAACACACTCTTTGTTCCCAACTGCTCCTGTCCAGAAATAGGTGTTCCTTTATATTTGTCCCTGCACCTATCAGCAGTGATCACGCCGATGTCCCTCAAACATGGTGGTGTGCAAAGAACCAAGTACACTTTTCTTTCGACAACCGAACCAGACGAAGGATACTTGTGGTCTTCAGGGATCACTTACTCACTGAATGTGGCTAAATAAAGTCACCAAGCGAGCAGGAAGTATAAGAGGACAGAGGACAGAGATACAGGTTCAAGTCCTTTCACCTCCATTTACTGGTTTTGTAAGCACACGCGGCGGACTCTACCTGAAAGTGTATCGGTGAACACAGTGCTCTCCTCATGGCTTAGTTACCTTGCAAGATTTCTGGAAGCATAATGTAGGGAAGAGACATAGGCTATGTTGTTAACTGTTCTGGACAGAAGGATAGATGGGCAGACAAAAAGATGATTGATTCCTAGATAGATAGGTACACAGATGACAGATGGAAGATAGATAGATAGGTACATAGATTGATAGATGATAGACATCATAGATAGATGATAGTAAGATAGATAGATAGATACATAGATACATTCATACATACATACATAGATACATAGATAGACAGACAGACCATTAGATAGATAGAAACAGATACATATCGATTGACACAAAGCTATTGTTCATAACCAGGAGTTGAATGGTGAATAACATAGCTAAACTACAAACAAAAAGGAAGAATGAAATCCAGTTTAAAAAGTGCAGTAAGCAGCCTTAAGAAGAAAACAAATACTACCATTTGCAATGACCTGGATGGAGCTAGACGGTAGTATGTTCAGAGAAATAGGCCAGGCGGAGAAAGACATGTACCAAGTGTTTTCACTCATGTGTGGAGTATAACAACAAAGAAAAACTGAAGGAAAAAAACAGCAGCAGACTCACAGAACCCGAGAGTTGACTAAAAGTTACCAAAGGGAAAAGGACTGGGCAGGGTGGGTCTGAAGGGACGGATAAGTGTGAGGAGAAAGAATGGGGGCATTAGTTTTAGCATGTATAATGCTTGGGGTCGAGGGGGCATGGGGAGTGCTGTACAACACAGAGAAGGCTAGTAGAGATCATGTAGCATCTTACTACTCACTGATGGACAGCGACTGTAACGGGGTCTGTTGGGAGGGACATGGTGAAGGGGTCTACAGCATCCAACTACGCAGATCGACAGCAACTGAAGACGTTTTACAGGGGTACTTGGTGAAGGGGGGAGCATAGTAAACATAATGTTCTTCAAGTGATTTTAGCTTAATGATAAAAAAAATTCTTTAAGTGCAATAAGTGCACAGCTCTGAATCATCAGAATAAAAGGTCAGGCAATGAGTGCAGCAAACAAAAGACACAGGGTTAAAAGAAGGGATGAAAACTCAAGACACCTACGTGCTTACTTACAGGAGACTCACTTGAGATCCAAGGACACAGACAAACTACAAGCCGAAGGTGTGTGGACAATTACGCTACACGAGTGACACTGAAAAACAAACAAACAAACAAATGAATTCTGTTTGAGTCCCCTGATACAGTCAGAAGAAAATAGCCCTATCTGGCCTCCATGAATTCTTTTTGTTTAGTTTCAGCCGTTCCCAGCCATTGATTTAGTGGTGCAGCAACATACTTCTCATTTTCTCTCTTCTCAACAACTGAGTTGCTGTAATAATAAGCATGTGGGCCTTTGAAATCAGTGGGTTTTATGATGTTCACGAATGTGAAGATCTAATAACTACCTAAAGAGGGAAGTTTGGACACTCAAATAAACACGTCACCCCACAATACACTCTTAGCTCCCAACTTCACCTCTCTTGAAATTGGTGTTCCTTTTGATTTGACACTCCGTCCTATCGGCGGTGATCACGCTGATGTCCTTCAAACATGGTGGTGAGCAAAGAACAAGTTTACTTTTCTCGTGACAACAGCCCCAGAGGAATGATACTTGTGGTCTTCAGGGAGCAATTAGTCAAAGAATGTGGCTAAATACAGACAGTAAGTTAGAAGGACATGGAAGAGGACAGAGGATAGAGACACGGGTTCAAGTCCCGGCACAAAAATTTTCCGGTTTTGTAGGTACACGCGGCCGACTCGACCTGCAAGTGTCTAGGTGAATCAAGTGCTCTCTCTGCAGCCTAGATACTTTGCAGGATTTTTGGAAGCATAGTGTAGGAAAGTGATATAGGACATTTGGTTAACTGTTCTGTACACAAGGACAGATGGGCAGACAAATGATGATTGATTGATTGATTGATTGATAAATAGATAGACAAACAGATAGATAGATATAGGTACATATCGATTAACACAAAGCTACTTCTCATAACCAGGAGAGCAATGGTGAAAGCACATAGCGAAACTACAAACAAAAAAGAAGAATGAAATCCAGTTTGAAATGTGCAGTAAGCAGCCATAAGAAGAAAACAAATCCTATCATTTGCAATAACGTGGATGGAGCTAGAGGGTATTATGCTCAGTCAAATATTCCAGGAGGAGAAATACATGTACCAAATGATTTCACTCATGTGTGGAGTATGATAACAAAGAAAAACTGAAGGAAAAGACAGCAGCAGACTCACAGAACCCGAGAGTGGACTAACAGTTACCAAAGAGAAAGGGACTGGGTTGGGTTTGTGGGAAGGGAGTAATAAGGGCGGGGAAAAAGAATGGGGGCATTACGATTAGCATGTATAGTGTGTAACTTGGGGGGTCATTTGTACGGCTGCATAACACAGAGAAGACATGTAGTGATTCTACAGCATCTTAGTACACGCTGACGGACAGGGACTGTAACTGGCTTTTGCCGGGGTCTTGGTGAAGGGTGTAGACTGGAAAACATAATGTTCTGCATGTGATTGTATATTAATGAGAACAAAAAGAATTTCAAAGTGCAGTAAGAGCACAGCTCTCATATATCAGAATAAAAGTACAGGCTTTGAGTGCTCCAATCAAAAGACCCAGTGTTAGAAGAACTGATGAAAACTCAAGACCTCCTACGTGCTCCCTTACTGGAGACTCACTTGAGATCCAAGGACACAGACAAACAACAAGCTGAAGGGGCGGGGACAGATTACCTATACAAGTGAAAATAAGAAACAAACAAACAAATGAATTCTGTTTGAGTCCCCAGAGAGAGTCAGTAGAAAATAGCCCTATCTAGCCACCGTGAATTCTTTTTGTTTGATTTCAGCAGTGCTCAGGCATAGATTTAGTGGTGCAGCAAGTTCCTTCTCATTTCCTCTCACCTCAACAAATGAATTGCTGTAATAATATGCGTCTGGGCTTTTAAAATCATTGCTTTTTATGATGTTCACGAATGTAAAGAAGTAATAACCACCTAAGGAGGGAAGTTTGGACCCTCAAATAAACACTTCACTCCACAACACACTCTTTGTTCCCAACTGCTCCTGTCCAGAAATAGGTGTTCCTTTATATTTGTCCCTGCACCTATCAGCAGTGATCACGCCGATGTCCCTCAAACATGGTGGTGTGCAAAGAACCAAGTACACTTTTCTTTCGACAACCGAACCAGACGAAGGATACTTGTGGTCTTCAGGGATCACTTACTCACTGAATGTGGCTAAATAAAGTCACCAAGCGAGCAGGAAGTATAAGAGGACAGAGGACAGAGATACAGGTTCAAGTCCTTTCACCTCCATTTACTGGTTTTGTAAGCACACGCGGCGGACTCTACCTGAAAGTGTATCGGTGAACACAGTGCTCTCCTCATGGCTTAGTTACCTTGCAAGATTTCTGGAAGCATAATGTAGGGAAGAGACATAGGCTATGTTGTTAACTGTTCTGGACAGAAGGATAGATGGGCAGACAAAAAGATGATTGATTCCTAGATAGATAGGTACACAGATGACAGATGGAAGATAGATAGATAGGTACATAGATTGATAGATGATAGACATCATAGATAGATGATAGTAAGATAGATAGATAGATACATAGATACATTCATACATACATACATAGATACATAGATAGACAGACAGACCATTAGATAGATAGAAACAGATACATATCGATTGACACAAAGCTATTGTTCATAACCAGGAGTTGAATGGTGAATAACATAGCTAAACTACAAACAAAAAGGAAGAATGAAATCCAGTTTAAAAAGTGCAGTAAGCAGCCTTAAGAAGAAAACAAATACTACCATTTGCAATGACCTGGATGGAGCTAGACGGTAGTATGTTCAGAGAAATAGGCCAGGCGGAGAAAGACATGTACCAAGTGTTTTCACTCATGTGTGGAGTATAACAACAAAGAAAAACTGAAGGAAAAAAACAGCAGCAGACTCACAGAACCCGAGAGTTGACTAAAAGTTACCAAAGGGAAAAGGACTGGGCAGGGTGGGTCTGAAGGGACGGATAAGTGTGAGGAGAAAGAATGGGGGCATTAGTTTTAGCATGTATAATGCTTGGGGTCGAGGGGGCATGGGGAGTGCTGTACAACACAGAGAAGGCTAGTAGAGATCATGTAGCATCTTACTACTCACTGATGGACAGCGACTGTAACGGGGTCTGTTGGGAGGGACATGGTGAAGGGGTCTACAGCATCCAACTACGCAGATCGACAGCAACTGAAGACGTTTTACAGGGGTACTTGGTGAAGGGGGGAGCATAGTAAACATAATGTTCTTCAAGTGATTTTAGCTTAATGATAAAAAAAATTCTTTAAGTGCAATAAGTGCACAGCTCTGAATCATCAGAATAAAAGGTCAGGCAATGAGTGCAGCAAACAAAAGACACAGGGTTAAAAGAAGGGATGAAAACTCAAGACACCTACGTGCTTACTTACAGGAGACTCACTTGAGATCCAAGGACACAGACAAACTACAAGCCGAAGGTGTGTGGACAATTACGCTACACGAGTGACACTGAAAAACAAACAAACAAACAAATGAATTCTGTTTGAGTCCCCTGATACAGTCAGAAGAAAATAGCCCTATCTGGCCTCCATGAATTCTTTTTGTTTAGTTTCAGCCGTTCCCAGCCATTGATTTAGTGGTGCAGCAACATACTTCTCATTTTCTCTCTTCTCAACAACTGAGTTGCTGTAATAATAAGCATGTGGGCCTTTGAAATCAGTGGGTTTTATGATGTTCACGAATGTGAAGATCTAATAACTACCTAAAGAGGGAAGTTTGGACACTCAAATAAACACGTCACCCCACAATACACTCTTAGCTCCCAACTTCACCTCTCTTGAAATTGGTGTTCCTTTTGATTTGACACTCCGTCCTATCGGCGGTGATCACGCTGATGTCCTTCAAACATGGTGGTGAGCAAAGAACAAGTTTACTTTTCTCGTGACAACAGCCCCAGAGGAATGATACTTGTGGTCTTCAGGGAGCAATTAGTCAAAGAATGTGGCTAAATACAGACAGTAAGTTAGAAGGACATGGAAGAGGACAGAGGATAGAGACACGGGTTCAAGTCCCGGCACAAAAATTTTCCGGTTTTGTAGGTACACGCGGCCGACTCGACCTGCAAGTGTCTAGGTGAATCAAGTGCTCTCTCTGCAGCCTAGATACTTTGCAGGATTTTTGGAAGCATAGTGTAGGAAAGTGATATAGGACATTTGGTTAACTGTTCTGTACACAAGGACAGATGGGCAGACAAATGATGATTGATTGATTGATTGATTGATAAATAGATAGACAAACAGATAGATAGATATAGGTACATATCGATTAACACAAAGCTACTTCTCATAACCAGGAGAGCAATGGTGAAAGCACATAGCGAAACTACAAACAAAAAAGAAGAATGAAATCCAGTTTGAAATGTGCAGTAAGCAGCCATAAGAAGAAAACAAATCCTATCATTTGCAATAACGTGGATGGAGCTAGAGGGTATTATGCTCAGTCAAATATTCCAGGAGGAGAAATACATGTACCAAATGATTTCACTCATGTGTGGAGTATGATAACAAAGAAAAACTGAAGGAAAAGACAGCAGCAGACTCACAGAACCCGAGAGTGGACTAACAGTTACCAAAGAGAAAGGGACTGGGTTGGGTTTGTGGGAAGGGAGTAATAAGGGCGGGGAAAAAGAATGGGGGCATTACGATTAGCATGTATAGTGTGTAACTTGGGGGGTCATTTGTACGGCTGCATAACACAGAGAAGACATGTAGTGATTCTACAGCATCTTAGTACACGCTGACGGACAGGGACTGTAACTGGCTTTTGCCGGGGTCTTGGTGAAGGGTGTAGACTGGAAAACATAATGTTCTGCATGTGATTGTATATTAATGAGAACAAAAAGAATTTCAAAGTGCAGTAAGAGCACAGCTCTCATATATCAGAATAAAAGTACAGGCTTTGAGTGCTCCAATCAAAAGACCCAGTGTTAGAAGAACTGATGAAAACTCAAGACCTCCTACGTGCTCCCTTACTGGAGACTCACTTGAGATCCAAGGACACAGACAAACAACAAGCTGAAGGGGCGGGGACAGATTACCTATACAAGTGAAAATAAGAAACAAACAAACAAATGAATTCTGTTTGAGTCCCCAGAGAGAGTCAGTAGAAAATAGCCCTATCTAGCCACCGTGAATTCTTTTTGTTTGATTTCAGCAGTGCTCAGGCATAGATTTAGTGGTGCAGCAAGTTCCTTCTCATTTCCTCTCACCTCAACAAATGAATTGCTGTAATAATATGCGTCTGGGCTTTTAAAATCATTGCTTTTTATGATGTTCACGAATGTAAAGAAGTAATAACCACCTAAGGAGGGAAGTTTGGACCCTCAAATAAACACTTCACTCCACAACACACTCTTTGTTCCCAACTGCTCCTGTCCAGAAATAGGTGTTCCTTTATATTTGTCCCTGCACCTATCAGCAGTGATCACGCCGATGTCCCTCAAACATGGTGGTGTGCAAAGAACCAAGTACACTTTTCTTTCGACAACCGAACCAGACGAAGGATACTTGTGGTCTTCAGGGATCACTTACTCACTGAATGTGGCTAAATAAAGTCACCAAGCGAGCAGGAAGTATAAGAGGACAGAGGACAGAGATACAGGTTCAAGTCCTTTCACCTCCATTTACTGGTTTTGTAAGCACACGCGGCGGACTCTACCTGAAAGTGTATCGGTGAACACAGTGCTCTCCTCATGGCTTAGTTACCTTGCAAGATTTCTGGAAGCATAATGTAGGGAAGAGACATAGGCTATGTTGTTAACTGTTCTGGACAGAAGGATAGATGGGCAGACAAAAAGATGATTGATTCCTAGATAGATAGGTACACAGATGACAGATGGAAGACAGATAGATAGGTACATAGATTGTTAGATGATAGACATCATAGATAGATGATAGTAAGATAGATAGATAGATACATAGATACATTCATACATACATACATAGATACATAGATAGACAGACAGACCATTAGATAGATAGAAACAGATACATATCGATTGACACAAAGCTATTGTTCATAACCAGGAGTTGAATGGTGAATAACATAGCTAAACTACAAACAAAAAGGAAGAATGAAATCCAGTTTAAAAAGTGCAGTAAGCAGCCTTAAGAAGAAAACAAATACTACCATTTGCAATGACCTGGATGGAGCTAGACGGTAGTATGTTCAGAGAAATAGGCCAGGCGGAGAAAGACATGTACCAAGTGTTTTCACTCATGTGTGGAGTATAACAACAAAGAAAAACTGAAGGAAAAAAACAGCAGCAGACTCACAGAACCCGAGAGTTGACTAAAAGT
The DNA here is from genome assembly GCF_030020395.1 of Manis pentadactyla. Lineage (NCBI taxonomy): Eukaryota > Metazoa > Chordata > Mammalia > Pholidota > Manidae > Manis > Manis pentadactyla. The sequence continues at coordinate 239,631 of NW_026644623.1, forward strand.
TACCAAAGGGAAAAGGACTGGGCAGGGTGGGTCTGAAGGGACGGATAAGTGTGAGGAGAAAGAATGGGGGCATTAGTTTTAGCATGTATAATGCTTGGGGTCGAGGGGGCATGGGGAGTGCTGTACAACACAGAGAAGGCTAGTAGAGATCATGTAGCATCTTACTACTCACTGATGGACAGCGACTGTAACGGGGTCTGTTGGGAGGGACATGGTGAAGGGGTCTACAGCATCCAACTACGCAGATCGACAGCAACTGAAGACGTTTTACAGGGGTACTTGGTGAAGGGGGGAGCATAGTAAACATAATGTTCTTCAAGTGATTTTAGCTTAATGATAAAAAAAATTCTTTAAGTGCAATAAGTGCACAGCTCTGAATCATCAGAATAAAAGGTCAGGCAATGAGTGCAGCAAACAAAAGACACAGGGTTAAAAGAAGGGATGAAAACTCAAGACACCTACGTGCTTACTTACAGGAGACTCACTTGAGATCCAAGGACACAGACAAACTACAAGCCGAAGGTGTGTGGACAATTACGCTACACGAGTGAAACTGAAAAACAAACAAACAAACAAATGAATTCTGTTTGAGTCCCCTGATACAGTCAGAAGAAAATAGCCCTATCTGGCCTCCATGAATTATTTTTGTTTAGTTTCAGCCGTTCCCAGCCATTGATTTAGTGGTGCAGCAACATACTTCTCATTTTCTCTCTTCTCAACAACTGAGTTGCTGTAATAATAAGCATGTGGGCCTTTGAAATCAGTGGGTTTTATGATGTTCACGAATGTGAAGATCTAATAACTACCTAAAGAGGGAAGTTTGGACACTCAAATAAACACGTCACCCCACAATACACTCTTAGCTCCCAACTTCACCTCTCTTGAAATTGGTGTTCCTTTTGATTTGACACTCCGTCCTACCGGCGGTGATCACGCTGATGTCCTTCAAACATGGTGGTGAGCAAAGAACAAGTTTACTTTTCTCGTGACAACAGCCCCAGAGGAATGATACTTGTGGTCTTCAGGGAGCAATTAGTCAAAGAATGTGGCTAAATACAGACAGTAAGTTAGAAGGAGATGAAAGAGGACAGAGGATAGAGACACGGGTTCAAGTCCCGGCACAAAAATTTTCCGGTTTTGTAGGTACACGCGGCCGACTCGACCTGCAAGTGTCTAGGTGAATCAAGTGCTCTCTCTGCAGCCTAGATACTTTGCAGGATTTTTGGAAGCATAGTGTAGGAAAGTGATATAGGACATTTGGTTAACTGTTCTGTACACAAGGACAGATGGGCAGACAAATGATGATTGATTGATTGATTGATTGATAAATAGATAGACAAACAGATAGATAGATATAGGTACATATCGATTAACACAAAGCTACTGCTCATAACCAGGAGAGCAATGGTGAAAGCATATAGCGAAACTACAAACAAAAACGAAGAATGAAATCCAGTTTGAAATGTGCAGTAAGCAGCCATAAGAAGAAAACAAATCCTATCATTTGCAATAACGTGGATGGAGCTAGAGGGTATTATGCTCAGTCAAATATTCCAGGAGGAGAAATACATGCACCAAATGATTTCACTCATGTGTGGAGTATGATAACAAAGAAAAACTGAAGGAAAAGACAGCAGCAGACTCACAGAACCCGAGAGTGGACTAACAGTTACCAAAGAGAAAGGGACTGGGTTGGGTTTGTGGGAAGGGAGTAATAAGGGCGGGGAAAAAGAATGGGGGCATTACGATTAGCATGTATAGTGTGTAACTTGGGGGGTCATTTGTACGGCTGCATAACACAGAGAAGACATGTAGTGATTCTACAGCATCTTAGTACACGCTGACGGACAGGGACTGTAACTGGCTTTTGCCGGGGTCTTGGTGAAGGGTGTAGACTGGAAAACATAATGTTCTGCATGTGATTGTATATTAATGAGAACAAAAAGAATTTCAAAGTGCAGTAAGAGCACAGCTCTCATATATCAGAATAAAAGTACAGGCTTTGAGTGCTCCAATCAAAAGACCCAGTGTTAGAAGAACTGATGAAAACTCAAGACCTCCTACGTGCTCCCTTACTGGAGACTCACTTGAGATCCAAGGACACAGACAAACAACAAGCTGAAGGGGCGGGGACAGATTACCTATACAAGTGAAAATAAGAAACAAACAAACAAATGAATTCTGTTTGAGTCCCCAGAGAGAGTCAGTAGAAAATAGCCCTATCTAGCCACCGTGAATTCTTTTTGTTTGATTTCAGCAGTGCTCAGGCATAGATTTAGTGGTGCAGCAAGTTCCTTCTCATTTCCTCTCACCTCAACAAATGAATTGCTGTAATAATATGCGTCTGGGCTTTTAAAATCATTGCTTTTTATGATGTTCACGAATGTAAAGAAGTAATAACCACCTAAGGAGGGAAGTTTGGACCCTCAAATAAACACTTCACTCCACAACACACTCTTTGTTCCCAACTGCTCCTGTCCAGAAATAGGTGTTCCTTTATATTTGTCCCTGCACCTATCAGCAGTGATCACGCCGATGTCCCTCAAACATGGTGGTGTGCAAAGAACCAAGTACACTTTTCTTTTGACAACCGAACCAGACGAAGGATACTTGTGGTCTTCAGGGATCACTTACTCACTGAATGTGGCTAAATAAAGTCACCAAGCGAGCAGGAAGTATAAGAGGACAGAGGACAGAGATACAGGTTCAAGTCCTTTCACCTCCATTTACTGGTTTTGTAAGCACACGCGGCGGACTCTACCTGAAAGTGTATCGGTGAACACAGTGCTCTCCTCATGGCTTAGTTACCTTGCAAGATTTCTGGAACCATAATGTAGGGAAGAGACATAGGCTATGTTGTTAACTGTTCTGGACAGAAGGATAGATGGGCAGACAAAAAGATGATTGATTCCTAGATAGATAGGTACACAGATGACAGATGGAAGATAGATAGATAGGTACATAGATTGTTAGATGATAGACATCATAGATAGATGATAGTAAGATAGATAGATAGATACATAGATACATTCATACATACATACATAGATACATAGATAGACAGACAGACCATTAGATAGATAGAAACAGATACATATCGATTGACACAAAGCTATTGTTCATAACCAGGAGTTGAATGGTGAATAACATAGCTAAACTACAAACAAAAAGGAAGAATGAAATCCAGTTTAAAAAGTGCAGTAAGCAGCCTTAAGAAGAAAACAAATACTACCATTTGCAATGACCTGGATGGAGCTAGACGGTAGTTTGTTCAGAGAAATAGGCCAGGCGGAGAAAGACATGTACCAAGTGTTTTCACTCATGTGTGGAGTATAACAACAAAGAAAAACTGAAGGAAAAAAACAGCAGCAGACTCACAGAACCCGAGAGTTGACTAAAAGTTACCAAAGGGAAAAGGTCTGGGCAGGGTGGGTCTGAAGGGACGGATAAGTGTGAGGAGAAAGAATGGGGGCATTAGTTTTAGCATGTATAATGCTTGGGGTCGAGGGGGCATGGGGAGTGCTGTACAACACAGAGAAGGCTAGTAGAGATCATGTAGCATCTTACTACTCACTGATGGACAGCGACTGTAACGGGGTCTGTTGGGAGGGACATGGTGAAGGGGTCTACAGCATCCAACTACGCAGATCGACAGCAACTGAAGACGTTTTACAGGGGTACTTGGTGAAGGGGGGAGCATAGTAAACATAATGTTCTTCAAGTGATTTTAGCTTAATGATAAAAAAAATTCTTTAAGTGCAATAAGTGCACAGCTCTGAATCATCAGAATAAAAGGTCAGGCAATGAGTGCAGCAAACAAAAGACACAGGGTTAAAAGAAGGGATGAAAACTCAAGACACCTACGTGCTTACTTACAGGAGACTCACTTGAGATCCAAGGACACAGACAAACTACAAGCCGAAGGTGTGTGGACAATTACGCTACACGAGTGACACTGAAAAACAAACAAACAAACAAATGAATTCTGTTTGAGTCCCCTGATACAGTCAGAAGAAAATAGCCCTATCTGGCCTCCATGAATTCTTTTTGTTTAGTTTCAGCCGTTCCCAGCCATTGATTTAGTGGTGCAGCAACATACTTCTCATTTTCTCTCTTCTCAACAACTGAGTTGCTGTAATAATAAGCATGTGGGCCTTTGAAATCAGTGGGTTTTATGATGTTCACGAATGTGAAGATCTAATAACTACCTAAAGAGGGAAGTTTGGACACTCAAATAAACACGTCACCCCACAATACACTCTTAGCTCCCAACTTCACCTCTCTTGAAATTGGTGTTCCTTTTGATTTGACACTCCGTCCTATCGGCGGTGATCACGCTGATGTCCTTCAAACATGGTGGTGAGCAAAGAACAAGTTTACTTTTCTCGTGACAACAGCCCCAGAGGAATGATACTTGTGGTCTTCAGGGAGCAATTAGTCAAAGAATGTGGCTAAATACAGACAGTAAGTTAGAAGGACATGAAAGAGGACAGAGGATAGAGACACGGGTTCAAGTCCCGGCACAAAAATTTTCCGGTTTTGTAGGTACACGCGGCCGACTCGACCTGCAAGTGTCTAGGTGAATCAAGTGCTCTCTCTACAGCCTAGATACTTTGCAGGATTTTTGGAAGCATAGTGTAGGAAAGTGATATAGGACATTTGGTTAACTGTTCTGTACACAAGGACAGATGGGCAGACAAATGATGATTGATTGATTGATTGATTGATAAATAGATAGACAAACAGATAGATAGATATAGGTACATATCGATTAACACAAAGCTACTGCTCATAACCAGGAGAGCAATGGTGAAAGCACATAGCGAAACTACAAACAAAAAAGAAGAATGAAATCCAGTTTGAAATGTGCAGTAAGCAGCCATAAGAAGAAAACAAATCCTATCATTTGCAATAACGTGGATGGAGCTAGAGGGTATTATGCTCAGTCAAATATTCCAGGAGGAGAAATACATGTACCAAATGATTTCACTCATGTGTGGAGTATGATAACAAAGAAAAACTGAAGGAAAAGACAGCAGCAGACTCACAGAACCCGAGAGTGGACTAACAGTTACCAAAGAGAAAGGGACTGGGTTGGGTTTGTGGGAAGGGAGTAATAAGGGCGGGGAAAAAGAATGGGGGCATTACGATTAGCATGTATAGTGTGTAACTTGGGGGGTCATTTGTACGGCTGCATAACACAGAGAAGACATGTAGTGATTCTACAGCATCTTAGTACACGCTGACGGACAGGGACTGTAACTGGCTTTTGCCGGGGTCTTGGTGAAGGGTGTAGACTGGAAAACATAATGTTCTGCATGTGATTGTATATTAATGAGAACAAAAAGAATTTCAAAGTGCAGTAAGAGCACAGCTCTCATATATCAGAATAAAAGTACAGGCTTTGAGTGCTCCAATCAAAAGTCCCAGTGTTAGAAGAACTGATGAAAACTCAAGACCTCCTACGTGCTCCCTTACTGGAGACTCACTTGAGATCCAAGGACACAGACAAACAACAAGCTGAAGGGGCGGGGACAGATTACCTATACAAGTGAAAATAAGAAACAAACAAACAAATGAATTCTGTTTGAGTCCCCAGAGAGAGTCAGTAGAAAATAGCCCTATCTAGCCACCGTGAATTCTTTTTGTTTGATTTCAGCAGTGCTCAGGCATAGATTTAGTGGTGCAGCAAGTTCCTTCTCATTTCCTCTCACCTCAACAAATGAATTGCTGTAATAATATGCGTCTGGGCTTTTAAAATCATTGCTTTTTATGATGTTCACGAATGTAAAGAAGTAATAACCACCTAAGGAGGGAAGTTTGGACCCTCAAATAAACACTTCACTCCACAACACACTCTTTGTTCCCAACTGCTCCTGTCCAGAAATAGGTGTTCCTTTATATTTGTCCCTGCACCTATCAGCAGTGATCACGCCGATGTCCCTCAAACATGGTGGTGTGCAAAGAACCAAGTACACTTTTCTTTCGACAACCGAACCAGACGAAGGATACTTGTGGTCTTCAGGGATCACTTACTCACTGAATGTGGCTAAATAAAGTCACCAAGCGAGCAGGAAGTATAAGAGGACAGAGGACAGAGATACAGGTTCAAGTCCTTTCACCTCCATTTACTGGTTTTGTAAGCACACGCGGCGGACTCTACCTGAAAGTGTATCGGTGAACACAGTGCTCTCCTCATGGCTTAGTTACCTTGCAAGATTTCTGGAAGCATAATGTAGGGAAGAGACATAGGCTATGTTGTTAACTGTTCTGGACAGAAGGATAGATGGGCAGACAAAAAGATGATTGATTCCTAGATAGATAGGTACACAGATGACAGATGGAAGATAGATAGATAGGTACATAGATTGATAGATGATAGACATCATAGATAGATGATAGTAAGATAGATAGATAGATACATAGATACATTCATACATACATACATAGATACATAGAGAGACAGACAGACCATTAGATAGATAGAAACAGATACATATCGATTGACACAAAGCTATTGTTCATAACCAGGAGTTGAATGGTGAATAACATAGCTAAACTACAAACAAAAAGGAAGAATGAAATCCAGTTTAAAAAGTGCAGTAAGCAGCCTTAAGAAGAAAACAAATACTACCATTTGCAATGACCTGGATGGAGCTAGACGGTAGTATGTTCAGAGAAATAGGCCAGGCGGAGAAAGACATGTACCAAGTGTTTTCACTCATGTGTGGAGTATAACAACAAAGAAAAACTGAAGGAAAAAAACAGCAGCAGACTCACAGAACCCGAGAGTTGACTAAAAGTTACCAAAGGGAAAAGGACTGGGCAGGGTGGGTCTGAAGGGACGGATAAGTGTGAGGAGAAAGAATGGGGGCATTAGTTTTAGCATGTATAATGCTTGGGGTCGAGGGGGCATGGGGAGTGCTGTACAACACAGAGAAGGCTAGTAGAGATCATGTAGCATCTTACTACTCACTGATGGACAGCGACTGTAACGGGGTCTGTTGGGAGGGACATGGTGAAGGGGTCTACAGCATCCAACTACGCAGATCGACAGCAACTGAAGACGTTTTACAGGGGTACTTGGTGAAGGGGGGAGCATAGTAAACATAATGTTCTTCAAGTGATTTTAGCTTAATGATAAAAAAAATTCTTTAAGTGCAATAAGTGCACAGCTCTGAATCATCAGAATAAAAGGTCAGGCAATGAGTGCAGCAAACAAAAGACACAGGGTTAAAAGAAGGGATGAAAACTCAAGACACCTACGTGCTTACTTACAGGAGACTCACTTGAGATCCAAGGACACAGACAAACTACAAGCCGAAGGTGTGTGGACAATTACGCTACACGAGTGAAACTGAAAAACAAACAAACAAACAAATGAATTCTGTTTGAGTCCCCTGATACAGTCAGAAGAAAATAGCCCTATCTGGCCTCCATGAATTCTTTTTGTTTAGTTTCAGCCGTTCCCAGCCATTGATTTAGTGGTGCAGCAACATACTTCTCATTTTCTCTCTTCTCAACAACTGAGTTGCTGTAATAATAAGCATGTGGGCCTTTGAAATCAGTGGGTTTTATGATGTTCACGAATGTGAAGATCTAATAACTACCTAAAGAGGGAAGTTTGGACACTCAAATAAACACGTCACCCCACAATACACTCTTAGCTCCCAACTTCACCTCTCTTGAAATTGGTGTTCCTTTTGATTTGACACTCCGTCCTATCGGCGGTGATCACGCTGATGTCCTTCAAACATGGTGGTGAGCAAAGAACAAGTTTACTTTTCTCGTGACAACAGCCCCAGAGGAATGATACTTGTGGTCTTCAGGGAGCAATTAGTCAAAGAATGTGGCTAAATACAGACAGTAAGTTAGAAGGACATGGAAGAGGACAGAGGATAGAGACACGGGTTCAAGTCCCGGCACAAAAATTTTCCGGTTTTGTAGGTACACGCGGCCGACTCGACCTGCAAGTGTCTAGGTGAATCAAGTGCTCTCTCTACAGCCTAGATACTTTGCAGGATTTTTGGAAGCATAGTGTAGGAAAGTGATATAGGACATTTGGTTAACTGTTCTGTACACAAGGACAGATGGGCAGACAAATGATGATTGATTGATTGATTGATTGATAAATAGATAGACAAACAGATAGATAGATATAGGTACATATCGATTAACACAAAGCTACTGCTCATAACCAGGAGAGCAATGGTGAAAGCACATAGCGAAACTACAAACAAAAACGAAGAATGAAATCCAGTTTGAAATGTGCAGTAAGCAGCCATAAGAAGAAAACAAATCCTATCATTTGCAATAACGTGGATGGAGCTAGAGGGTATTATGCTCAGTCAAATATTCCAGGAGGAGAAATACATGTACCAAATGATTTCACTCATGTGTGGAGTATGATAACAAAGAAAAACTGAAGGAAAAGACAGCAGCAGACTCACAGAACCCGAGAGTGGACTAACAGTTACCAAAGAGAAAGGGACTGGGTTGGGTTTGTGGGAAGGGAGTAATAAGGGCGGGGAAAAAGAATGGGGGCATTACGATTAGCATGTATAGTGTGTAACTTGGGGGGTCATTTGTACGGCTGCATAACACAGAGAAGACATGTAGTGATTCTACAGCATCTTAGTACACGCTGACGGACAGGGACTGTAACTGGCTTTTGCCGGGGTCTTGGTGAAGGGTGTAGACTGGAAAACATAATGTTCTGCATGTGATTGTATATTAATGAGAACAAAAAGAATTTCAAAGTGCAGTAAGAGCACAGCTCTCATATATCAGAATAAAAGTACAGGCTTTGAGTGCTCCAATCAAAAGACCCAGTGTTAGAAGAACTGATGAAAACTCAAGACCTCCTACGTGCTCCCTTACTGGAGACTCACTTGAGATCCAAGGACACAGACAAACAACAAGCTGAAGGGGCGGGGACAGATTACCTATACAAGTGAAAATAAGAAACAAACAAACAAATGAATTCTGTTTGAGTCCCCAGAGAGAGTCAGTAGAAAATAGCCCTATCTAGCCACCGTGAATTCTTTTTGTTTGATTTCAGCAGTGCTCAGGCATAGATTTAGTGGTGCAGCAAGTTCCTTCTCATTTCCTCTCACCTCAACAAATGAATTGCTGTAATAATATGCGTCTGGGCTTTTAAAATCATTGCTTTTTATGATGTTCACGAATGTAAAGAAGTAATAACCACCTAAGGAGGGAAGTTTGGACCCTCAAATAAACACTTCACTCCACAACACACTCTTTGTTCCCAACTGCTCCTGTCCAGAAATAGGTGTTCCTTTATATTTGTCCCTGCACCTATCAGCAGTGATCACGCCGATGTCCCTCAAACATGGTGGTGTGCAAAGAACCAAGTACACTTTTCTTTCGACAACCGAACCAGACGAAGGATACTTGTGGTCTTCAGGGATCACTTACTCACTGAATGTGGCTAAATAAAGTCACCAAGCGAGCAGGAAGTATAAGAGGACAGAGGACAGAGATACAGGTTCAAGTCCTTTCACCTCCATTTACTGGTTTTGTAAGCACACGCGGCGGACTCTACCTGAAAGTGTATCGGTGAACACAGTGCTCTCCTCATGGCTTAGTTACCTTGCAAGATTTCTGGAAGCATAATGTAGGGAAGAGACATAGGCTATGTTGTTAACTGTTCTGGACAGAAGGATAGATGGGCAGACAAAAAGATGATTGATTCCTAGATAGATAGGTACACAGATGACAGATGGAAGATAGATAGATAGGTACATAGATTGATAGATGATAGACATCATAGATAGATGATAGTAAGATAGATAGATAGATACATAGATACATTCATACATACATACATAGATACATAGATAGACAGACAGACCATTAGATAGATAGAAACAGATACATATCGATTGACACAAAGCTATTGTTCATAACCAGGAGTTGAATGGTGAATAACATAGCTAAACTACAAACAAAAAGGAAGAATGAAATCCAGTTTAAAAAGTGCAGTAAGCAGCCTTAAGAAGAAAACAAATACTACCATTTGCAATGACCTGGATGGAGCTAGACGGTAGTATGTTCAGAGAAATAGGCCAGGCGGAGAAAGACATGTACCAAGTGTTTTCACTCATGTGTGGAGTATAACAACAAAGAAAAACTGAAGGAAAAAAACAGCAGCAGACTCACAGAACCCGAGAGTTGACTAAAAGTTACCAAAGGGAAAAGGACTGGGCAGGGTGGGTCTGAAGGGACGGATAAGTGTGAGGAGAAAGAATGGGGGCATTAGTTTTAGCATGTATAATGCTTGGGGTCGAGGGGGCATGGGGAGTGCTGTACAACACAGAGAAGGCTAGTAGAGATCATGTAGCATCTTACTACTCACTGATGGACAGCGACTGTAACGGGGTCTGTTGGGAGGGACATGGTGAAGGGGTCTACAGCATCCAACTACGCAGATCGACAGCAACTGAAGACGTTTTACAGGGGTACTTGGTGAAGGGGGGAGCATAGTAAACATAATGTTCTTCAAGTGATTTTAGCTTAATGATAAAAAAAATTCTTTAAGTGCAATAAGTGCACAGCTCTGAATCATCAGAATAAAAGGTCAGGCAATGAGTGCAGCAAACAAAAGACACAGGGTTAAAAGAAGGGATGAAAACTCAAGACACCTACGTGCTTACTTACAGGAGACTCACTTGAGATCCAAGGACACAGACAAACTACAAGCCGAAGGTGTGTGGACAATTACGCTACACGAGTGAAACTGAAAAACAAACAAACAAACAAATGAATTCTGTTTGAGTCCCCTGATACAGTCAGAAGAAAATAGCCCTATCTGGCCTCCATGAATTCTTTTTGTTTAGTTTCAGCCGTTCCCAGCCATTGATTTAGTGGTGCAGCAACATACTTCTCATTTTCTCTCTTCTCAACAACTGAGTTGCTGTAATAATAAGCATGTGGGCCTTTGAAATCAGTGGGTTTTATGATGTTCACGAATGTGAAGATCTAATAACTACCTAAAGAGGGAAGTTTGGACACTCAAATAAACACGTCACCCCACAATACACTCTTAGCTCCCAACTTCACCTCTCTTGAAATTGGTGTTCCTTTTGATTTGACACTCCGTCCTATCGGCGGTGATCACGCTGATGTCCTTCAAACATGGTGGTGAGCAAAGAACAAGTTTACTTTTCTCGTGACAACAGCCCCAGAGGAATGATACTTGTGGTCTTCAGGGAGCAATTAGTCAAAGAATGTGGCTAAATACAGACAGTAAGTTAGAAGGACATGGAAGAGGACAGAGGATAGAGACACGGGTTCAAGTCCCGGCACAAAAATTTTCCGGTTTTGTAGGTACACGCGGCCGACTCGACCTGCAAGTGTCTAGGTGAATCAAGTGCTCTCTCTACAGCCTAGATACTTTGCAGGATTTTTGGAAGCATAGTGTAGGAAAGTGATATAGGACATTTGGTTAACTGTTCTGTACACAAGGACAGATGGGCAGACAAATGATGATTGATTGATTGATTGATTGATAAATAGATAGACAAACAGATAGATAGATATAGGTACATATCGATTAACACAAAGCTACTGCTCATAACCAGGAGAGCAATGGTGAAAGCACATAGCGAAACTACAAACAAAAAAGAAGAATGAAATCCAGTTTGAAATGTGCAGTAAGCAGCCATAAGAAGAAAACAAATCCTATCATTTGCAATAACGTGGATGGAGCTAGAGGGTATTATGCTCAGTCAAATATTCCAGGAGGAGAAATACATGTACCAAATGATTTCACTCATGTGTGGAGTATGATAACAAAGAAAAACTGAAGGAAAAGACAGCAGCAGACTCACAGAACCCGAGAGTGGACTAACAGTTACCAAAGAGAAAGGGACTGGGTTGGGTTTGTGGGAAGGGAGTAATAAGGGCGGGGAAAAAGAATGGGGGCATTACGATTAGCATGTATAGTGTGTAACTTGGGGGGTCATTTGTACGGCTGCATAACACAGAGAAGACATGTAGTGATTCTACAGCATCTTAGTACACGCTGACGGACAGGGACTGTAACTGGCTTTTGCCGGGGTCTTGGTGAAGGGTGTAGACTGGAAAACATAATGTTCTGCATGTGATTGTATATTAATGAGAACAAAAAGAATTTCAAAGTGCAGTAAGAGCACAGCTCTCATATATCAGAATAAAAGTACAGGCTTTGAGTGCTCCAATCAAAAGACCCAGTGTTAGAAGAACTGATGAAAACTCAAGACCTCCTACGTGCTCCCTTACTGGAGACTCACTTGAGATCCAAGGACACAGACAAACAACAAGCTGAAGGGGCGGGGACAGATTACCTATACAAGTGAAAATAAGAAACAAACAAACAAATGAATTCTGTTTGAGTCCCCAGAGAGAGTCAGTAGAAAATAGCCCTATCTAGCCACCGTGAATTCTTTTTGTTTGATTTCAGCAGTGCTCAGGCATAGATTTAGTGGTGCAGCAAGTTCCTTCTCATTTCCTCTCACCTCAACAAATGAATTGCTGTAATAATATGCGTCTGGGCTTTTAAAATCATTGCTTTTTATGATGTTCACGAATGTAAAGAAGTAATAACCACCTAAGGAGGGAAGTTTGGACCCTCAAATAAACACTTCACTCCACAACACACTCTTTGTTCCCAACTGCTCCTGTCCAGAAATAGGTGTTCCTTTATATTTGTCCCTGCACCTATCAGCAGTGATCACGCCGATGTCCCTCAAACATGGTGGTGTGCAAAGAACCAAGTACACTTTTCTTTCGACAACCGAACCAGACGAAGGATACTTGTGGTCTTCAGGGATCACTTACTCACTGAATGTGGCTAAATAAAGTCACCAAGCGAGCAGGAAGTATAAGAGGACAGAGGACAGAGATACAGGTTCAAGTCCTTTCACCTCCATTTACTGGTTTTGTAAGCACACGCGGCGGACTCTACCTGAAAGTGTATCGGTGAACACAGTGCTCTCCTCATGGCTTAGTTACCTTGCAAGATTTCTGGAAGCATAATGTAGGGAAGAGACATAGGCTATGTTGTTAACTGTTCTGGACAGAAGGATAGATGGGCAGACAAAAAGATGATTGATTCCTAGATAGATAGGTACACAGATGACAGATGGAAGATAGATAGATAGGTACATAGATTGTTAGATGATAGACATCATAGATAGATGATAGTAAGATAGATAGATAGATACATAGATACATTCATACATACATACATAGATACATAGATAGACAGACAGACCATTAGATAGATAGAAACAGATACATATCGATTGACACAAAGCTATTGTTCATAACCAGGAGTTGAATGGTGAATAACATAGCTAAACTACAAACAAAAAGGAAGAATGAAATCCAGTTTAAAAAGTGCAGTAAGCAGCCTTAAGAAGAAAACAAATACTACCATTTGCAATGACCTGGATGGAGCTAGACGGTAGTATGTTCAGAGAAATAGGCCAGGCGGAGAAAGACATGTACCAAGTGTTTTCACTCATGTGTGGAGTATAACAACAAAGAAAAACTGAAGGAAAAAAACAGCAGCAGACTCACAGAACCCGAGAGTTGACTAAAAGTTACCAAAGGGAAAAGGACTGGGCAGGGTGGGTCTGAAGGGACGGATAAGTGTGAGGAGAAAGAATGGGGGCATTAGTTTTAGCATGTATAATGCTTGGGGTCGAGGGGGCATGGGGAGTGCTGTACAACACAGAGAAGGCTAGTAGAGATCATGTAGCATCTTACTACTCACTGATGGACAGCGACTGTAACGGGGTCTGTTGGGAGGGACATGGTGAAGGGGTCTACAGCATCCAACTACGCAGATTGACAGCAACTGAAGACGTTTTACAGGGGTACTTGGTGAAGGGGGGAGCATAGTAAACATAATGTTCTTCAAGTGATTTTAGCTTAATGATAAAAAAAATTCTTTAAGTGCAATAAGTGCACAGCTCTGAATCATCAGAATAAAAGGTCAGGCAATGAGTGCAGCAAACAAAAGACACAGGGTTAAGAGAAGGGATGAAAACTCAAGACACCTACGTGCTTACTTACAGGAGACTCACTTGAGATCCAAGGACACAGACAAACTACAAGCCGAAGGTGTGTGGACAATTACGCTACACGAGTGAAACTGAAAAACAAACAAACAAACAAATGAATTCTGTTTGAGTCCCCTGATACAGTCAGAAGAAAATAGCCCTATCTGGCCTCCATGAATTATTTTTGTTTAGTTTCAGCCGTTCCCAGCCATTGATTTAGTGGTGCAGCAACATACTTCTCATTTTCTCTCTTCTCAACAACTGAGTTGCTGTAATAATAAGCATGTGGGCCTTTGAAATCAGTGGGTTTTATGATGTTCACGAATGTGAAGATCTAATAACTACCTAAAGAGGGAAGTTTGGACACTCAAATAAACACGTCACCCCACAATACACTCTTAGCTCCCAACTTCACCTCTCTTGAAATTGGTGTTCCTTTTGATTTGACACTCCGTCCTACCGGCGGTGATCACGCTGATGTCCTTCAAACATGGTGGTGAGCAAAGAACAAGTTTACTTTTCTCGTGACAACAGCCCCAGAGGAATGATACTTGTGGTCTTCAGGGAGCAATTAGTCAAAGAATGTGGCTAAATACAGACAGTAAGTTAGAAGGACATGAAAGAGGACAGAGGATAGAGACACGGGTTCAAGTCCCGGCACAAAAATTTTCCGGTTTTGTAGGTACACGCGGCCGACTCGACCTGCAAGTGTCTAGGTGAATCAAGTGCTCTCTCTACAGCCTAGATACTTTGCAGGATTTTTGGAAGCATAGTGTAGGAAAGTGATATAGGACATATGGTTAACTGTTCTGTACACAAGGACAGATGGGCAGACAAATGATGATTGATTGATTGATTGATTGATAAATAGATAGACAAACAGATAGATAGATATAGGTACATATCGATTAACACAAAGCTACTTCTCATAACCAGGAGAGCAATGGTGAAAGCACATAGCGAAACTACAAACAAAAAAGAAGAATGAAATCCAGTTTGAAATGTGCAGTAAGCAGCCATAAGAAGAAAACAAATCCTATCATTTGCAATAACGTGGATGGAGCTAGAGGGTATTATGCTCAGTCAAATATTCCAGGAGGAGAAATACATGTACCAAATGATTTCACTCATGTGTGGAGTATGATAACAAAGAAAAACTGAAGGAAAAGACAGCAGCAGACTCACAGAACCCGAGAGTGGACTAACAGTTACCAAAGAGAAAGGGACTGGGTTGGGTTTGTGGGAAGGGAGTAATAAGGGCGGGGAAAAAGAATGGGGGCATTACGATTAGCATGTATAGTGTGTAACTTGGGGGGTCATTTGTACGGCTGCATAACACAGAGAAGACATGTAGTGATTCTACAGCATCTTAGTACACGCTGACGGACAGGGACTGTAACTGGCTTTTGCCGGGGTCTTGGTGAAGGGTGTAGACTGGAAAACATAATGTTCTGCATGTGATTGTATATTAATGAGAACAAAAAGAATTTCAAAGTGAAGTAAGAGCACAGCTCTCATATATCAGAATAAAAGTACAGGCTTTGAGTGCTCCAATCAAAAGACCCAGTGTTAGAAGAACTGATGAAAACTCAAGACCTCCTATGTGCTCCCTTACTGGAGACTCACTTGAGATCCAAGGACACAGACAAACAACAAGCTGAAGGGGCGGGGACAGATTACCTATACAAGTGAAAATAAGAAACAAACAAACAAATGAATTCTGTTTGAGTCCCCAGAGAGAGTCAGTAGAAAATAGCCCTATCTAGCCACCGTGAATTCTTTTTGTTTGATTTCAGCAGTGCTCAGGCATAGATTTAGTGGTGCAGCAAGTTCCTTCTCATTTCCTCTCACCTCAACAAATGAATTGCTGTAATAATATGCGTCTGGGCTTTTAAAATCATTGCTTTTTATGATGTTCACGAATGTAAAGAAGTAATAACCACCTAAGGAGGGAAGTTTGGACCCTCAAATAAACACTTCACTCCACAACACACTCTTTGTTCCCAACTGCTCCTGTCCAGAAATAGGTGTTCCTTTATATTTGTCCCTGCACCTATCAGCAGTGATCACGCCGATGTCCCTCAAACATGGTGGTGTGCAAAGAACCAAGTACACTTTTCTTTCGACAACCGAACCAGACGAAGGATACTTGTGGTCTTCAGGGATCACTTACTCACTGAATGTGGCTAAATAAAGTCACCAAGCGAGCAGGAAGTATAAGAGGACAGAGGACAGAGATACAGGTTCAAGTCCTTTCACCTCCATTTACTGGTTTTGTAAGCACACGCGGCGGACTCTACCTGAAAGTGTATCGGTGAACACAGTGCTCTCCTCATGGCTTAGTTACCTTGCAAGATTTCTGGAAGCATAATGTAGGGAAGAGACATAGGCTATGTTGTTAACTGTTCTGGACAGAAGGATAGATGGGCAGACAAAAAGATGATTGATTCCTAGATAGATAGGTACACAGATGACAGATGGAAGATAGATAGATAGGTACATAGATTGATAGATGATAGACATCATAGATAGATGATAGTAAGATAGATAGATAGATACATAGATACATTCATACATACATACATAGATACATAGAGAGACAGACAGACCATTAGATAGATAGAAACAGATACATATCGATTGACACAAAGCTATTGTTCATAACCAGGAGTTGAATGGTGAATAACATAGCTAAACTACAAACAAAAAGGAAGAATGAAATCCAGTTTAAAAAGTGCAGTAAGCAGCCTTAAGAAGAAAACAAATACTACCATTTGCAATGACCTGGATGGAGCTAGACGGTAGTATGTTCAGAGAAATAGGCCAGGCGGAGAAAGACATGTACCAAGTGTTTTCACTCATGTGTGGAGTATAACAACAAAGAAAAACTGAAGGAAAAAAACAGCAGCAGACTCACAGAACCCGAGAGTTGACTAAAAGTTACCAAAGGGAAAAGGACTGGGCAGGGTGGGTCTGAAGGGACGGATAAGTGTGAGGAGAAAGAATGGGGGCATTAGTTTTAGCATGTATAATGCTTGGGGTCGAGGGGGCATGGGGAGTGCTGTACAACACAGAGAAGGCTAGTAGAGATCATGTAGCATCTTACTACTCACTGATGGACAGCGACTGTAACAGGGTCTGTTGGGAGGGACATGGTGAAGGGGTCTACAGCATCCAACTACGCAGATCGACAGCAACTGAAGACGTTTTACAGGGGTACTTGGTGAAGGGGGGAGCATAGTAAACATAATGTTCTTCACGTGATTGTAGATTAATGATAAAAAATATTCTTTAAGTGCAATAAGTGCACAGCTCTGAATCATCAGAATAAAAGGTCAGGCACTGAGTGCTGCAAACAAAAGACACAGGGATAAAAGAAGGGATGAAAACTCAAGACACCTACGTGCTTACTTACAGGAGACTCACTTGAGATCCAAGGACACAGACAAACTACAAGCCGAAGGTGTGTGGACAATTACGCTACACGAGTGAAACTGAAAAACAAACAAACAAACAAATGAATTCTGTTTGAGTCCCCTGATACAGTCAGAAGAAAATAGCCCTATCTGGCCTCCATGAATTCTTTTTGTTTAGTTTCAGCCGTTCCCAGCCATTGATTTAGTGGTGCAGCAACATACTTCTCATTTTCTCTCTTCTCAACAACTGAGTTGCTGTAATAATAAGCATGTGGGCCTTTGAAATCAGTGGGTTTTATGATGTTCACGAATGTGAAGATCTAATAACTACCTAAAGAGGGAAGTTTGGACACTCAAATAAACACGTCACCCCACAATACACTCTTAGCTCCCAACTTCACCTCTCTTGAAATTGGTGTTCCTTTTGATTTGACACTCCATCCTACCGGCGGTGATCACGCTGATGTCCTTCAAACATGGTGGTGAGCAAAGAACAAGTTTACTTTTCTCGTGACAACAGCCCCAGAGGAATGATACTTGTGGTCTTCAGGGAGCAATTAGTCAAAGAATGTGGCTAAATACAGACAGTAAGTTAGAAGGACATGAAAGAGGACAGAGGATAGAGACACGGGTTCAAGTCCCGGCACAAAAATTTTCCGGTTTTGTAGGTACACGCGGCCGACTCGACCTGCAAGTGTCTAGGTGAATCAAGTGCTCTCTCTACAGCCTAGATACTTTGCAGGATTTTTGGAAGCATAGTGTAGGAAAGTGATATAGGACATTTGGTTAACTGTTCTGTACACAAGGACAGATGGGCAGACAAATGATGATTGATTGATTGATTGATTGATAAATAGATAGACAAACAGATAGATAGATATAGGTACATATCGATTAACACAAAGCTACTGCTCATAACCAGGAGAGCAATGGTGAAAGCACATAGCGAAACTACAAACAAAAAAGAAGAATGAAATCCAGTTTGAAATGTGCAGTAAGCAGCCATAAGAAGAAAACAAATCCTATCATTTGCAATAACGTGGATGGAGCTAGAGGGTATTATGCTCAGTCAAATATTCCAGGAGGAGAAATACATGTACCAAATGATTTCACTCATGTGTGGAGTATGATAACAAAGAAAAACTGAAGGAAAAGACAGCAGCAGACTCACAGAACCCGAGAGTGGACTAACAGTTACCAAAGAGAAAGGGACTGGGTTGGGTTTGTGGGAAGGGAGTAATAAGGGCGGGGAAAAAGAATGGGGGCATTACGATTAGCATGTATAGTGTGTAACTTGGGGGGTCATTTGTACGGCTGCATAACACAGAGAAGACATGTAGTGATTCTACAGCATCTTAGTACACGCTGACGGACAGGGACTGTAACTGGCTTTTGCCGGGGTCTTGGTGAAGGGTGTAGACTGGAAAACATAATGTTCTGCATGTGATTGTATATTAATGAGAACAAAAAGAATTTCAAAGTGCAGTAAGAGCACAGCTCTCATATATCAGAATAAAAGTACAGGCTTTGAGTGCTCCAATCAAAAGTCCCAGTGTTAGAAGAACTGATGAAAACTCAAGACCTCCTACGTGCTCCCTTACTGGAGACTCACTTGAGATCCAAGGACACAGACAAACAACAAGCTGAAGGGGCGGGGACAGATTACCTATACAAGTGAAAATAAGAAACAAACAAACAAATGAATTCTGTTTGAGTCCCCAGAGAGAGTCAGTAGAAAATAGCCCTATCTAGCCACCGTGAATTCTTTTTGTTTGATTTCAGCAGTGCTCAGGCATAGATTTAGTGGTGCAGCAAGTTCCTTCTCATTTCCTCTCACCTCAACAAATGAATTGCTGTAATAATATGCGTCTGGGCTTTTAAAATCATTGCTTTTTATGATGTTCACGAATGTAAAGAAGTAATAACCACCTAAGGAGGGAAGTTTGGACCCTCAAATAAACACTTCACTCCACAACACACTCTTTGTTCCCAACTGCTCCTGTCCAGAAATAGGTGTTCCTTTATATTTGTCCCTGCACCTATCAGCAGTGATCACGCCGATGTCCCTCAAACATGGTGGTGTGCAAAGAACCAAGTACACTTTTCTTTCGACAACCGAACCAGACGAAGGATACTTGTGGTCTTCAGGGATCACTTACTCACTGAATGTGGCTAAATAAAGTCACCAAGCGAGCAGGAAGTATAAGAGGACAGAGGACAGAGATACAGGTTCAAGTCCTTTCACCTCCATTTACTGGTTTTGTAAGCACACGCGGCGGACTCTACCTGAAAGTGTATCGGTGAACACAGTGCTCTCCTCATGGCTTAGTTACCTTGCAAGATTTCTGGAAGCATAATGTAGGGAAGAGACATAGGCTATGTTGTTAACTGTTCTGGACAGAAGGATAGATGGGCAGACAAAAAGATGATTGATTCCTAGATAGATAGGTACACAGATGACAGATGGAAGATAGATAGATAGGTACATAGATTGATAGATGATAGACATCATAGATAGATGATAGTAAGATAGATAGATAGATACATAGATACATTCATACATACATACATAGATACATAGATAGACAGACAGACCATTAGATAGATAGAAACAGATACATATCGATTGACACAAAGCTATTGTTCATAACCAGGAGTTGAATGGTGAATAACATAGCTAAACTACAAACAAAAAGGAAGAATGAAATCCAGTTTAAAAAGTGCAGTAAGCAGCCTTAAGAAGAAAACAAATACTACCATTTGCAATGACCTGGATGGAGCTAGACGGTAGTATGTTCAGAGAAATAGGCCAGGCGGAGAAAGACATGTACCAAGTGTTTTCACTCATGTGTGGAGTATAACAACAAAGAAAAACTGAAGGAAAAAAACAGCAGCAGACTCACAGAACCCGAGAGTTGACTAAAAGTTACCAAAGGGAAAAGGACTGGGCAGGGTGGGTCTGAAGGGACGGATAAGTGTGAGGAGAAAGAATGGGGGCATTAGTTTTAGCATGTATAATGCTTGGGGTCGAGGGGGCATGGGGAGTGCTGTACAACACAGAGAAGGCTAGTAGAGATCATGTAGCATCTTACTACTCACTGATGGACAGCGACTGTAACGGGGTCTGTTGGGAGGGACATGGTGAAGGGGTCTACAGCATCCAACTACGCAGATCGACAGCAACTGAAGACGTTTTACAGGGGTACTTGGTGAAGGGGGGAGCATAGTAAACATAATGTTCTTCAAGTGATTTTAGCTTAATGATAAAAAAAATTCTTTAAGTGCAATAAGTGCACAGCTCTGAATCATCAGAATAAAAGGTCAGGCAATGAGTGCAGCAAACAAAAGACACAGGGTTAAAAGAAGGGATGAAAACTCAAGACACCTACGTGCTTACTTACAGGAGACTCACTTGAGATCCAAGGACACAGACAAACTACAAGCCGAAGGTGTGTGGACAATTACGCTACACGAGTGAAACTGAAAAACAAACAAACAAACAAATGAATTCTGTTTGAGTCCCCTGATACAGTCAGAAGAAAATAGCCCTATCTGGCCTCCATGAATTCTTTTTGTTTAGTTTCAGCCGTTCCCAGCCATTGATTTAGTGGTGCAGCAACATACTTCTCATTTTCTCTCTTCTCAACAACTGAGTTGCTGTAATAATAAGCATGTGGGCCTTTGAAATCAGTGGGTTTTATGATGTTCACGAATGTGAAGATCTAATAACTACCTAAAGAGGGAAGTTTGGACACTCAAATAAACACGTCACCCCACAATACACTCTTAGCTCCCAACTTCACCTCTCTTGAAATTGGTGTTCCTTTTGATTTGACACTCCGTCCTATCGGCGGTGATCACGCTGATGTCCTTCAAACATGGTGGTGAGCAAAGAACAAGTTTACTTTTCTCGTGACAACAGCCCCAGAGGAATGATACTTGTGGTCTTCAGGGAGCAATTAGTCAAAGAATGTGGCTAAATACAGACAGTAAGTTAGAAGGACATGGAAGAGGACAGAGGATAGAGACACGGGTTCAAGTCCCGGCACAAAAATTTTCCGGTTTTGTAGGTACACGCGGCCGACTCGACCTGCAAGTGTCTAGGTGAATCAAGTGCTCTCTCTACAGCCTAGATACTTTGCAGGATTTTTGGAAGCATAGTGTAGGAAAGTGATATAGGACATTTGGTTAACTGTTCTGTACACAAGGACAGATGGGCAGACAAATGATGATTGATTGATTGATTGATTGATAAATAGATAGACAAACAGATAGATAGATATAGGTACATATCGATTAACACAAAGCTACTGCTCATAACCAGGAGAGCAATGGTGAAAGCACATAGCGAAACTACAAACAAAAACGAAGAATGAAATCCAGTTTGAAATGTGCAGTAAGCAGCCATAAGAAGAAAACAAATCCTATCATTTGCAATAACGTGGATGGAGCTAGAGGGTATTATGCTCAGTCAAATATTCCAGGAGGAGAAATACATGTACCAAATGATTTCACTCATGTGTGGAGTATGATAACAAAGAAAAACTGAAGGAAAAGACAGCAGCAGACTCACAGAACCCGAGAGTGGACTAACAGTTACCAAAGAGAAAGGGACTGGGTTGGGTTTGTGGGAAGGGAGTAATAAGGGCGGGGAAAAAGAATGGGGGCATTACGATTAGCATGTATAGTGTGTAACTTGGGGGGTCATTTGTACGGCTGCATAACACAGAGAAGACATGTAGTGATTCTACAGCATCTTAGTACACGCTGACGGACAGGGACTGTAACTGGCTTTTGCCGGGGTCTTGGTGAAGGGTGTAGACTGGAAAACATAATGTTCTGCATGTGATTGTATATTAATGAGAACAAAAAGAATTTCAAAGTGCAGTAAGAGCACAGCTCTCATATATCAGAATAAAAGTACAGGCTTTGAGTGCTCCAATCAAAAGACCCAGTGTTAGAAGAACTGATGAAAACTCAAGACCTCCTACGTGCTCCCTTACTGGAGACTCACTTGAGATCCAAGGACACAGACAAACAACAAGCTGAAGGGGCGGGGACAGATTACCTATACAAGTGAAAATAAGAAACAAACAAACAAATGAATTCTGTTTGAGTCCCCAGAGAGAGTCAGTAGAAAATAGCCCTATCTAGCCACCGTGAATTCTTTTTGTTTGATTTCAGCAGTGCTCAGGCATAGATTTAGTGGTGCAGCAAGTTCCTTCTCATTTCCTCTCACCTCAACAAATGAATTGCTGTAATAATATGCGTCTGGGCTTTTAAAATCATTGCTTTTTATGATGTTCACGAATGTAAAGAAGTAATAACCACCTAAGGAGGGAAGTTTGGACCCTCAAATAAACACTTCACTCCACAACACACTCTTTGTTCCCAACTGCTCCTGTCCAGAAATAGGTGTTCCTTTATATTTGTCCCTGCACCTATCAGCAGTGATCACGCCGATGTCCCTCAAACATGGTGGTGTGCAAAGAACCAAGTACACTTTTCTTTCGACAACCGAACCAGACGAAGGATACTTGTGGTCTTCAGGGATCACTTACTCACTGAATGTGGCTAAATAAAGTCACCAAGCGAGCAGGAAGTATAAGAGGACAGAGGACAGAGATACAGGTTCAAGTCCTTTCACCTCCATTTACTGGTTTTGTAAGCACACGCGGCGGACTCTACCTGAAAGTGTATCGGTGAACACAGTGCTCTCCTCATGGCTTAGTTACCTTGCAAGATTTCTGGAAGCATAATGTAGGGAAGAGACATAGGCTATGTTGTTAACTGTTCTGGACAGAAGGATAGATGGGCAGACAAAAAGATGATTGATTCCTAGATAGATAGGTACACAGATGACAGATGGAAGATAGATAGATAGGTACATAGATTGATAGATGATAGACATCATAGATAGATGATAGTAAGATAGATAGATAGATACATAGATACATTCATACATACATACATAGATACATAGATAGACAGACAGACCATTAGATAGATAGAAACAGATACATATCGATTGACACAAAGCTATTGTTCATAACCAGGAGTTGAATGGTGAATAACATAGCTAAACTACAAACAAAAAGGAAGAATGAAATCCAGTTTAAAAAGTGCAGTAAGCAGCCTTAAGAAGAA
Organism: Manis pentadactyla; assembly: GCF_030020395.1. NCBI lineage: Eukaryota > Metazoa > Chordata > Mammalia > Pholidota > Manidae > Manis > Manis pentadactyla. Next base: position 263,263 of record NW_026644623.1, read on the forward strand.
AACAAATACTACCATTTGCAATGACCTGGATGGAGCTAGACGGTAGTATGTTCAGAGAAATAGGCCAGGCGGAGAAAGACATGTACCAAGTGTTTTCACTCATGTGTGGAGTATAACAACAAAGAAAAACTGAAGGAAAAAAACAGCAGCAGACTCACAGAACCCGAGAGTTGACTAAAAGTTACCAAAGGGAAAAGGACTGGGCAGGGTGGGTCTGAAGGGACGGATAAGTGTGAGGAGAAAGAATGGGGGCATTAGTTTTAGCATGTATAATGCTTGGGGTCGAGGGGGCATGGGGAGTGCTGTACAACACAGAGAAGGCTAGTAGAGATCATGTAGCATCTTACTACTCACTGATGGACAGCGACTGTAACGGGGTCTGTTGGGAGGGACATGGTGAAGGGGTCTACAGCATCCAACTACGCAGATCGACAGCAACTGAAGACGTTTTACAGGGGTACTTGGTGAAGGGGGGAGCATAGTAAACATAATGTTCTTCAAGTGATTTTAGCTTAATGATAAAAAAAATTCTTTAAGTGCAATAAGTGCACAGCTCTGAATCATCAGAATAAAAGGTCAGGCAATGAGTGCAGCAAACAAAAGACACAGGGTTAAAAGAAGGGATGAAAACTCAAGACACCTACGTGCTTACTTACAGGAGACTCACTTGAGATCCAAGGACACAGACAAACTACAAGCCGAAGGTGTGTGGACAATTACGCTACACGAGTGAAACTGAAAAACAAACAAACAAACAAATGAATTCTGTTTGAGTCCCCTGATACAGTCAGAAGAAAATAGCCCTATCTGGCCTCCATGAATTCTTTTTGTTTAGTTTCAGCCGTTCCCAGCCATTGATTTAGTGGTGCAGCAACATACTTCTCATTTTCTCTCTTCTCAACAACTGAGTTGCTGTAATAATAAGCATGTGGGCCTTTGAAATCAGTGGGTTTTATGATGTTCACGAATGTGAAGATCTAATAACTACCTAAAGAGGGAAGTTTGGACACTCAAATAAACACGTCACCCCACAATACACTCTTAGCTCCCAACTTCACCTCTCTTGAAATTGGTGTTCCTTTTGATTTGACACTCCGTCCTATCGGCGGTGATCACGCTGATGTCCTTCAAACATGGTGGTGAGCAAAGAACAAGTTTACTTTTCTCGTGACAACAGCCCCAGAGGAATGATACTTGTGGTCTTCAGGGAGCAATTAGTCAAAGAATGTGGCTAAATACAGACAGTAAGTTAGAAGGACATGGAAGAGGACAGAGGATAGAGACACGGGTTCAAGTCCCGGCACAAAAATTTTCCGGTTTTGTAGGTACACGCGGCCGACTCGACCTGCAAGTGTCTAGGTGAATCAAGTGCTCTCTCTACAGCCTAGATACTTTGCAGGATTTTTGGAAGCATAGTGTAGGAAAGTGATATAGGACATTTGGTTAACTGTTCTGTACACAAGGACAGATGGGCAGACAAATGATGATTGATTGATTGATTGATTGATAAATAGATAGACAAACAGATAGATAGATATAGGTACATATCGATTAACACAAAGCTACTGCTCATAACCAGGAGAGCAATGGTGAAAGCACATAGCGAAACTACAAACAAAAAAGAAGAATGAAATCCAGTTTGAAATGTGCAGTAAGCAGCCATAAGAAGAAAACAAATCCTATCATTTGCAATAACGTGGATGGAGCTAGAGGGTATTATGCTCAGTCAAATATTCCAGGAGGAGAAATACATGTACCAAATGATTTCACTCATGTGTGGAGTATGATAACAAAGAAAAACTGAAGGAAAAGACAGCAGCAGACTCACAGAACCCGAGAGTGGACTAACAGTTACCAAAGAGAAAGGGACTGGGTTGGGTTTGTGGGAAGGGAGTAATAAGGGCGGGGAAAAAGAATGGGGGCATTACGATTAGCATGTATAGTGTGTAACTTGGGGGGTCATTTGTACGGCTGCATAACACAGAGAAGACATGTAGTGATTCTACAGCATCTTAGTACACGCTGACGGACAGGGACTGTAACTGGCTTTTGCCGGGGTCTTGGTGAAGGGTGTAGACTGGAAAACATAATGTTCTGCATGTGATTGTATATTAATGAGAACAAAAAGAATTTCAAAGTGCAGTAAGAGCACAGCTCTCATATATCAGAATAAAAGTACAGGCTTTGAGTGCTCCAATCAAAAGACCCAGTGTTAGAAGAACTGATGAAAACTCAAGACCTCCTACGTGCTCCCTTACTGGAGACTCACTTGAGATCCAAGGACACAGACAAACAACAAGCTGAAGGGGCGGGGACAGATTACCTATACAAGTGAAAATAAGAAACAAACAAACAAATGAATTCTGTTTGAGTCCCCAGAGAGAGTCAGTAGAAAATAGCCCTATCTAGCCACCGTGAATTCTTTTTGTTTGATTTCAGCAGTGCTCAGGCATAGATTTAGTGGTGCAGCAAGTTCCTTCTCATTTCCTCTCACCTCAACAAATGAATTGCTGTAATAATATGCGTCTGGGCTTTTAAAATCATTGCTTTTTATGATGTTCACGAATGTAAAGAAGTAATAACCACCTAAGGAGGGAAGTTTGGACCCTCAAATAAACACTTCACTCCACAACACACTCTTTGTTCCCAACTGCTCCTGTCCAGAAATAGGTGTTCCTTTATATTTGTCCCTGCACCTATCAGCAGTGATCACGCCGATGTCCCTCAAACATGGTGGTGTGCAAAGAACCAAGTACACTTTTCTTTCGACAACCGAACCAGACGAAGGATACTTGTGGTCTTCAGGGATCACTTACTCACTGAATGTGGCTAAATAAAGTCACCAAGCGAGCAGGAAGTATAAGAGGACAGAGGACAGAGATACAGGTTCAAGTCCTTTCACCTCCATTTACTGGTTTTGTAAGCACACGCGGCGGACTCTACCTGAAAGTGTATCGGTGAACACAGTGCTCTCCTCATGGCTTAGTTACCTTGCAAGATTTCTGGAAGCATAATGTAGGGAAGAGACATAGGCTATGTTGTTAACTGTTCTGGACAGAAGGATAGATGGGCAGACAAAAAGATGATTGATTCCTAGATAGATAGGTACACAGATGACAGATGGAAGATAGATAGATAGGTACATAGATTGTTAGATGATAGACATCATAGATAGATGATAGTAAGATAGATAGATAGATACATAGATACATTCATACATACATACATAGATACATAGATAGACAGACAGACCATTAGATAGATAGAAACAGATACATATCGATTGACACAAAGCTATTGTTCATAACCAGGAGTTGAATGGTGAATAACATAGCTAAACTACAAACAAAAAGGAAGAATGAAATCCAGTTTAAAAAGTGCAGTAAGCAGCCTTAAGAAGAAAACAAATACTACCATTTGCAATGACCTGGATGGAGCTAGACGGTAGTATGTTCAGAGAAATAGGCCAGGCGGAGAAAGACATGTACCAAGTGTTTTCACTCATGTGTGGAGTATAACAACAAAGAAAAACTGAAGGAAAAAAACAGCAGCAGACTCACAGAACCCGAGAGTTGACTAAAAGTTACCAAAGGGAAAAGGACTGGGCAGGGTGGGTCTGAAGGGACGGATAAGTGTGAGGAGAAAGAATGGGGGCATTAGTTTTAGCATGTATAATGCTTGGGGTCGAGGGGGCATGGGGAGTGCTGTACAACACAGAGAAGGCTAGTAGAGATCATGTAGCATCTTACTACTCACTGATGGACAGCGACTGTAACGGGGTCTGTTGGGAGGGACATGGTGAAGGGGTCTACAGCATCCAACTACGCAGATTGACAGCAACTGAAGACGTTTTACAGGGGTACTTGGTGAAGGGGGGAGCATAGTAAACATAATGTTCTTCAAGTGATTTTAGCTTAATGATAAAAAAAATTCTTTAAGTGCAATAAGTGCACAGCTCTGAATCATCAGAATAAAAGGTCAGGCAATGAGTGCAGCAAACAAAAGACACAGGGTTAAGAGAAGGGATGAAAACTCAAGACACCTACGTGCTTACTTACAGGAGACTCACTTGAGATCCAAGGACACAGACAAACTACAAGCCGAAGGTGTGTGGACAATTACGCTACACGAGTGAAACTGAAAAACAAACAAACAAACAAATGAATTCTGTTTGAGTCCCCTGATACAGTCAGAAGAAAATAGCCCTATCTGGCCTCCATGAATTATTTTTGTTTAGTTTCAGCCGTTCCCAGCCATTGATTTAGTGGTGCAGCAACATACTTCTCATTTTCTCTCTTCTCAACAACTGAGTTGCTGTAATAATAAGCATGTGGGCCTTTGAAATCAGTGGGTTTTATGATGTTCACGAATGTGAAGATCTAATAACTACCTAAAGAGGGAAGTTTGGACACTCAAATAAACACGTCACCCCACAATACACTCTTAGCTCCCAACTTCACCTCTCTTGAAATTGGTGTTCCTTTTGATTTGACACTCCGTCCTACCGGCGGTGATCACGCTGATGTCCTTCAAACATGGTGGTGAGCAAAGAACAAGTTTACTTTTCTCGTGACAACAGCCCCAGAGGAATGATACTTGTGGTCTTCAGGGAGCAATTAGTCAAAGAATGTGGCTAAATACAGACAGTAAGTTAGAAGGACATGAAAGAGGACAGAGGATAGAGACACGGGTTCAAGTCCCGGCACAAAAATTTTCCGGTTTTGTAGGTACACGCGGCCGACTCGACCTGCAAGTGTCTAGGTGAATCAAGTGCTCTCTCTACAGCCTAGATACTTTGCAGGATTTTTGGAAGCATAGTGTAGGAAAGTGATATAGGACATATGGTTAACTGTTCTGTACACAAGGACAGATGGGCAGACAAATGATGATTGATTGATTGATTGATTGATAAATAGATAGACAAACAGATAGATAGATATAGGTACATATCGATTAACACAAAGCTACTTCTCATAACCAGGAGAGCAATGGTGAAAGCACATAGCGAAACTACAAACAAAAAAGAAGAATGAAATCCAGTTTGAAATGTGCAGTAAGCAGCCATAAGAAGAAAACAAATCCTATCATTTGCAATAACGTGGATGGAGCTAGAGGGTATTATGCTCAGTCAAATATTCCAGGAGGAGAAATACATGTACCAAATGATTTCACTCATGTGTGGAGTATGATAACAAAGAAAAACTGAAGGAAAAGACAGCAGCAGACTCACAGAACCCGAGAGTGGACTAACAGTTACCAAAGAGAAAGGGACTGGGTTGGGTTTGTGGGAAGGGAGTAATAAGGGCGGGGAAAAAGAATGGGGGCATTACGATTAGCATGTATAGTGTGTAACTTGGGGGGTCATTTGTACGGCTGCATAACACAGAGAAGACATGTAGTGATTCTACAGCATCTTAGTACACGCTGACGGACAGGGACTGTAACTGGCTTTTGCCGGGGTCTTGGTGAAGGGTGTAGACTGGAAAACATAATGTTCTGCATGTGATTGTATATTAATGAGAACAAAAAGAATTTCAAAGTGCAGTAAGAGCACAGCTCTCATATATCAGAATAAAAGTACAGGCTTTGAGTGCTCCAATCAAAAGACCCAGTGTTAGAAGAACTGATGAAAACTCAAGACCTCCTACGTGCTCCCTTACTGGAGACTCACTTGAGATCCAAGGACACAGACAAACAACAAGCTGAAGGGGCGGGGACAGATTACCTATACAAGTGAAAATAAGAAACAAACAAACAAATGAATTCTGTTTGAGTCCCCAGAGAGAGTCAGTAGAAAATAGCCCTATCTAGCCACCGTGAATTCTTTTTGTTTGATTTCAGCAGTGCTCAGGCATAGATTTAGTGGTGCAGCAAGTTCCTTCTCATTTCCTCTCACCTCAACAAATGAATTGCTGTAATAATATGCGTCTGGGCTTTTAAAATCATTGCTTTTTATGATGTTCACGAATGTAAAGAAGTAATAACCACCTAAGGAGGGAAGTTTGGACCCTCAAATAAACACTTCACTCCACAACACACTCTTTGTTCCCAACTGCTCCTGTCCAGAAATAGGTGTTCCTTTATATTTGTCCCTGCACCTATCAGCAGTGATCACGCCGATGTCCCTCAAACATGGTGGTGTGCAAAGAACCAAGTACACTTTTCTTTCGACAACCGAACCAGACGAAGGATACTTGTGGTCTTCAGGGATCACTTACTCACTGAATGTGGCTAAATAAAGTCACCAAGCGAGCAGGAAGTATAAGAGGACAGAGGACAGAGATACAGGTTCAAGTCCTTTCACCTCCATTTACTGGTTTTGTAAGCACACGCGGCGGACTCTACCTGAAAGTGTATCGGTGAACACAGTGCTCTCCTCATGGCTTAGTTACCTTGCAAGATTTCTGGAAGCATAATGTAGGGAAGAGACATAGGCTATGTTGTTAACTGTTCTGGACAGAAGGATAGATGGGCAGACAAAAAGATGATTGATTCCTAGATAGATAGGTACACAGATGACAGATGGAAGACAGATAGATAGGTACATAGATTGTTAGATGATAGACATCATAGATAGATGATAGTAAGATAGATAGATAGATACATAGATACATTCATACATACATACATAGATACATAGATAGACAGACAGATTATTAGATAGATAGAAACAGATACATATCGATTGACACAAAGCTATTGTTCATAACCAGGAGTTGAATGGTGAATAACATAGCTAAACTACAAACAAAAAGGAAGAATGAAATCCAGTTTAAAAAGTGCAGTAAGCAGCCTTAAGAAGAAAACAAATACTACCATTTGCAATGACCTGGATGGAGCTAGACGGTAGTATGTTCAGAGAAATAGGCCAGGCGGAGAAAGACATGTACCAAGTGTTTTCACTCATGTGTGGAGTATAACAACAAAGAAAAACTGAAGGAAAAAAACAGCAGCAGACTCACAGAACCCGAGAGTTGACTAAAAGTTACCAAAGGGAAAAGGACTGGGCAGGGTGGGTCTGAAGGGACGGATAAGTGTGAGGAGAAAGAATGGGGGCATTAGTTTTAGCATGTATAATGCTTGGGGTCGAGGGGGCATGGGGAGTGCTGTACAACACAGAGAAGGCTAGTAGAGATCATGTAGCATCTTACTACTCACTGATGGACAGCGACTGTAACGGGGTCTGTTGGGAGGGACATGGTGAAGGGGTCTACAGCATCCAACTACGCAGATCGACAGCAACTGAAGACGTTTTACAGGGGTACTTGGTGAAGGGGGGAGCATAGTAAACATAATGTTCTTCAAGTGATTTTAGCTTAATGATAAAAAAAATTCTTTAAGTGCAATAAGTGCACAGCTCTGAATCATCAGAATAAAAGGTCAGGCAATGAGTGCAGCAAACAAAAGACACAGGGTTAAAAGAAGGGATGAAAACTCAAGACACCTACGTGCTTACTTACAGGAGACTCACTTGAGATCCAAGGACACAGACAAACTACAAGCCGAAGGTGTGTGGACAATTACGCTACACGAGTGAAACTGAAAAACAAACAAACAAACAAATGAATTCTGTTTGAGTCCCCTGATACAGTCAGAAGAAAATAGCCCTATCTGGCCTCCATGAATTCTTTTTGTTTAGTTTCAGCCGTTCCCAGCCATTGATTTAGTGGTGCAGCAACATACTTCTCATTTTCTCTCTTCTCAACAACTGAGTTGCTGTAATAATAAGCATGTGGGCCTTTGAAATCAGTGGGTTTTATGATGTTCACGAATGTGAAGATCTAATAACTACCTAAAGAGGGAAGTTTGGACACTCAAATAAACACGTCACCCCACAATACACTCTTAGCTCCCAACTTCACCTCTCTTGAAATTGGTGTTCCTTTTGATTTGACACTCCGTCCTATCGGCGATGATCACGCTGATGTCCTTCAAACATGGTGGTGAGCAAAGAACAAGTTTACTTTTCTCGTGACAACAGCCCCAGAGGAATGATACTTGTGGTCTTCAGGGAGCAATTAGTCAAAGAATGTGGCTAAATACAGACAGTAAGTTAGAAGGAGATGAAAGAGGACAGAGGATAGAGACACGGGTTCAAGTCCCGGCACAAAAATTTTCCGGTTTTGTAGGTACACGCGGCCGACTCGACCTGCAAGTGTCTAGGTGAATCAAGTGCTCTCTCTGCAGCCTAGATACTTTGCAGGATTTTTGGAAGCATAGTGTAGGAAAGTGATATAGGACATTTGGTTAACTGTTCTGTACACAAGGACAGATGGGCAGACAAATGATGATTGATTGATTGATTGATTGATAAATAGATAGACAAACAGATAGATAGATATAGGTACATATCGATTAACACAAAGCTACTGCTCATAACCAGGAGAGCAATGGTGAAAGCATATAGCGAAACTACAAACAAAAACGAAGAATGAAATCCAGTTTGAAATGTGCAGTAAGCAGCCATAAGAAGAAAACAAATCCTATCATTTGCAATAACGTGGATGGAGCTAGAGGGTATTATGCTCAGTCAAATATTCCAGGAGGAGAAATACATGCACCAAATGATTTCACTCATGTGTGGAGTATGATAACAAAGAAAAACTGAAGGAAAAGACAGCAGCAGACTCACAGAACCCGAGAGTGGACTAACAGTTACCAAAGAGAAAGGGACTGGGTTGGGTTTGTGGGAAGGGAGTAATAAGGGCGGGGAAAAAGAATGGGGGCATTACGATTAGCATGTATAGTGTGTAACTTGGGGGGTCATTTGTACGGCTGCATAACACAGAGAAGACATGTAGTGATTCTACAGCATCTTAGTACACGCTGACGGACAGGGACTGTAACTGGCTTTTGCCGGGGTCTTGGTGAAGGGTGTAGACTGGAAAACATAATGTTCTGCATGTGATTGTATATTAATGAGAACAAAAAGAATTTCAAAGTGCAGTAAGAGCACAGCTCTCATATATCAGAATAAAAGTACAGGCTTTGAGTGCTCCAATCAAAAGACCCAGTGTTAGAAGAACTGATGAAAACTCAAGACCTCCTACGTGCTCCCTTACTGGAGACTCACTTGAGATCCAAGGACACAGACAAACAACAAGCTGAAGGGGCGGGGACAGATTACCTATACAAGTGAAAATAAGAAACAAACAAACAAATGAATTCTGTTTGAGTCCCCAGAGAGAGTCAGTAGAAAATAGCCCTATCTAGCCACCGTGAATTCTTTTTGTTTGATTTCAGCAGTGCTCAGGCATAGATTTAGTGGTGCAGCAAGTTCCTTCTCATTTCCTCTCACCTCAACAAATGAATTGCTGTAATAATATGCGTCTGGGCTTTTAAAATCATTGCTTTTTATGATGTTCACGAATGTAAAGAAGTAATAACCACCTAAGGAGGGAAGTTTGGACCCTCAAATAAACACTTCACTCCACAACACACTCTTTGTTCCCAACTGCTCCTGTCCAGAAATAGGTGTTCCTTTATATTTGTCCCTGCACCTATCAGCAGTGATCACGCCGATGTCCCTCAAACATGGTGGTGTGCAAAGAACCAAGTACACTTTTCTTTCGACAACCGAACCAGACGAAGGATACTTGTGGTCTTCAGGGATCACTTACTCACTGAATGTGGCTAAATAAAGTCACCAAGCGAGCAGGAAGTATAAGAGGACAGAGGACAGAGATACAGGTTCAAGTCCTTTCACCTCCATTTACTGGTTTTGTAAGCACACGCGGCGGACTCTACCTGAAAGTGTATCGGTGAACACAGTGCTCTCCTCATGGCTTAGTTACCTTGCAAGATTTCTGGAAGCATAATGTAGGGAAGAGACATAGGCTATGTTGTTAACTGTTCTGGACAGAAGGATAGATGGGCAGACAAAAAGATGATTGATTCCTAGATAGATAGGTACACAGATGACAGATGGAAGATAGATAGATAGGTACATAGATTGTTAGATGATAGACATCATAGATAGATGATAGTAAGATAGATAGATAGATACATAGATACATTCATACATACATACATAGATACATAGATAGACAGACAGACCATTAGATAGATAGAAACAGATACATATCGATTGACACAAAGCTATTGTTCATAACCAGGAGTTGAATGGTGAATAACATAGCTAAACTACAAACAAAAAGGAAGAATGAAATCCAGTTTAAAAAGTGCAGTAAGCAGCCTTAAGAAGAAAACAAATACTACCATTTGCAATGACCTGGATGGAGCTAGACGGTAGTTTGTTCAGAGAAATAGGCCAGGCGGAGAAAGACATGTACCAAGTGTTTTCACTCATGTGTGGAGTATAACAACAAAGAAAAACTGAAGGAAAAAAACAGCAGCAGACTCACAGAACCCGAGAGTTGACTAAAAGTTACCAAAGGGAAAAGGACTGGGCAGGGTGGGTCTGAAGGGACGGATAAGTGTGAGGAGAAAGAATGGGGGCATTAGTTTTAGCATGTATAATGCTTGGGGTCGAGGGGGCATGGGGAGTGCTGTACAACACAGAGAAGGCTAGTAGAGATCATGTAGCATCTTACTACTCACTGATGGACAGCGACTGTAACGGGGTCTGTTGGGAGGGACATGGTGAAGGGGTCTACAGCATCCAACTACGCAGATCGACAGCAACTGAAGACGTTTTACAGGGGTACTTGGTGAAGGGGGGAGCATAGTAAACATAATGTTCTTCAAGTGATTTTAGCTTAATGATAAAAAAAATTCTTTAAGTGCAATAAGTGCACAGCTCTGAATCATCAGAATAAAAGGTCAGGCAATGAGTGCAGCAAACAAAAGACACAGGGTTAAAAGAAGGGATGAAAACTCAAGACACCTACGTGCTTACTTACAGGAGACTCACTTGAGATCCAAGGACACAGACAAACTACAAGCCGAAGGTGTGTGGACAATTACGCTACACGAGTGAAACTGAAAAACAAACAAACAAACAAATGAATTCTGTTTGAGTCCCCTGATACAGTCAGAAGAAAATAGCCCTATCTGGCCTCCATGAATTCTTTTTGTTTAGTTTCAGCCGTTCCCAGCCATTGATTTAGTGGTGCAGCAACATACTTCTCATTTTCTCTCTTCTCAACAACTGAGTTGCTGTAATAATAAGCATGTGGGCCTTTGAAATCAGTGGGTTTTATGATGTTCACGAATGTGAAGATCTAATAACTACCTAAAGAGGGAAGTTTGGACACTCAAATAAACACGTCACCCCACAATACACTCTTAGCTCCCAACTTCACCTCTCTTGAAATTGGTGTTCCTTTTGATTTGACACTCCGTCCTATCGGCGGTGATCACGCTGATGTCCTTCAAACATGGTGGTGAGCAAAGAACAAGTTTACTTTTCTCGTGACAACAGCCCCAGAGGAATGATACTTGTGGTCTTCAGGGAGCAATTAGTCAAAGAATGTGGCTAAATACAGACAGTAAGTTAGAAGGACATGAAAGAGGACAGAGGATAGAGACACGGGTTCAAGTCCCGGCACAAAAATTTTCCGGTTTTGTAGGTACACGCGGCCGACTCGACCTGCAAGTGTCTAGGTGAATCAAGTGCTCTCTCTACAGCCTAGATACTTTGCAGGATTTTTGGAAGCATAGTGTAGGAAAGTGATATAGGACATTTGGTTAACTGTTCTGTACACAAGGACAGATGGGCAGACAAATGATGATTGATTGATTGATTGATTGATAAATAGATAGACAAACAGATAGATAGATATAGGTACATATCGATTAACACAAAGCTACTGCTCATAACCAGGAGAGCAATGGTGAAAGCACATAGCGAAACTACAAACAAAAAAGAAGAATGAAATCCAGTTTGAAATGTGCAGTAAGCAGCCATAAGAAGAAAACAAATCCTATCATTTGCAATAACGTGGATGGAGCTAGAGGGTATTATGCTCAGTCAAATATTCCAGGAGGAGAAATACATGTACCAAATGATTTCACTCATGTGTGGAGTATGATAACAAAGAAAAACTGAAGGAAAAGACAGCAGCAGACTCACAGAACCCGAGAGTGGACTAACAGTTACCAAAGAGAAAGGGACTGGGTTGGGTTTGTGGGAAGGGAGTAATAAGGGCGGGGAAAAAGAATGGGGGCATTACGATTAGCATGTATAGTGTGTAACTTGGGGGGTCATTTGTACGGCTGCATAACACAGAGAAGACATGTAGTGATTCTACAGCATCTTAGTACACGCTGACGGACAGGGACTGTAACTGGCTTTTGCCGGGGTCTTGGTGAAGGGTGTAGACTGGAAAACATAATGTTCTGCATGTGATTGTATATTAATGAGAACAAAAAGAATTTCAAAGGGAAGTAAGAGCACAGCTCTCATATATCAGAATAAAAGTACAGGCTTTGAGTGCTCCAATCAAAAGACACAGTGTTAGAAGAACTGATGAAAACTCAAGACCTCCTATGTGCTCCCTTACTGGAGACTCACTTGAGATCCAAGGACACAGACAAACAACAAGCTGAAGGGGCGGGGACAGATTACCTATACAAGTGAAAATAAGAAACAAACAAACAAATGAATTCTGTTTGAGTCCCCAGAGAGAGTCAGTAGAAAATAGCCCTATCTAGCCACCGTGAATTCTTTTTGTTTGATTTCAGCAGTGCTCAGGCATAGATTTAGTGGTGCAGCAAGTTCCTTCTCATTTCCTCTCACCTCAACAAATGAATTGCTGTAATAATATGCGTCTGGGCTTTTAAAATCATTGCTTTTTATGATGTTCACGAATGTAAAGAAGTAATAACCACCTAAGGAGGGAAGTTTGGACCCTCAAATAAACACTTCACTCCACAACACACTCTTTGTTCCCAACTGCTCCTGTCCAGAAATAGGTGTTCCTTTATATTTGTCCCTGCACCTATCAGCAGTGATCACGCCGATGTCCCTCAAACATGGTGGTGTGCAAAGAACCAAGTACACTTTTCTTTCGACAACCGAACCAGACGAAGGATACTTGTGGTCTTCAGGGATCACTTACTCACTGAATGTGGCTAAATAAAGTCACCAAGCGAGCAGGAAGTATAAGAGGACAGAGGACAGAGATACAGGTTCAAGTCCTTTCACCTCCATTTACTGGTTTTGTAAGCACACGCGGCGGACTCTACCTGAAAGTGTATCGGTGAACACAGTGCTCTCCTCATGGCTTAGTTACCTTGCAAGATTTCTGGAAGCATAATGTAGGGAAGAGACATAGGCTATGTTGTTAACTGTTCTGGACAGAAGGATAGATGGGCAGACAAAAAGATGATTGATTCCTAGATAGATAGGTACACAGATGACAGATGGAAGATAGATAGATAGGTACATAGATTGATAGATGATAGACATCATAGATAGATGATAGTAAGATAGATAGATAGATACATAGATACATTCATACATACATACATAGATACATAGAGAGACAGACAGACCATTAGATAGATAGAAACAGATACATATCGATTGACACAAAGCTATTGTTCATAACCAGGAGTTGAATGGTGAATAACATAGCTAAACTACAAACAAAAAGGAAGAATGAAATCCAGTTTAAAAAGTGCAGTAAGCAGCCTTAAGAAGAAAACAAATACTACCATTTGCAATGACCTGGATGGAGCTAGACGGTAGTATGTTCAGAGAAATAGGCCAGGCGGAGAAAGACATGTACCAAGTGTTTTCACTCATGTGTGGAGTATAACAACAAAGAAAAACTGAAGGAAAAAAACAGCAGCAGACTCACAGAACCCGAGAGTTGACTAAAAGTTACCAAAGGGAAAAGGACTGGGCAGGGTGGGTCTGAAGGGACGGATAAGTGTGAGGAGAAAGAATGGGGGCATTAGTTTTAGCATGTATAATGCTTGGGGTCGAGGGGGCATGGGGAGTGCTGTACAACACAGAGAAGGCTAGTAGAGATCATGTAGCATCTTACTACTCACTGATGGACAGCGACTGTAACAGGGTCTGTTGGGAGGGACATGGTGAAGGGGTCTACAGCATCCAACTACGCAGATCGACAGCAACTGAAGACGTTTTACAGGGGTACTTGGTGAAGGGGGGAGCATAGTAAACATAATGTTCTTCAAGTGATTTTAGCTTAATGATAAAAAAAATTCTTTAAGTGCAATAAGTGCACAGCTCTGAATCATCAGAATAAAAGGTCAGGCAATGAGTGCAGCAAACAAAAGACACAGGGTTAAGAGAAGGGATGAAAACTCAAGACACCTACGTGCTTACTTACAGGAGACTCACTTGAGATCCAAGGACACAGACAAACTACAAGCCGAAGGTGTGTGGACAAGTACCTTACACGAGTGAAACTGAAAAACAAACAATCAAACAAATGGATTCTGTCTGAGTCCATTGAGACAGAAGGAAATAGCCCGATCTGGCCTCCGTGAATTCTTTTTGTTTGGTTTCAGCCGTTCCCAGCCATTGATTTAGTGGTGCAGCAACATACTTCTCATTTTCTCTCACCTCAACAACTGATTTGCTGTAATAATAAGCGTCTGGGACTTTGAAATCAGTGGGTTTTATGATGTTCACGAATAGGAAGATCTAATAACTACCTAAAGAGGGAAGTTTGGACACTCAAATAAACACGTCATCCCACAATACACTCTTAGCTCCCAACTGCTCCTGTCTAGAAATTGGTGTTCCTTCTTATTTGACCCTCCGTCCTATCGGCGGTGATCATGCTGATGACCTTCAAACATGGCAGTGAGCAAAAAACAAGTTTACTTTTCTTGCGACAACAGGCCCAGAGGAATGATACTTGTGGTCTTCAGGGAGCACTTAGTCAAAGAATGTGGCTAAATACAGACAGTAAGTTAGAAGGAGATGAAAGAAGACAGAGGATAGAGACACGGGTTCAAGTCCCGGCACAACCATTTCCTGGTTTTGTAGGTACACGCGGCCGACTCGACCTGCAAGTGTCTCGGTGAACCCAGTGGTCTCTCTACAGCCTAGATACTTTGCAGGGTTTTTGGAAGCATAGTGTAGGAAAGTGATATAGGATATATGGTTAACTGTTCTGTACACAAGGACAGATGGGCAGTCAAAAAGATGATTGATTGATTGATTAATTGATAAATAGATAGACAGATAGATAGATATAGGTACATATCGATTAACACAAAGCTACTGCTCATAACCAGGAGAGCAATGGTGAAAGCACATAGCAAAACTACAAACAAAAATGAAGAATGAAATCCAGGTTAAAAAGTGCAGTAGGGAGAGGCGGAGCCAACATGGCGGCGTGAGTAGGACAGTGGGAATCTCCTCCCAAAAACATATATACTTTTGAAAATACAACAAACACAACTAGCCCTAAAAGAGAGACCAGAAGACGCAGGACAGTGGCCAGACTGCAGCTACACCAGCGAGAACCCAGCGCCTCGCGAAGGGGGTAAGATACAAGCCCCGGCCCTGCGGGACGCGAGCGCCCCTCCACCCAGCTCCCGGCGGGAGAACAATAGGCAGAGCGGGAGGGAGACGGAGCCCAGGACTGCCGAACACCCAGCCCCAGCCATCCGGGCCAGAGCGCAGACACAGTATATGCCCAGGGGGCCCTGGATACTGGGAGAACAGGGGGTAGACCTCAGAGTGGGTGCTGAAGCTGATGCCCCTGTGACAAAGAAAAGCAGGGGCTTTTTTGAAAGTCTTAAAGGGACAGGGACTTAACAGCTTGACGGAAACAACCCAGGTCACAGTACAGCAGCTGGAAATTACAGGGAAAACCGGGTGCACTAACCCCCTGGGCAACAGCTCTGAGACCCCTCACGGAGGCAAACAGTCAAGCAGCCCCCCCATCCATCACCCCACCGGGCGCTGCGAAAGCAGAGAAGCAGCCTGAGACAAATTCCGCCCACAGAAAGGGAAATTTCTCCCTTCCGGCCAGGCAAGACACGAAGACCCACTCTACACGCAATTACCCAACACAAGCCACTAGGGGTCGCAGTTGCCCCAGTAAAGAAAGGCCAGTAGTAAGTGAAAATTTTGGCCCTCCCAGCTGACAGTCAATAGCACCTGTCAACATGAAAAGGCAAAAAAATATGATTCAGACAAGACTAACCCAGACAGCTTCGGCATCTGCTACATCTTCCCCTGAGAAGGAATCTGGGGAGATAGATTTAGCCAGTCTACCTGAAAAAGAATTCAAAACAAAAGTCATAACCATGCTGATGGACTTGCAGAGAAATATGCAAGAACTAAGGAAGGAGAATTCAGAAATAAAACAAGCTCTGGAAGGACTTCAAAACAGAATGGACGAGATGCAAGAGACCATTAATGGACTAGAAAACAGAGAACAGGAACGCAGAGAAGCTGATGCAGAGAGAGATAAAAGGATCTCCAGGAATGAAAGAATTTTAAGAGAGCTGAGTGATCAATATAAAAGAAATAATTTAAGAATCATAGGCATTCCAGAAGAAGTAGAGAGAGAAAAGGGGATAGAAAATGTCTTTGAAGAAATAATTGCTGAAAATTTCCCCAAACTAGGGGAAGAAATGGCCTCTCAGACCACAGAGGTACACAGAACTCCCATGACAAGGGATCCAAGGAGGGCAACACCAAGACACATAATAATTAAAATGGCAAAGATCAAAGACAAGGACAAAGTATTACAAGCAGCCAGAGAGAAAAAAAAGGTTACCTACAAAGGAAAACCCATCAGGCTATCATCAGACTTCTCAACAGAAACCCTACAGGCCAGAAGAGAATGGCATGATATACTTAATGCAATGAAACAGAAGGGCCTCGAACCAAGACTACTGTATCCAGCACGAATATCATTTAAATATGAAGGAGGGATTAAACAATTCCCAGACAAGCAAAAGTTGAGGGAATTTGCCTCCCACAAACCACCTCTACAGGGCATCCTACAGGGACTGCTCTAGATGGGAGCACTCCTAAAAAGAGCACACAACAAAACACCCAACATATGAAGAAGGGAGGAGGAGGAATAAGAAGGGAGAGAAATAAATAATCATCAGATTGTGTTTATAATAGCTCAACAAGCGAGTTAAGTTAGACAGTAAGACAGTAAAGAAGCTAACCCTAAACCTTTGGTAACCACAAACTTAAAGCCTGCAATGGCAATAAATTCATACCTTTCAATAATCACCCTAAATGTAAATGGACTGAATGCACCAATCAAAAGACACAGAGTAATAGAATGGATAAAAAAGCAAGATCCATCCATATGCTGCTTACAAGAGACTCACCTCAAACCCAAAGACGCGCACAGACTTAAAATCAAGGGATGGAAAAAGATATTTCAAGCAAACAACAGAGAGAAGAAAGCAGGTGTTGCAATTCTGGTATCAGACAAAACAGACTTCAAAATAAAGAAAGTAAAAAAAGACAAAGAAGGACATTACATAATGATAAAGGGCTCAGTCCATCAAGAGGATATAACCATTATAAATATATATGCACCCAATACAGGAGCACCAACATACCTGAAACAAATATTAACAGAACTAAAGGAGGAAATAGAATGCAATGCATTCATTCTAGGAGACTTCAACACACCACTCACTCCAAAGGACAGATCCACCAGACAGAAAATAAGTAAGGACACAGAGGCACTGAACAACACACTAGAACAGATGGACCTAATAGACATCTACAGAACTCTACATCCAAAAGCAACAGGATACACGTTCTTCTCAAGTGCACATGGAACATTCTCCAGAATAGACCACATACTAGGACACAAAAAGAGCCTCAGTAAATTCCAAAAGATTGAAATCCTACCAACCAACTTTTCAGACCACAAAGGCATTAAACTAGAAATAAACTGTTCAAAGAAAGCAAAAAGGCTCACAAACACATGGAGGCTAAACAACACGCTCCTAAATAATCAATGGATCAATGACCAAATCAAAATGGAGATCCAGCAATATATGGAAACAAATGACAACAACAACACTAAGCCCCAACTTCTGTGGGACGCAGCAAAAGCAGTCTTAAGAGGAAAGTATATAGCACTCCAAGCATATTTAAAAAAGGAAGAGCAATCCCAAATGAACGGTCTAATGTCACAACTATCAAAATTGGAAAAAGAAGAACAAATGAGGCCTAAGGTCAGCAGAAGGAGGGACATAATAAAGATCAGAGAAGAAATAAATAAAATTGAGAAGAATAAAACAATAGCAAAAATCAATGAAACCAAGAGCTGGTTCTTCGAGAAAATAAACAAAATAGATAAGCCTCTAGCCAGACTTATTAAGAGGAAAAGAGAGTCAACACAAATCAACAGTATCAGAAATGAGAAAGGAAAAATCACAACAGATCCCGCAGAAATACAAAGAATTATTAGAGACTACTATGAAAACCTATATGCTAACAAGCTGGGAAACCTAGGAGAAATGGACAACTTCCTAGAAAAATACAACCTTCCAAGACTGACCCAAAAAGAAACAGAAAATCTAAACAGACCAATTACCAGAAACGAAATTGAAGCGGTAATCAAAAAACTACCAAAGAACAAAACCCCCGGGCCAGATGGATTTACCTCGGAATTTTATCAGACATACAGGGAAGACATAATACCCATTCTCCTTAAAGTTTTCCAAGAAATAGAAGAGGAGGGGATACTCCCAAACTCATTCTATGAAGCTAACATCACCCTAATACCAAAACCAGGCAAAGACACCACCAAAAAAGAAAACTATAGACCAATATCCCTGATGAACGTAGACGCAAAAATACTCAACAAAATTTTAGCAAACCGAATTCAAAAATACATCAAAACCATCGTACACCATGACCAAGTGGGATTCATCCCAGGGATGCAAGGATGGCACAACATTCGAAAGTCCATCAATATCATCCACCACATCAACAAAAAGAAAGACAAAAACCACATGATCATCTCCATAGATGCTGAAAAAGCATTTGACAAAGTTCAACATCCATTCATGATAAAAACTCTCAGCAAAATGGGAATAGAGGGCAAGTACCTCAACATAATAAAGGCCATCTATGAAAAACCCACAGCCAACATTATATTGAATAGCGAGAAGCTGAAAGCATTTCCGCTGAGATCGGGAACTAGACAGGGATGCCCACTCTCCCCACTGTTATTTAACATTGTACTAGAGGTCCTAGCCACGGCAATCAGACAAAACAAAAAAATACAAGGAATCCAGACTGGCAAAGAAGTCAAACTGTCACTATTTGCAGATGACATGATACTGTACATAAAAAACCCTAAAGACTCCACCCCAGAACTACTAGAACTGATATCGGAATACAGCAAAGTTGCAGGATACAAAATCAACACACAGAAATCTGTGGCTTTCCTATATACCAACAATGAACCAACAGAAAGAGAAATCAGGAAAACAACTCCATTCACAATTGCATCAAAAAAAATAAAATACCTAGGAATAAACCTAACCAAAGAAGTGAAAGACTTATATTCTGAAAACTACAAGTCACTCTTAAAAGAAATTAAAGGGGACACTAACAGATGGAAACGCATCCCATGCTCATGGCTAGGAAGAATTAATATCGTCAAAATGGCCATCCTGCCCAAAGCAATATACAGATTTGATGCAATCCCTATGAAACTACCAGCAACATTCTTCAATGAACTGGATCAAATAATTCAAAAATTCATATGGAACCACCAAAGACCCCGAATAGCCAAAGCAATCCTGAGAAAGAAGAATAAAGTAGGGGGGATCTCACTCCCCAACTTCAAGCTCTATTATAAAGCCATAGTAATCAAGACAATTTGGTACTGGCACAAGAACAGAGCCACAGACCAATGGAACAGACTAGAGAATCCAGACATTAACTCAGACATATATGGTCAATTAATATTTGATAAAGGAGCCATGGACATACAATGGCGAAATGACAGTCTCTTCAACAGATGGTGCTGGCAAAACTGGACAGCTACATGTAGGAGAATGAAACTGGACCATCGTCTAACCCCATATACAAAAGTAAACTCAAAATGGATCAAAGACCTGAATGTAAGTCATGAAACCATTAAACTCTTGGAAGAAAACATAGGCACAAACCTCTTAGACATAAACATGAGTGACCTCTTCTTGAACATATCTCCCCGGGCAAGGAAAACAACAGCAAAAATGAACAAGTGGGACTATATTAAGCTGAAAAGCTTCTGTACAGCAAAAGACACCATCAATAGAACAAAAAGAAACCCTACAGTATGGGAGAATATCTTTGAAAATGACACATCCGATAAAGGCTTGACGTCCAGAATATATAAAGAGCTCACACGCCTCAACAAACAAAAAACAAATAACTCAATTAAAAAATGGGCAAAGGAACTGAACAGACGGTTCTCCAAAAAAGAAATACAGATGGCCAACAGACACATGAAAAGATGCTCCACATCGCTAATTATCAGAGAAATGCAAATTAAAACTACAATGAGGTATCACCTCACACCAGTAAGGATGGCTGCCATCCAAAAGACAAACAACAACAAATGTTGGCGAGGCTGTGGAGAAAGGGGAACCCTCCTACACTGCTGGTGGGAATGTAAACTTGTTCAACCATTGTGGAAAGCAGTATGGAGGTACATCAAAATGCTCAAAACAGACTTACCATTTGACCCAGGAATTGCACTCCTAGGAATTTACCCTAAGAATGCAGCAATCAAGTATGAGAAAGATCAGTGCACCCCTATGTTTATCGCAGCACTATTTACAATAGCCAAGAATTGGAAGCAACCTAAATGTCCATCGATAGATGAATGGATAAAGAAGATGTGGTACATATACACAATGGAATACTACTCAGCCATAAGAAAAGGGCAAATCCAACCATTTGCAGCAACATGGATGGAGCTGGAGGGTATTTTGCTCAGTGAAACAAGCCAAGCAGAGAAAGAGAAATACCAAATGATTTCACTCATCTGTGGAATATAAGAACAAAGGAAAAACTGAAGGAACAAAACAGCAGCAGAATCACAGAACTCAAGAATGGACTAACAGGTACCAAAGGGAAAGGGACTGGGGAGGATGGGTGGGTAGGGAGGGATAAGGGGGGGAGAAGTAGGGGGGTATTAAGATTAGCATCCATAGCGGGGTGGGAGAAAGGGGAGGGCTGTACAACACAGAGAAGACAAGTAGTGATTCTACAACAGGTTGCTAAGCTGATGGACAGTGACTGTAAAGGAGTATATAGGGGGGACCTGGTATAGGGGAGAGCCTAGTAAACAAAGTATTCGTAAGTATTCGTCATGTAAGTGTAGATTAATGATTAAAAAAAAAAAATGCAGTTCCTATGTGGTGACCTCTAATGAGTTCTACACAATAATATAAAGGATATATAAAAGTGTAGGCAAAGGGTCTGTTTGTGTTTATACAGAGGATCAAAGCCTAATTTGGCTACCCCGAAAATGA
The DNA here is from genome assembly GCF_030020395.1 of Manis pentadactyla. NCBI lineage: Eukaryota > Metazoa > Chordata > Mammalia > Pholidota > Manidae > Manis > Manis pentadactyla. The sequence continues at coordinate 284,677 of NW_026644623.1, forward strand.
ACTAAGAAACGATATGAAAGAGAACTTCCAACATCAGCACTCTCGGGAAGACTCATGCCAGAAGATGATCATCAAAAAACCCCAACAAAGATCCACGCACTGCTACAGCTGTAGATGCACTCATCCCACCAGCTCCTGGACTTGCCATGGGAATGAAGGAGATATCTAAGCTGGCCTGTGCATACAGTAAAACAACAAATTTGACTGGATCTATACTGTTGGAACTCAACCAAGAATTTGGAGAAGTGCAAATTGTAGCGCTCCAAATCTTACAACTACAGACTATTTACTGTTAAAAGAACATATGGGATGTGAACAGTGCCCAGGAATGGGTTGTTTTAATTTGTCTGATTTTTCTCAAACTATTCAAATTCAGTTAGATAATAACCATCATATCATTGATAAGTTTTCACAAATGCCTAGGGTGCCTAACTGGTTTTCTTGGTTTCACTGGAGATGGCTGGTAATTACAGGTATGCTTTGGTTATGTAACTATACTCTTATTATGTTAATGTGTGTGCGCAATTTAAGTAGTAGCTTAAAATATATACATGCTGAAGTTACTCTACAAGAAGATATGTCAAAGAAATAATCAATCTTCCCATGTTTTCTCCCGCCTGCTACTTCTATAGCTTTTCTTCTTCCTTCCTAATTACAACGAATTCTTAAATAGAATTCGTGCCTCATATCAAATTTACCGAGTATCATAACTCCTCCAAGTGGTAAAGATACCTCAAGACAAATGCTGGGCATAGAAGCCACAGGGCATAAATATGCAAAGAAATAAAAAGCTAACCATTTCAAACAATAAGGCTTCTCTCTCACTTACCAACTTAACATTTCCCTGTGTGGCCCCGGAAGATGACTGGTTAGCCAGAGACGGGTAAGATTCCTCAAGGGAGGAACAACCTAAGACAGGCACAGTCGCTGGGGGGTCATCAGGTGAGAAATTGGGGATCAACAGAGGTGAGGCTTAGAACCTCACCCCCCCTGTACTGAGAGAAATCTTCTGCATATGTGGATGTTTTATTGCCCTTGTCTAGCTTGGATTAACACATAGTCTACAGGCACACACCTGATCATCTACATTTGCTCTCTTACAACACTAAACTATGTTTTCTACCTTTATGTTGTATCTACCTACCACTTCAGCATCTTATTAAAAATAATAAAGAGAGAAATGTGGTATCCACATATAAATCAAGTATAAAAATCAAATGTGTATTCATATTTGAACTGACTGTTTATAGTTCATAATGCATGAGCAAAACCAAAAGTTTCTGTGATGACTGCCCTTGTACTGTTCACCATGTAACTTATTCACTATGTAAGAATTTGTTCTCCATGTAAGAACTTGTTCGTTATGCTTCAGAAGATTGGAGACTGACGAAAATTAGGCTTGGGGTGGATTAATGATTGTGCATTGAGCATTGACTCCCCTATACAGAATTTTATTGTTGTTAACAACCATTTGATCAATAAAAATGAGAGATGCCCTAACAACAACAACCAAGGAAAAGTACACACTTCCAATTGTAAAATAAATAAGCAACCGGGATGTAATGTATAGCATAAGGAATATAGTCAAAATATTGTAACAACTTGGTATGGTGATAGCTGGTACTTAGAATTATCATGTATATAAATGTTGAATCACTGTGTTGTACACCTGAAACTAATGTAATGTAATACTGTGTGTCAACTACCCTTCAATAAAAAATAATTAACAAAAAAAAAAAAAAAAAAAAAAAAGTGCAGAAGGGAGCCATAAGAAGAAATCAAATCCTATCATTTGCAATAACGTGGATGGAGCTAGAGGGTATTATGCTCAGTCAAATATTCAAGGAGGAGAAATACATGTAACAAATGATTTCACTCATGTGTGGAGTATGATAACAAAGCAAAACTGAAGGAAAAGACAGCACCAGACTCACACAATCCGAGAGTGGACTAACAGTTACCAAAGAGAAAGGGACTGGGTATGCTTTGTGGGAAGGGAGTAATAAGGGCGTGGAAAAAGAATGGGGGCATTAGGATTAGCATGTATAGTGTGTAACTTGGGGGGTCATTTGTACGGCTGCATAACACAGAAAAGACATGTAGTGATTCTACAGCATCTTTGTACACGCTGACGGACAGCGACTGTAACTGGCTTTTGTGGGGGACTTGGTGAAGGGTGTAGACTGGAAAACATAATGTTCTGCATGTGATTGTATATTAATGAGAACAAAAAGAATTTCAAAGTGCAGTAAGAGCACAGCTCTCAAATATCAGAATAAAAGTACAGGCTTTGAGTGCTCCAATAAAAAGACCCAGTGTTAGAAGAACTGATGAAAACTCAAGACCTACAACGTGCTCCCTTACTGGACACTCACTTGAGATCCAAGGGCACAGACAAACTACAACCTGAAGGGGCGGGGACAGATTACCTATACAAGTGAAAATAAGAAACAAACAAACAAATGAATTATGTTTGAGTCCCCAGAGAGAGTCAGTAGAAAATAGCCATATCTAGCCACCGTGAATTCTTTTTGTTTGATTTCAGCAGTGCTCAGGCATAGATTTAGTGGTGCAGCAAGTTCCTGCTCATTTCCTCTCACCTCATCAAATGAATTGCTGTAATAATATGCTTCTGGGCTTTTAAAATCATTGCTTTTTATGATGTTTACGAATGTAAAGAAGTAATAACCACCTAAGGAGGGAAGTTTGGACCTCAAATAAACACTTCACCCCACAACACACTCTTTGTTCCCAACTGCTCCTGTCCAGAAATAGGTGTTCCTTTATATTTGTCCCTGCACCTATCAGCAGTGATCACGCCGATGTCCCTCAAACATGGTGGTGTGCAAAGAAACAAGTACACTTTTCTTTCGACAACCGGACCAGACGAAGGATACTTGTGGTCTTCAGGGATCACTTACTCACTGAATGTGGCTAAATAAAGTCACCAAGCGAGCAGGAAGTATAAGAGGACAGAGGACAGAGATACAGGTTCAAGTCCTTTCACCTCCATTTACTGGTTTTGTAAGCACACGCGGCTGACTCTACCTGAAAGGGTATCGGTGAACACAGTGCTCTCCTTATGGCTAAGTTACCTTGCAAGATTTCTGGAAGCATAATGTAGGGAAGAGACATAGGCTATGTTGTTAACTGTTCTGTACAGTAGGATAGATGGGCAGACAAAAAGATGATTGATTCATAGATAGATAGGTACACAGATGACAGATGAAAGATAGATAGATAGGTACATAGATTGATAGATGATAGACATCATAGATAGATGATAGGAAGAGAGATAGATAGATAGATACATAGATACATACATACATAGAAACATAGATAGACAGACAGACCATTAGATAGATATATACAGATACATATCGATTGACACAAAGCTATTGTTCATAACCGGGAGTTGAATGGTGAATAACACAGCTAAACTACAAACAAAAAGGAAGAATGAAATCCAGTTTAAAAAGTGCAGTAAGCAGCCTTAAGAAGAAAACAAATCCTACCATTTGCAATAACCTGGATGGAGCTAGACGGTAGTATGTTCAGAGAAATAGGACAGGCCGAGAAAGACAAGTACCAAGTGTTTTCACTCATGTGTGGAGTATAACAACAAAGAAAAACTTAAGGAAAAAAACAGCAGCAGACTCACAGAACCCGAGAGTTGACTAAAGTTACCAAAGGGAAAAGGACTGGGCAGGGAGGTTCTGAAGGGAGGGATAAGTTTGAGGAAAAAGAACGGGGGCATTAGTTTTAGCATGTATAATGCTTGGGGTCGAGGGGGCATGGGGAGTGCTGTACGACACAGGGAAGGCTAGTAGAGAGCATATAGCATCTTACTACTCACTGATGGACAGCGACTGTAACGGGGTCTGTTGGGAGGGACATGGTGAAGGTGTCTGAAGCATCCAACTACGCAGATCGACAGCGACTGAAGAGGTTTTTCAGGGGTACTTGGTGAAGGGGGGAGCATAGTAAACATAATGTTCTTCAAGTGATTTTAGCTTTATGATAAAAAAATTCTTTAAGTGCAATAAATGCACAGCTCTGAATCATCAGAATAAAAGGTCAGGCACTGAGTGCAGCAAAAAAAAGACACAGGGTTAAAAGAAGGGATGAAAACCCAAGACACCTACGTGCTTACTTACAGGAGACTCACTTGAGATCCAAGGACACAGACAAACTACAAGCCGAAGGTGTGTGGACAAGTACCCTACACGAGTGAAACTGAAAAACAAACAATCAAACAAATGGATTCTGTGTGAGTCCCCTGGGACAGTCAGAAGAAAATAGCCCTATCTGGCTTCGGTGAATTATTTTTGTTTGGTTTCAGCCGTTCCCAGCCATTGATTTTGTTGTGCAGCAACATACTTCTCATTTTCTTTCACCTCAACAACTGAGTTGCTCTAATAATAAGCGTCTGGGTCTTTGAAATCAGTGGGTTTTATGATGTTCACGAATAGGAAGATGTAATAAATACCTAAAGAGGGAAGTTTGGACACTCAAATAAACACGTCACCCCACAATACACTCTTAGCTCCCAACTGCTCCTGTCTAGAAATTGGTGTTCATTTTTATTTGACCCTCCGTCCTATCGGCAGTGATCACGCTGATGTTCAAACATGGTGGTGAGCAAAGAACAAGTTTACTTTTCTCGCGACAACAGGCACAGAGGAATGATACTTGTGGTCTTCAGGGAGCACTTAGTCAAAGAATGTGGCTAAATACAGACAGTAAGTTAGAAGGAGATGAAAGAGGACAGAGGATAGAGACACGGGTTCAAGTCCCGGCACAACCATTTCCTGGTTTTGTAGGTACACACGGCCAACTCGACATGCAAGTGTCTCGGTGAACCCAGTAGTCTCTCTACAGCCTAGATACCTTGCAGGATTTTTGGAAGCATAGTGTAGGAAAGTGATATAGGATATATGGTCAACTGTTCTGTACACAAGGACAGATGGGCAGACAAAAAGATGATTGATTGATTGATTGATTGATAAATAGATAGACAGACAGAAAGATAGATATATTTACATATCGATTAACATAAAGCTACTGCTCATAACCAGGAGAGCAATGGTGAAAGCACATAGCGAAACTACAAACAAAAAAGAAGAATGAAATCTAGTTTAAAAAGTGCAGTAGGCAGCCATAAGAAGAAAACATATCCTATCATTTGCAATAACGTGGATGGAGCTAGAGGGTATTATGCTCAGTCAAATATTCAAGGAGGAGAAATACATGTACCAAATGATTTCACTCTTGTGTGGAGTATGATAACAAAGAAAAACTGAAGGAAAAGACAGCAGCAGACTCACCCAACCCGAGAGTGGTCTAACAGTTACCAAAAAGAAAGGGACTGGGGAGGGTTTGTGGGAAGGGAGTAATAAGGGCGGGGAAAAAGAATGGGGGCATTAGGATTAGCATGTATAGTGTGTAACTTGGGGTGTCATTTGTACGGCTGCATAACAAAGATAAGACATGTAGTGATTCTACAGCATCTTAGTACACGCTGATGGACAGCGACTGTAACTGGCTTTTGCCGGGGACTTGGTGAAGGGTGTAGACTGGAAAACAGAATGTTCTGCATGTGATTGTATATTAATGAGAACAAAAAGAATTTCAAAGTGCAGTAAGAGCACAGCTCTCAAATATCAGAATAAAAGTACAGGCTTTGAGTGCTCCAATCAAAAGACCCAGTGTTAGAAGAACTGATGAAATCTGAAGACCTCCTATGTGCTCCCTTAATGGAGACTCACTTGAGATCCAAGGACACAGACAAACTACAAGCTGAAGGGGCGGGGACAGATTACCTATACAAGTGAAAATAAGAAACAAACAAACAAATGAATTCTGTTTGAGTCCCCAGAGAGAGTCAGTAGAAAATAGCCCTATCTAGCCACCGTGAATTCTTTTTGTTTGATTTCAGCAGTGCTCAGGCATAGATTTAGTGGTGCAGCAAGTTCCTTCTCATTTCCTCTCACCTCAACAAATGAATTGCTGTAATAATATGCGTCTGGGCTTTTAAAATCATTGCTTTTTATGATGTTCACGAATGTAAAGAAGTAATAACCACCTAAGGAGGGAATTTTGGACCCTCAAATAAACATTTCACTCCACAACACACTCTTTGTTCCCAACTGCTCCTGTCCAGAAATAGGTGTTCCTTTATATTTGTCCCTGCACCTATCAGCAGTGATCACGCCGATGTCCCTCAAACATGGTGGTGTGCAAAGAACCAAGTACACTTTTCTTTCGACAACCGGACCAGACGAAGGATACTTGTGGTCTTCAGGGATCACTTACTCACTGAATGTGGCTGAATAAAGTCATCAAGCAAGCAGGAAGTATAAGAGGACAGAGGACAGAGATACAGGTTCAAGTCCTTTCACCTCCATTTACTGGTTTTGTAAGCACACGCGGCTGACTCTACATGAAAGTGTATCGGTGAACACAGTGCTCTCCTTATGGCTGAGTTACCTTGCAAGATTTCTGGAAGCATAATGTAGGGAAGAGACATAGGCTCTGTTGTAAACTGTTCTGTACAGAAGGATAGATGGGAAGACAAAAAGATGATTGATTCATAGATAGATAGGTACACAGATAACAGATGAAAAATAGATAGATAGGTACATAGATTGATAGATGATAGACATCATAGATAGATGATAGGAAGATAGATAGATAGATAGATACATAGATACGTACATACATACATACATACATACATACATAGATACATAGATAGACAGACGGACCATTAGATAGATAGATACAGATACATATCGATTGACACAAAGCTATTGTTCATAACCAGGAGTTGAATGGTGAATAACATAGCTAAACTACAAACAAAAAGGAAGAATGAAATCCAGTTTAAAAAGTGCAGTTAGCAGCCTTAAGAAGAAAACAAATCCTACCATTTGCAATGACCTGGATGGGACTAGACGGTAGTATGTTCAGAGAAATAGGCCAGGCCGAGAAAGACAAGTACCAAGTGTTTTGACTCATGTGTGGAGTATAACAACAAAGAAAAACTGAAGGAAAAAAACAGCAGCAGACTCACAGAACCCGAGAGTTGACTAAAAGTTACCAAAGGGAAAAGGACTGGGCAGGGTGGTTCTGAAGGGAGGGATAAGTGTGAGGAGAAAGAATGGGGGCATTAGTTTTAGCATGTATAATTCTTGGGGTCGAGGGGGCATGGGGAGTGCTGTACAACACAGAGAAGGCTAGTAGAGATCATACAGCATCTTACTACTCACTGATGGACAGCGACTGTAACGGGGTCTGTTGGGAGGGACATGGTGATGGGGTCTACAGCATCCAACTATGCAGATCGACAGCGACGGAAGGGGTTTTTCAGGGGTACATGGTGAAGGGGGGAGCATAGTAAACATAATGTTCTTCAAGTGATTTTAGCTTAATGATAAAAAATATTCTTTAAGTGCAATAAGTGCACAGCTCTGAATCATCAGAATAAATGGTCAGGCACTGAGTGCAGCAAACAAAAGACACAGGGTTAAAAGAAGGGATGAAAACTCAAGACACCTACGTGCTTACTTACAGGAGACTCACTTGAGATCCAAGGACACAGACAAACTACAAGCCGAAGGTGTGTGGACAAATACGCTACACGAGTGAAACTGAAAAACAAACAATCAAACAAATGAATTCTGTTTGAGTCCCCTGATACAGTCAGAAGGAAATAGCCCTATCCGGCCTCCGTGAATTCTTTATGTTTAGTTTCAGCCGTTCCCAGCCATTGATTTAGTGGTGCAGCAACATACTTCTCATTTTCTCTCACCTCGACAACTGAGTTGCTGTAATAATAAGCATCTGGGCCTTTGAAATCACTGGGTTTTATGATGTTCACGAATGTGAAGATCTAGTAAATACCTAAAGAGGGAAGTTTGGACACTCAAATAAACACGTCACCCCACAATACACTCTTAGCTCCCAACTTCACCTATCTAGAAATTGGTGTTCCTTTTTATTTGACCCTCCGTCCTATCGGCGGAGATCACGCTGATGTCCTTCAAACATGGTGGTGAGCAAAGAACAAGTTTACTTTACTCGTGACAAGAGTCACAGAGGATGATACTTGTGGTGTTCAGGGAGCACTTAGTCAAAGAATGTGGCTAAATACAGACAGTAAGTTAGAAGGAGATGAAAGAGGACAGAGGATAGAGACACGGGTTCAAGTCCCGGCACAAAAATTTCCTGCTTTTGTACGTACACGCGGCCGACTCGACCTGCAAGTGTCTCGGTGAACCCAGTGCTCTCTCTACAGCCTAGATACTTTGCAGGGTTTTTGGAAGCATAGTGTAGGAAAGTGATATAGGACATATGGTTAACTGTTCTGTACACAAGGACAGATGGGCAGACAAAAGGATGATTGATTGATTGATTGATAAATAGATAGACAGACAGATAGATAGATATAGGTACATATCGATTAACACATAGCTACTGCTCATAACCAGGAGAGCAAAGGTGAAAGCACATAGCGAAACTACAAACAAAAATGAAGAATGAAATCCAGTTAAAAAAGTGAAGTAGGCAGCCATAAGAAGAAATCAAATCCTATCATTTGCAATAAAGTGGATGGAGCTAGAGGTTATTATGCTCAGTCAAATATTGAAGGAGTAGAAAAACATGTACCAAATGATTTCACTCTTGTGTGGAGTATGATAACAAAGAAAAACTGAAGGAAAAGACAGCAGCAGACTCACAGAACCCGAGAGTGTTCTAACAGATACCATAAAGAAAGGGAATGGGGAGGGTTTGTGGGAAGGGACTAATAAGGGCGGGGAAAAAGAACGGGGGCATTAGGATTAGCATGAATAGTGTGTAACTTGGGGTGTCATTTTTACGGCTGCATAACACAGAGAAGACATGTAGTGATTCTACAGCATCTTAGTACACGCTGAAGGACAGCGACTGTAACTGGCTTTTGCCGGGGACTTGGTGAAGGGTGTAGACTGGAAAACATAATGTTCTGCATGTGATTGTATATTAATGAGAACAAAAAATATTTCAAAGTGCAGTAAGAGCACAGCTCTCAAATATCAGAATAAAAGTACAGGCTTTGAGTGCTCCATTCAAAAGACACAGTGTTAGAAGAACTGATGAAAACTCAAGACCTCCTACGTGCTCCCTTACTGGAGACTCACTTGAGATCCAAGGACACAGACAAACTACAAGCTGAAGGGGCGGGGACAGATTACCTATACAAGTGAAAATAAGAAACAAACAAACAAATGAATTCTGTTTGAGTCCCCAGAGAGAGTCAGTAGAAAATAGCCCAATCTAGCCACCGTGAATTCGTTTTGTTTGATTTCAGCAGTGCTCAGGCATAGATTTAGTGGTGCAGCAAGTTCCTTCTCATTTCCTCTCACCTCAACAAATGAATTGCTGTAATAATATGCATCTGGGCTTTTAAAATCAATTCTTTTTATGATGTTCACGAATGTAAAGAAGTAATAACAACCTAAGGAGGGAGGTTTGGAACCTCAAATAAACACTTCACTCCACAACACACTCTTTGTTCCCAACTGCTCCTGACCAGAAATAGGTGTTCCTTTATATTTGCCCCTGCACCTATCAGCAGTGATCACACCGATGTCCCTCAAACATGGTGGTGTGCAAAGAACCAAGTACACTTTTCTTTCGACAACCGGACCAGACGAAGGATACTTGTGGCCTTCAGGGATCACTTACTCACTGAATGTGGCTAAATAAAGTCACCAAGCGAGCAGGAAGTATAAGAGGACAGAGGACAGAGATACAGGTTCAAGTCCTTTCACCTCCATTTACTGGTTTTGTAAGCACACGCGGCTGACTGTACCTGAAAGTGTATCGGTGAACACAGTGCTCTCCTTATGGCTTAGTTACCTTGCAAGATTTCTGGAAGCATAATGTAGGGAAGAGACATAGGCTATGTTGTTAACTCTTCTGTACAGAAGGATAGATGGGCAGACAAAAAGATGATTGATTCACAGATAGATAGGTACACAGATGACAGATGAAAGATAGATAGATAGGTACAGAGATTGATAGATGATAGACATCATAGATAGATGATAGGAAGATAGATAGATAGATAGATAGATAGATAGATAGATAGATAGATAGATAGATAGATAGATAGACACATACATACATACATACATACATACATAGATACATAGATAGACAGACAGACATTTAGATAGATAGATACAAATACATGTCGATTGACACAAAGCTATTTTTCATAACCAGGAGTTGAATGGTGAATAACATAGCTAAACTACAAACAAACGGAAGAATGAAATCCATTTTAAAAGTGCAGTAAGCAGCCTTAAGAAGAAAACATATACTACCATTTGCAATGACCTGGATGGAGCTAGACGGTAGTATGTTCAGAGAAATAGGACAGGCCGAGAAAGACAAGTACCAAGTGTTTTCACTCATGTGTGGAGTATAACAACAAAGAAAAACTGAAGGAAAAAAACAGCAGCAGACTCACAGAACCCGAGAGTTGACTAAAAGTTACCAAAGGGAAAAGGACTGGGCATGGTGGTTCTGAAGGGAGGGATAAGTGTGAGGAGAAAGAATGGGGGCATTAGTTTTAGCATGTATAATGCTTGGGGTCGAGGGGGCATGGGGAGTGCTGTACAACACAGAGAAGGCTAGTAGAGATCATATAGCATCTTACTACTCACTGATGGTCAGCGACTGTAACGGGGTCTGTTGGGAGGGACATGGTGAAGGGGTCTACAGCATCCAACTACGCAGATCGACAGCGACTGAAGAGGTTTTTCAGGGGTACTTGGTGAAGGGGGGAGCATAGTGAACATAATGTTCTTCAAGTGATTTAAGCTTAATGATAAAAAAAATTCTTTAAGTGCAATAAGTGCACAACTCTGAATCATCAGAATAAAAGGTCAGGCACTGAGTGCAGCAAACAAAAGACACAGGGTTAAAAGAAGGGATGAAAACTCAAGACACCTACGTGCTTACTTACAGGAGACTCACTTGAGATCCAAGGACACAGACAAACTACAAGCCGAAGGTGTGTGGACAAATACGCTACACGAGTGAAACTGAAAAACAAACAATCAAACAAATGAATTCTGTTTGAGTCCCCTGATACAGTCAGAAGAAAATAGCCCTATCCGGCCTCCGTGAATTCTTTATGTTTAGTTTCAGCCGTTCCCAGCCATTGATTTAGTGGTGCAGCAACATACTTCTCATTTTCTCTCACCTCGACAACTGAGTTGCTGTAATAATAAGCATCTGGGCCTTTGAAATCACTGGGTTTTATGATGTTCACGAATGTGAAGATCTAATAACTACCTAAAGAGGGAAGTTTGGACACTCAAATAAACACGTCACCCCACAATACACTCTTAGCTCCCAACTTCACCTATCTAGAAATTGGTGTTCCTTTTTATTTGACCCTCCGTCCTATCGGCGGAGATCACGCTGATGTCCTTCAAACATGGTGGTGAGCAAAGAACAAGTTTACTTTTCTCGTGACAACAGGCCCAGAGGAATGATACTTGTGGTCTTCAGGGAGCACTTAGTCAAAGAATGTGGCTAAATACAGACAGTAAGTTAGAAGGAGATGAAAGAGGACAGAGGATAGAGACACGGGTTCAAGTCCCGGCACAAAAATTTCCTGGTTTTGTAGGTACACGCGGCCGACTCGACCTGCAAGTGTCTCGGTGAACCCAGTGCTCTCTCTACAGCCTAGATACTTTGCAGGATTTTTGGAAGCATAGTGTAGGAAAGTGATATAGGACATATGGTTAACTGTTCTGTACACAAGGACAGATGGGCAGACAAAAAGATGATTGATTGATTGATTGATAAATAGATAGACAGACAGATAGATAGATATAGGTACATATCGATTAACACATAGCTACTGCTCATAACCAGGAGAGCAACGGTGAAAGCACATAGCGAAACTAAAAACAAAAATGAAGACTGAAATCCAGTTTAAAAAGTGCAGTAGGCAGCCATAAGAAGAAAACAAATCCTATCATTTGCAATAACGTGGATGGAGCTAGAGGTTATTATGCTCAGTCAAATATTCAAGGAGGAGAAATACATGTACCAAATGATTTCACTCTTGTGTGGAGTATGATAACAAAGAAAAACTGAAGGAAAAGACAGCAGCAGACTCACAGAACCCGAGAGTGGTCTAACAGATACCAAAAAGAAAGGGACTGGGGAGGGTTGGTGGGAAGGGAGTAATAAGGGCGGGGAAAAAGAATGGGGGCATTAGGATTAGCATGAATAGTGTGTAACTTGGGAGGTCATTTGTACGGCTGCATAACACAGAGAAGACATGTAGTGATTCTACAGCATCTTAGTACACGCTGACGGACAGCGACTGTAACTGGCTTTTGCCGGGGACTTGGTGAAGGGTGTAGACTGTAAAACATAATGTTCTGCATGTGATTGTATATTAATGAGAACAAAAAGAATTTCAAAGTGCAGTAAGAGCACAGCTCTCAAATATCAGAATAAAAGTACAGGCTTTGAGTGCTCCAATCAAAAGACACAGTGTTAGAAGAACTGATGAAAACTCAAGACCTCCTACGTGCTCCCTTACTGGAGACTCACTTGAGATCCAAGGACACAGACAAACTACAAGCTGAAGGGGCGGGGACAGATTACCTATACAAGTGAAAATAAGAAACAAACAAACAAATGAATTCTGTTTGAGTCCCCAGAGAGAGTCAGTAGAAAATAGCCCAATCTAGCCACCGTGAATTCGTTTTGTTTGATTTCAGCAGTGCTCAGGCATAGATTTAGTGGTGCAGCAAGTTCCTTCTCATTTCCTCTCACCTCAACAAATGAATTGTTGTAAAAATATGCGTCTGGGCTTTTAAATCAATTCTTTTTATGATGTTCACGAATGTAAAGAAGTAATAACCACCTAAGGAGGGAAGTTTGGACCCTCAAATAAACACTTCACTCCACAACACACTCTTTGTTCCCAACTGCTCCTGACCAGAAATAGGTGTTCCTTTATATTTGTCCCTGCACCTATCAGCAGTGATCACACCGATGTCCCTCAAACATGGTGGTGTGCAAAGAACCAAGTACACTTTTCTTTCGACAACCGGACAAGACGAAGGATTCTTGTGGTTTTCAGGGATCACTTACTCACTGAATGTGGCTAAATAAAGTCACCAAGCGAGCAGGAAGTATAAGAGGACAGAGGACAGAGATACAGGTTCAAGTCCTTTCACCTCCATTTACTGGTTTTGTAAGCACACGCGGCTGACTCTACCTGAAAGTGTATCGGTGAACACAGTGCTCTCCTTATGGCTTAGTTACCTTGCAAGATTTCTGGAAGCATAATGTAGGGAAGAGACATAGGCTATGTTGTTAACTCTTCTGTACAGAAGGATAGATGGGCAGACAAAAAGATGATTGATTCATAGATAGATAGTTACACAGATGACAGATGAAAGATAGATAGATAGGTACAGAGATTGATAGATGATAGACATCATAGATAGATGATAGGAAGATAGATAGATAGATAGATAGATACATACGTACATACATACATACATACATACATACATACATACATAGACACATAGATAGACAGACAATTAGATAGATAGATACAAATACATATCGATTGACACAAAGCTATTGTTCATAACCAGGAATTGAATGGTGAATAACATAGCTAAACTACAAACAAAAAGGAAGAATGAAATCCAGTTTAAAAAGTGCAGTATGCAGCCTTAAGAAGAAAACAAATCCTACCATTTGTAATGACCTGGATGGAGCTAGACGGTAGTATGTTCAGAGAAATAGGCCCACGGAGAAAGACAAGTACCAAGTGTTTTCACTCATGTGTGGAGTATAACAACAAAGAAAATCTGAAGGAAAAAAACAGCAGCAGACTCACAGAACCCGAGAGTTGAATAAAAGTTACCAAAGGGAAAAGGACTGGGCAGGGTGGGTCTGAAGGGAGGGATAAGTGTGAGGAGAAAGAATGGGGGAATTAGTTTTAGCATGTATAATGCTTGGGGTCGAGGGGGCATGGGGAGTGCTGTACAACACAGAGAAGGCTAGTAGAGATCATATAGCATCTTACTACTCACTGATGGTCAGCGACTGTAACGGGGTCTGTTGGGAGGGACATGGTGAAGGGGTCTACAGCATCCAACTACGCATATCGACAGCGACTGAAGAGGTTTTTCAGGGGTACTTGGTGAAGGGGGGAGCATAGTAAACATAATGTTCTTCAAGTGATTTAAGCTTAATGATAAAAAAAATTCTTTAAGTGCAATAAGTGCACAGCTCTGAATCATCAGAATAAAACGTCTGGCAATGAGTGCAGGAAACAAAAGACACAGGGTTAAAAGAAGGGATGAAAACTCAAGACACCTACGTGCTTACTTACAGGAGACTCACTTGAGATCCAAGGACACAGACAAACTACAAGCCGAAGGTGTGTGGACAAATACGCTACACGAGTGAAACTGAAAAACAAACAATCAAACAAATGAATTCTGTTTGAGTCCCCTGATACAGTCAGAAGAAAATAGCCCTATCCGGCCTCCGTGAATTCTTTATGTTTAGTTTCAGCCGTTCCCAGCCTTTGATTTAGTGGTGCAGCAACATACTTCTCATTTTCTCTCACCTCGACAACTGAGTTGCTGTAATAATAAGCATCTGGGCCTTTGAAATCACTGGGTTTTATGATGTTCACGAATGTGAAGATCTAATAACTACCTAAAGAGGGAAGTTTGGACACTCAAATAAACACGTCACCCCACAATACACTCTTAGCTCCCAACTTCACCTATCTAGAAATTGGTGTTCCTTTTTATTTGACCCTCCGTCCTATCGGCGGAGATCACGCTGATGTCCTTCAAACATGGTGGTGAGCAAAGAACAAGTTTACTTTTCTCGTGACAACAGGCCCAGAGGAATGATACTTGTGGTCTTCAGGGAGCACTTAGTCAAAGAATGTGGCTAAATACAGACAGTAAGTTAGAAGGAGATGAAAGAGGACAGAGGATAGAGACACGGGTTCAAGTCCAGGCACAAAAATGTCCTGGTTTTGTAGGTACACGCGGCCGACTCGACCTGCAAGTGTCTCGGTGAACCCAGTGCTCTCTCTACAGCCTAGATACTTTGCAGGATTTTTGGAAGCATAGTGTAGGAAAGTGATATAGGACATATGGTTAACTGTTCTGTACACAAGGACAGATGGGCAGACAAAAAGATGATTGATTGATTGATTGATTGATAAATAGATAGACAGACAGATAGATAGATATAGGTACATATCGATTAACACATAGCTACTGCTCATAACCAGGAGAGCAATGGTGAAAGCACATAGCGAAACTACAAACAAAAATGAGGAATGAAATCCAGTTTAAAAAGTGCAGTAGGCAGCCATAAGAAGAAAACAAATCCTATCATTTGCAATAACGTGGATGGAGCTAGAGGTTATTATGCTCAGTCAAATATTCAAGGAGGAGAAATACATGTACCAAATGATTTCACTCTTGTGTGGAGTATGATAACAAAGAAAAACTGAAGGAAAAGACAGCAGCAGACTCATAGAACCCGAGAGTGGTCTAACAGATACCAAAAAGAAAGGGACTGGGGAGGGTTTGTGGGAAGGGAGTAATAAGGGCGGGGAAAAAGAATGGGGGCATTAGGATTAGCATGAAGAGTGTGTAACTTGGGGTGTCATTTGTACGGCTGCATAACACAGAGAAGACATGTAGTGATTCTACAGCATCTTAGTACACGCTGACGGACAGCGACTGTAACTGGCTTTTGCCGGGGACTTGGTGAAGGGTGTAGACGGGAAAACATAATGTTCTGCATGTGATTGTATATTAATGAGAACAAAAAGAATTTCAAAGTGCAGTAAGAGCACAGCTCTCAAATATCAGAATAAAAGTACAGGCTTTGAGTGCTCCAATCAAAAGACACAGTGTTAGAAGAACTGATGAAAACTCAAGACCTCCTACGTGCTCCCTTACTGGAGACTCACTTGAGATCCAAGGACACAGACAAACTACAAGCTGAAGGTGCGGGGACAGATTACCTATACAAGTGAAAATAAGAAACAAACAAACAAATGAATTCTGTTTGAGTCCCCAGAGAGAGTCAGTAGAAAATAGCCCAATCTAGCCACCGTGAATTCGTTTTGTTTGATTTCAGCAGTGCTCAGGCATAGATTTAGTGGTGCAGCAAGTTCCTTCTCATTTCCTCTCACCTCAACAAATGAATTGCTGTAATAATATGCGTCTGGGCTTTTAAAATCAATTCTTTTTATGATGTTCACGAATGTAAAGATGTAATAACCACCTAAGGAGGTAAGTTTGGACCATCAAATAAACACTTCACTCCACAACACACTCTTTGTTCCCAACTGCTCCTGACCAGAAATAGGTATTCCTTTATATTTGTCCCTGCACCTATCAGCAGTGATCACACCGATGTCCCTCAAACATGGTGGTGTGCAAAGAACCAAGTACACTTTTCTTTCGACAATCGGACAAGACGAAGGATACTTGTGGTTTTCAGGGATCACTTATTCACTGAATGTGGCTAAATAAAGTCACCAAGCGAGCAGGAAGTATAAGAGGACAGAGGACAGAGATACAGGTTCAAGTCCTTTCACCTCCATTTACTGGTTTTGTAAGCACACGCGGCTGACTCTACCTGGAAGTGTATCGGTGAACACAGTGCTCTCCTTATGGCTTAGTTACCTTGCAAGATTTCTGGAAGCATAATGTAGGGAAGAGACATAGGCTATGTTGTTAACTCTTCTGTACAGAAGGATAGATGGGCAGACAAAAAGATGATTGATTCATAGATAGATAGGTACACAGATGACAGATGAAAGATAGATAGATAGGTACAGAGATTGATAGATGATAGACATCATAGATAGATGATAGGAAGATAGATAGATAGATAGATAGATAGATAGATAGATAGATAGATAGATAGATAGACACATACATACATACATACATACATAGATTCATAGACAGACAGA
This sequence comes from Manis pentadactyla, assembly GCF_030020395.1. Taxonomy (NCBI): domain Eukaryota; kingdom Metazoa; phylum Chordata; class Mammalia; order Pholidota; family Manidae; genus Manis; species Manis pentadactyla. The sequence continues at coordinate 301,739 of NW_026644623.1, forward strand.
CAATTAGACAGATATATACAAATACATATCGATTGACACAAAGCTATTGTTCATAACCAGGAGTTGAATGGTGAATAACACAGCTAAACTACAAACAAAAAGGAAGAATGAAATCCAGTTTAAAAAGTGCAGTAAGCAGCCTTAAGAAGAAAACATATACTACCATTTGCAATGACCTGGATGGAGCTAGACGGTAGTATGTTCAGAGAAATAGGCCCACGGAGAAAGACAAGTACCAAGTGTTTTCACTCATGTGTGGAGTATAACAACAAAGAAAAACTGAAGGAAAAAAAGAGCAGCAGACTCACAGAACCCGAGAGTTGACTAAAAGTTACCAAAGGGAAAAGGACTTGGCAGGGTGGGTCTGAAGGGAGGGATAAGTGTGAGGAGAAAGAATGGGGGCATTAGTTTTAGCATGTGTAATGCTTGGGGTCGATGGGGCATGGGGAGTGCTGTACAACACAGAGAAGGCTAGTAGAGATCATATAGCATCTTACTACTCACTGATGGTCAGCGACTGTAACGGGGTCTGTTGGGAGGGACATGGTGAAGGGGTCTACAGCATCCAACTACGCAGATCGACAGCGACTGAAGAGGTTTTTCAGGGGTACTTGGTGAAGGGGGGAGCATAGTAAACATAATGTTCTTCAAGTGATTTAAGCTTAATGATAAAAAAAATTCTTTAAGTGCAATAAGTGCACAGCTCTGAATCATCAGAATAAAAGGTCAGGCACTGAGTGCAGCAAACAAAAGACACAGGGTTAAAAGAAGGGATGAAAACTCAAGACACCTACGTGCTTACTTACAGGAGACTCACTTGAGATCCAAGGACACAGACAAACTACAAGCCGAAGGTGTGTGGACAAATACGCTACACGAGTGAAACTGAAAAACAAACAATCAAACAAATGAATTCTGTTTGAGTCCCCTGATACAGTCAGAAGAAAATAGCCCTATCCGGCCTCCGTGAATTCTTTATGTTTAGTTTCAGCCGTTCCCAGCCATTGATTTAGTGGTGCAGCAACATACTTCTCATTTTCTCTCACCTCGACAACTGAGATGCTGTAATAATAAGCATCTGGGCCTTTGAAATCACTGGGTTTTATGATGTTCACGAATGTGAAGATCTAATAACTACCTAAAGAGGGAAGTTTGGACACTCAAATAAACACGTCACCCCACAATACACTCTTAGCTTCCAACTTCACCTATCTAGAAATTGGTGTTCCTTTTTATTTGACCCTCCGTCCTATCGGCGGAGATCACGCTGATGTCCTTCAAACATGGTGGTGAGCAAAGAACAAGTTTACTTTTCTCGTGACAACAGGCCCAGAGGAATGATACTTGTGGTCTTCAGGGAGCACTTAGTCAAAGAATGTGGCTAAATACAGACAGTAAGTTAGAAGGAGATGAAAGAGGACAGAGGATAGAGACACGGGTTCAAGTCCCGGCACAAAAATTTCCTGGTTTTGTAGGTACACGCGGCGGACTCGACCTGCAAGTGTCTCGGTGAACCCAGTGCTCTCTCTACAGCCTAGATACTTTGCAGGGTTTTTGGAAGCATAGTGTATTAAACTGATATAGGACATATGGTTAACTGTTCTGTACACAAGGACAGATGGGCAGACAAAAGGATGATTGATTGATTGATTGATAAATAGATAGACAGACAGATAGATAGATATAGGTACATATCGATTAACACATAGCTACTGCTCATAACCAGGAGAGCAAAGGTGAAAGCACATAGCGAAACTACAAACAAAAATGAAGAATGAAATCCAGTTTAAAAAGTGAAGTAGGCAGCCATAAGAAGAAATCAAATCCTATCATTTGCAATAAAGTGGATGGAGCTAGAGGTTATTATGCTCAGTCAAATATTGAAGGAGTAGAAATACATGTAAAAAATAATTTCACTCTTGTGTGGAGTATGATAACAAAGAAAAACTGAAGGAAAAGACAGCAGCAGACTCACAGAACCCGAGAGTGGTCTAACAGATACCATAAAGAAAGGGACTGGGGAGGGTTTGTGGGAAGGGAGTAATAAGGGCGGGGAAAAAGAACGGGGGCATTAGGATTAGCATGAATAGTGTGTAACTTGGGGTGTCATTTGTACGGCTGCATAACACAGAGAAGACATGTAGTGATTCTACAGCATCTTAGTACACGCTGAAGGACAGCGACTGTAACTGGCTTTTGCCGGGGACTTGGTGAAGGGTGTAGACTGGAAAACATAATGTTCTGCATGTGATTGTATATTAATGAGAACAAAAAATATTTCAAAGTGCAGTAAGAGCACAGCTCTCAAATATCAGAATAAAAGTACAGGCTTTGTGTGCTCAAATCAAAAGACACAGTGTTAGAAGAACTGATGAAAACTCAAGACCTCCTACGTGCTCCCTTACTGGAGACTCACTTGAGATCCAAGGACACAGACAAACTACAAGCTGAAGGGGCGGGGACAGATTACCTATACAAGTGAAAATAAGAAACAAACAAACAAATGAATTCTGTTTGAGTCCCCAGAGAGAGTCAGTAGAAAATAGCCCAATCTAGCCACCGTGAATTCGTTTTGTTTGATTTCAGCAGTGCTCAGGCATAGATTTAGTGGTGCAGCAAGTTCCTTCTCATTTCCTCTCACCTCAACAAATGAATTGCTGTAATAATATGCATCTGGGCTTTTAAAATCAATTCTTTTTATGATGTTCACGAATGTAAAGAAGTAATAACCACCTAAGGAGGGAAGTTTGGAACCTCAAATAAACACTTCACTCCACAACACACTCTTTGTTCCCAACTGCTCCTGACCAGAAATAGGTGTTCCTTTATATTTGTCCCTGCACCTATCAGCAGTGATCACACCGATGTCCCTCAAACATGGTGGTGTGCAAAGAACCAAGTACACTTTTCTTTCGACAACCGGACCAGACGAAGGATACTTGTGGCCTTCAGGGATCACTTACTCACTGAATGTGGCTAAATAAAGTCACCAAGCGAGCAGGAAGTATAAGAGGACAGAGGACAGAGATACAGGTTCAAGTCCTTTCACCTCCATTTACTGGTTTTGTAAGCACACGCGGCTGACTCTACCTGAAAGTGTATCGGTGAACACAGTGCTCTCCTTATGGCTTAGTTACCTTGCAAGATTTCTGGAAGCATAATGTAGGGAAGAGACATAGGCTATGTTGTTAACTCTTCTGTACAGAAGGATAGATGGGCAGACAAAAAGATGATTGATTCACAGATAGATAGGTACACAGATGACAGATGAAAGATAGATAGATAGGTACAGAGATTGATAGATGATAGACATCATAGATAGATGATAGGAAGATAGATAGATAGATAGATAGATACATACGTACATACATACATACATACATACATACATACATACATAGACACATAGATAGACAGACAATTAGATAGATAGATACAAATACATATCGATTGACACAAAGCTATTGTTCATAACCAGGAATTGAATGGTGAATAACATAGCTAAACTACAAACAAAAAGGAAGAATGAAATCCAGTTTAAAAAGTGCAGTATGCAGCCTTAAGAAGAAAACAAATCCTACCATTTGTAATGACCTGGATGGAGCTAGACGGTAGTATGTTCAGAGAAATAGGCCCACGGAGAAAGACAAGTACCAAGTGTTTTCACTCATGTGTGGAGTATAACAACAAAGAAAATCTGAAGGAAAAAAACAGCAGCAGACTCACAGAACCCGAGAGTTGAATAAAAGTTACCAAAGGGAAAAGGACTGGGCAGGGTGGGTCTGAAGGGAGGGATAAGTGTGAGGAGAAAGAATGGGGGAATTAGTTTTAGCATGTATAATGCTTGGGGTCGAGGGGGCATGGGGAGTGCTGTACAACACAGAGAAGGCTAGTAGAGATCATATAGCATCTTACTACTCACTGATGGTCAGCGACTGTAACGGGGTCTGTTGGGAGGGACATGGTGAAGGGGTCTACAGCATCCAACTACGCATATCGACAGCGACTGAAGAGGTTTTTCAGGGGTACTTGGTGAAGGGGGGAGCATAGTAAACATAATGTTCTTCAAGTGATTTAAGCTTAATGATAAAAAAAATTCTTTAAGTGCAATAAGTGCACAGCTCTGAATCATCAGAATAAAAGGTCTGGCAATGAGTGCAGGAAACAAAAGACACAGGGTTAAAAGAAGGGATGAAAACTCAAGACACCTACGTGCTTACTTACAGGAGACTCACTTGAGATCCAAGGACACAGACAAACTACAAGCCGAAGGTGTGTGGACAAATACGCTACACGAGTGAAACTGAAAAACAAACAATCAAACAAATGAATTCTGTTTGAGTCCCCTGATACAGTCAGAAGAAAATAGCCCTATCCGGCCTCCGTGAATTCTTTATGTTTAGTTTCAGCCGTTCCCAGCCTTTGATTTAGTGGTGCAGCAACATACTTCTCATTTTCTCTCACCTCGACAACTGAGTTGCTGTAATAATAAGCATCTGGGCCTTTGAAATCACTGGGTTTTATGATGTTCACGAATGTGAAGATCTAATAACTACCTAAAGAGGGAAGTTTGGACACTCAAATAAACACGTCACCCCACAATACACTCTTAGCTCCCAACTTCACCTATCTAGAAATTGGTGTTCCTTTTTATTTGACCCTCCGTCCTATCGGCGGAGATCACGCTGATGTCCTTCAAACATGGTGGTGAGCAAAGAACAAGTTTACTTTTCTCGTGACAACAGGCCCAGAGGAATGATACTTGTGGTCTTCAGGGAGCACTTAGTCAAAGAATGTGGCTAAATACAGACAGTAAGTTAGAAGGAGATGAAAGAGGACAGAGGATAGAGACACGGGTTCAAGTCCCGGCACAAAAATGTCCTGGTTTTGTAGGTACACGCGGCCGACTCGACCTGCAAGTGTCTCGGTGAACCCAGTGCTCTCTCTACAGCCTAGATACTTTGCAGGATTTTTGGAAGCATAGTGTAGGAAAGTGATATAGGACATATGGTTAACTGTTCTGTACACAAGGACAGATGGGCAGACAAAAAGATGATTGATTGATTGATTGATTGATAAATAGATAGACAGACAGATAGATAGATATAGGTACATATCGATTAACACATAGCTACTGCTCATAACCAGGAGAGCAATGGTGAAAGCACATAGCGAAACTACAAACAAAAATGAGGAATGAAATCCAGTTTAAAAAGTGCAGTAGGCAGCCATAAGAAGAAAACAAATCCTATCATTTGCAATAACGTGGATGGAGCTAGAGGTTATTATGCTCAGTCAAATATTCAAGGAGGAGAAATACATGTACCAAATGATTTCACTCTTGTGTGGAGTATGATAACAAAGAAAAACTGAAGGAAAAGACAGCAGCAGACTCATAGAACCCGAGAGTGGTCTAACAGATACCAAAAAGAAAGGGACTGGGGAGGGTTTGTGGGAAGGGAGTAATAAGGGCGGGGAAAAAGAATGGGGGCATTAGGATTAGCATGAAGAGTGTGTAACTTGGGGTGTCATTTGTACGGCTGCATAACACAGAGAAGACATGTAGTGATTCTACAGCATCTTAGTACACGCTGACGGACAGCGACTGTAACTGGCTTTTGCCGGGGACTTGGTGAAGGGTGTAGACGGGAAAACATAATGTTCTGCATGTGATTGTATATTAATGAGAACAAAAAGAATTTCAAAGTGCAGTAAGAGCACAGCTCTCAAATATCAGAATAAAAGTACAGGCTTTGAGTGCTCCAATCAAAAGACACAGTGTTAGAAGAACTGATGAAAACTCAAGACCTCCTACGTGCTCCCTTACTGGAGACTCACTTGAGATCCAAGGACACAGACAAACTACAAGCTGAAGGTGCGGGGACAGATTACCTATACAAGTGAAAATAAGAAACAAACAAACAAATGAATTCTGTTTGAGTCCCCAGAGAGAGTCAGTAGAAAATAGCCCAATCTAGCCACCGTGAATTCGTTTTGTTTGATTTCAGCAGTGCTCAGGCATAGATTTAGTGGTGCAGCAAGTTCCTTCTCATTTCCTCTCACCTCAACAAATGAATTGCTGTAATAATATGCGTCTGGGCTTTTAAAATCAATTCTTTTTATGATGTTCACGAATGTAAAGATGTAATAACCACCTAAGGAGGTAAGTTTGGACCCTCAAATAAACACTTCACTCCACAACACACTCTTTGTTCCCAACTGCTCCTGTCCAGAAATAGGTGTTCCTTTATATTTGTCCCTGCACCTATCAGCAGTGATCACACCGATGTCCCTCAAACATGGTGGTGTGCAAAGAACCAAGTACACTTTTCTTTCGACAACCAGACAAGACGAAGGATACTTGTGGTTTTCAGGGTTCACTTACTCACTGAATGTGGCTAAATAAAGTCACCAAGCGAGCAGGAAGTATAAGAGGACAGAGGACAGAGATACAGGTTCAAGTCCTTTCACCTCCATTTACTGGTTTTGTAAGCACACGCGGCTGACTCTACCTGAAAGTGTATCGGTGAACACAGTGCTCTCCTTATGGCTTAGTTACCTTGCAAGATTTCTGGAATCATAATGTAGGGAAGAGACATAGGCTATGTTGTTAACTCTTCTGTACAGAAGGATAGATGGGCAGACAAAAAGATGATTGATTCATAGATAGATAGGTACACAGATGACAGATGAAAGATAGATAGATAGGTACAGAGATTGATAGATGATAGACATCATAGATAGATGATAGGAAGATAGATAGATAGATAGATAGATAGATAGATAGATAGATAGATAGATAGACACATACATACATACATACATACATAGATTCATAGACAGACAGACAATTAGATAGATATATACAAATACATATCGATTGACACAAAGCTATTGTTCATAACCAGGAGTTGAATGGTGAATAACACAGCTAAACTACAAACAAAAAGGAAGAATGAAATCCAGTTTAAAAAGTGCAGTAAGCAGCCTTAAGAAGAAAACATATACTACCATTTGCAATGACCTGGATGGAGCTAGACGGTAGTATGTTCAGAGAAATAGGCCCACGGAGAAAGACAAGTACCAAGTGTTTTCACTCATGTGTGGAGTATAACAACAAAGAAAAACTGAAGGAAAAAAAGAGCAGCAGACTCACAGAACCCGAGAGTTGACTAAAAGTTACCAAAGGGAAAAGGACTGGGCAGGGTGGGTCTGAAGGGAGGGATAAGTGTGAGGAGAAAGAATGGGGGCATTAGTTTTAGCATGTGTAATGCTTGGGGTCGATGGGGCATGGGGAGTGCTGTACAACACAGAGAAGGCTAGTAGAGATCATATAGCATCTTACTACTCACTGATGGTCAGCGACTGTAACGGGGTCTGTTGGGAGGGACATGGTGAAGGGGTCTACAGCATCCAACTACGCAGATCGACAGCGACTGAAGAGGTTTTTCAGGGGTACTTGGTGAAGGGGGGAGCATAGTAAACATAATGTTCTTCAAGTGATTTAAGCTTAATGATAAAAAAAATTCTTTAAGTGCAATAAGTGCACAGCTCTGAATCATCAGAATAAAAGGTCAGGCACTGAGTGCAGCAAACAAAAGACACAGGGTTAAAAGAAGGGATGAAAACTCAAGACACCTACGTGCTTACTTACAGGAGACTCACTTGAGATCCAAGGACACAGACAAACTACAAGCCGAAGGTGTGTGGACAAATACGCTACACGAGTGAAACTGAAAAACAAACAATCAAACAAATGAATTCTGTTTGAGTCCCCTGATACAGTCAGAAGAAAATAGCCCTATCCGGCCTCCGTGAATTCTTTATGTTTAGTTTCAGCCGTTCCCAGCCATTGATTTAGTGGTGCAGCAACATACTTCTCATTTTCTCTCACCTCGACAACTGAGATGCTGTAATAATAAGCATCTGGGCCTTTGAAATCACTGGGTTTTATGATGTTCACGAATGTGAAGATCTAATAACTACCTAAAGAGGGAAGTTTGGACACTCAAATAAACACGTCACCCCACAATACACTCTTAGCTTCCAACTTCACCTATCTAGAAATTGGTGTTCCTTTTTATTTGACCCTCCGTCCTATCGGCGGAGATCACGCTGATGTCCTTCAAACATGGTGGTGAGCAAAGAACAAGTTTACTTTTCTCGTGACAACAGGCCCAGAGGAATGATACTTGTGGTCTTCAGGGAGCACTTAGTCAAAGAATGTGGCTAAATACAGACAGTAAGTTAGAAGGAGATGAAAGAGGACAGAGGATAGAGACACGGGTTCAAGTCCCGGCACAAAAATTTCCTGGTTTTGTAGGTACACGCGGCGGACTCGACCTGCAAGTGTCTCGGTGAACCCAGTGCTCTCTCTACAGCCTAGATACTTTGCAGGGTTTTTGGAAGCATAGTGTATTAAACTGATATAGGACATATGGTTAACTGTTCTGTACACAAGGACAGATGGGCAGACAAAAGGATGATTGATTGATTGATTGATAAATAGATAGACAGACAGATAGATAGATATAGGTACATATCGATTAACACATAGCTACTGCTCATAACCAGGAGAGCAAAGGTGAAAGCACATAGCGAAACTACAAACAAAAATGAAGAATGAAATCCAGTTTAAAAAGTGAAGTAGGCAGCCATAAGAAGAAATCAAATCCTATCATTTGCAATAAAGTGGATGGAGCTAGAGGTTATTATGCTCAGTCAAATATTGAAGGAGTAGAAATACATGTAAAAAATAATTTCACTCTTGTGTGGAGTATGATAACAAAGAAAAACTGAAGGAAAAGACAGCAGCAGACTCACAGAACCCGAGAGTGGTCTAACAGATACCATAAAGAAAGGGACTGGGGAGGGTTTGTGGGAAGGGAGTAATAAGGGCGGGGAAAAAGAACGGGGGCATTAGGATTAGCATGAATAGTGTGTAACTTGGGGTGTCATTTGTACGGCTGCATAACACAGAGAAGACATGTAGTGATTCTACAGCATCTTAGTACACGCTGAAGGACAGCGACTGTAACTGGCTTTTGCCGGGGACTTGGTGAAGGGTGTAGACTGGAAAACATAATGTTCTGCATGTGATTGTATATTAATGAGAACAAAAAATATTTCAAAGTGCAGTAAGAGCACAGCTCTCAAATATCAGAATAAAAGTACAGGCTTTGTGTGCTCAAATCAAAAGACACAGTGTTAGAAGAACTGATGAAAACTCAAGACCTCCTACGTGCTCCCTTACTGGAGACTCACTTGAGATCCAAGGACACAGACAAACTACAAGCTGAAGGGGCGGGGACAGATTACCTATACAAGTGAAAATAAGAAACAAACAAACAAATGAATTCTGTTTGAGTCCCCAGAGAGAGTCAGTAGAAAATAGCCCAATCTAGCCATCGTGAATTCGTTTTGTTTGATTTCAGCAGTGCTCAGGCATAGATTTAGTGGTGCAGCAAGTTCCTTCTCATTTCCTCTCACCTCAACAAATGAATTGCTGTAATAATATGCATCTGGGCTTTTAAAATCAATTCTTTTTATGATGTTCACGAATGTAAAGAAGTAATAACCACCTAAGGAGGGAAGTTTGGAACCTCAAATAAACACTTCACTCCACAACACACTCTTTGTTCCCAACTGCTCCTGACCAGAAATAGGTGTTCCTTTATATTTGTCCCTGCACCTATCAGCAGTGATCACACCGATGTCCCTCAAACATGGTGGTGTGCAAAGAACCAAGTACACTTTTCTTTCGACAACCGGACCAGACGAAGGATACTTGTGGCCTTCAGGGATCACTTACTCACTGAATGTGGCTAAATAAAGTCACCAAGCGAGCAGGAAGTATAAGAGGACAGAGGACAGAGATACAGGTTCAAGTCCTTTCACCTCCATTTACTGGTTTTGTAAGCACACGCGGCTGACTCTACCTGAAAGTGTATCGGTGAACACAGTGCTCTCCTTATGGCTTAGTTACCTTGCAAGATTTCTGGAAGCATAATGTAGGGAAGAGACATAGGCTATGTTGTTAACTCTTCTGTACAGAAGGATAGATGGGCAGACAAAAAGATGATTGATTCACAGATAGATAGGTACACAGATGACAGATGAAAGATAGATAGATAGGTACAGAGATTGATAGATGATAGACATCATAGATAGATGATAGATAGATAGATAGATAGATAGATAGATAGATAGATAGATAGATAGACACATACATACATACATACATACATACATAGATACATAGATAGACAGACAGACATTTAGATAGATAGATACAAATACATGTCGATTGACACAAAGCTATTTTTCATAATCAGGAGTTGAATGGTGAATAACATAGCTAAACTACAAACAAAAAGGAAGAATGAAATCCATTTTAAAAGTGCAGTAAGCAGCCTTAAGAAGAAAACATATACTACCATTTGCAATGACCTGGATGGAGCTAGACGGTAGTATGTTCAGAGAAATAGGACAGGCCGAGAAAGACAAGTACCAAGTGTTTTCACGCATGTGTGGAGTATAACAACAAAGAAAAACTGAAGGAAAAAAACAGCAGCAGACTCACAGAACCCGAGAGTTGACTAAAAGTTACCAAAGGGAAAAGGACTGGGCAGGGTGGGTCTGAAGGGAGGGATAAGTGTGAGGAGAAAGAATGGGGGCATTAGTTTTAGCATGTGTAATGCTTGGGGTCGAGGGGGCATGGGGAGTGCTGTACAACACAGAGAAGGCTAGTAGAGATCATATAGCATCTTACTACTCACTGATGGTCAGCGACTGTAACGGAGTCTGTTGGGAGGGACATGGTGAAGGGGTCTACAGCATCCAACTACGCAGATCGACAGCGACTGAAGAGGTTTTTCAGGGGTACTTGGTGAAGGGGGGAGCATAGTAAACATAATGTTCTTCAAGTGATTTAAGCTTAATGATAAAAAAATTCTTTAAGTGCAATAAGTGCACAACTCTGAATCATCAGAATAAAAGGTCAGGCACTGAGTGCAGCAAACAAAAGACACAGGGTTAAAAGAAGGGATGAAAACTCAAGACACCTACGTGCTTACTTACAGGAGACTCACTTGAGATCCAAGGACACAGACAAACTACAAGCCGAAGGTGTGTGGACAAATACGCTACACGAGTGAAACTGAAAAACAAACAATCAAACAAATGAATTCTGTTTGAGTCCCCTGATACAGTCAGAAGAAAATAGCCCTATCCGGCCTCCGTGAATTCTTTATGTTTAGTTTCAGCCGTTCCCAGCCATTGATTTAGTGGTGCAGCAACATACTTCTCATTTTCTCTCACCTCGACAACTGAGTTGCTGTAATAATAAGCATCTGGGCCTTTGAAATCACTGGGTTTTATGATGTTCACGAATGTGAAGATCTAATAACTACCTAAAGAGGGAAGTTTGGACACTCAAATAAACACGTCACCCCACAATACACTCTTAGCTCCCAACTTCACCTATCTAGAAATTGGTGTTCCTTTTTATTTGACCCTCCGTCCTATCGGCGGAGATCACGCTGATGTCCTTCAAACATGGTGGTGAGCAAAGAACAAGTTTACTTTTCTCGTGACAACAGGCCCAGAGGAATGATACTTGTGGTCTTCAGGGAGCACTTAGTCAAAGAATGTGGCTAAATACAGACAGTAAGTTAGAAGGAGATGAAAGAGGACAGAGGATAGAGACACGGGTTCAAGTCCCGGCACAAAAATTTCCTGGTTTTGTAGGTACACGCGGCCGACTCGACCTGCAAGTGTCTCGGTGAACCCAGTGCTCTCTCTACAGCCTAGATACTTTGCAGGATTTTTGGAAGCATAGTGTAGGAAAGTGATATAGGACATATGGTTAACTGTTCTGTACACAAGGACAGATGGGCAGACAAAAAGATGATTGATTGATTGATTGATAAATAGATAGACAGACAGATAGATAGATATAGGTACATATCGATTAACACATAGCTACTGCTCATAACCAGGAGAGCAACGGTGAAAGCACATAGCGAAACTAAAAACAAAAATGAAGAATGAAATCCAGTTTAAAAAGTGCAGTAGGCAGCCATAAGAAGAAAACAAATCCTATCATTTGCAATAACGTGGATGGAGCTAGAGGTTATTATGCTCAGTCAAATATTCAAGGAGGAGAAATACATGTACCAAATGATTTCACTCTTGTGTGGAGTATGATAACAAAGAAAAACTGAAGGAAAAGACAGCAGCAGACTCACAGAACCCGAGAGTGGTCTAACAGATACCAAAAAGAAAGGGACTGGGGAGGGTTGGTGGGAAGGGAGTAATAAGGGCGGGGTAAAAGAATGGGGGCATTAGGATTAGCATGAATAGTGTGTAACTTGGGAGGTCATTTGTACGGCTGCATAACACAGAGAAGACATGTAGTGATTCTACAGCATCTTAGTACACGCTGACGGACAGCGACTGTAACTGGCTTTTGCCGGGGACTTGGTGAAGGGTGTAGACTGGAAAACATAATGTTCTGCATGTGATTGTATATTAATGAGAACAAAAAGAATTTCAAAGTGCAGTAAGAGCACAGCTCTCAAATATCAGAATAAAAGTACAGGCTTTGAGTGCTCCAATCAAAAGACACAGTGTTAGAAGAACTGATGAAAACTCAAGACCTCCTACGTGCTCCCTTACTGGAGACTCACTTGAGATCCAAGGACACAGACAAACTACAAGCTGAAGGGGCGGGGACAGATTACCTATACAAGTGAAAATAAGAAACAAACAAACAAATGAATTCTGTTTGAGTCCCCAGAGAGAGTCAGTAGAAAATAGCCCAATCTAGCCACCGTGAATTCGTTTTGTTTGATTTCAGCAGTGCTCAGGCATAGATTTAGTGGTGCAGCAAGTTCCTTCTCATTTCCTCTCACCTCAACAAATGAATTGTTGTAAAAATATGCATCTGGGCTTTTAAATCAATTCTTTTTATGATGTTCACGAATGTAAAGAAGTAATAACCACCTAAGGAGGGAAGTTTGGACCCTCAAATAAACATTTCACTCCACAACACACTCTTTGTTCCCAACTGCTCCTGACCAGAAATAGGTGTTCCTTTATATTTGTCCCTGCACCTATCAGCAGTGATCACACCGATGTCCCTCAAACATGGTGGTGTGCAAAGAACCAAGTACACTTTTCTTTCGACAACCGGACAAGACGAAGGATTCTTGTGGTTTTCAGGGATCACTTACTCACTGAATGTGGCTAAATAAAGTCACCAAGCGAGCAGGAAGTATAAGAGGACAGAGGACAGAGATACAGGTTCAAGTCCTTTCACCTCCATTTACTGGTTTTGTAAGCACACGCGGCTGACTCTACCTGAAAGTGTATCGGTGAACACAGTGCTCTCCTTATGGCTTAGTTACCTTGCAAGATTTCTGGAAGCATAATGTAGGGAAGAGACATAGGCTATGTTGTTAACTCTTCTGTACAGAAGGATAGATGGGCAGACAAAAAGATGATTGATTCATAGATAGATAGGTACACAGATGACAGATGAAAGATAGATAGATAGGTACAGAGATTGATAGATGATAGACATCATAGATAGATGATAGGAAGATAGATAGATAGATAGATAGATACATACGTACATACATACATACATACATACATACATACATACATAGACACATAGATAGACAGACAATTAGATAGATAGATACAAATACATATCGATTGACACAAAGCTATTGTTCATAACCAGGAATTGAATGGTGAATAACATAGCTAAACTACAAACAAAAAGGAAGAATGAAATCCAGTTTAAAAAGTGCAGTATGCAGCCTTAAGAAGAAAACAAATCCTACCATTTGTAATGACCTGGATGGAGCTAGACGGTAGTATGTTCAGAGAAATAGGCCCACGGAGAAAGACAAGTACCAAGTGTTTTCACTCATGTGTGGAGTATAACAACAAAGAAAATCTGAAGGAAAAAAACAGCAGCAGACTCACAGAACCCGAGAGTTGAATAAAAGTTACCAAAGGGAAAAGGACTGGGCAGGGTGGGTCTGAAGGGAGGGATAAGTGTGAGGAGAAAGAATGGGGGAATTAGTTTTAGCATGTATAATGCTTGGGGTCGAGGGGGCATGGGGAGTGCTGTACAACACAGAGAAGGCTAGTAGAGATCATATAGCATCTTACTACTCACTGATGGTCAGCGACTGTAACGGGGTCTGTTGGGAGGGACATGGTGAAGGGGTCTACAGCATCCAACTACGCATATCGACAGCGACTGAAGAGGTTTTTCAGGGGTACTTGGTGAAGGGGGGAGCATAGTAAACATAATGTTCTTCAAGTGATTTAAGCTTAATGATAAAAAAAATTCTTTAAGTGCAATAAGTGCACAGCTCTGAATCATCAGAATAAAAGGTCTGGCAATGAGTGCAGCAAACAAAAGACACAGGGTTAAAAGAAGGGATGAAAACTCAAGACACCTACGTGCTTACTTACAGGAGACTCACTTGAGATCCAAGGACACAGACAAACTACAAGCCGAAGGTGTGTGGACAAATACGCTACACGAGTGAAACTGAAAAACAAACAATCAAACAAATGAATTCTGTTTGAGTCCCCTGATACAGTCAGAAGAAAATAGCCCTATCCGGCCTCCGTGAATTCTTTATGTTTAGTTTCAGCCGTTCCCAGCCTTTGATTTAGTGGTGCAGCAACATACTTCTCATTTTCTCTCACCTCGACAACTGAGTTGCTGTAATAATAAGCATCTGGGCCTTTGAAATCACTGGGTTTTATGATGTTCACGAATGTGAAGATCTAATAACTACCTAAAGAGGGAAGTTTGGACACTCAAATAAACACGTCACCCCACAATACACTCTTAGCTCCCAACTTCACCTATCTAGAAATTGGTGTTCCTTTTTATTTGACCCTCCGTCCTATCGGCGGAGATCACGCTGATGTCCTTCAAACATGGTGGTGAGCAAAGAACAAGTTTACTTTTCTCGTGACAACAGGCCCAGAGGAATGATACTTGTGGTCTTCAGGGAGCACTTAGTCAAAGAATGTGGCTAAATACAGACAGTAAGTTAGAAGGAGATGAAAGAGGACAGAGGATAGAGACACGGGTTCAAGTCCCGGCACAAAAATGTCCTGGTTTTGTAGGTACACGCGGCCGACTCGACCTGCAAGTGTCTCGGTGAACCCAGTGCTCTCTCTACAGCCTAGATACTTTGCAGGATTTTTGGAAGCATAGTGTAGGAAAGTGATATAGGACATATGGTTAACTGTTCTGTACACAAGGACAGATGGGCAGACAAAAAGATGATTGATTGATTGATTGATTGATAAATAGATAGACAGACAGATAGATAGATATAGGTACATATCGATTAACACATAGCTACTGCTCATAACCAGGAGAGCAATGGTGAAAGCACATAGCGAAACTACAAACAAAAATGAGGAATGAAATCCAGTTTAAAAAGTGCAGTAGGCAGCCATAAGAAGAAAACAAATCCTATCATTTGCAATAACGTGGATGGAGCTAGAGGTTATTATGCTCAGTCAAATATTCAAGGAGGAGAAATACATGTACCAAATGATTTCACTCTTGTGTGGAGTATGATAACAAAGAAAAACTGAAGGAAAAGACAGCAGCAGACTCATAGAACCCGAGAGTGGTCTAACAGATACCAAAAAGAAAGGGACTGGGGAGGGTTTGTGGGAAGGGAGTAATAAGGGCGGGGAAAAAGAATGGGGGCATTAGGATTAGCATGAATAGTGTGTAACTTGGGGTGTCATTTGTACGGCTGCATAACACAGAGAAGACATGTAGTGATTCTACAGCATCTTAGTACACGCTGACGGACAGCGACTGTAACTGGCTTTTGCCGGGGACTTGGTGAAGGGTGTAGACGGGAAAACATAATGTTCTGCATGTGATTGTATATTAATGAGAACAAAAAGAATTTCAAAGTGCAGTAAGAGCACAGCTCTCAAATATCAGAATAAAAGTACAGGCTTTGAGTGCTCCAATCAAAAGACACAGTGTTAGAAGAACTGATGAAAACTCAAGACCTCCTACGTGCTCCCTTACTGGAGACTCACTTGAGATCCAAGGACACAGACAAACTACAAGCTGAAGGTGCGGGGACAGATTACCTATACAAGTGAAAATAAGAAACAAACAAACAAATGAATTCTGTTTGAGTCCCCAGAGAGAGTCAGTAGAAAATAGCCCAATCTAGCCACCGTGAATTCGTTTTGTTTGATTTCAGCAGTGCTCAGGCATAGATTTAGTGGTGCAGCAAGTTCCTTCTCATTTCCTCTCACCTCAACAAATGAATTGCTGTAATAATATGCGTCTGGGCTTTTAAAATCAATTCTTTTTATGATGTTCACGAATGTAAAGATGTAATAACCACCTAAGGAGGTAAGTTTGGACCATCAAATAAACACTTCACTCCACAACACACTCTTTGTTCCCAACTGCTCCTGACCAGAAATAGGTGTTCCTTTATATTTGTCCCTGCACCTATCAGCAGTGATCACACCGATGTCCCTCAAACATGGTGGTGTGCAAAGAACCAAGTACACTTTTCTTTCGACAATCGGACAAGACGAAGGATACTTGTGGTTTTCAGGGATCACTTACTCACTGAATGTGGCTAAATAAAGTCACCAAGCGAGCAGGAAGTATAAGAGGACAGAGGACAGAGATACAGGTTCAAGTCCTTTCACCTCCATTTACTGGTTTTGTAAGCACACGCAGCTGACTCTACCTGGAAGTGTATCGGTGAACACAGTGCTCTCCTTATGGCTTAGTTACCTTGCAAGATTTCTGGAAGCATAATGTAGGGAAGAGACATAGGCTATGTTGTTAACTCTTCTGTACAGAAGGATAGATGGGCAGACAAAAAGATGATTGATTCATAGATAGATAGGTACACAGATGACAGATGAAAGATAGATAGATAGGTACAGAGATTGATAGATGATAGACATCATAGATAGATGATAGGAAGATAGATAGATAGATAGATAGATAGATAGACACATACATACATACATACATACATAGATTCATAGACAGACAGACAATTAGATAGATATATACAAATACATATCGATTGACACAAAGCTATTGTTCATAACCAGGAGTTGAATGGTGAATAACACAGCTAAACTACAAACAAAAAGGAAGAATGAAATCCAGTTTAAAAAGTGCAGTAAGCAGCCTTAAGAATAAAACATATACTACCATTTGCAATGACCTGGATGGAGCTAGACGGTAGTATGTTCAGAGAAATAGGCCCACGGAGAAAGACAAGTACCAAGTGTTTTCACTCATGTGTGGAGTATAACAACAAAGAAAAACTGAAGGAAAAAAAGAGCAGCAGACTCACAGAACCCGAGAGTTGACTAAAAGTTACCAAAGGGAAAAGGACTGGGCAGGGTGGGTCTGAAGGGAGGGATAAGTGTGAGGAGAAAGAATGGGGGCATTAGTTTTAGCATGTGTAATGCTTGGGGTCGATGGGGCATGGGGAGTGCTGTACAACACAGAGAAGGCTAGTAGAGATCATATAGCATCTTACTACTCACTGATGGTCAGCGACTGTAACGGGGTCTGTTGGGAGGGACATGGTGAAGGGGTCTACAGCATCCAACTACGCAGATCGACAGCGACTGAAGAGGTTTTTCAGGGGTACTTGGTGAAGGGGGGAGCATAGTAAACATAATGTTCTTCAAGTGATTTAAGCTTAATGATAAAAAAAATTCTTTAAGTGCAATAAGTGCACAGCTCTGAATCATCAGAATAAAAGGTCAGGCACTGAGTGCAGCAAACAAAAGACACAGGGTTAAAAGAAGGGATGAAAACTCAAGACACCTACGTGCTTACTTACAGGAGACTCTCTTGAGATCCAAGGACACAGACAAACTACAAGCCGAAGGTGTGTGGACAAATACGCTACACGAGTGAAACTGAAAAACAAACAATCAAACAAATGAATTCTGTTTGAGTCCCCTGATACAGTCAGAAGAAAATAGCCCTATCCGGCCTCCGTGAATTCTTTATGTTTAGTTTCAGCCGTTCCCAGCCATTGATTTAGTGGTGCAGCAACATACTTCTCATTTTCTCTCACCTCGACAACTGAGATGCTGTAATAATAAGCATCTGGGCCTTTGAAATCACTGGGTTTTATGATGTTCACGAATGTGAAGATCTAATAACTACCTAAAGAGGGAAGTTTGGACACTCAAATAAACACGTCACCCCACAATACACTCTTAGCTCCCAACTTCACCTATCTAGAAATTGGTGTTCCTTTTTATTTGACCCTCCGTCCTATCGGCGGAGATCACGCTGATGTCCTTCAAACATGGTGGTGAGCAAAGAACAAGTTTACTTTTCTCGTGACAACAGGCCCAGAGGAATGATACTTGTGGTCTTCAGGGAGCACTTAGTCAAAGAATGTGGCTAAATACAGACAGTAAGTTAGAAGGAGATGAAAGAGGACAGAGGATAGAGACACGGGTTCAAGTCCCGGCACAAAAATTTCCTGGTTTTGTAGGTACACGCGGCGGACTCGACCTGCAAGTGTCTCGGTGAACCCAGTGCTCTCTCTACAGCCTAGATACTTTGCAGGGTTTTTGGAAGCATAGTGTATTAAACTGATATAGGACATATGGTTAACTGTTCTGTACACAAGGACAGATGGGCAGACAAAAGGATGATTGATTGATTGATTGATAAATAGATAGACAGACAGATAGATAGATATAGGTACATATCGATTAACACATAGCTACTGCTCATAACCAGGAGAGCAAAGGTGAAAGCACATAGCGAAACTACAAACAAAAATGAAGAATGAAATCCAGTTTAAAAAGTGAAGTAGGCAGCCATAAGAAGAAATCAAATCCTATCATTTGCAATAAAGTGGATGGAGCTAGAGGTTATTATGCTCAGTCAAATATTGAAGGAGTAGAAATACATGTACCAAATGATTTCACTCTTGTGTGGAGTATGATAACAAAGAAAAACTGAAGGAAAAGACAGCAGCAGACTCACAGAACCCGAGAGTGGTCTAACAGATACCATAAAGAAAGGGACTGGGGAGGGTTTGTGGGAAGGGAGTAATAAGGGCGGGGAAAAAGAACGGGGGCATTAGGATTAGCATGAATAGTGTGTAACTTGGGGTGTCATTTGTACGGCTGCATAACACAGAGAAGACATGTAGTGATTCTACAGCATCTTAGTACACGCTGAAGGACAGCGACTGTAACTGGCTTTTGCCGGGGACTTGGTGAAGGGTGTAGACTGGAAAACATAATGTTCTGCATGTGATTGTATATTAATGAGAACAAAAAATATTTCAAAGTGCAGTAAGAGCACAGCTCTCAAATATCAGAATAAAAGTACAGGCTTTGTGTGCTCAAATCAAAAGACACAGTGTTAGAAGAACTGATGAAAACTCAAGACCTCCTACGTGCTCCCTTACTGGAGACTCACTTGAGATCCAAGGACACAGACAAACTACAAGCTGAAGGGGCGGGGACAGATTACCTATACAAGTGAAAATAAGAAACAAACAAACAAATGAATTCTGTTTGAGTCCCCAGAGAGAGTCAGTAGAAAATAGCCCAATCTAGCCACCGTGAATTCGTTTTGTTTGATTTCAGCAGTGCTCAGGCATAGATTTAGTGGTGCAGCAAGTTCCTTCTCATTTCCTCTCATCTCAACAAATGAATTGCTGTAATAATATGCATCTGGGCTTTTAAAATCAATTCTTTTTATGATGTTCACGAATGTAAAGAAGTAATAACCACCTAAGGAGGGAAGTTTGGAACCTCAAATAAACACTTCACTCCACAACACACTCTTTGTTCCCAACTGCTCCTGACCAGAAATAGGTGTTCCTTTATATTTGTCCCTGCACCTATCAGCAGTGATCACACCGATGTCCCTCAAACATGGTGGTGTGCAAAGAACCAAGTACACTTTTCTTTCGACAACCGGACCAGACGAAGGATACTTGTGGCCTTCAGGGATCACTTACTCACTGAATGTGGCTAAATAAAGTCACCAAGCGAGCAGGAAGTATAAGAGGACAGAGGACAGAGATACAGGTTCAAGTCCTTTCACCTCCATTTACTGGTTTTGTAAGCACACGCGGCTGACTCTACCTGAAAGTGTATCGGTGAACACAGTGCTCTCCTTATGGCTTAGTTACCTTGCAAGATTTCTGGAAGCATAATGTAGGGAAGAGACATAGGCTATGTTGTTAACTCTTCTGTACAGAAGGATAGATGGGCAGACAAAAAGATGATTGATTCACAGATAGATAGGTACACAGATGACAGATGAAAGATAGATAGATAGGTACAGAGATTGATAGATGATAGACATCATAGATAGATGATAGATAGATAGATAGATAGATAGATAGATAGATAGATAGATAGATAGATAGACACATACATACATACATACATACATACATAGATACATAGATAGACAGACAGACATTTAGATAGATAGATACAAATACATGTCGATTGACACAAAGCTATTTTTCATAACCAGGAGTTGAATGGTGAATAACATAGCTAAACTACAAACAAAAAGGAAGAATGAAATCCATTTTAAAAGTGCAGTAAGCAGCCTTAAGAAGAAAACATATACTACCATTTGCAATGACCTGGATGGAGCTAGACGGTAGTATGTTCAGAGAAATAGGACAGGCCGAGAAAGACAAGTACCAAGTGTTTTCACGCATGTGTGGAGTATAACAACAAAGAAAAACTGAAGGAAAAAAACAGCAGCAGACTCACAGAACCCGAGAGTTGACTAAAAGTTACCAAAGGGAAAAGGACTGGGCATGGTGGTTCTGAAGGGAGGGATAAGTGTGAGGAGAAAGAATGGGGGCATTAGTTTAGCATGTATAATGCTTGGGGTCGAGGGGGCATGGGGAGTGCTGTACAACACAGAGAAGGCTAGTAGAGATCATATAGCATCTTACTACTCACTGATGGTCAGCGACTGTAACGGAGTCTGTTGGGAGGGACATGGTGAAGGGGTCTACAGCATCCAACTACGCAGATCGACAGCGACTGAAGAGGTTTTTCAGGGGTACTTGGTGAAGGGGGGAGCATAGTAAACATAATGTTCTTCAAGTGATTTAAGCTTAATGATAAAAAAATTCTTTAAGTGCAATAAGTGCACAACTCTGAATCATCAGAATAAAAGGTCAGGCACTGAGTGCAGCAAACAAAAGACACAGGGTTAAAAGAAGGGATGAAAACTCAAGACACCTACGTGCTTACTTACAGGAGACTCACTTGAGATCCAAGGACACAGACAAACTACAAGCCGAAGGTGTGTGGACAAATACGCTACACGAGTGAAACTGAAAAACAAACAATCAAACAAATGAATTCTGTTTGAGTCCCCTGATACAGTCAGAAGAAAATAGCCCTATCCGGCCTCCGTGAATTCTTTATGTTTAGTTTCAGCCGTTCCCAGCCATTGATTTAGTGGTGCAGCAACATACTTCTCATTTTCTCTCACCTCGACAACTGAGATGCTGTAATAATAAGCATCTGGGCCTTTGAAATCACTGGGTTTTATGATGTTCACGAATGTGAAGATCTAATAACTACCTAAAGAGGGAAGTTTGGACACTCAAATAAACACGTCACCCCACAATACACTCTTAGCTCCCAACTTCACCTATCTAGAAATTGGTGTTCCTTTTTATTTGACCCTCCGTCCTATCGGCGGAGATCACGCTGATGTCCTTCAAACATGGTGGTGAGCAAAGAACAAGTTTACTTTTCTCGTGACAACAGGCCCAGAGGAATGATACTTGTGGTCTTCAGGGAGCACTTAGTCAAAGAATGTGGCTAAATACAGACAGTAAGTTAGAAGGAGATGAAAGAGGACAGAGGATAGAGACACGGGTTCAAGTCCCGGCACAAAAATTTCCTGGTTTTGTAGGTACACGCGGCGGACTCGACCTGCAAGTGTCTCGGTGAACCCAGTGCTCTCTCTACAGCCTAGATACTTTGCAGGGTTTTTGGAAGCATAGTGTATTAAACTGATATAGGACATATGGTTAACTGTTCTGTACACAAGGACAGATGGGCAGACAAAAGGATGATTGATTGATTGATTGATAAATAGATAGACAGACAGATAGATAGATATAGGTACATATCGATTAACACATAGCTACTGCTCATAACCAGGAGAGCAAAGGTGAAAGCACATAGCGAAACTACAAACAAAAATGAAGAATGAAATCCAGTTTAAAAAGTGAAGTAGGCAGCCATAAGAAGAAATCAAATCCTATCATTTGCAATAAAGTGGATGGAGCTAGAGGTTATTATGCTCAGTCAAATATTGAAGGAGTAGAAATACATGTACCAAATGATTTCACTCTTGTGTGGAGTATGATAACAAAGAAAAACTGAAGGAAAAGACAGCAGCAGACTCACAGAACCCGAGAGTGGTCTAACAGATACCATAAAGAAAGGGACTGGGGAGGGTTTGTGGGAAGGGAGTAATAAGGGCGGGGAAAAAGAACGGGGGCATTAGGATTAGCATGAATAGTGTGTAACTTGGGGTGTCATTTGTACGGCTGCATAACACAGAGAAGACATGTAGTGATTCTACAGCATCTTAGTACACGCTGAAGGACAGCGACTGTAACTGGCTTTTGCCGGGGACTTGGTGAAGGGTGTAGACTGGAAAACATAATGTTCTGCATGTGATTGTATATTAATGAGAACAAAAAATATTTCAAAGTGCAGTAAGAGCACAGCTCTCAAATATCAGAATAAAAGTACAGGCTTTGTGTGCTCAAATCAAAAGACACAGTGTTAGAAGAACTGATGAAAACTCAAGACCTCCTACGTGCTCCCTTACTGGAGACTCACTTGAGATCCAAGGACACAGACAAACTACAAGCTGAAGGGGCGGGGACAGATTACCTATACAAGTGAAAATAAGAAACAAACAAACAAATGAATTCTGTTTGAGTCCCCAGAGAGAGTCAGTAGAAAATAGCCCAATCTAGCCACCGTGAATTCGTTTTGTTTGATTTCAGCAGTGCTCAGGCATAGATTTAGTGGTGCAGCAAGTTCCTTCTCATTTCCTCTCATCTCAACAAATGAATTGCTGTAATAATATGCATCTGGGCTTTTAAAATCAATTCTTTTTATGATGTTCACGAATGTAAAGAAGTAATAACCACCTAAGGAGGGAAGTTTGGAACCTCAAATAAACACTTCACTCCACAACACACTCTTTGTTCCCAACTGCTCCTGACCAGAAATAGGTGTTCCTTTATATTTGTCCCTGCACCTATCAGCAGTGATCACACCGATGTCCCTCAAACATGGTGGTGTGCAAAGAACCAAGTACACTTTTCTTTCGACAACCGGACCAGACGAAGGATACTTGTGGCCTTCAGGGATCACTTACTCACTGAATGTGGCTAAATAAAGTCACCAAGCGAGCAGGAAGTATAAGAGGACAGAGGACAGAGATACAGGTTCAAGTCCTTTCACCTCCATTTACTGGTTTTGTAAGCACACGCGGCTGACTCTACCTGAAAGTGTATCGGTGAACACAGTGCTCTCCTTATGGCTTAGTTACCTTGCAAGATTTCTGGAAGCATAATGTAGGGAAGAGACATAGGCTATGTTGTTAACTCTTCTGTACAGAAGGATAGATGGGCAGACAAAAAGATGATTGATTCACAGATAGATAGGTACACAGATGACAGATGAAAGATAGATAGATAGGTACAGAGATTGATAGATGATAGACATCATAGATAGATGATAGATAGATAGATAGATAGATAGATAGATAGATAGATAGATAGACACATACATACATACATACATACATACATAGATACATAGATAGACAGACAGACATTTAGATAGATAGATACAAATACATGTCGATTGACACAAAGCTATTTTTCATAACCAGGAGTTGAATGGTGAATAACATAGCTAAACTACAAACAAAAAGGAAGAATGAAATCCATTTTAAAAGTGCAGTAAGCAGCCTTAAGAAGAAAACATATACTACCATTTGCAATGACCTGGATGGAGCTAGACGGTAGTATGTTCAGAGAAATAGGACAGGCCGAGAAAGACAAGTACCAAGTGTTTTCACGCATGTGTGGAGTATAACAACAAAGAAAAACTGAAGGAAAAAAACAGCAGCAGACTCACAGAACCCGAGAGTTGACTAAAAGTTACCAAAGGGAAAAGGACTGGGCATGGTGGTTCTGAAGGGAGGGATAAGTGTGAGGAGAAAGAATGGGGGCATTAGTTTAGCATGTATAATGCTTGGGGTCGAGGGGGCATGGGGAGTGCTGTACAACACAGAGAAGGCTAGTAGAGATCATATAGCATCTTACTACTCACTGATGGTCAGCGACTGTAACGGAGTCTGTTGGGAGGGACATGGTGAAGGGGTCTACAGCATCCAACTACGCAGATCGACAGCGACTGAAGAGGTTTTTCAGGGGTACTTGGTGAAGGGGGGAGCATAGTAAACATAATGTTCTTCAAGTGATTTAAGCTTAATGATAAAAAAATTCTTTAAGTGCAATAAGTGCACAACTCTGAATCATCAGAATAAAAGGTCAGGCACTGAGTGCAGCAAACAAAAGACACAGGGTTAAAAGAAGGGATGAAAACTCAAGACACCTACGTGCTTACTTACAGGAGACTCACTTGAGATCCAAGGACACAGACAAACTACAAGCCGAAGGTGTGTGGACAAATACGCTACACGAGTGAAACTGAAAAACAAACAATCAAACAAATGAATTCTGTTTGAGTCCCCTGATACAGTCAGAAGAAAATAGCCCTATCCGGCCTCCGTGAATTCTTTATGTTTAGTTTCAGCCGTTCCCAGCCATTGATTTAGTGGTGCAGCAACATACTTCTCATTTTCTCTCACCTCGACAACTGAGTTGCTGTAATAATAAGCATCTGGGCCTTTGAAATCACTGGGTTTTATGATGTTCACGAATGTGAAGATCTAATAACTACCTAAAGAGGGAAGTTTGGACACTCAAATAAACACGTCACCCCACAATACACTCTTAGCTCCCAACTTCACCTATCTAGAAATTGGTGTTCCTTTTTATTTGACCCTCCGTCCTATCGGCGGAGATCACGC
Source organism: Manis pentadactyla (assembly GCF_030020395.1). Lineage (NCBI taxonomy): Eukaryota > Metazoa > Chordata > Mammalia > Pholidota > Manidae > Manis > Manis pentadactyla. Next base: position 326,955 of record NW_026644623.1, read on the forward strand.
TGATGTCCTTCAAACATGGTGGTGAGCAAAGAACAAGTTTACTTTTCTCGTGACAACAGGCCCAGAGGAATGATACTTGTGGTCTTCAGGGAGCACTTAGTCAAAGAATGTGGCTAAATACAGACAGTAAGTTAGAAGGAGATGAAAGAGGACAGAGGATAGAGACACGGGTTCAAGTCCCGGCACAAAAATGTCCTGGTTTTGTAGGTACACGCGGCCGACTCGACCTGCAAGTGTCTCGGTGAACCCAGTGCTCTCTCTACAGCCTAGATACTTTGCAGGATTTTTGGAAGCATAGTGTAGGAAAGTGATATAGGACATATGGTTAACTGTTCTGTACACAAGGACAGATGGGCAGACAAAACGATGATTGATTGATTGATTGATAAATAGATAGACAGACAGATAGATAGATATAGGTACATATCGATTAACACATAGCTACTGCTCATAACCAGGAGAGCAATGGTGAAAGCACATAGCGAAACTAAAAACAAAAATGATGAATGAAATCCAGTTTAAAAAGTGCAGTAGGCAGCCATAAGAAGAAAACAAATCCTATCATTTGCAATAACGTGGATGGAGCTAGAGGTTATTATGCTCAGTCAAATATTCAAGGAGGAGAAATACATGTACCAAATGATTTCACTCTTGTGTGGAGTATGATAACAAAGAAAAACTGAAGGAAAAGACAGCAGCAGACTCACAGAACCCGAGAGTGGTCTAACAGATACCAAAAAGAAAGGGACTGGGGAGGGTTGGTGGGAAGGGAGTAATAAGGGCGGGGAAAAAGAATGGGGGCATTAGGATTAGCATGAATAGTGTGTAACTTGGGAGGTCATTTGTACGGCTGCATAACACAGAGAACACATGTAGTGATTCTACAGCATCTTAGTACACGCTGACGGACAGCGACTGTAACTGGCTTTTGCCGGGGACTTGGTGAAGGGTGTAGACTGGAAAACATAATGTTCTGCATGTGATTGTATATTAATGAGAACAAAAAGAATTTCAAAGTGCAGTAAGAGCACAGCTCTCAAATATCAGAATAAAAGTACAGGCTTTGAGTGCTCCAATCAAAAGACACAGTGTTAGAAGAACTGATGAAAACTCAAGACCTCCTACGTGCTCCCTTACTGGAGACTCACTTGAGATCCAAGAACACAGACAAACTACAAGATGAAGGGGCGGGGACAGATTACCTATACAAGTGAAAATAAGAAACAAACAAACGAATGAATTCTGTTTGAGTCCCCTGAGAGAGTCAGTAGAAAATAGCCCAATCTAGCCACCGTGAATTTGTTTTGTTTGATTTCAGCAGTGCTCAGGCATAGATTTAGTGGTGCAGCAAGTTCCTTCTCATTTCCTCTCACCTCAACAAATGAATTGCTGTAATAATATGCGTCTGGGCTTTTAAAATCAATTCTTTTTATGATGTTCACGAATGTAAAGAAGTAATAACCACCTAAGGAGGTAAGTTTGGACCCTCAAATAAACACTTCACTCCACAACACACTCTTTGTTCCCAACTGCTCCTGACCAGAAATAGGTGTTCCTTTATATTTGTCCCTGCACCTATCAGCAGTGATCACACCGAAATCCCTCAAACATGGTGGTGTGCAAAGAACCAAGTACACTTTTCTTTCGACAACCGGACAAGACGAAGTATTCTTGTGGTTTTCAGGGATCACTTACTCACTGAATGTGGCTAAATAAAGTCACCAAGTGAGCAGGAAGTATAAGACGACAGAGGACAGAGATACAGGTTCAAGTCCTTTCACCTCCATTTACTGGTTTTGTAAGCACACGCGGCTGACTCTACCTGAAAGTGTATCGGTGAACACAGTGCTCTCCTTATGGCTTAGTTACCTTGCAAGATTTCTGGAAGCATAATGTAGGGAAGAGACATAGGCTATGTTGTTAACTCTTCTGTACAGAAGGATAGATGGGCAGACAAAAAGATGATTGATTCATAGATAGATAGGTACACAGATGACAGATGAAAGATAGATAGATAGGTACAGAGATTGATAGATGATAGACATCATAGATAGATGATAGGAAGATAGATAGATAGATAGATAGATAGATAGATAGATAGATAGATAGATAGATAGATAGATAGATAGACACATACATACATACATACATACATAGATACATAGACAGACAGACAATTAGATAGATAGATACAAATACATATCGATTGACACAAAGCTATTGTTCCTAACCAGGAGTTGAATGGTGAATAACACAGCTAAACTACAAACAAAAAGGAAGAATGAAATCCAGTTTAAAAAGTGCAGTAAGCAGCCTTAAGAAGAAAACATATACTACCATTTGCAATGACCTGGATGGAGATAGACGGTAGTATGTTCAGAGAAATAGGCCCACGGAGAAAGACAAGTACCAAGTGTTTTCACTCATGTGTGGAGTATAACAACAAAGAAAAACTGAAGGAAAAAAAGAGCAGCAGACTCACAGAACCCGAGAGTTGACTAAAAGTTACCAAAGGGAAAAGGACTGGGCAGGGTGGGTCTGAAGGGAGGGATAAGTGTGAGGAGAAAGAATGGGGGCATTAGTTTTAGCATGTGTAATGCTTGGGGTCGAGGGGGCATGGGGAGTGCTGTACAACACAGAGAAGGCTAGTAGAGATCATATAGCATCTTACTACTCACTGATGGTCAGCGACTGTAACGGGGTCTGTTGGGAGGGACATGGTGAAGGGGTCTACAGCATCCAACTACGCAGATCGACAGCGACTGAAGAGGTTTTTCAGGGGTACTTGGTGAAAGGGGGAGCATAGTAAACATAATGTTCTTCAAGTGATTTAAGCTTAATGATAAAAAAAATTCTTTAAGTGCAATAAGTACACAGCTCTGAATCATCAGAATAAAAGGTCAGGCACTGAGTGCAGCAAACAAAAGACACAGGGTTAAAAGAAGGGATGAAAACTCAAGACACCTACGTGCTTACTTACAGGAGACTCACTTGAGATCCAAGGACACAGACAAACTACAAGCCGAAGGTGTGTGGACAAATACGCTACACGAGTGAAACTGAAAAACAAACAATCAAACAAATGAATTCTGTTTGAGTCCCCTGATACAGTCAGAAGAAAATAGCCCTATCTGGCCTCCGTGAATTCTTTATGTTTAGTTTCAGCCGTTCCCAGCCATTGATTTAGTGGTGCAGCAACATACTTCTCATTTTCTCTCACCTCGACAACTGAGTTGCTGTAATAATAAGCATCTGGGCCTTTGAAATCACTGGGTTTTATGATGTTCACGAATGTGAAGATCTAATAACTACCTAAAGAGGGAAGTTTGGACACTCAAATAAACACGTCACCCCACAATACACTCTTAGCTCCCAACTTCACCTATCTAGAAATTGGTGTTCCTTTTTATTTGACCCTCCGTCCTATCGGCGGAGATCACGCTGATGTCCTTCAAACATGGTGGTGAGCAAAGAACAAGTTTACTTTTCTCGTGACAACAGGCCCAGAGGAATGATACTTGTGGTCTTCAGGGAGCACTTAGTCAAAGAATGTGGCTAAATACAGACAGTAAGTTAGAAGGAGATGAAAGAGGACAGAGGATAGAGACACGGGTTCAAGTCCCGGCACAAAAATGTCCTGGTTTTGTAGGTACACGCGGCCGACTCGACCTGCAAGTGTCTCGGTGAACCCAGTGCTCTCTCTACAGCCTAGATACTTTGCAGGATTTTTGGAAGCATAGTGTAGGAAAGTGATATAGGACATATGGTTAACTGTTCTGTACACAAGGACAGATGGGCAGACAAAAAGATGATTGATTGATTGATTGATTGATAAATAGATAGACAGACAGATAGATAGATATAGGTACATATCGATTAACACATAGCTACTGCTCATAACCAGGAGAGCAATGGTGAAAGCACAAAGCGATACTACAAACAAAAATGAAGAATGAAATCCAGTTTAAAAAGTGCAGTAGGCAGCCATAAGAAGAAAACAAATCCTATCATTTGCAATAACGTGGATGGAGCTAGAGGTTATTATGCTCAGACAAATATTCAAGGAGGAGAAATACATGTACCAAATGATTTCACTCTTGTGTGGAGTATGATAACAAAGAAAAACTGAAGGAAAAGACAGCAGCAGACTCACAGAACCCGAGAGTGGTCTAACAGATACCATAAAGAAAGGGACTGGTGAGGGTTTGTGGGAAGGGAGTAATAAGGGCGGGGAAAAAGAATGGGGGCATTAGGATTAGCATGAATAGTGTGTAACTTGGGAGGTCATTTGTACGGCTGCATAACACAGAGAAGACATGTAGTGATTCTACAGCATCTTAGTACACGCTGACGGACAGCGACTGTAACTGGCTTTTGCCGGGGACTTGGTGAAGGGTGTAGACTGGAAAACATAATGTTCTGCATGTGATTGTATATTAATGAGAACAAAAAGAATTTCAAAGTGCAGTAAGAGCACAGCTCTCAAATATCAGAATAAAAGTACAGGCTTTGAGTGCTCCAATCAAAAGACACAGTGTTAGAAGAACTGATGAAAACTCAAGACCTCCTACGTGCTCCCTTACTGGAGACTCACTTGAGATCCAAGGACACAGACAAACTACAAGATGAAGGGGCGGGGACAGATTACCTATACAAGTGAAAATAAGAAACAAACAAACAAATGAATTCTGTTTGAGTCCCCTGAGAGAGTCAGTAGAAAATAGCCCAATCTAGCCACCGTGAATTTGTTTTGTTTGATTTCAGCAGTGCTCAGGCATAGATTTAGTGGTGCAGCAAGTTCCTTCTCATTTCCTCTCACCTCAACAAATGAATTGCTGTAATAATATGCGTCTGGGCTTTTAAAATCAATTCTTTTTATGATGTTCACGAATGTAAAGAAGTAATAACCACCTAAGGAGGTAAGTTTGGACCCTCAAATAAACACTTCACTCCACAACACACTCTTTGTTCCCAACTGCTCCTGACCAGAAATAGGTGTTCCTTTATATTTGTCCCTGCACCTAAAAGAAGTGATCACGCCGATGTCCCTCAAACATGGTGGTGTGCAAAGAACCAAGTACACTTTTCTTTCGACAACCGGACAAGACGAAGTATTCTTGTGGTTTTCAGGGATCACTTACTCACTGAATGTGGCTAAATAAAGTCACCAAGCGAGCAGGAAGTATAAGACGACAGAGGACAGAGATACAGGTTCAAGTCCTTTCACCTCCATTTACTGGTTTTGTAAGCACACGCGGCTGACTCTACCTGAAAGTGTATCGGTGAACACAGTGCTCTCCTTATGGCTTAGTTACCTTGCAAGATTTCTGGAAGCATAATGTAGGGAAGAGACATAGGCTATGTTGTTAACTCTTCTGTACAGAAGGATAGATGGGCAGACAAAAAGATGATTGATTCATAGATAGATAGGTACACAGATGACAGATGAAAGATAGATAGATAGGTACAGAGATTGATAGATGATAGACATCATAGATAGATGATAGGAAGATAGATAGATAGATAGATAGATAGATAGATAGATAGATAGATAGATAGATAGATAGACACATACATACATACATACATACATAGATACATAGACAGACAGACAATTAGATAGATAGATACAAATACATATCGATTGACACAAAGCTATTGTTCCTAACCAGGAGTTGAATGGTGAATAACACAGCTAAACTACAAACAAAAAGGAAGAATGAAATCCAGTTTAAAAAGTGCAGTAAGCAGCCTTAAGAAGAAAACATATACTACCATTTGCAATGACCTGGATGGAGATAGACGGTAGTATGTTCAGAGAAATAGGCCCACGGAGAAAGACAAGTACCAAGTGTTTTCACTCATGTGTGGAGTATAACAACAAAGAAAAACTGAAGGAAAAAAAGAGCAGCAGACTCACAGAACCCGAGAGTTGACTAAAAGTTACCAAAGGGAAAAGGACTGGGCAGGGTGGGTCTGAAGGGAGGGATAAGTGTGAGGAGAAAGAATGGGGGCATTAGTTTTAGCATGTGTAATGCTTGGGGTCGAGGGGGCATGGGGAGTGCTGTACAACACAGAGAAGGCTAGTAGAGATCATATAGCATCTTACTACTCACTGATGGTCAGCGACTGTAACGGGGTCTGTTGGGAGGGACATGGTGAAGGGGTCTACAGCATCCAACTACGCAGATCGACAGCGACTGAAGAGGTTTTTCAGGGGTACTTGGTGAAAGGGGGAGCATAGTAAACATAATGTTCTTCAAGTGATTTAAGCTTAATGATAAAAAAAATTCTTTAAGTGCAATAAGTACACAGCTCTGAATCATCAGAATAAAAGGTCAGGCACTGAGTGCAGCAAACAAAAGACACAGGGTTAAAAGAAGGGATGAAAACTCAAGACACCTACGTGCTTACTTACAGGAGACTCACTTGAGATCCAAGGACACAGACAAACTACAAGCCGAAGGTGTGTGGACAAATACGCTACACGAGTGAAACTGAAAAACAAACAATCAAACAAATGAATTCTGTTTGAGTCCCCTGATACAGTCAGAAGAAAATAGCCCTATCTGGCCTCCGTGAATTCTTTATGTTTAGTTTCAGCCGTTCCCAGCCATTGATTTAGTGGTGCAGCAACATACTTCTCATTTTCTCTCACCTCGACAACTGAGTTGCTGTAATAATAAGCATCTGGGCCTTTGAAATCACTGGGTTTTATGATGTTCACGAATGTGAAGATCTAATAACTACCTAAAGAGGGAAGTTTGGACACTCAAATAAACACGTCACCCCACAATACACTCTTAGCTCCCAACTTCACCTATCTAGAAATTGGTGTTCCTTTTTATTTGACCCTCCGTCCTATCGGCGGAGATCACGCTGATGTCCTTCAAACATGGTGGTGAGCAAAGAACAAGTTTACTTTTCTCGTGACAACAGGCCCAGAGGAATGATACTTGTGGTCTTCAGGGAGCACTTAGTCAAAGAATGTGGCTAAATACAGACAGTAAGTTAGAAGGAGATGAAAGAGGACAGAGGATAGAGACACGGGTTCAAGTCCCGGCACAAAAATGTCCTGGTTTTGTAGGTACACGCGGCCGACTCGACCTGCAAGTGTCTCGGTGAACCCAGTGCTCTCTCTACAGCCTAGATACTTTGCAGGATTTTTGGAAGCATAGTGTAGGAAAGTGATATAGGACATATGGTTAACTGTTCTGTACACAAGGACAGATGGGCAGACAAAAAGATGATTGATTGATTGATTGATTGATAAATAGATAGACAGACAGATAGATAGATATAGGTACATATCGATTAACACATAGCTACTGCTCATAACCAGGAGAGCAATGGTGAAAGCACAAAGCGATACTACAAACAAAAATGAAGAATGAAATCCAGTTTAAAAAGTGCAGTAGGCAGCCATAAGAAGAAAACAAATCCTATCATTTGCAATAACGTGGATGGAGCTAGAGGTTATTATGCTCAGACAAATATTCAAGGAGGAGAAATACATGTACCAAATGATTTCACTCTTGTGTGGAGTATGATAACAAAGAAAAACTGAAGGAAAAGACAGCAGCAGACTCACAGAACCCGAGAGTGGTCTAACAGATACCATAAAGAAAGGGACTGGTGAGGGTTTGTGGGAAGGGAGTAATAAGGGCGGGGAAAAAGAATGGGGGCATTAGGATTAGCATGAATAGTGTGTAACTTGGGAGGTCATTTGTACGGCTGCATAACACAGAGAAGACATGTAGTGATTCTACAGCATCTTAGTACACGCTGACGGACAGCGACTGTAACTGGCTTTTGCCGGGGACTTGGTGAAGGGTGTAGACTGGAAAACATAATGTTCTGCATGTGATTGTATATTAATGAGAACAAAAAGAATTTCAAAGTGCAGTAAGAGCACAGCTCTCAAATATCAGAATAAAAGTACAGGCTTTGAGTGCTCCAATCAAAAGACACAGTGTTAGAAGAACTGATGAAAACTCAAGACCTCCTACGTGCTCCCTTACTGGAGACTCACTTGAGATCCAAGGACACAGACAAACTACAAGATGAAGGGGCGGGGACAGATTACCTATACAAGTGAAAATAAGAAACAAACAAACAAATGAATTCTGTTTGAGTCCCCAGAGAGAGTCAGTAGAAAATAGCCCAATCTAGCCACAGTGAATTCGTTTTGTTTGATTTCAGCAGTGCTCAGGCATAGATTTAGTGGTGCAGCAAGTTCCTTCTCATTTCCTCTCTCCTCAACAAATGAATTCTTGTAAAAATATGCATCTGGGCTTTTAAAATCAATTCTTTTTATGATGTTCACGAATGTAAAGAAGTAATAACCACCTAAGGAGGTAAGTTTGGACCCTCAAATAAACACTTCACTCCACAACACACTCTTTGTTCCCAACTGCTCCTGACCAGAAATAGGTGTTCCTTTATATTTGTCCCTGCACCTAAAAGAAGTGATCACGCCGATGTCCCTCAAACATGGTGGTGTGCAAAGAACCAAGTACACTTTTCTTTCGACAACCGGACCAGACGAAGGATACTTGTGGTCTTCAGGGATCACTTACTCACTGAATGTGGCTAAATAAAGTCACCAAGCGAGCAGGAAGTATAAGAGGACAGAGGACAGAGATACAGGTTCAAGTCATTTCACCTCCATTTACTGGTTTTGTAAGCACACGCGGCTGACTCTACCTGAAAGTGTATCGGTGAACACAGTGCTCTCCTTATGGCTTAGTTACCTTGCAAGATTTCTGGAAGCATAATGTAGGGAAGAGACATAGGCTATGAGGTTAACTCTTCTGTACAGAAGGATAGATGGGCAGACAAAAAGATGATTGATTCATAGATAGATAGGTACACAGATGACAGATGAAAGATAGATAGATAGGTACAGAGATTGATAGATGATAGACATCATAGATAGATGATAGGAAGATAGATAGATAGATAGATAGATAGATACATAGATAGACAGACAGACAATTAGATAGATAGATACAAATACATATCGATTGACACAAAGCTATTGTCCATAACCAGGAGTTGAATGGTGAATAACATAGCTAAACTACAAACAAAAAGGAAGAATGAAATCCAGTTTAAAAAGTGCAGTAAGCAGCCTTAAGAAGAAAACAAATCCTACCATTTGCAATGACCTGGATGGAGCTAGACGGTAGTATGTTCAGAGAAATAGGCCAGGCCGAGAAAGACAAGTTCCAAGTGTTTTCACTCATGTGTGGAGTATAACAACAAAGTAAAACTGAAGGAAAAAAAACAGCAGCAGACTCACAGAACCCGAGAGTTGACTAAAAGTTACCAAAGGGTAAAGGACTGGGCAGGGTGGGTCTGAAGGGAGGGATAAGTGTGAGGAGAAAGAATGGGGGCATTTGTTTTAGCATGTATAATGCTTGGGGTCGAGGGGGCATGGGGAGTGCTGTACAACACAGAGAAGGCTAGTAGAGATCATATAGCATCTTACTACTCACTGATGGTCAGCGACTGTAACGGGGTCTGTTGGGAGGGACATGGTGAAGGGGTCTACAGCATCCAACTACGCAGATCGACAGCGACTGAAGAGGTTTTTCAGGGGTCCTTGGTGAAGGGCAGAGCATAGTAAACATAATGTTCTTCAAGTGATTTAAGCTGAATGATAAAATAAATTCTTTAAGTGCAATAAGTTCACAGCTCTGAATCATCAGAATAAAAGGTCAGGCACTGAGTGCAGCAAACAAAAGACACAGGGTTAAAAGAAGGGATGAAAACTCAAGACACCTACGTGCTTACTTACAGGAGACTCACTTGAGATCCAAGGACACAGACAAACTACAAGCCGAAGGTGTGTGGACAAATACGCTACACGAGTGAAACTGAAAAACAAACAATCAAACAAATGAATTCTGTTTGAGTCCCATGATACAGTCAGAAGAAAATAGCCCTATCCGGCCTCCGTGAATTCTTTATGTTTAGTTTCAGCCGTTCCCAGCCATTGATTTAGTGGTGCAGCAACATACTTCTCATTTTCTCTCACCTCGACAACTGAGTTGCTGTAATAATAAGCATCTGGGCCTTTGAAATCACTGGGTTTTATGATATTCACGAATGTGAAGATCTAATAACTACCTAAAGAGGGAAGTTTGGACACTCAAATAAACACGTCACCCCACAATACACTCTTAGCTCCCAACTTCACCTATCTAGAAATTGGTGTTCCTTTTTATTTGACCCTCCGTCCTATCGGCGGATATCACGCTGATGTCCTTCAAACATGGTGGTGAGCAAAGAACAAGTTTACTTTTCTCGTGACAACAGGCCCAGAGGAATGATACTTGTGGTCTTCAGGGAGCACTTAGTCAAAGAATGTTTCTAAATACAGACAGTAAGTTAGAAGGAGATGAAAGAGGACAGAGGATAGAGACACGGGTTCAAGTCCCGGCACAAAAATGTCCTGGTTTTGTAGGTACACGCGGCCGACTCGACCTGCAAGTGTCTCGGTGAACCCAGTGCTCTCTCTACAGCCTAGATACTTTGCAGGATTTTTGGAAGCATAGTGTAGGAAAGTGATATAGGACATATGGTTAACTGTTCTGTACACAAGGACAGATGGGCAGACAAATAGATGATTGATTGATTGATTGATTGATAAATAGATAGACAGACAGATAGATAGATATAGGTACATATCGATTAACACATAGCTACTGCTCATAACCAGGAGAGCAATGGTGAAAGCACATAGCGAAACTACAAACAAAAATGAAGAATGAAATCCAGTTTAAAAAGTGCAGTAGGCAGCCATAAGAAGAAAACAAATCCTATCATTTGCAATAACGTGGATGGAGCTAGAGGTTATTATGCTCAGTCAAATATTCAAGGAGGAGAAATACATGTACCAAATGATTTCACTCTTGTGTGGAGTATGATAACAAAGAAAAACTGAAGGAAAAGACAGCAGCAGACTCACAGAACCCGAGAGTGGTCTAACAGATACCAAAAAGAAAGGGACTGGGGAGGGTTTGTGGGAAGGGAGTAATAAGGGCGGGGAAAAAGAATGGGGGCATTAGGATTAGCATGAATAGTGTGTAACTTGGGAGGTCATTTGTACGGCTGCATAACACAGAGAAGACATGTAGTGATTCTACAGCATCTTAGTACACGCTGACGGACAGCGACTGTAACTGGCTTTTGCCGGGGACTTGGTGAAGGGTGTAGACGGGAAAACATAATGTTCTGCATGTGATTGTATATTAATGAGAACAAAAAATATTTCAAAGTGCAGTAAGAGCACAGCTCTCAAATAGCAGAATAAAAGTACAGGCTTTGAGTGCTCCAATCAAAAGACACAGTGTTAGAAGAACTGATGAAAACTCAAGACCTCCTACGTGCTCCCTTACTGGAGACTCACTTGAGATCCAAGGACACAGACAAACTACAAGCTGAAGGGGCGGGGACAGATTACCTATACAAGTGAAAATAAGAAACAAACAAACAAATGAATTCTGTTTGAGTCCCCATAGAGAGTCAGTAGAAAATAGATCAATCTAGCCACCGTGAATTATTTTGTTTGATTTCAGCAGTGCTCAGTGATAGATTTAGTGGTGCAGCAAGTTCCTTCTCATTTCCTCTCACCTCAAAAAATGAATTGCTGTAATAATATGCGTCTGGGCTTTTAAAATCAATTCTTTTTATGATGTTCACGAATGTAAAGAAGTAATAACCACCTAAGGAGGGAAGTTTGGACCCTCAAATAAACACTTCACTCCACAACACACTCTTTGTTCCCAACTGCTCCTGTCCAGAAATAGGTGTTCCTTTATATTTGTCCCTGCACCTATCAGCAGTGATCACGCCGATATCCCTCAAACATGGTGGTGTGCAAAGAACCAAGTACACTTTTCTTTAGACAACCGGACCAGACGAAGGATACTTGTGGTTTTCAGGGATCACTTACTCACTGAATGTGGCTAAATAAAGTCACCAAGCGAGCAGGAAGTATAAGAGGACAGAGGACAGAGATACAGGTTCAAGTCCTTTCACCTCCATTTGCTGGTTTTGTAAGCACACGCGGCTGACTCTACCTGAAAGGGTATCGGTGAACACACTGCTCTCCTTATGGCTTAGTTACCTTGCAAGATTTCTGGAAGCATAATGTAGGGAAGAGACATAGGCTATGTTGTTAACTCTTCTGTACAGAAGGATAGATGGGCAGACAAAAAGATGATTGATTCATAGATAGATAGGTACACAGATGACAGAAGAAAGATAGATAGATAGGTACAGAGATTGATAGATGATAGACATCATAGATAGATGATAGGAAGATAGATAGATAGATAGATAGATAGATAGACAGATACATACATACATACATACATACATACATACATACATACATACATACATATATACATAGATAGACAGACAGACAATTAGATAGATAGATACAAATACATGTCGATTGACACAAAGCTATTGTTCATAACCAGGAGTTGAATGGTGAATAACATAGCTAAACTACAAACAAAAAGGAAGAATGAAATCCAGTTTAAAAAGTGCAGTAAGCAGCCTTAAGAAGAAAACAAATCCTACAATTTGCAATGACCTGGATGGAGCTAGACGGTATTATGTTCAGAGAAATAGGCCAGGCCGAGAAAGACAAGTACCAAGTGTTTTCACTCATCTGTGGAGTATAACAACAGAGAAAAACTGAAGGAAAAAAAAGCAGCAGACTCACAGTACACGAGAGTTGACTAAAAGTTACCAAATGGAAAAGGACTGGGCAGGGTGGGTCTGAAGGGAAGGATAAGTGTGAGGAGAAAAATGGGGGCATTAGTTTTAGCATATATAATGCTTGGGGTCGAGGGGGCATGGGGAGTGCTGTACAACACAGAGAAGGCTAGTAGAGATCATATAGCATCTTACTACTCACTGATGGTCAGCGACTGTAACGGGGTCTGTTGGGAGGGACATGGTGAAGGGGTCTACAGCATCCAACTACGCAGATCGACAGCGACTGAAGAGGTTTTTCAGGGGTACTTGGTGAAGGGGGGAGCATAGTAAACATAATGTTCTTCAAGTGATTTAAGCTGAATGATAAAAAATATTCTTTAAGTGCAATAAGTGCACAGCTCTGAATCATCAGAATAAAAGGTATGGCAATGAGTGCAGCAAACAAAAGACACAGGGTTAAAAGAAGGGATGAAAACTCAAGACACCTACGTGCATACTTACAGGAGACTCACTTGAGATCCAAGGACACAGACAAACTTCAAGCCGAAGGTGTGTGGACAAATACGCTACACGAGTGAAACTGAAAAACAAACAATCAAACAAATGAATTCTGTTTGAGTCCCCTGATACAGTCAGAAGAAAATAGCCCTTCTGGCCTCCGTGAATTCTTTATGTTTAGTTTCAGCCGTTCCCAGCCATTGATTTAGTGGTGCAGCAACATACTTCTCATTTTCTCTCACCTCGACAACTGAGTTGCTGTAATAATAAGCATCTGGGCCTTTGAAATCAGTGGGTTTTATGATGTACTCGAATGTGAAGTTCTAATAACTACCTAAAGAGGGAAGTTTGGACACTCAAATAAACACGTCACCCCACAATACACTCTTAGCTCCCAACTGCTAGGGTCTAGAAACTGGTGTTCCTTTTTATTTGACTCTCCGTCCTATCGGCGGAGATCACGCTGATGTCCTACAAACATGGTGGTGAGCAAAGAACAAGTTTACTTTTCTCGTGACAACAGGCCCAGAGGAATGATACTTGTGGTCTTCAGGGAGCACTTAGTCAAAGAATGTTTCTAAATACAGACAGTAAGTTAGAAGGAGATGAAAGAGGACAGAGGATAGAGACACGGGTTCAAGTCCCGGCACAAAAATGTCCTGGTTTTGTAGGTACACGCGGCCGACTCGACCTGCAAGTGTCTCGGTGAACCCAGTGCTCTCTCTACAGCCTAGATACTTTGCAGGATTTTTGGAAGCATAGTGTAGGAAAGTGATATAGGACATATGGTTAACTGTTCTGTACACAAGGACAGATGGGCAGACAAATAGATGATTGATTGATTGATTGATTGATAAATAGATAGACAGACAGATAGATAGATATAGGTACATATCGATTAACACATAGCTACTGCTCATAACCAGGAGAGCAATGGTGAAAGCACATAGCGAAACTACAAACAAAAATGAAGAATGAAATCCAGTTTAAAAAGTGCAGTAGGCAGCCATAAGAAGAAAACAAATCCTATCATTTGCAATAACGTGGATGGAGCTAGAGGTTATTATGCTCAGTCAAATATTCAAGGAGGAGAAATACATGTACCAAATGATTTCACTCTTGTGTGGAGTATGATAACAAAGAAAAACTGAAGGAAAAGACAGCAGCAGACTCACAGAACCCGAGAGTGGTCTAACAGATACCAAAAAGAAAGGGACTGGGGAGGGTTTGTGGGAAGGGAGTAATAAGGGCGGGGAAAAAGAATGGGGGCATTAGGATTAGCATGAATAGTGTGTAACTTGGGAGGTCATTTGTACGGCTGCATAACACAGAGAAGACATGTAGTGATTCTACAGCATCTTAGTACACGCTGACGGACAGCGACTGTAACTGGCTTTTGCCGGGGACTTGGTGAAGGGTGTAGACGGGAAAACATAATGTTCTGCATGTGATTGTATATTAATGAGAACAAAAAATATTTCAAAGTGCAGTAAGAGCACAGCTCTCAAATAGCAGAATAAAAGTACAGGCTTTGAGTGCTCCAATCAAAAGACACAGTGTTAGAAGAACTGATGAAAACTCAAGACCTCCTACGTGCTCCCTTACTGGAGACTCACTTGAGATCCAAGGACACAGACAAACTACAAGCTGAAGGGGCGGGGACAGATTACCTATACAAGTGAAAATAAGAAACAAACAAACAAATGAATTCTGTTTGAGTCCCCATAGAGAGTCAGTAGAAAATAGATCAATCTAGCCACCGTGAATTATTTTGTTTGATTTCAGCAGTGCTCAGTGATAGATTTAGTGGTGCAGCAAGTTCCTTCTCATTTCCTCTCACCTCAAAAAATGAATTGCTGTAATAATATGCGTCTGGGCTTTTAAAATCAATTCTTTTTATGATGTTCACGAATGTAAAGAAGTAATAACCACCTAAGGAGGGAAGTTTGGACCCTCAAATAAACACTTCACTCCACAACACACTCTTTGTTCCCAACTGCTCCTGTCCAGAAATAGGTGTTCCTTTATATTTGTCCCTGCACCTATCAGCAGTGATCACGCCGATATCCCTCAAACATGGTGGTGTGCAAAGAACCAAGTACACTTTTCTTTAGACAACCGGACCAGACGAAGGATACTTGTGGTTTTCAGGGATCACTTACTCACTGAATGTGGCTAAATAAAGTCACCAAGCGAGCAGGAAGTATAAGAGGACAGAGGACAGAGATACAGGTTCAAGTCCTTTCACCTCCATTTGCTGGTTTTGTAAGCACACGCGGCTGACTCTACCTGAAAGGGTATCGGTGAACACACTGCTCTCCTTATGGCTTAGTTACCTTGCAAGATTTCTGGAAGCATAATGTAGGGAAGAGACATAGGCTATGTTGTTAACTCTTCTGTACAGAAGGATAGATGGGCAGACAAAAAGATGATTGATTCATAGATAGATAGGTACACAGATGACAGAAGAAAGATAGATAGATAGGTACAGAGATTGATAGATGATAGACATCATAGATAGATGATAGGAAGATAGATAGATAGATAGATAGATAGATAGACAGATACATACATACATACATACATACATACATACATACATACATACATACATATATACATAGATAGACAGACAGACAATTAGATAGATAGATACAAATACATGTCGATTGACACAAAGCTATTGTTCATAACCAGGAGTTGAATGGTGAATAACATAGCTAAACTACAAACAAAAAGGAAGAATGAAATCCAGTTTAAAAAGTGCAGTAAGCAGCCTTAAGAAGAAAACAAATACTACAATTTGCAATGACCTGGATGGAGCTAGACGGTATTATGTTCAGAGAAATAGGCCAGGCCGAGAAAGACAAGTACCAAGTGTTTTCACTCATCTGTGGAGTATAACAACAGAGAAAAACTGAAGGAAAAAAAAGCAGCAGACTCACAGTACACGAGAGTTGACTAAAAGTTACCAAATGGAAAAGGACTGGGCAGGGTGGGTCTGAAGGGAAGGATAAGTGTGAGGAGAAAAATGGGGGCATTAGTTTTAGCATATATAATGCTTGGGGTCGAGGGGGCATGGGGAGTGCTGTACAACACAGAGAAGGCTAGTAGAGATCATATAGCATCTTACTACTCACTGATGGTCAGCGACTGTAACGGGGTCTGTTGGGAGGGACATGGTGAAGGGGTCTACAGCATCCAACTACGCAGATCGACAGCGACTGAAGAGGTTTTTCAGGGGTACTTGGTGAAGGGGGGAGCATAGTAAACATAATGTTCTTCAAGTGATTTAAGCTGAATGATAAAAAATATTCTTTAAGTGCAATAAGTGCACAGCTCTGAATCATCAGAATAAAAGGTATGGCAATGAGTGCAGCAAACAAAAGACACAGGGTTAAAAGAAGGGATGAAAACTCAAGACACCTACGTGCATACTTACAGGAGACTCACTTGAGATCCAAGGACACAGACAAACTTCAAGCCGAAGGTGTGTGGACAAATACGCTACACGAGTGAAACTGAAAAACAAACAATCAAACAAATGAATTCTGTTTGAGTCCCCTGATACAGTCAGAAGAAAATAGCCCTTCTGGCCTCCGTGAATTCTTTATGTTTAGTTTCAGCCGTTCCCAGCCATTGATTTAGTGGTGCAGCAACATACTTCTCATTTTCTCTCACCTCGACAACTGAGTTGCTGTAATAATAAGCATCTGGGCCTTTGAAATCAGTGGGTTTTATGATGTACTCGAATGTGAAGTTCTAATAACTACCTAAAGAGGGAAGTTTGGACACTCAAATAAACACGTCACCCCACAATACACTCTTAGCTCCCAACTGCTAGGGTCTAGAAACTGGTGTTCCTTTTTATTTGACTCTCCGTCCTATCGGCGGAGATCACGCTGATGTCCTACAAACATGGTGGTGAGCAAAGAACAAGTTTACTTTTCTCGTGACAACAGGCCCAGAGGAATGATACTTGTGGTCTTCAGGGAGCACTTAGTCAAAGAATGTGGCTAAATACAGACAGTAAGTTAGAAGGAGATGAAAGAGGACAGAGGATAGAGACACGGGTTCAAGTCCCGGCACAAAAATTTCCTGGTTTTGTAGGTACACGCGGCCGACTCGACCTGCAAGTGTCTCGGTGAACCCAGTGCTCTCTCTACAGCCTAGATACTTTGCAGGATTTTTGGAAGCATAGTGTAGGAAAGTGATATAGGACATATGGTTAACTGTTCTGTACACAAGGACAGATGGGCAGACAAAAAGATGATTGATTGATTGATTGATAAATAGATAGACAGACAGATAGATAGATATAGGTACATATCGATTAACACATAGCTACTGCTCATAACCAGGAGAGCAATGGTGAAAGCACATAGCGAAACTACAAACAAAAATGAAGAATGAAATCCAGTTTAAAAAGTGCAGTAGGCAGCCATAAGAAGAAAACAAATCCTATCATTTGCAATAACGTGGATGGAGCTAGAGGTTATTATGCTCAGTCAAATATTCAAGGAGGAGAAATACATGTACCAAATGATTTCACTCTTGTGTGGAGTATGATAACAAAGAAAAACTGAAGGAAAAGACAGCAGCAGACTCACAGAACCCGAGAGTGGTCTAACAGATACCAAAAAGAAAGGGACTGGGGAGGGTTTGTGGGAAGGGAGTAATAAGGGCGGGGAAAAAGAATGGGGGCATTAGGATTAGCATGAATAGTGTGTAACTTGGGAGGTCATTTGTACGGCTGCATAACACAGAGAAGACATGTAGTGATTCTACAGCATCTTAGTACACGCTGACGGACAGCGACTGTAACTGGCTTTTGCCGGGGACTTGGTGAAGGGTGTAGACGGGAAAACATAATGTTCTGCATGTGATTGTATATTAATGAGAACAAAAAATATTTCAAAGTGCAGTAAGAGCACAGCTCTCAAATAGCAGAATAAAAGTACAGGCTTTGAGTGCTCCAATCAAAAGACACAGTGTTAGAAGAACTGATGAAAACTCAAGACCTCCTACGTGCTCCCTTACTGGAGACTCACTTGAGATCCAAGGACACAGACAAACTACAAGCTGAAGGGGCGGGGACAGATTACCTATACAAGTGAAAATAAGAAACAAACAAACAAATGAATTCTGTTTGAGTCCCCAGAGAGAGTCAGTAGAAAATAGATCTAGCCACCGTGAATTATTTTGTTTGATTTCAGCAGTGCTCAGTGATAGATTTAGTGGTGCAGCAAGTTCCTTCTCATTTCCTCTCACCTCAACAAATGAATTGCTGTAATAATATGCGTCTGGGCTTTTAAAATCAATTCTTTTTATGATGTTCACGAATGTAAAGAAGTAATAACCACCTAAGGAGGGAAGTTTGGACCCTCAAATAAACACTTCACTCCACAACACACTCTTTGTTCCCAACTGCTCCTGTCCAGAAATAGGTGTTCCTTTATATTTGTCCCTGCACCTATCAGCAGTGATCACGCCGATATCCCTCAAACATGGTGGTGTGCAAAGAACCAAGTACACTTTTCTTTCGAAAACCGGACCAGACGAAGGATACTTGTGGTTTTCAGGGATCACTTACTCACTGAATGTGGCTAAATAAAGTCACCAAGCGAGCAGGAAGTATAAGAGGACAGAGGACAGAGATACAGGTTCAAGTCCTTTCACCTCCATTTGCTGGTTTTGTAAGCACACGCGGCTGACTCTACCTGAAAGGGTATCGGTGAACACACTGCTCTCCTTATGGCTTAGTTACCTTGCAAGATTTCTGGAAGCATAATGTAGGGAAGAGACATAGGCTATGTTGTTAACTCTTCTGTACAGAAGGATAGATGGGCAGACAAAAAGATGATTGATTCATAGATAGATAGGTACACAGATGACAGAAGAAAGATAGATAGATAGGTACAGAGATTGATAGATGATAGACATCATAGATAGATGATAGGAAGATAGATAGATAGATAGATAGATAGATAGACAGATACATACATACATACATACATACATACATACATACATACATATATACATAGATAGACAGACAGACAATTAGATAGATAGATACAAATACATGTCGATTGACACAAAGCTATTGTTCATAACCAGGAGTTGAATGGTGAATAACAGCTAAACTACAAACAAAAAGGAAGAATGAAATCCAGTTTAAAAAGTGCAGTAAGCAGCCTTAAGAAGAAAACAAATCCTACCATTTGCAATGACCTGGATGGAGCTAGACGGTATTATGTTCAGAGAAATAGGCCAGGCCGAGAAAGACAAGTACCAAGTGTTTTCACTCATGTGTGGAGTATAACAACAAAGAAAAACTGAAGGAAAAAACAGCAGCAGACTCACAGTACACAAGAGTTGACTAAAAGTTACCAAATGGAAAAGGACTGGGCAGGGTGGGTCTGAAGGGAAGGATAAGTGTGAGGAGAAAAATGGGGGCATTAGTTTTAGCATATATAATGCTTGGGGTCGAGGGGGCATGGGGAGTGCTGTACAACACAGAGAAGGCTAGTAGAGATCATATAGCATCTTACTACTCACTGATGGTCAGCGACTGTAACGGGGTCTGTTGGGAGGGACATGGTGAAGGGGTCTACAGCATCCAACTACGCAGATCGACAGCGACTGAAGAGGTTTTTCAGGGGTACTTGGTGAAGGGGGGAGCATAGTAAACATAATGTTCTTCAAGTGATTTAAGCTGAATGATAAAAAATATTCTTTAAGTGCAATAAGTGCACAGCTCTGAATCATCAGAATAAAAGGTCAGGCAATGAGTGCAGCAAACAAAAGACACAAGGTTAAAAGAAGGGATGAAAATTCAAGACACCTACGTGCTTACTTACAGGAGACTCACTTGAGATCCAAGGACACAGACAAACTACAAGCCGAAGGTGTGTGGACAAATACGCTACACGAGTGAAACTGAAAAACAAACAATCAAACAAATGAATTCTGTTTGAGTCCCCTGATACAGTCAGTAGAAAATAGCCCTATCCGGCCTCCGTGAATTCTTTATGTTTAGTTTCAGCCGTTCCCAGCCATTGATTTAGTGGTGCAGCAACATACTTCTCATTTTCTCTCACCTCGACAACTGAGTTGCTGTAATAATAAGCATCTGGGCCTTTGAAATCAGTGGGTTTTATGATGTACTCGAATGTGAAGTTCTAATAACTACCTAAAGAGGGAAGTTTGGACACTCAAATAAACACGTCACCCCACAATACACTCTTAGCTCCCAACGGCTAGTGTCTAGGAACTGGTGTTCCTTTTTATTTGACCCTCCGTCCTATCGGCAGAGATCACGCTGATGTCCTTCAAACATGGTGGTGAGCAAAGACAAGTTTACTTTTCTCGTGACAACAGGCCCAGAGGAATGATACTTGTGGTCTTCAGGGAGCACTTAGTCAAATAATGTGGCTAAATACAGACAGTAAGTTAGAAGGAGATGAAAGAGGACAGAGGATAGAGACACGGGTTCAAGTCCCGGCACAAAAATGTCCTGGTTTTGTAGGTACACGCGGCCGACTCGACCTGCAAGTGTCTCGGTGAACCCAGTGCTCTCTCTACAGCCTAGATACTTTGCAGGATTTTTGGAAGCATAGTGTAGGAAAGTGATATAGGACATATGGTTAACTGTTCTGTACACAAGGACAGATGGGCAGACAAAAAGATGATTGATTGATTGATTGATAAATAGATAGACAGACAGATAGATAGATATAGGTACATATCGATTAACACATAGCTGCTGCTCATAACCAGGAGAGCAATGGTGAAAGCACATAGCGAAACTACAAACAAAAATGAAGAATGAAATCCAGTTTAAAAAGTGCAGTAGGCAGCCATAAGAAGAAAACAAATCCTATCATTTGCAATAACGTGGATGGAGCTAGAGGTTATTATGCTCAGTCAAATATTCAAGGAGGAGAAATACATGTACCAAATGATTTCACTCTTGTGTGGAGTATGATAACAAAGAAAAACTGAAGGAAAAGACAGCAGAAGACTCACAGAACCCGAGAGTGGTC
This sequence comes from Manis pentadactyla, assembly GCF_030020395.1. Lineage (NCBI taxonomy): Eukaryota > Metazoa > Chordata > Mammalia > Pholidota > Manidae > Manis > Manis pentadactyla. The sequence goes on from NW_026644623.1 coordinate 348,242, forward strand.
TAACAGATACCAAAAAGAAAGGGACTGGGGAGGGTTTGTGGGAAGGGAGTAATAAGGGCGGGGAAAAAGGGTGGGGGCATTAGGATTAGCATGAATAGTGTGTAACTTGGGAGGTCATTTGTACGGCTGCATAACACAGAGAAGACATGTAGTGATTCTACAGCATCTTAGTACACGCGGACGGACAAAGACTGTAACTGGCTTTTGCCGGGGACTTGGTGAAGGGTGTAGACAGGAAAACATAATGTTCTGCATGTGATTGTATATTAATGAGAACAAAAAATATTTCAAAGTGCAGTAAGAGCACAGCTCTCAAATAGCAGAATAAAAGTACAGGCTTTGAGTGCTCCAATCAAAAGACACAGTGTTAGAAGAACTGATGAAAACTCAAGACCTCCTACGTGCTCCCTTACTGGAGACTCACTTGAGATCCAAGGACACAGACAAACTACAAGCTGAAGGGGCGGGGACAGATTACCTATACAAGTGAAAATAAGAAACAAACAAACAAATGAATTCTGTTTGAGTCCCAAGAGAGAGTCAGTAGAAAATAGATCAATCTAGCCACCGTGAATTATTTTGTTTGATTTCAGCAGTGCTCAGGCATAGATTTAGTGGTGCAGCAAGTTCCTTCTCATTTCCTCTCACCTCAACAAATGAATTGCTGTAATAATATGCGTCTGGGCTTATAAAATCAATTCTTTTTATGATGTTCACCAATGTAAAGAAGTAATAACCACCTAAGGAGGGAAGTTTGGACCCTCAAATAAACACTTCACTCCACAACACACTCTTTGTTCCCAACTGCTCCTGTCCAGAAATAGGTGTTCCTTTATATTTGTCCCTGCACCTATCAGCAGTGATCACACCGATGTCCCTCAAACATGGTGGTGTGCAAAGAACCAAGTACACTTTTCTTTCGACAACCAGACAAGACGAAGGATACTTGTGGTTTTCAGGGTTCACTTACTCACTGAATGTGGCTAAATAAAGTCACCAAGCGAGCAGGAAGTATAAGAGGACAGAGGACAGAGATACAGGTTCAAGTCCTTTCACCTCCATTTACTGGTTTTGTAAGCACACGCGGCTGACTCTACCTGAAAGTGTATCGGTGAACACAGTGCTCTCCTTATGGCTTAGTTACCTTGCAAGATTTCTGGAATCATAATGTAGGGAAGAGACATAGGCTATGTTGTTAACTCTTCTGTACAGAAGGATAGATGGGCAGACAAAAAGATGATTGATTCATAGATAGATAGGTACACAGATGACAGATGAAAGATAGATAGATAGGTACAGAGATTGATAGATGATAGACATCATAGATAGATGATAGGAAGATAGATAGATAGATAGATAGATACATACATACATACATACATACATACATACATAGACACATAGATAGACAGACAATTAGATAGATAGATACAAATACATATCGATTGACACAAAGCTATTGTTCATAACCAGGAGTTGAATGGTGAATAACATAGCTAAACTACAAACAAAAAGGAAGAATGAAATCCAGTTTAAAAAGTGCAGTATGCAGCCTTAAGAAGAAAACAAATCCTACCATTTGTAATGACCTGGATGGAGCTAGACGGTAGTATGTTCAGAGAAATAGGCCCACGGAGAAAGACAAGTACCAAGTGTTTTCACTCATGTGTGGAGTATAACAACAAAGAAAAACGGAAGGAAAAAAACAGCAGCAGACTCACAGAACCCGAGAGTTGACTAAAAGTTACCAAAGGGAAAAGGACTGGGCAGGGTGGGTCTGAAGGGAGGGATAAGTGTGAGGAGAAAGAATGGGGGCATTAGATTTAGCATGTATAATGCTTGGGGTCGAGGGGGCATGGGGAGTGCTGTACAACACAGAGAAGGCTAGTAGAGATCATATAGCATCTTACTACTCACTGATGGTCAGCGACTGTAACGGGGTCTGTTGGGAGGGACATGGTGAAGGGGTCTACAGCATCCAACTACGCAGATCGACAGCGACTGAAGAGGTTTCTCAGGGGTCCTTGGTGAAGGGGGGAGCATAGTAAACATAATGTTCTTCAAGTGATTTAAGCTGAATGATAAAAAATATTCTTTAAGTGCAATAAGTGCACAGCTCTGAATCATCAGAATAAAAGGTCAGGCACTGAGTGCAGCAAACAAAAGACACAGGGTTAAAAGAAGGGATGAAAACTCAAGACACCTACGTGCTTACTTACAGGAGACTCACTTGAGATCCAAGGACACAGACAAACTACAAGCCGAAGGTGTGTGGACAAATACGCTACACGAGTGAAACTGAAAAACAAACAATCAAACAAATGAATTCTGTTTGAGTCCCATGATACAGTCAGAAGAAAATAGCCCTATCCGGCCTCCGTGAATTCTTTATGTTTAGTTTCAGCCGTTCCCAGCCATTGATTTAGTGGTGCAGCAACATACTTCTCATTTTCTCTCACCTCGACAACTGAGTTGCTGTAATAATAAGCATCTGGGCCTTTGAAATCACTGGGTTTTATGATATTCACGAATGTGAAGATCTAATAACTACCTAAAGAGGGAAGTTTGGACACTCAAATAAACACGTCACCCCACAATACACTCTTAGCTCCCAACTTCACCTATCTAGAAATTGGTGTTCCTTTTTATTTGACCCTCCGTCCTATCGGCGGATATCACGCTGATGTCCTTCAAACATGGTGGTGAGCAAAGAACAAGTTTACTTTTCTCGTGACAACAGGCCCAGAGGAATGATACTTGTGGTCTTCAGGGAGCACTTAGTCAAAGAATGTTTCTAAATACAGACAGTAAGTTAGAAGGAGATGAAAGAGGACAGAGGATAGAGACACGGGTTCAAGTCCCGGCACAAAAATGTCCTGGTTTTGTAGGTACACGCGGCCGACTCGACCTGCAAGTGTCTCGGTGAACCCAGTGCTCTCTCTACAGCCTAGATACTTTGCAGGATTTTTGGAAGCATAGTGTAGGAAAGTGATATAGGACATATGGTTAACTGTTCTGTACACAAGGACAGATGGGCAGACAAATAGATGATTGATTGATTGATTGATTGATAAATAGATAGACAGACAGATAGATAGATATAGGTACATATCGATTAACACATAGCTACTGCTCATAACCAGGAGAGCAATGGTGAAAGCACATAGCGAAACTACAAACAAAAATGAAGAATGAAATCCAGTTTAAAAAGTGCAGTAGGCAGCCATAAGAAGAAAACAAATCCTATCATTTGCAATAACGTGGATGGAGCTAGAGGTTATTATGCTCAGTCAAATATTCAAGGAGGAGAAATACATGTACCAAATGATTTCACTCTTGTGTGGAGTATGATAACAAAGAAAAACTGAAGGAAAAGACAGCAGCAGACTCACAGAACCCGAGAGTGGTCTAACAGATACCAAAAAGAAAGGGACTGGGGAGGGTTTGTGGGAAGGGAGTAATAAGGGCGGGGAAAAAGAATGGGGGCATTAGGATTAGCATGAATAGTGTGTAACTTGGGAGGTCATTTGTACGGCTGCATAACACAGAGAAGACATGTAGTGATTCTACAGCATCTTAGTACACGCTGACGGACAGCGACTGTAACTGGCTTTTGCCGGGGACTTGGTGAAGGGTGTAGACGGGAAAACATAATGTTCTGCATGTGATTGTATATTAATGAGAACAAAAAATATTTCAAAGTGCAGTAAGAGCACAGCTCTCAAATAGCAGAATAAAAGTACAGGCTTTGAGTGCTCCAATCAAAAGACACAGTGTTAGAAGAACTGATGAAAACTCAAGACCTCCTACGTGCTCCCTTACTGGAGACTCACTTGAGATCCAAGGACACAGACAAACTACAAGCTGAAGGGGCGGGGACAGATTACCTATACAAGTGAAAATAAGAAACAAACAAACAAATGAATTCTGTTTGAGTCCCCAGAGAGAGTCAGTAGAAAATAGATCTAGCCACCGTGAATTATTTTGTTTGATTTCAGCAGTGCTCAGTGATAGATTTAGTGGTGCAGCAAGTTCCTTCTCATTTCCTCTCACCTCAACAAATGAATTGCTGTAATAATATGCGTCTGGGCTTTTAAAATCAATTCTTTTTATGATGTTCACGAATGTAAAGAAGTAATAACCACCTAAGGAGGGAAGTTTGGACCCTCAAATAAACACTTCACTCCACAACACACTCTTTGTTCCCAACTGCTCCTGTCCAGAAATAGGTGTTCCTTTATATTTGTCCCTGCACCTATCAGCAGTGATCACGCCGATATCCCTCAAACATGGTGGTGTGCAAAGAACCAAGTACACTTTTCTTTCGAAAACCGGACCAGACGAAGGATACTTGTGGTTTTCAGGGATCACTTACTCACTGAATGTGGCTAAATAAAGTCACCAAGCGAGCAGGAAGTATAAGAGGACAGAGGACAGAGATACAGGTTCAAGTCCTTTCACCTCCATTTGCTGGTTTTGTAAGCACACGCGGCTGACTCTACCTGAAAGGGTATCGGTGAACACACTGCTCTCCTTATGGCTTAGTTACCTTGCAAGATTTCTGGAAGCATAATGTAGGGAAGAGACATAGGCTATGTTGTTAACTCTTCTGTACAGAAGGATAGATGGGCAGACAAAAAGATGATTGATTCATAGATAGATAGGTACACAGATGACAGAAGAAAGATAGATAGATAGGTACAGAGATTGATAGATGATAGACATCATAGATAGATGATAGGAAGATAGATAGATAGATAGATAGATAGATAGACAGATACATACATACATACATACATACATACATACATACATACATATATACATAGATAGACAGACAGACAATTAGATAGATAGATACAAATACATGTCGATTGACACAAAGCTATTGTTCATAACCAGGAGTTGAATGGTGAATAACAGCTAAACTACAAACAAAAAGGAAGAATGAAATCCAGTTTAAAAAGTGCAGTAAGCAGCCTTAAGAAGAAAACAAATCCTACCATTTGCAATGACCTGGATGGAGCTAGACGGTATTATGTTCAGAGAAATAGGCCAGGCCGAGAAAGACAAGTACCAAGTGTTTTCACTCATGTGTGGAGTATAACAACAAAGAAAAACTGAAGGAAAAAACAGCAGCAGACTCACAGTACACAAGAGTTGACTAAAAGTTACCAAATGGAAAAGGACTGGGCAGGGTGGGTCTGAAGGGAAGGATAAGTGTGAGGAGAAAAATGGGGGCATTAGTTTTAGCATATATAATGCTTGGGGTCGAGGGGGCATGGGGAGTGCTGTACAACACAGAGAAGGCTAGTAGAGATCATATAGCATCTTACTACTCACTGATGGTCAGCGACTGTAACGGGGTCTGTTGGGAGGGACATGGTGAAGGGGTCTACAGCATCCAACTACGCAGATCGACAGCGACTGAAGAGGTTTTTCAGGGGTACTTGGTGAAGGGGGGAGCATAGTAAACATAATGTTCTTCAAGTGATTTAAGCTGAATGATAAAAAATATTCTTTAAGTGCAATAAGTGCACAGCTCTGAATCATCAGAATAAAAGGTCAGGCAATGAGTGCAGCAAACAAAAGACACAAGGTTAAAAGAAGGGATGAAAATTCAAGACACCTACGTGCTTACTTACAGGAGACTCACTTGAGATCCAAGGACACAGACAAACTACAAGCCGAAGGTGTGTGGACAAATACGCTACACGAGTGAAACTGAAAAACAAACAATCAAACAAATGAATTCTGTTTGAGTCCCCTGATACAGTCAGTAGAAAATAGCCCTATCCGGCCTCCGTGAATTCTTTATGTTTAGTTTCAGCCGTTCCCAGCCATTGATTTAGTGGTGCAGCAACATACTTCTCATTTTCTCTCACCTCGACAACTGAGTTGCTGTAATAATAAGCATCTGGGCCTTTGAAATCAGTGGGTTTTATGATGTACTCGAATGTGAAGTTCTAATAACTACCTAAAGAGGGAAGTTTGGACACTCAAATAAACACGTCACCCCACAATACACTCTTAGCTCCCAACGGCTAGTGTCTAGGAACTGGTGTTCCTTTTTATTTGACCCTCCGTCCTATCGGCAGAGATCACGCTGATGTCCTTCAAACATGGTGGTGAGCAAAGACAAGTTTACTTTTCTCGTGACAACAGGCCCAGAGGAATGATACTTGTGGTCTTCAGGGAGCACTTAGTCAAATAATGTGGCTAAATACAGACAGTAAGTTAGAAGGAGATGAAAGAGGACAGAGGATAGAGACACGGGTTCAAGTCCCGGCACAAAAATGTCCTGGTTTTGTAGGTACACGCGGCCGACTCGACCTGCAAGTGTCTCGGTGAACCCAGTGCTCTCTCTACAGCCTAGATACTTTGCAGGATTTTTGGAAGCATAGTGTAGGAAAGTGATATAGGACATATGGTTAACTGTTCTGTACACAAGGACAGATGGGCAGACAAAAAGATGATTGATTGATTGATTGATAAATAGATAGACAGACAGATAGATAGATATAGGTACATATCGATTAACACATAGCTGCTGCTCATAACCAGGAGAGCAATGGTGAAAGCACATAGCGAAACTACAAACAAAAATGAAGAATGAAATCCAGTTTAAAAAGTGCAGTAGGCAGCCATAAGAAGAAAACAAATCCTATCATTTGCAATAACGTGGATGGAGCTAGAGGTTATTATGCTCAGTCAAATATTCAAGGAGGAGAAATACATGTACCAAATGATTTCACTCTTGTGTGGAGTATGATAACAAAGAAAAACTGAAGGAAAAGACAGCAGAAGACTCACAGAACCCGAGAGTGGTCTAACAGATACCAAAAAGAAAGGGACTGGGGAGGGTTTGTGGGAAGGGAGTAATAAGGGCGGGGAAAAAGGGTGGGGGCATTAGGATTAGCATGAATAGTGTGTAACTTGGGAGGTCATTTGTACGGCTGCATAACACAGAGAAGACATGTAGTGATTCTACAGCATCTTAGTACACGCGGACGGACAAAGACTGTAACTGGCTTTTGCCGGGGACTTGGTGAAGGGTGTAGACAGGAAAACATAATGTTCTGCATGTGATTGTATATTAATGAGAACAAAAAATATTTCAAAGTGCAGTAAGAGCACAGCTCTCAAATAGCAGAATAAAAGTACAGGCTTTGAGTGCTCCAATCAAAAGACACAGTGTTAGAAGAACTGATGAAAACTCAAGACCTCCTACGTGCTCCCTTACTGGAGACTCACTTGAGATCCAAGGACACAGACAAACTACAAGCTGAAGGGGCGGGGACAGATTACCTATACAAGTGAAAATAAGAAACAAACAAACAAATGAATTCTGTTTGAGTCCCAAGAGAGAGTCAGTAGAAAATAGATCAATCTAGCCACCGTGAATTATTTTGTTTGATTTCAGCAGTGCTCAGGCATAGATTTAGTGGTGCAGCAAGTTCCTTCTCATTTCCTCTCACCTCAACAAATGAATTGCTGTAATAATATGCGTCTGGGCTTATAAAATCAATTCTTTTTATGATGTTCACCAATGTAAAGAAGTAATAACCACCTAAGGAGGGAAGTTTGGACCCTCAAATAAACACTTCACTCCACAACACACTCTTTGTTCCCAACTGCTCCTGTCCAGAAATAGGTGTTCCTTTATATTTGTCCCTGCACCTATCAGCAGTGATCACACCGATGTCCCTCAAACATGGTGGTGTGCAAAGAACCAAGTACACTTTTCTTTCGACAACCAGACAAGACGAAGGATACTTGTGGTTTTCAGGGTTCACTTACTCACTGAATGTGGCTAAATAAAGTCACCAAGCGAGCAGGAAGTATAAGAGGACAGAGGACAGAGATACAGGTTCAAGTCCTTTCACCTCCATTTACTGGTTTTGTAAGCACACGCGGCTGACTCTACCTGAAAGTGTATCGGTGAACACAGTGCTCTCCTTATGGCTTAGTTACCTTGCAAGATTTCTGGAATCATAATGTAGGGAAGAGACATAGGCTATGTTGTTAACTCTTCTGTACAGAAGGATAGATGGGCAGACAAAAAGATGATTGATTCATAGATAGATAGGTACACAGATGACAGATGAAAGATAGATAGATAGGTACAGAGATTGATAGATGATAGACATCATAGATAGATGATAGGAAGATAGATAGATAGATAGATAGATACATACATACATACATACATACATACATACATAGACACATAGATAGACAGACAATTAGATAGATAGATACAAATACATATCGATTGACACAAAGCTATTGTTCATAACCAGGAGTTGAATGGTGAATAACATAGCTAAACTACAAACAAAAAGGAAGAATGAAATCCAGTTTAAAAAGTGCAGTATGCAGCCTTAAGAAGAAAACAAATCCTACCATTTGTAATGACCTGGATGGAGCTAGACGGTAGTATGTTCAGAGAAATAGGCCCACGGAGAAAGACAAGTACCAAGTGTTTTCACTCATGTGTGGAGTATAACAACAAAGAAAAACGGAAGGAAAAAAACAGCAGCAGACTCACAGAACCCGAGAGTTGACTAAAAGTTACCAAAGGGAAAAGGACTGGGCAGGGTGGGTCTGAAGGGAGGGATAAGTGTGAGGAGAAAGAATGGGGGCATTAGATTTAGCATGTATAATGCTTGGGGTCGAGGGGGCATGGGGAGTGCTGTACAACACAGAGAAGGCTAGTAGAGATCATATAGCATCTTACTACTCACTGATGGTCAGCGACTGTAACGGGGTCTGTTGGGAGGGACATGGTGAAGGGGTCTACAGCATCCAACTACGCAGATCGACAGCGACTGAAGAGGTTTCTCAGGGGTCCTTGGTGAAGGGGGGAGCATAGTAAACATAATGTTCTTCAAGTGATTTAAGCTGAATGATAAAAAATATTCTTTAAGTGCAATAAGTGCACAGCTCTGAATCATCAGAATAAAAGGTCAGGCACTGAGTGCAGCAAACAAAAGACACAGGGTTAAAAGAAGGGATGAAAACTCAAGACACCTACGTGCTTACTTACAGGAGACTCACTTGAGATCCAAGGACACAGACAAACTACAAGCCGAAGGTGTGTGGACAAATACGCTACACGAGTGAAACTGAAAAACAAACAATCAAACAAATGAATTCTGTTTGAGTCCCCTGATACAGTCAGAAGAAAATAGCCCTATCTGGCCTCCGTGAATTCTTTATGTTTAGTTTCAGCCGTTCCCAGCCATTGATTTAGTGGTGCAGCAACATACTTCTCATTTTCTCTCACCTCGACAACTGAGTTGCTGTAATAATAAGCATCTGGGCCTTTGAAATCACTGGGTTTTATGATGTTCACGAATGTGAAGATCTAATAACTACCTAAAGAGGGAAGTTTGGACACTCAAATAAACACGTCACCCCACAATACACTCTTAGTTCCCAACTTCACCTATCTAGAAATTGGTGTTCCTTTTTATTTGACCCTCCGTCCTATCGGCGGAGATCACGCTGATGTCCTTCAAACATGGTGGTGAGCAAAGAACAAGTTTACTTTTCTCGTGACAACAGGCCCAGAGGAATGATACTTGTGGTCTTCAGGGAGCACTTAGTCAAAGAATGTGGCTAAATACAGAGAGTAAGTTAGAAGGAGATGAAAGAGGACAGAGGATAGAGACACGGGTTCAAGTCCCGGCACAAAAATGTCCTGGTTTTGTAGGTACACGCGGCCGACTCGACCTGCAAGTGTCTCGGTGAACCCAGTGCTCTCTCTACAGCCTAGATACTTTGCAGGATTTTTGGAAGCATAGTGTAGGAAAGTGATATAGGACATATGGTTGACTGTTCTGTACACAAGGACAGATGGGCAGACAAAAAGATGATTGATTGATTGATTGATAAATAGATAGACAGACAGATAGATAGATATAGGTACATATCGATTAACACATAGCTACTGCTCATAACCAGGAGAGCAATGGTGAAAGCACATAGCGAAACTACAAACAAAAATGAAGAATGAAATCCAGTTTAAAAAGTGCAGTAGGCAGCCATAAGAAGAAAACAAATCCTATCATTTGCAATAACGTGGATGGAGCTAGAGGTTATTATGCTCAGTCAAATATTCAAGGAGGAGAAATACATGTACCAAATGATTTCACTCTTGTGTGGAGTATGATAACAAAGAAAAACTGAAGGAAAAGACAGCAGCAGACTCACAGAACCCGAGAGTGGTCTAACAGATACCAAAAAGAAAGGGACTGGGGAGGGTTTGTGGGAAGGGAGTAATAAGGGCGGGGAAAAAGAATGGGGGCATTAGGATTAGCATGAATAGTGTGTAACTTGGGAGGTCATTTGTACGGCTGCATAACACAGAGAAGACATGTAGTGATTCTACAGCATCTTAGTACACGCTGACGGACAGCGACTGTAACTGGCTTTTGCCGGGGACTTGGTGAAGGGTGTAGACGGGAAAACATAATGTTCTGCATGTGATTGTATATTAATGAGAACAAAAAATATTTCAAAGTGCAGTAAGAGCACAGCTCTCAAATATCAGTATAAAAGTACAGGCTTTGAGTGCTCCAATCAAAAGACACAGTGTTAGAAGAACTGATGAAAACTCAAGACCTCCTACGTGCTCCCTTACTGGAGACTCACTTGAGATCCAAGGACACAGACAAACTACAAGCTGAAGGGGCGGGGACAGATTACCTATACAAGTGAAAATAAGAAACAAACAAACAAATGAATTCTGTTTGAGTCCCCAGAGAGAGTCAGTAGAAAATAGCCCAATCTAGCCACCGTGAATTCTTTTTGTTTGGTTTCAGCAGTGCTCACGCATAGATTTAGTGGTGCAGCAAGTTCCTTCTCATTTCCTCTCACCTCAACAAATGAATTGCTGTAAAAATATGCATCTGGGCTTTTAAAATCAATTCTTTTTATGATGTTCACGAATGTAAAGAAGTAATAACCACCTAAGGAGGGAAGTTTGGACCCTCAAATAAACACTTCACTCCACAACACACTCTTTGTTCCCAACTGCTCCTGTCCAGAAATAGGTGTTCCTTTATATTTGTCCCTGCACCTATCAGCAGTGATCACGCCGATGTCCCTCAAACATGGTGGTGTGCGAAGAACCAAGTACACTTTTCTTTCGACAACAGGACCAGAAGAAGGATACTTGTGGTCTTCAGGGATCACTTACTCACTGAATGTGGCTAAATAAAGTCACCAAGCGAGCAGGAAGTATAAGAGGACAGAGGACAGAGATACAGGTTCAAGTCCTTTCACCTCCATTTACTGGTTTTGTAAGCACACGCGGCTGACTCTACCTGAAAGGGTATCGGTGAAAACAGTGCTCTCCTTATGGCTTAGTTACCCTGCAAGATTTCTGGAAGCATAATGTAGGGAAGAGACATAGGCTATGTTGTTAACTCTTCTGTACAGAAGGATAGATGGGCAGACAAAATGATGATTGATTCATAGATAGATAGGTACACAGAAGACAGATGAAAGATAGATAGATAGGTACAGAGATTGATAGATGATAGACATCATAGATAGATGATAGGAAGATAGATAGATAGATAGATAGATAGATAGATAGATAGATAGATAGATAGATAGATACATACATACATACATACATATATACATACATAGATACATAGATAGACAGACAGACAATTAGATAGATAGATACAAATACATATCGATTGACACAAAGCTATTGTTCATAACCAGGAGTTGAATGGTGAATAACATAGCTAAACTACAAACAAACAGGAAGAATGAAATCCAGTTTAAAAAGTGCAGTAAGCAGCCTTAAGAAGAAAACAAATCCTACCATTTGCAATGACCTGGATGGAGCTAGACGGTAGTATGTTCAGAGAAATAGGCCAGGCCGAGAAAGACAAGTACCAAGTGTTTTCACTCATGTGTGGAGTATAACAACAAAGAAAAACTGAAGGGAAAAAACAGCAGCAGACTCACAGAACCCGAGAGTTGACTAAAAGTTACCAAAGGGAAAAGGACTGGACAGGGTGGGTCTGAAGAGAGGGATAAGTGTGAGGAGAAAGAATGGGGGCATTAGTTTTAGCATGTATAATGCTTGGGGTCGAGGGGGCATGGGGAGTGCTGTACAACACAGAGAAGGCTAGTAGAGATCATATAGCATCTTACTACTCACTGATGGTCAGCGACTGTAACGGGGTCTGTTGGGAGGGACATGGTGAAGGGGTCTACAGCATCCAACTACGCAGATCGACAGCGACTGAAGAGGTTTCTCAGGGGTCCTTGGTGAAGGGGGGAGCATAGTAAACATAATGTTCTTCAAGTGATTTAAGCTGAATGATAAAAAATATTCTTTAAGTGCAATAAGTGCACAGCTCTGAATCATCAGAATAAAAGGTCAGGCACTGAGTGCAGCAAACAAAAGACACAGGGTTAAAAGAAGGGATGAAAACTCAAGACACCTACGTGCTTACTTACAGGAGACTCACTTGAGATCCAAGGACACAGACAAACTACAAGCCGAAGGTGTGTGGACAAATACGCTACACGAGTGAAACTGAAAAACAAACAATCAAACAAATGAATTCTGTTTGAGTCCCCTGATACAGTCAGAAGGAAATAGCCCTATCTGGCCTCCGTGAATTCTTTATGTTTAGTTTCAGCCGTTCCCAGCCATTGATTTAGTGGTGCAGCAACATACTTCTCATTTTCTCTCACCTCGACAACTGAGTTGCTGTAATAATAAGCATCTGGGCCTTTGAAATCACTGGGTTTTATGATGTTCACGAATGTGAAGATCTAATAACTACCTAAAGAGGGAAGTTTGGACACTCAAATAAACACGTCACCCCACAATACACTCTTAGTTCCCAACTTCACCTATCTAGAAATTGGTGTTCCTTTTTATTTGACCCTCCGTCCTATCGGCGGAGATCACGCTGATGTACTTCAAACATGGTGGTGAGCAAAGAACAAGTTAACTTTTCTCGTGACAACAGGCCCAGAGGAATGATACTTGTGGTCTTCAGGGAGCACTTAGTCAAAGAATGTGGCTAAATACAGACAGTAAGTTAGAAGGAGATGAAAGAGGACAGAGGATAGAGACACGGGTTCAAGTCCCGGCACAAAAATGTCCTGGTTTTGTAGGTACACGCGGCCGACTCGACCTGCAAGTGTCTCGGTGAACCCAGTGCTCTCTCTACAGCCTAGATACTTTGCAGGATTTTTGGAAGCATAGTGTAGGAAAGTGATATAGGACATATGGTTGACTGTTCTGTACACAAGGACAGATGGGCAGACAAAAAGATGATTGATTGATTGATTGATAAATAGATAGACAGACAGATAGATAGATATAGGTACATATCGATTAACACATAGCTACTGCTCATAACCAGGAGAGCAATGGTGAAAGCACATAGCGAAACTACAAACAAAAATGAAGAATGAAATCCAGTTTAAAAAGTGCAGTAGGCAGCCATAAGAAGAAAACAAATCCTATCATTTGCAATAACGTGGATGGAGCTAGAGGTTATTATGCTCAGTCAAATATTCAAGGAGGAGAAATACATGTACCAAATGATTTCACTCTTGTGTGGAGTATGATAACAAAGAAAAACTGAAGGAAAAGACAGCAGCAGACTCACAGAACCCGAGAGTGGTCAAACAGATACCAAAAAGAAAGGGACTGGGGAGGGTTTGTGGGAAGGGAGTAATAAGGGCGGGGAAAAAGAATGGGGGCATTAGGATTAGCATGAATAGTGTGTAACTTGGGAGGTCATTTGTACGGCTGCATAACACAGAGAAGACATGTAGTGATTCTACAGCATCTTAGTACACGCTGACGGACAGCGACTGTAACTGGCTTTTGCCGGGGACTTGGTGAAGGGTGTAGACGGGAAAACATAATGTTCTGCATGTGATTGTATATTAATGAGAACAAAAAATATTTCAAAGTGCAGTAAGAGCACAGCTCTCAAATATCAGTATAAAAGTACAGGCTTTGAGTGCTCCAATCAAAAGACACAGTGTTAGAAGAACTGATGAAAACTCAAGACCTCCTACGTGCTCCCTTACTGGAGACTCACTTGAGATCCAAGGACACAGACAAACTACAAGCTGAAGGGGCGGGGACAGATTACCTATACAAGTGAAAATAAGAAACAAACAAACAAATGAATTCTGTTTGAGTCCCCAGAGAGAGTCAGTAGAAAATAGCCCAATCTAGCCACCGTGAATTCTTTTTGTTTGGTTTCAGCAGTGCTCACGCATAGATTTAGTGGTGCAGCAAGTTCCTTCTCATTTCCTCTCACCTCAACAAATGAATTGCTGTAAAAATATGCATCTGGGCTTTTAAAATCAATTCTTTTTATGATGTTCACGAATGTAAAGAAGTAATAACCACCTAAGGAGGGAAGATTGGACCCTCAAATAAACACTTCACTCCACAACACACTCTTTGTTCCCAACTGCTCCTGTCCAGAAATAGGTGTTCCTTTATATTTGTCCCTGCACCTATCAGCAGTGATCACGCCGATGTCCCTCAAACATGGTGGTGTGCAAAGAACCAAGTACACTTTTCTTTCGACAACAGGACCAGAAGAAGGATACTTGTGGTCTTCAGGGATCACTTACTCACTGAATGTGGCTAAATAAAGTCACCAAGCGAGCAGGAAGTATAAGAGGACAGAGGACAGAGATACAGGTTCAAGTCCTTTCACCTCCATTTACTGGTTTTGTAAGCACACGCGGCTGACTCTACCTGAAAGGGTATCGGTGAAAACAGTGCTCTCCTTATGGCTTAGTTACCCTGCAAGATTTCTGGAAGCATAATGTAGGGAAGAGACATAGGCTATGTTGTTAACTCTTCTGTACAGAAGGATAGATGGGCAGACAAAATGATGATTGATTCATAGATAGATAGGTACACAGAAGACAGATGAAAGATAGATAGATAGGTACAGAGATTGATAGATGATAGACATCATAGATAGATGATAGGAAGATAGATAGATAGATAGATAGATAGATAGATAGATAGATAGATAGATAGATACATACATACATACATACATATATACATACATAGATACATAGATAGACAGACAGACAATTAGATAGATAGATACAAATACATATCGATTGACACAAAGCTATTGTTCATAACCAGGAGTTGAATGGTGAATAACATAGCTAAACTACAAACAAACAGGAAGAATGAAATCCAGTTTAAAAAGTGCAGTAAGCAGCCTTAAGAAGAAAACAAATCCTACCATTTGCAATGACCTGGATGGAGCTAGACGGTAGTATGTTCAGAGAAATAGGCCAGGCCGAGAAAGACAAGTACCAAGTGTTTTCACTCATGTGTGGAGTATAACAACAAAGAAAAACTGAAGGGAAAAAACAGCAGCAGACTCACAGAACCCGAGAGTTGACTTAAAGTTACCAAAGGGAAAAGGACTGGACAGGGTGGGTCTGAAGAGAGGGATAAGTGTGAGGAGAAAGAATGGGGGCATTAGTTTTAGCATGTATAATGCTTGGGGTCGAGGGGGCATGGGGAGTGCTGTACAACACAGAGAAGGCTAGTAGAGATCATATAGCATCTTACTACTCACTGATGGTCAGCGACTGTAACGGGGTCTGTTGGGAGGGACATGGTGAAGGGGTCTACAGCATCCAACTACGCAGATCGACAGCGACTGAAGAGGTTTCTCAGGGGTCCTTGGTGAAGGGGGGAGCATAGTAAACATAATGTTCTTCAAGTGATTTAAGCTGAATGATAAAAAATATTCTTTAAGTGCAATAAGTGCACAGCTCTGAATCATCAGAATAAAAGGTCAGGCACTGAGTGCAGCAAACAAAAGACACAGGGTTAAAAGAAGGGATGAAAACTCAAGACACCTACGTGCTTACTTACAGGAGACTCACTTGAGATCCAAGGACACAGACAAACTACAAGCCGAAGGTGTGTGGACAAATACGCTACACGAGTGAAACTGAAAAACAAACAATCAAACAAATGAATTCTGTTTGAGTCCCCTGATACAGTCAGAAGGAAATAGCCCTATCTGGCCTCCGTGAATTCTTTATGTTTAGTTTCAGCCGTTCCCAGCCATTGATTTAGTGGTGCAGCAACATACTTCTCATTTTCTCTCACCTCGACAACTGAGTTGCTGTAATAATAAGCATCTGGGCCTTTGAAATCACTGGGTTTTATGATGTTCACGAATGTGAAGATCTAATAACTACCTAAAGAGGGAAGTTTGGACACTCAAATAAACACGTCACCCCACAATACACTCTTAGTTCCCAACTTCACCTATCTAGAAATTGGTGTTCCTTTTTATTTGACCCTCCGTCCTATCGGCGGAGATCACGCTGATGTACTTCAAACATGGTGGTGAGCAAAGAACAAGTTAACTTTTCTCGTGACAACAGGCCCAGAGGAATGATACTTGTGGTCTTCAGGGAGCACTTAGTCAAAGAATGTGGCTAAATACAGACAGTAAGTTAGAAGGAGATGAAAGAGGACAGAGGATAGAGACACGGGTTCAAGTCCCGGCACAAAAATGTCCTGGTTTTGTAGGTACACGCGGCCGACTCGACCTGCAAGTGTCTCGGTGAACCCAGTGCTCTCTCTACAGCCTAGATACTTTGCAGGATTTTTGGAAGCATAGTGTAGGAAAGTGATATAGGACATATGGTTGACTGTTCTGTACACAAGGACAGATGGGCAGACAAAAAGATGATTGATTGATTGATTGATAAATAGATAGACAGACAGATAGATAGATATAGGTACATATCGATTAACACATAGCTACTGCTCATAACCAGGAGAGCAATGGTGAAAGCACATAGCGAAACTACAAACAAAAATGAAGAATGAAATCCAGTTTAAAAAGTGCAGTAGGCAGCCATAAGAAGAAAACAAATCCTATCATTTGCAATAACGTGGATGGAGCTAGAGGTTATTATGCTCAGTCAAATATTCAAGGAGGAGAAATACATGTACCAAATGATTTCACTCTTGTGTGGAGTATGATAACAAAGAAAAACTGAAGGAAAAGACAGCAGCAGACTCACAGAACCCGAGAGTGGTCAAACAGATACCAAAAAGAAAGGGACTGGGGAGGGTTTGTGGGAAGGGAGTAATAAGGGCGGGGAAAAAGAATGGGGGCATTAGGATTAGCATGAATAGTGTGTAACTTGGGAGGTCATTTGTACGGCTGCATAACACAGAGAAGACATGTAGTGATTCTACAGCATCTTAGTACACGCTGACGGACAGCGACTGTAACTGGCTTTTGCCGGGGACTTGGTGAAGGGTGTAGACGGGAAAACATAATGTTCTGCATGTGATTGTATATTAATGAGAACAAAAAATATTTCAAAGTGCAGTAAGAGCACAGCTCTCAAATATCAGTATAAAAGTACAGGCTTTGAGTGCTCCAATCAAAAGACACAGTGTTAGAAGAACTGATGAAAACTCAAGACCTCCTACGTGCTCCCTTACTGGAGACTCACTTGAGATCCAAGGACACAGACAAACTACAAGCTGAAGGGGCGGGGACAGATTACCTATACAAGTGAAAATAAGAAACAAACAAACAAATGAATTCTGTTTGAGTCCCCAGAGAGAGTCAGTAGAAAATAGATCAATCTAGCCACCGTGAATTCTTTTTGTTTGGTTTCAGCAGTGCTCACGCATAGATTTAGTGGTGCAGCAAGTTCCTTCTCATTTCCTCTCACCTCAACAAATGAATTGCTGTAAAAATATGCATCTGGGCTTTTAAAATCAATTCTTTTTATGATGTTCACGAATGTAAAGAAGTAATAACCACCTAAGGAGGGAAGTTTGGACCCTCAAATAAACACTTCACTCCACAACACACTCTTTGTTCCCAACTGCTCCTGTCCAGAAATAGGTGTTCCTTTATATTTGTCCCTGCACCTATCAGCAGTGATCACGCCGATGTCCCTCAAACATGGTGGTGTGCAAAGAACCAAGTACACTTTTCTTTCGACAACAGGACCAGAAGAAGGATACTTGTGGTCTTCAGGGATCACTTACTCACTGAATGTGGCTAAATAAAGTCACCAAGCGAGCAGGAAGTATAAGAGGACAGAGGACAGAGATACAGGTTCAAGTCCTTTCACCTCCATTTACTGGTTTTGTAAGCACACGCGGCTGACTCTACCTGAAAGGGTATCGGTGAAAACAGTGCTCTCCTTATGGCTTAGTTACCCTACAAGATTTCTGGAAGCATAATGTAGGGAAGAGACATAGGCTATGTTGTTAACTCTTCTGTACAGAAGGATAGATGGGCAGACAAAATGATGATTGATTCATAGATAGATAGGTACACAGATGACAGATGAAAGATAGATAGATAGGTACAGAGATTGATAGATGATAGACATCATAGATAGATGATAGGAAGATAGATAGATAGATAGATAGATAGATAGATAGATAGATACATACATACATACATATATACATACATAGATACATAGATAGACAGACAGACAATTAGATAGATAGATACAAATACATATCGATTGACACAAAGCTATTGTTCATAACCAGGAGTTGAATGGTGAATAACATAGCTAAACTACAAACAAACAGGAAGAATGAAATCCAGTTTAAAAAGAGCAGTAAGCAGCCTTAAGAAGAACACAAATCCTACCATTTGCAATGACCTGGATGGAGCTAGACGGTAGTATGTTCAGAGAAATAGGCCAGGCCGAGAAAGACAAGTACCAAGTGTTTTCACTCATGTGTGGAGTATAACAACAAAGAAAAACTGAAGGGAAAAAACAGCAGCAGACTCACAGAACCCGAGAGTTGACTAAAAGTTACCAAAGGGAAAAGGACTGGACAGGGTGGGTCTGAAGAGAGGGATAAGTGTGAGGAGAAAGAATGGGGGCATTAGTTTTAGCATGTATAATGCTTGGGGTCGAGGGGGCATGGGGAGTGCTGTACAACACAGAGAAGGCTAGTAGAGATCATATAGCATCTTACTACTCACTGATGGTCAGCGACTGTAACGGGGTCTGTTGGGAGGGACATGGTGAAGGGGTCTACAGCATCCAACTACGCAGATCGACAGCGACTGAAGAGGTTTTTCAGGGGTACTTGGTGAAGGGGGGAGCATAGTAAACATAATGTTCTTCAAGTGATTTAAGCTGAATGATAAAAAATATTCTTTAAGTGCAATAAGTGCACAGCTCTGAATCATCAGAATAAAAGGTCAGGCACTGAGTGCAGCAAACAAAAGACACAGGGTTAAAAGAAGGGATGAAAACTCAAGACACCTACGTGCTTACTTACAGGAGACTCACTTGAGATCCAAGGACACAGACAAACTACAAGCCGAAGGTGTGTGGACAAATACGCTACACGAGTGAAACTGAAAAACAAACAATCAAACAAATGAATTCTGTTTGAGTCCCCTGATACAGTCAGAAGGAAATAGCCCTATCTGGCCTCCGTGAATTCTTTATGTTTAGTTTCAGCCGTTCCCAGCCATTGATTTAGTGGTGCAGCAACATACTTCTCATTTTCTCTCACCTCGACAACTGAGTTGCTGTAATAATAAGCATCTGGGCCTTTGAAATCACTGGGTTTTATGATGTTCACGAATGTGAAGATCTAATAACTACCTAAAGAGGGAAGTTTGGACACTCAAATAAACACGTCACCCCACAATACACTCTTAGTTCCCAACTTCACCTATCTAGAAATTGGTGTTCCTTTTTATTTGACCCTCCGTCCTATCGGCGGAGATCACGCTGATGTACTTCAAACATGGTGGTGAGCAAAGAACAAGTTAACTTTTCTCGTGACAACAGGCCCAGAGGAATGATACTTGTGGTCTTCAGGGAGCACTTAGTCAAAGAATGTGGCTAAATACAGACAGTAAGTTAGAAGGAGATGAAAGAGGACAGAGGATAGAGACACGGGTTCAAGTCCCGGCACAAAAATGTCCTGGTTTTGTAGGTACACGCGGCCGACTCGACCTGCAAGTGTCTCGGTGAACCCAGTGCTCTCTCTACAGCCTAGATACTTTGCAGGATTTTTGGAAGCATAGTGTAGGAAAGTGATATAGGACATATGGTTAACTGTTCTGTACACAAGGACAGATGGGCAGACAAAAAGATGATTGATTGATTGATTGATAAATAGATAGACAGACAGATAGATAGATATAGGTACATATCGATTAACACATAGCTACTGCTCATAACCAGGAGAGCAATGGTGAAAGCACATAGCGAAACTACAAACAAAAATGAAGAATGAAATCCAGTTTAAAAAGTGCAGTAGGCAGCCATAAGAAGAAAACAAATCCTATCATTTGCAATAACGTGGATGGAGCTAGAGGTTATTATGCTCAGTCAAATATTCAAGGAGGAGAAATACATGTACCAAATGATTTCACTCTTGTGTGGAGTATGATAACAAAGAAAAACTGAAGGAAAAGACAGCAGCAGACTCACAGAACCCGAGAGTGGTCTAACAGATACCAAAAAGAAAGGGACTGGGGAGGGTTTGTGGGAAGGGAGTAATAAGGGCGGGGAAAAAGAATGGGGGCATTAGGATTAGCATGAATAGTGTGTAACTTGGGAGGTCATTTGTACGGCTGCATAACACAGAGAAGACATGTAGTGATTCTACAGCATCTTAGTACACGCTGACGGACAGCGACTGTAACTGGCTTTTGCCGGGGACTTGGTGAAGGGTGTAGACGGGAAAACATAATGTTCTGCATGTGATTGTATATTAATGAGAACAAAAAATATTTCAAAGTGCAGTAAGAGCACAGCTCTCAAATATCAGTATAAAAGTACAGGCTTTGAGTGCTCCAATCAAAAGACACAGTGTTAGAAGAACTGATGAAAACTCAGGACCTCCTACGTGCTCCCTTACGGGAGACTCACTTGAGATCCAAGGACACAGACAAACTACAAGCTGAAGGGGCGGGGACTGATTACCTGTACAAGTGAAAATAAGAAACAAACAAACAAATGAATTCTGTTTGAGTCCCCAGAGAGAGTCAGTAGAAAATAGCCCAATCTAGCCACCGTGAATTCTTTTTGTTTGGTTTCAGCAGTGCTCAGGCATAGATTTAGTGGTGCAGCAAGTTCCTTCTCATTTCCTCTCACCTCAACAAATGAATTGCTGTAAAAATATGCATTTGGGCTTTTAAAATCAATTCTTTTTATGATGTTCACGAATGTAAAGAAGTAATAACCACCTAAGGAATGAAGTTTGGACACTCAAATAAACACTTCACTCCACAACACACTCTTTGTTCCCAACTGCTCCTGTCCAGAAATAGGTGTTCCTTTATATTTGTCCCTGCACCTATCAGCAGTGATCACGCCGATGTCCCTCAAACATGGTGGTGTGCAAAGAACCAAGTACACTTTTCTTTCGACAACCGGACCAGACGAAGGATACGTGTGGTCTTCAGTGATCACTTACTCAATGAATGTGGCTAAATAAAGTCACCAAGCGAGCAGGAAGTATAAGAGGGCAGAGGACAGAGATACAGGTTCAAGTCCTTTCACCTCCATTTACTGGTTTTGTAAGCACACGCGGCTGACTCTACCTGAAAGGGTATCGGTGAAAACAGTGCTCTCCTTATGGCTTAGTTACCTTGCAAGATTTCTGGAAGCATAATGTAGGGAAGAGACATAGGCTATGTTGTTAACTCTTCTGTACAGAAGGATAGATGTGCAGACAAAAAGATGATTGATTCATAGATAGATAGGTACACAGATGACAGATGAAAGATAGATAGATAGGTACAGAGATTGATAGATGATAGACATCATAGATAGATGATAGGAAGATAGATAGATAGATAGATAGATAGATAGATAGATAGATACATACATACATATATACATACATAGATACATAGATAGACAGACAGACAATTAGATAGATAGATACAAATACATATCGATTGACACAAAGCTATTGTTCATAACCAGGAGTTGAATGGTGAATAACATAGCTAAACTACAAACAAACAGGAAGAATGAAATCCAGTTTAAAAAGTGCAGTAAGCAGCCTTAAGAAGAAAACAAATCCTACCATTTGCAATGACCTGGATGGAGCTAGACGGTAGTATGTTCAGAGAAATAGGCCAGGCCGAGAAAGACAAGTACCAAGTGTTTTCACTCATGTGTGGAGTATAACAACAAAGAAAAACTGAAGGGAAA
Organism: Manis pentadactyla; assembly: GCF_030020395.1. Taxonomy (NCBI): domain Eukaryota; kingdom Metazoa; phylum Chordata; class Mammalia; order Pholidota; family Manidae; genus Manis; species Manis pentadactyla. The sequence goes on from NW_026644623.1 coordinate 370,499, forward strand.
AAACAGCAGCAGACTCACAGAACCCGAGAGTTGACTAAAAGTTACCAAAGGGAAAAGGACTGGACAGGGTGGGTCTGAAGAGAGGGATAAGTGTGAGGAGAAAGAATGGGGGCATTAGTTTTAGCATGTATAATGCTTGGGGTCGAGGGGGCATGGGGAGTGCTGTACAACACAGAGAAGGCTAGTAGAGATCATATAGCATCTTACTACTCACTGATGGTCAGCGACTGTAACGGGGTCTGTTGGGAGGGACATGGTGAAGGGGTCTACAGCATCCAACTACGCAGATCGACAGCGACTGAAGAGGTTTTTCAGGGGTACTTGGTGAAGGGGGGAGCATAGTAAACATAATGTTCTTCAAGTGATTTAAGCTGAATGATAAAAAATATTCTTTAAGTGCAATAAGTGCACAGCTCTGAATCATCAGAATAAAAGGTCAGGCACTGAGTGCAGCAAACAAAAGACACAGGGTTAAAAGAAGGGATGAAAACTCAAGACACCTACGTGCTTACTTACAGGAGACTCACTTGAGATCCAAGGACACAGACAAACTACAAGCCGAAGGTGTGTGGACAAATACGCTACACGAGTGAAACTGAAAAACAAACAATCAAACAAATGAATTCTGTTTGAGTCCCCTGATACAGTCAGAAGGAAATAGCCCTATCTGGCCTCCGTGAATTCTTTATGTTTAGTTTCAGCCGTTCCCAGCCATTGATTTAGTGGTGCAGCAACATACTTCTCATTTTCTCTCACCTCGACAACTGAGTTGCTGTAATAATAAGCATCTGGGCCTTTGAAATCACTGGGTTTTATGATGTTCACGAATGTGAAGATCTAATAACTACCTAAAGAGGGAAGTTTGGACACTCAAATAAACACGTCACCCCACAATACACTCTTAGTTCCCAACTTCACCTATCTAGAAATTGGTGTTCCTTTTTATTTGACCCTCCGTCCTATCGGCGGAGATCACGCTGATGTACTTCAAACATGGTGGTGAGCAAAGAACAAGTTAACTTTTCTCGTGACAACAGGCCCAGAGGAATGATACTTGTGGTCTTCAGGGAGCACTTAGTCAAAGAATGTGGCTAAATACAGACAGTAAGTTAGAAGGAGATGAAAGAGGACAGAGGATAGAGACACGGGTTCAAGTCCCGGCACAAAAATGTCCTGGTTTTGTAGGTACACGCGGCCGACTCGACCTGCAAGTGTCTCGGTGAACCCAGTGCTCTCTCTACAGCCTAGATACTTTGCAGGATTTTTGGAAGCATAGTGTAGGAAAGTGATATAGGACATATGGTTAACTGTTCTGTACACAAGGACAGATGGGCAGACAAAAAGATGATTGACTGATTGATTGATAAATAGATAGACAGACAGATAGATAGATATAGGTACATATCGATTAACACATAGCTACTGCTCATAACCAGGAGAGCAATGGTGAAAGCACATAGCGAAACTACAAACAAAAATGAAGAATGAAATCCAGTTTAAAAAGTGCAGTAGGCAGCCATAAGAAGAAAACAAATCCTATCATTTGCAATAACGTGGATGGAGCTAGAGGTTATTATGCTCAGTCAAATATTCAAGGAGGAGAAATACATGTACCAAATGATTTCACTCTTGTGTGGAGTATGATAACAAAGAAAAACTGAAGGAAAAGACAGCAGCAGACTCACAGAACCCGAGAGTGGTCTAACAGATACCAAAAAGAAAGGGACTGGGGAGGGTTTGTGGGAAGGGAGTAATAAGGGCGGGGAAAAAGAATGGGGGCATTAGGATTAGCATGAATAGTGTGTAACTTGGGAGGTCATTTGTACGGCTGCATAACACAGAGAAGACATGTAGTGATTCTACAGCATCTTAGTACACGCTGACGGACAGCGACTGTAACTGGCTTTTGCCGGGGACTTGGTGAAGGGTGTAGACGGGAAAACATAATGTTCTGCATGTGATTGTATATTAATGAGAACAAAAAATATTTCAAAGTGCAGTAAGAGCACAGCTCTCAAATATCAGTATAAAAGTACAGGCTTTGAGTGCTCCAATCAAAAGACACAGTGTTAGAAGAACTGATGAAAACTCAGGACCTCCTACGTGCTCCCTTACGGGAGACTCACTTGAGATCCAAGGACACAGACAAACTACAAGCTGAAGGGGCGGGGACTGATTACCTGTACAAGTGAAAATAAGAAACAAACAAACAAATGAATTCTGTTTGAGTCCCCAGAGAGAGTCAGTAGAAAATAGCCCAATCTAGCCACCGTGAATTCTTTTTGTTTGGTTTCAGCAGTGCTCAGGCATAGATTTAGTGGTGCAGCAAGTTCCTTCTCATTTCCTCTCACCTCAACAAATGAATTGCTGTAAAAATATGCATTTGGGCTTTTAAAATCAATTCTTTTTATGATGTTCACGAATGTAAAGAAGTAATAACCACCTAAGGAGGGAAGTTTGGACCCTCAAATAAACACTTCACTCCACAACACACTCTTTGTTCCCAACTGCTCCTGTCCAGAAATAGGTGTTCCTTTATATTTGTCCCTGCACCTATCAGCAGTGATCACGCCGATGTCCCTCAAACATGGTGGTGTGCAAAGAACCAAGTACACTTTTCTTTCGACAACCGGACCAGACGAAGGATACGTGTGGTCTTCAGTGATCACTTACTCACTGAATGTGGCTAAATAAAGTCACCAAGCGAGCAGGAAGTATAAGAGGGCAGAGGACAGAGATACAGGTTCAAGTCCTTTCACTTCCATTTACTGGTTTTGTAAGCACACGCGGCTGACTCTACCTGAAAGGGTATCGGTGAAAACAGTGCTCTCCTTATGGCTTAGTTACCTTGCAAGATTTCTGGAAGCATAATGTAGGGAAGAGACATAGGCTATGTTGTTAACTCTTCTGTACAGAAGGATAGATGTGCAGACAAAAAGATGATTGATTCATAGATAGATAGGTAAACAGATGACAGAAGAAAGATAGATAGATAGGTACAGAGATTGATAGATGATAGACATCATAGATAGATGATAGGAAGATAGATAGATAGATAGATAGATAGATAGATAGATAGATAGACAGATACATACATACATACATACATACATACATACATACATAGACACATAGATAGACAGACAATTAGATAGATAGATACAAATACATATCGATTGACACAAAGCTATTGTTCATAACCAGGAGTTGAATGGTGAATAACATAGCTAAACTACAAACAAACAGGAAGAATGAAATCCAGTTTAAAAAGTGCAGTAAGCAGCCTTAAGAAGAAAACAAATACTACCATTTGCAATGACCTGGATGGAGCTAGACGGTAGTATGTTCAGAGAAATAGGCCAGGCCGAGAAAGACAAGTACCAAGTGTTTTCACTCATGTGTGGAGTATAACAACAAAGAAAAACTGAAGGAAAAAAACAGCAGCAGACTCACAGAACCCGAGAGTTGACTAAAAGTTACCAAAGGGAAAAGGAATGGGCAGGGTGGTTCTGAAGGGAGGGATAAGTGTGAGGAGAAAAATGGAGGCATTAATTTTAGCATATATAATGCTTGGGGTCGAGGGGGCATGGGGAGTGCTGTACAACACAGAGAAGGCTAGTAGAGATCATATAGCATCTTACTACTTACTGATGGTCAGCGACTGTAACGGGGTCTGTTGGGAGGGACATGGTGAAGGGGTCTACAGCATCCAACTACGCAGACCGACAGCGACTGAAGAGGTTTTTCAGGGGTCCTTGGTGAAGGGGGGAGCATAGTAAACATAATGTTCTTCAAGTGATTTAAGCTTAATGATAAAAAAAATTCTTTAAGTGCAATAAGTGCACAGCTCTGAATCATGAGAATAAAAGGTCAGGCACTGAGTGCAGCAAACAAAAGACACAGGGTTAAAAGAAGGGATGAAAACTCAAGACACCTACGTACTTACTTACAGGAGACTCACTTGAGATCCAAGGACACAGACAAACTACAAGCCGAAGGTGTGTGGACAAATACGCTACACGAGTGAAACTGAAAAACAAACAATCAAACAAATGAATTCTGTTTAAGTCCCCTGATACAGTCAGAAGAAAATAGCCCTATCTGGCCTCCGTGAATTCTTTATGTTTAGTTTCAGCCGTTCCCAGCCATTGATTTAGTGGTGCAGCAACATACTTCTCATTTTCTCTCACCTCGACAACTGAGTTGCTGTAATAATAAGCATCTGGGCCTTTGAAATCACTGGGTTTTATGATGTTCACGAATGTGAAGATCTAATAACTACCTAAAGAGGGAAGTTTGGACACTCAAATAAACACGTCACCCCACAATACACTCTTAGTTCCCAACTTCACCTATCTAGAAATTAGTGTTCCTTTTTATTTGACCCTCCGTCCTATCGGCGGAGATCACGCTGATGTCCTTCAAACATGGTGGTGAGCAAAGAACAAGTTTACTTTTCTCGTGACAACAGGCCCAGAGGAATGATACTTGTGGTCTTCAGGGAGCACTTAGTCAAAGAATGTGGCTAAATACAGACAGTAAGTTAGAAGGAGATGAAAGAGGACAGAGGATAGAGACACGGGTTCAAGTCCCGGCACAAAAATTTCCTGTTTTTGTAGGTACACGCGGCCGACTCGACCTGCAAGTGTCTCGGTGAACCCAGTGCTCTCTCTACAGCCTAGATACTTTGCAAGATTTTTGGAAGCATAGTGTAGGAAAGTGATATAGGACATATGGTTAACTGTTCTGTACAGTTACCAAAGGGACAGGGACTGGGCAGGATGGTTGGGAAGGGAGAGATGAGGGTGTGGGGAAAGAAATGGGAAATTAGGATTAGCATGTATAAAGCTTGGGGTCGGGTGGGCTTGGATAGGGCTGTACAACACAGAGAAGACAAGTAAAGATTCTACAGAATCTTACTACACGCTAATGGACTGCGACTGTAATGGTGTGTGTGGTGTGGTTCATGGTGAAGGGGTCTAGAGCATCCAACTCCGCTGATTGACAGCATCTGTAAGAGGTTTCTAAGGGTGCCTTGGTGAAGGGGGGAGCCAAGTAAACATAATGTTCTTCACGTGATTGTAGATTAATGATAATAAAAAAATTTTTTAAGTGCAATAAGGGCAAAGCTCTTAATCATCAGAATAAAAAGAAACAGTCTTTGAGTGCTCCAAACAAAAGACACAGGGTTAAAAGTAGGGATGAATATTCAAAACCACCTACGTGATCCCTCACAGGAGACTCACTTGAGATGCAAGGACACAGACAAACTACAGTCGAAGTGGTGGGAACAGGTACCCAACACAAGTGAAACTGAAAAACAATCAAACAAATGGATTCTGTTTGTGTCTCCAGAGATAGTCAGTAGAAAATAGCCCTATCAAGCCACCGTGAATTCTTTTTCTTTTGTTTCAGCACTCCCCAGCCATAGATTTAGTGGTACAGCAACGTCCTTCTTATTTTCTCTCACCTCAACAACTGAATTGGTGTAAAAACAAGCGTCTGGGCCTTTGAAATCAGTGGGTTTTATGATGTTCATTAATGTAAAGAAACAATATCCAGATAAAGAGGGAAGTTTGGACACTCAAATAAACACGTAACCCCACAACACACTCTTTGCTCCCAACTGCTCCTGTCTAGAAATTGGTGTTCCTTTTCATTTGTTGTTCCATCCTATCAGTGGTGATCACGCCGATGTCCCTCAAACACGGTTATGAGCAAAGCACCAAGTTTACTTTTCTCTCGGAAACAGGCCCAGAGGAAGGATACTTGTGGTCTTCAGGGATCCCTTGGTCAATGAATGTGACTAAATACAGTCAGCAAGTGAGAAGTAGATAAAAGAGGAGAGAGGAGAGAGACACAGGTTCAAGACACTGCAGCAAAATTTCCTGGTTTTGTAGGAATATGCGGCTGACTCTACCTGCAAGTGTCTCGGTGAACCCAGTGCTTTCCCTGCAGCCTAGTTACCTTGAAAGATTTTTGGAAGCACAATATAAGGAAGTGACACAGGCTATCTTGTTAACTGTTTTGTACAAAAGGACAGATGGGCAAACAAAAAGATGATTGACTAATTGATAGACTGATAGATAGATGGATAGACAGACAGAGAGATAGATATAGGTACATATTGATTAAAACAAAACTATTGCTCATAACAAGGAGAGCAATGGTGAAATCACATAGCGAAACTACATACAAAAGAGAAGACAGAAATCCAGTTTAAAAAGAGCAGTAAGCAGCCATAAGAAGAAAACGAATCCTACCATTTGCAACAACGTGGATGGAGCTAGAGGGTATTATGCTCAGTGAAATAGGCCAGGTGGAGAAAGAAAAGAACCAAATGATTTCACTCATGTGTGGAGTATAACAACCAAGAAAATCTGTAGAAAAAATAGCAGCAGACTCACAGAACCCACGAGTTTGCTAACAGTTACCAAAGGGTAAGGAACTGGGCAGGTTGGGGGGGAAGGGAGGGATAAGGGTGGGGAGAAAGAAAGGGGGCATTAGTATTAGTGTGTATAATGTGTGTGGTGGGAGTAGCATGGGGAGGACTGTACAACACAGACAGGACAGTAGGGATTCTACACCATCTTACTACACGCTGATGGGCAGCGACTGTAATTGGTTTTAGATGCGGAATGTTGAATGGGAAGCCTAGTAAACGTAATGTTCTTCACGTGATTGTAGATTAATGATAACAAAGAAAATTTTTAAGTGCAATAAAGGAACAGCTCTCAATCATCAGAATAAACGGATATTCTTTGAGTGCTCCAATCAAAACACACAGGGTTAGAATAAGGGATGAAAACACAAGACCACCTACGTGCTCCCTTACTGGAGACTCACTTGAGATCCAAGGACACAAACTACAAGCTGAAGGGGCGGATTCGGGTACCCTACACAAGTGAAACTGAGAAACAAACAAACAAGCAAATGGATTCTGTTTGAGTCCCCAGAGACAGCCAGTAGAAAATAGCAGTATCTAGCCACCGTGAATTCTTTTTGTTTGTTTTCAGCAGTGCCCCACCATTGATTTAGTGGTTTAGCAACGTCCTTCTCATTTTTTCTCACCTCAACAACAGAATTGCTGAATTATATGAGTCTGGGCTTTGGAAATCAGTGTGTTTTATGATGTTCACAAATGTAAAGAAGTAATAACCCCCTAAAGTGTGAAGTTTGGACACTCAAACAAACACGTAACTCCACAACACTCTCTTTGCTCCCAAATGCTCCTGTTTAGACATAGGTGTTCCTTTTTATTTGACCCTCCTCCTATCAGCGGTGATCACGCCGATGTCCCTCAAACATGGTGGTAAGCAAAGCACCAAGTATACTTTACTGTCTACAAGAGGCCCAGAGGAATGAAACTTGTTATCTTAAGGTAGCCCTTAGTCAATGAATGTGGCTAAATACAGTCAGCAATCTATAAGGAGGGAAAAGAGGACAGATGACAGAGATATGAGTTCAAGTCCCTGCACCAGTATTTACTGGATTTGTAAGGACACGATGCTGACTCAACCTGCAATTGTCTCAGTGAACCCAGTGCTCTCAATACAGCCTACTCTTCTTGCACTGTTTTTGGAAGCATAATGTTGGTAAGTGACATACGCGATGTTGTTAACTGTTCTGTACATAAGAATAGATGGGCACACAAAAAGATGATAGATTCATAGATACATAGATGACAGATGATAGATAGATAGATGATAGTCATGAAAGATAGACAGGAAGATAAGCAGTTAGATAGATAGAAAGATAGATAGATAGATAGATAGGTAGATAGATAGATAGATAGATAGATAGATAGATAGATAGATAGATAGATAGATAGATAGATAGATTGATAGATAGATAATTGACAGAAAGATAGATAGATAGGTAGGTAGATAGATAGATAGGTTACAGACAGATAGATAGATAGATAGATAGATAGATAGATAGATAGATAGATAGATAGATAGATACAGATACATATCAATTAACACAAAGCTATTGCTCATAACTGGGAGATAAATGGTGAAAACACATAGTGATAGTACAAAACAAAAAGGAAGAATGAAATCCAGTTAAAGTGTGCAGTAAGGAGCCATAAGAAGAAAACAAATCCTACCATTTACAATGATGTGGTTGGAGTTAGACGGTATTATGCTCAGTGAAATAGGCCAGGAGGAGAAAGACAAGTACCAAATGATTTTACTCATGTGTAGAGTACAACAACATAGAAAAACTGATGGAAATAAACAGCAGCAGAATCACAGAACCCGAGAGTGGACTAACAGATACCAAAGGGAAATGTAATGGGCAGGGTGGGTGATAAGGGAGGGATAAGGGCAGGAAGAAAGAAAGGGGATATTATTATTAGCATGAATAATGCGTGCGGACGGTTGGGCATGGGGAGTGCTGTACAACACAGAGAAGAAAAGTAGAGATTCTACAACATCTTACTACACGCTGATGGACAGCGACTGTAACGGGGTGTGTGTGGGGGTTCATGTTGAAGTAGTCTACAGCATCCAACTATGCTGATGGACACATTCTGTAAGAGGTTTTTCTGGAGGACTTGATGAAGGGGGGATCCTAGAAAACATAATGTTCTTCAAGTGATTGTAGATTAATGATAAAAAAAGAATTTTAAAGTGCAATAAGGGCACAGCTCTGAATCATTAGTGTAAAAGGACAGGCTTTGAGTGCTCCAAACAAAAGACACAGGGATAAAAGAAGGGATGAAAACTCAAGAACACCTACGTTCTCTCTTAGAGGAGACTCACTTGAGATCCAAGGACACAGAAAAACTACAAGCCGTAGGGGTGGTGAGAGGTACCCAACATAAGTGAATCCGAAAAACAATCAATCAAATGGATTCTGTGTGTGTCCCCCAGAGACAGTCAGTAGAAAATAGCCATATCTGGCCACTATGAATGCTTTTTGTTTGGTATCAGCAGTGCCCAGACATAGATTTAGTGGTGCAGCAATATCCTTCTCATTTTCTCTCAACTCAACAACTGAATTGCTGTAATAATATGGGTCTGGGCCTTTGAAATCACTGGGTTTTATGATGTTCACGAATGTGAAGATCTAATAACCACCTAAAGAGGGATGTTTGGACACTCAAATAAACACGTCACTCCACAATACACTCTTAACTCCCAACTGCTCCTGTCTAGAAATTGGTGTTCCTTTTTATTTGACCCTCCGTCCTATCGGCGGTTATCACGCTGATGTCCTTCAAACATGGTGGTGTGCAAAGCAACAAGTTTACTTTTCTGTTGACAACAGGCCCAGAGGAATGATACTCGTGGTCTTCAGGGAGCACTTAGTCAATGAATGTGGCGAAATACAGACAACAAATTAGAAGGAGATGAAAGAGGACAGAGGATAGAGACACGGGTTCAAGTCCCGGCACAACCATTTTCTGGTTTTGTAAGTACAATTCTGACTCAACCTGCAAGTGTCTCAGGGAACCCAGGACTCTCCTTACAACCTAGTTACATTGCAAGATTTTTGGAAGCATAAAGAAGCGAAGGGACATTGTCTATGTTGTTAACTGTTCTGCATACAAGGACAGATGTTCAGACAAAAAGATGACTGATTGATTGATAGATAGACATACAGACAGATAGATAAATATAGGTACATATCGATTAACATAAAGGTATTGCTCATAACCAGGAAAGAAATGGTGAAAGCACATAGCGAAAATACAGACCAAAGAGAAGACAGAAATCCAGTTTACAAAGTGCAGTAAGCAGCCGTAAGAAGAAAACAAATCCTACCGTTTGCAACAATGTGGATGGAGCTAGAGGGTATTATGCTCAGTGAAATAGGCCAGGCAGAGAAAGACAAGTTCCAAATGATTTCACTGATGTGTGGAGTATAACAAAAAAGAAAAACTGAAGGAAAAAAACAGCAGCGGACTCACAGAAACCGAGAGAGTACTAACAGTTACCAAAGGGAAAGTGACTGGGCTGGGTGGGTTGGAAGGGAAGGATAAGGGCAGTTAGAAAGAAAGGGGGCATTAGGATTAGCATGTATAATGCATGGGGGCTGTTGTGCATGGCGAGGGCTGTACAACACAGAGAAGTCAATTACAGATTCTACATCATCTTATTACACGCTGATGGACAGCGACTGTAACGTGGTGTAATGGGGGGGACATGATAAATTGGTGTACAGCAACCAACGCTGATGGATAGCGGCTATAACAGGGTTTTGGGGAAGGACTTGGTGTACTTGGTGATCATAATGTTCTTCGCGTGATTGCAGATTAATGATGACAAAAAAGATATTTCATGTGCAACAAGCACACAGCTCTCAATTGTCAGAATAAACGGACAGTCTCTGAGTGCTAAAAATCAAAAGACACATGGTTAAAAGAAGGGATGAAAACTCAAGACCACCTACGTTCTCCCTTTCAAGGGACTCACTTGGTTTCCAAGGACGAAGCATAACTACAAGTTGAGGGGTTGGGAACAGGTACACTAGACAAGTGAAACTGAAAAAGAAAAACATAAAAAAGATGTGCTGATGGGATTAATGACCCCGGCTCACATGAGAGGGGATGCGGAAACATCCTCCAAAAATCAAAACCACATACATACGTACTATTTGGAAATAGAACAACTACATCAAATCGTGGAAGAACAGCAGGGAGGAAAGCTGCTGCGGCATCCTGTCACCTCAAGGAGAAGTGTGCTGTACAGCCCTGGAGATATGCTCTCTGAGCACGAACCTACCATACATGTGGTGTGCACATGAGGATTGGTGGGGTTGGAAAGCAAAGAGAGGCAGAAGACTTCGAGAGCCTTGAGGTTCCAGCCACTTGTGTGACAACACAGGGATCCACATCTGGCCGCTGTGGGACAAAAAAAAGGCGGACAGTCTGAGAGACTCCTAACAGTGAGAGAACTGCTAAAGGGGCAAGGATTCCACAGGGCTTGCCACGCAGGAGAAAGGACAGGTGTGCCAAACTGTCCACGTGCACTCTGCCCGGCAGGCGGGGAATTTTTCAGGAGCTCTGGTCGCTTCATCCCCCTGGCTGGCCTCGCTGCTCCCAGGCCCCTTACCGTGATCTGACTGGTACACGGCCTACCTCACCACCAGCACCGGCCTGCAAAACGGCCGTCCCCACCTTCGGCAGCATCTCCCTGCATGTTCCACATACTGGCCCTGGCAGTGGAGATGGGCACTGTGGTCGGGAAGAAGGAAAGACCTCTTTACTCCCGGTGGGGTTGGGCACTGGCACTGCTCCCCTGCGACCCCTGCCATCCCCCCAACGGCTGAGCATCTCCAGAGAGTAAAGCTTCTCGGAGCTAGACGGCGCCACCTACAAATATGAACGTTCAAAGGAACCCGGTAACTGGACTCAACTAAATCTTCCTGAGAAAGAGATCTCAAAATAAACATCAGGAGCATGCTCAGGGAGCTACAGAAAAAAAAATGCCCCTATCTCTAGAGCACAATTCTCTCTATCTCTCTCTCTTTCTCCGGGAGCGCTGCTAAGGCCCGTTCCGGAGACGGGTGCTGCAAGAGCCCAGCAGGAACGGCACAGCTCTAGGGTCCACCCAGCCTGTGTCAGGACAGTCCCACATGGGCTCTGACTGAACTGCATATAGGGGACGCCGCTCATCTAACACCACAGGAAAGACAACAGTGCCACATGCTAGCCTTCCCATCAATGGCTAGAGGCTACGTGGCTCCACCGATACTAGGAGACGTCAACACCCTGGGCTTCATCTCCTTGGCAATCTTTTTTCCCTATGACCCTTGAAAGCAGCAAATGGCAAGATACAACCTACCAGTCTCCACACCACCTCACCTCTCAGTTTTACACTAGATGTTCCTGCATCACAGCTTCTCCTCTTCATTCCAATTTTCTTGGCTGGTTGGTCTTCAGGAAAAAAGGAATTATTAGTCAGATTTTGAATGAAGTGGAAGGGGGTTTAGTAAGATTCTGTTTGATCACCATCAGTAGAACCAAAAGACATCCTTCATTATTTGAGAATATATTCACTGATGAGACATTTGATAAGGCGTTGCCATCCAAAACATGTATCAAGAGCTCACGAACCTGAACACACAAATAGCAAATAAATCCAATTACAAAATGGGCAGAGAATCTGAACAGACACTTCTCCACAGAAGCAATTTCAGGTGGCCAACAGGCAAATGAAAAGATGCTGCACATCGCTAACTATCAGAGAAATACACATTAATCCACAGTGGGGTATCAACTCACAGCAGTTAGGATGGCCACCACCCAAAAGACAGACAACAACAGATGTCGGCAAAGGTGTGGAGAAACGGGAGCCCTCCTACACTGCTGGTGGTAATGTCAGTCAGCTCAACCATTGTGGAAAGCAGTATGGAGGTTCCCCAAAAAACCGAAGAACAGAAATACTATTTGACCCGTGAATTCCTCCCTAGGAATTTACCCTAAGTGTGCAGGAGCCCAGTTTGAAAGAGACAGATGCACCCCTATGTTGATCGCAGAACTCTTTACAATAGCAAAGAAATGGAAGCAACCTAAGTGTCCATCAGGGGATGAATGGATAAAGAAGAGGTGGTACATACACACTATGGAATATCATTCAGCCATAAGAAGAAAACAAGTTCTACCACCATTTGCAACAACACGGAAGGAGCTAGAGGGTGTTATTCTCAGTGAAATAAGCCAGGTGGAGAAAGACAAGTACCAAGGATTTCACTCCTCTGTGAGGTATGAGAACAAAGGAAAAACGGGAAGGAACAAAACAGCAGCAGACTCACAGACCCAAGAATGGACTAACAGTTACCAAAGGGAAAGGGACATGGGAGGTTGGGTGGGGAAGTAGGGATAAGGGTGTAAAGGGGGCATTACAATCTTCACACACAATGTAGGGCGTGGGGGGCCACGGGGATTGCAGTATAACACTCAGAAGACAGGTAGTGATTCAAATGCAACTTACTACATTGATGGACAGCGCCTGTAATGAGGAGTGGGGAGTGGACTTGACAATGTGGGGGATGGTGTAGGAAGGGGAGCCTAGTAAACATAAAGTTGCTCACGTAATTGTACATTACTGACACCAAAAAATAAATTAATAAAAGTGATTCTGTTTGAGTGCCCAGAGAGACAGTCAGTAGTAAATAGCCCTTCCCGCCACCGTGGATTCTTTCTGCTCAGTTGTGGCAGTGCTCAGTCATATATTCAGTGCTATAGCTAGGCCCTTCTCATTTTTTCTCACCTCAACAACTGAATTGCTGTAATAATATGCGTCTGGGCTTTTGAAATCAGTGGATTTTAAGATGTTTACGAATGTAAAGAAGCAATAACCAGATACCGAGGGAAGTTTGGATGCTCAAAAGAAAACGTCACTCCACAACACACTCTTTGCTCACAACTGCTCCCGTCTAGAACTCAGTGTTCCTTTCTACCTGTCCCTCCTCCTATCAGCGGTGACGCCGATGTCCCTCAAACATGGTGGTAAGTAAAGCACCAAGTTTACTCTTCTGACAACAACAGGCCTGTGGTACCGGTCCTCTCAGAGGAAAAGCAGTAGCAGCAGGAGAAAACCCAAAGACATAGAAACAGAAGATGGTACAGTACAATGAAAATTGACACAAGGGATTTCTGAGCCCGTACTTAATTCCAACAGAGATGCGAAAGGAGCCACCCCCATACAAAAAAACTACACCACTACGGAGAAAGCACAGGCAGAGATCAAGAAGAGTTCTGGTATCTTACCACACTGGGCCAGAGAGAGGAGTCATCACAGCAGCAGCAGTAGCAGCAGCAGATGGGGCCTGTCCAAAACGCTCTGCGCTCATCACCGTTAAAGATAAGTTTGGGGGCTCGGCTCGCTGGGCCTCTCCCTAAGCACCCGGAGGCATACACAGCAGGGACTGAGGTGTCATCGGTGGCATCTCGCCCGCATTTATGTTCCACACGGTTTGGAACATAACGAACGGTTTTCAGAGGAGCGAGAGGCACCAGGTACCACTGGACGGGCAGCTGAGCTTTGAAGCCGAGTCCAGTCATTCACTGTCACCACTGTTCAACAGATCCCAAGACCCGAAGAGTGATGTGCACGAGCTGACACACTCATATTTGATAGGGGATGTTCTCACCAAGTATGGAGAATGGAGAGGAAGGCACCCCTAATTGAGATTGCACAGAAGCCTCCAAGAGGAGGTGACATAGAGGTGGGTCTTCAGCGATCCATGTTCTTCTGATGGGTTGAAAATTCTTAAAAGCCAGATGCAAGAGTTGGCAAACCCCAGAGGAAATAATTCAGAGAGAAAAAAGGCACGAGACAGGGTCTTTTCAAGGAGCAGAGAGCTTGGCTCATAATGAAGGATATGTAGACAAAGTGAAGGCCAGACCGTGAATTGGGGATGGAGAATTTAATATTTTATTCTGTAACAATGTCAGTGCTTCCACAGTGAAGCAGTGAGCAAGCAGGGCCTACGTCCACCAGGAAAGACCTGAGAAACTAGAAGCAGGATTACTGACACGGGACACGAGCTTCACAGGTTATAACATAAATTATGAACAGTCAGGATTGGGAATGGACAGGTTGACTGCTGAGAGGAGGCAAGGTTGCCCCGCAAGCATCCAGCTTGGCTGACGGGCAAGAACAGCGACGCCATCGAGACCAAGAGTCTAAAGGAGAAGCATTTTAAAAATGGAAAGTGTTTCCCATTTTACTGTGTTGTGTTATTCAACTACGAGACACAGGCCCCCAAAACTAGATCAGAGAGAAAATCTGGGTGGCAAAGCCCAGTCAGAACGTGGGATGTAGCTATGCTGAGACCCTGTGGTCCCCGACCTATGCTTTCTGTGAGAAGCAAAGGAAAAACCTGCCGCTAGCTAGAAAGGCAATTCATGGGGTATGCATACTCCTCAGAAGTCAGCCGCCAGGCTGTCCATGGCCGAAAAGGCATGCCTGGCTCCAGGTGTCCCAGAGAAGCTGGGAAGGCCCAGGAAAGGGTGGGCAGTGCCCCAGACAGCCACGTGGTAGCTGGGCGCCGGGCCCTGACCAAGCCCTGGGCTATGGGATTGTGTGAGGGAGGGCGGAGCAAGGCACTTGATTCCCGCCATACTCTGGTTGCCAAGCCCATGCAGAGAGGGCACCCATACAGGCTGAGCTCTGACAGATCCGGGCACGGCAGCCCTCGATGGTCCGCATGGTGTGCTCATTGTTCCAAACATCTGCACGGCACATCATCGGGCATTCCAGGGGCTAGGGATTCTACTGGGGTTGCCCTTGGGGCCAGGCCATGGCCTTGGACCAGGGTCTCCTCTGGGCGGTGCCGGTTTGATTAAGGCAATAGGGGCTTGGTTAAGTGTCTCCTGGGTGACGTCACAGCAGCCCAGGCCACTTTGTGATGCTTCCCGTAGCTGACATATGGACCAGGCTCGCCCTAGCTGAGCAACTCAGTGCGTGCTTGGCCTGAGAAGGAGTTAGTGGCAAAGGAGACCCTCTCCCTAGCTTCAGACCCTTTCCTCGGATCGTTTGGCGCACACCACAACCCATTTTTCCATGTGGACCGTTTCCTCCTTCCTAAGGTTCGTGCCCCACACCTCTCGCTGCCTTCCCAGACCCACCTTGTTCGCCCGCCGTTTCTTACCGTCCCCGGGCATTGCCCCATATCCCTCCTGCCAGGGAGCACCCTGCACCTGCTCACTGCACTGGTCACAGGCTGTTCCTCCGGGATCCTGTGCCTTTAGCGGCTGGCTTTTCCCACTTTTTCCAGCAGAGTTCCCACTTCCACGGGGAGAATCCCTGGGCCACTGGACCATACTTGGCTCCCAGCAGACGGCTGGAGAGAAACCACCCAGATGAGCTCCTCCTCCGCAGAGCACACGGGCACCACTACCAGCCCACCTTGTGGTGTCCTGCCTCTGCAAAACCACCATCCAATGTCAGCCAACAGACAAGGCCTTGGGCAGCACAAGCGAAGGCCCGATGGCTGGCACTGACGCTTGGGACGAGCTGATGGACTCGACGCCACCACCGCTGGCCATCATCTTCCGGCCCCACCCGGCCCCACACGATGCTATGGGCAGCACCACCGCCGGTCTCCTGTGCACCTCAGATGACCCCCGCATGGGCGGTTGTCGTCTGGTCTCCCCTGGCTCCATAAGATGCCATGAGAGGCACAGATGATGGCCTCGGCCCTACCCGCAAGGCGGACGACGACCCAATGGTCACACTATCGCCTTCGGGAAAGGCATCTACAACTACCCCATGGTCCCAGAAGAGTCCATGGGCTGCATAGTCGCCAGCCTGATGGCTGATTCCCAAGAAGAGCCGATGGACACGACAACATCCTCGATTGCCGACATCTTCCGTTAGCCCCCGTCCGCAAACGAGGCTTTGGGCAGCTCCCCCTTTGGCACAAAGGCCGGCAATGATGCTCTAGACGAGCCCATGGACACGACACCACCCTCGAAGGCCGTCA
This sequence comes from Manis pentadactyla, assembly GCF_030020395.1. NCBI lineage: Eukaryota > Metazoa > Chordata > Mammalia > Pholidota > Manidae > Manis > Manis pentadactyla. Next base: position 386,942 of record NW_026644623.1, read on the forward strand.
TCTTCCGGTCGCACCCGACCCTGCACGGGGCTGTGGGCAGCACCAACTTCGGTGTGAGGTCCGGTAATGATGCTCAAGACGAGCCCATGGACACAGCACCACCCTCGATGGCCGTCACCTTCCAGTCACCAACGGCCCTTCATGGGGCCGTGGGCAGCACCACTTTCTGCCTGAGGTCTGGCAATTATGCTCAAGACGAGCACATGGACACAACACACCCATCGATGGCCATCATCTTCCGGTCAAACCCCAGCCCCACACGAGGCCATGGGCAGCAGCACTTCCAGCCTCCTGCACACCTCAGACACCCACCATGTGGGAAGTCATTCTCCGGACCATCCTGGACACACACGATGCCGTGGTAGGCATAGACAACGGCCTCGGACCTACACGCAAGTCGGACGATGACCCGATGTGCATGCCACCAACATCGGGAAAGGAACTTGCTAGCCCCCCAGGGCCCCACACGAGGCCATTGGCAGAAACACAACCAGCATCCTGCACGCCTCAGACACCCACAGCACGGGCGGTTGTCCTCCGGTCAGCCCTGGACCAAGAGAATGCCATGGTAGGCAGAGCCGATGGCCTCGGCCCTACCCCTATCTCAGGCTCCGACACGGTGGACACGCCACAGCCCTTGCCAACGGCTCCTACAGGTCTAACCCGGCTCCAGACAATGTCTATGTCCATATCCATTTAACAAAATCTTTCCCACAATATGTATGTATATTTTATATTCACACTAAATCCTGCTGTTGCTAGTATGACTCTGCTGTTTAATCTTTGACTCGTCAAAGGAGGAAGAACACATATACATGAGTGATAATGTTCTCAGCCACACTTAACTATGCAACGTGTTCCATGCCCCAGTGACTGGGATGTGGAAGTAGACGCGTTTTATGACTGTGCGTGCTCACCGTGAGGTCTGCGTGCTGAGTGATTAATGGATGACAATCCATGGGAAGGCAAGTCTAGAGGAAGGAGACCGGGTTGGCTTATGTGGCCCCTTCCCTCTCTTCTCCCACTGCTCTGAGCTCACTGGGGGCTAGGGAATCCCTGCTGTGACACAGGAAACCACTCTTATCATTTTTTTTAAAACAAGTTTATTTCTGTATGTGTGTGCCTTGTGTAACTTAAGACATTGGCTGATCATCCTCACACATTCCCACTTCCCCACGAGAGAACGGATTTGGCATAAAGGTCCTTGAGTCTGAAGGAAGGACAGAAGGAAGTGCTTCTGCCTGCTGTGTGATTATTGAAATTTAAGCTTACTTAGAATTTATCAAGTAGCTTAGTTATATCAGAAAAGGTCCTCTTTAATGACTGCCTGGCCTGACTCTAACCTAAACTGCTAACATGTCAAACCACGTTGAGTTACAACTGTGACCACTTCTCTCTGACCCTAGAGTCTGCATGGTCTCCACCAGACTTAATAAACGCAGAATTCCTAACCTGCGAAGACCATGTTCTAGTTGGAGGGGAAGAAAGAGACAATGAATATCTGTAAGATTTCTGGTAGTTTAGCCGGTAACAAACACTATGAAGAAATAAGGCAAGATATGGAGGACTGAGCTTAAAGGCAGAGAGAAGCAGGGCTTTCAAAATAAGCAGGGGACCGGTTAAGCCTTACCAGGGAGGTGGGACTTGAACAGTATAGAAGGAGGTAACAGAACAAGGTATCTGAGGGAAAATCATTCCATACAATGGGATAAATTATTGAAAAAGCCAAGAGGAAGGATGCTTGTGGTCTACAGGGAGCAGTCAGTCAACAAATGCGGCTAGAATACTGTCAGCAAGGAGGGCAAAGAGGACTGGGTACAGAGGTATGGTTTGAAGTCCACGCACCACCATTTACTAGTTTTTTACTCACACGCTGTTGACTCGATGTGCAAATGTCTCGATGAACCTAGTGCAATCTGTCTCTAGCGCCTAGTTACCTTGCAGGCTTTTGGAAGCTTATGTAGGGAAGTGACATATAAGCTACCTTGTGAACTGTTCTGTACATCATTATACATGGTTAGACAAAAAGATGATGATAGATAGGACAGATAGATAGATGATAGATTAGGTATTAGAGATAATAGGTATAGATAGATTGAACAGATAGGTGATAGATAGATAGATAGATAGATAGATAGATAGATAGATAGATAGATAGATAGATAGATAGATAGAAAGATAGAAAGAAAGATAGATAGATAGATAGCCATGATATATGGCCATGTTGTTAACTGTTTTTAAGGCTGGGGACGCTGATGGGAGGAGCGAGCACGTCAGACACTGATGATGTGCCTAAGTTCTTGGCTGTTGCCGCCTCCCAACCTGAAATATATGCATTGGGTTAGCAAATCCTCGCGCTGCTGTAAATCTAAGCTCTGCCTCCCCCTACCTTCTTTAAAATCTCGCTGCCTGTCTTCCTAAATGGGAATTCCCCAGCCTCCATTTCTATAGACTGGTGAAATCTCGCCTGGGTATCTGCGTTCAAATAAACTACCGGGCCCTTTGTTGCCTCTCTGCACCTGCTTATTTCAGCTAGAATTTATCTTACACTGTTCTGTAAATAAGGATGGATGGGTAGACAAAAAGATAAAGACAGGTAGATGACATATAGTTGACAGGTGATAGATGACACTTTAGAAATAGATACATTAGATGATAGATATTCATATATTAGATGAATAGATTGATAGAGATGACAGATAGATAAGATATATATAAATGACAGATGATAGAATAGATAGGATAGATGATATAGGTATGTTAGATTAGATAGATACATGATAGATACAGAGTTATGAACTGAATTTTGGGCCCTCACCTCACCATCTTCTGCTCCTATTACCCCCTGCCGCCACCACACACACACACACACACACACACACACACATACACACACACAAGTTCATATTTGAACTGAGACAAGGTTGAAGACCTAACCCCCACTGTCATGGTATTGGGAGGTCTTGCCTTTGGAGGTAATTGGGTTAGGAAGATACCATGAGGGTGTGAGTGGAGCTGCCATTATGCAATCAGTGCTATTAACAGGAACTGAGGACAGAGCATTCTCCCTCGACCCTGTGAGGACAGATCAGGGATGCGACCGTATGCAGAAGAAGGGACCTCACCGGGAACTGAACCTGCCTTGGTCTTGGACTTCTGCTTCCAGAATAGGGAGAAATCAGTGTCAATGGATGAAACCCCCACTCAATGACACTCTGGATATCAGTTTGAGTAGACTAACACAGACATGTAGGTATACAGAGACGGACTTAGATGATGGATGTAGAGAGCCTACCCATACATATATGTGCTTAGCTGTCTGCATAGGTATCTGTATCCAACCACCTCTGCACTTTGAAGTCTGCTCCGTATGGAGGGAACAATAGGAACAAAACTTATGCACGTTTCTTTTTAAATGTGTGGGCTGCAGTTTCCGATAAGTGGGGTCTCCGTTAACTCTCAGCCATGTGTGTGTGTCTGTACGTGTGTGTGTGTGTGTGCGTGTGTGTGTGTGTACACCATTGCCCCGATCGGTCTACAATCACAGGAGATGCAAAAGTAACAAAGGAACACAGGATAAGGCAAACATCTTGCAAACTATGACCAGAAAGAGTACAGTTTTCCACTAGCCTCTGGGCATATCTTTGACAAGTGTTTCTATGCAATTTTAGAAAGATCTTGCTGGAAATGTTGCTGGGACCACTCTGAACCAACAAGTTACTTAAGGTAATAAGCCAGGACAGGAGAGCAGCAAAGAGCACAAACGGTGTGTCTCCTATGTATCAGGCCAAGGTGTACAGGCTTTAATTCTACTATACCACTTCATCTCACCATGGCTGACGTGGGATAACCTTATACATCACTTTCATCTGTGACTAAAAAGTTACTTCAGAATCACCTCCGTTAACAGAAAATTAATAAGTGTGGCGACAGAAATATTCGAAGAATTCCTGCCACCATCACCCAACTCTTTATGCTCAGCGCCCTTTTCATACTAATGGAAACATAGATCTCAGTGCTGCTTTTCAATTACAGATAGACCTCACTCACATCTAAATGCCTAAATGCACTGAAACTCCACATCACCTTGACAGCAGAGGGGAGCAGTTCTCCCACAAGCTAGTTGGCCTGCCACCTCAGCAAGCCCATAGGCCAATGGCCCACAAGAGCCCCGTGTGTCACCAAAAGGCAGTTCCCTTAACCAGTGACTACACGCATGCTCTCTGGAGATGGGAAACCAAGCAGGGCCGCCGAGGTGACATCAGTGCACAGGCAAAAATACCTACTACTGGGCATGACCCTGCCTCTGCCCCACAGGCATGCCAGTGTGCTCCCTGCCTGGGGCCTCGGATATGCCCGCAGCTCACGCAGCCGCCACAGCAGGAACGTCCCAGGGGCAGAGCAGCCAGAAGGCCCTGGTCCTCACAGGTTCAAGAGCCCAGCCCAACAAACACACTATCCACACCCAGCAAACTCGTGCCACCTACGCAGGAGAAGTTCCCACACAAGGCTACACCTCTCAAGACCCAAACACCAGCTAATTCACATAAACAAACACAAAGAATTGAGACTGAGAAGAACACAGAGGAATCAAAGTGCACCTAGTGACAGAACGTTGACAAAAGTGAGAAAACAGATACATAGACAGATGATTTATACATAGATTGGACTTATATACATACAGATAGATGATAGATTCATGAGATAGATACACAGATGATAGTAGATAGATGAAAGACCATAGATAGATATATGACAGATATATAGACAGGTAGATAGATTACATAGATAGATAAAGAGATAGGTAGGTAGGTAGATAGGAAGGCATCATACTAAACAAAGCTATCTTTCCCTCAAGACCATCTACATGCTCCCTTACAAAGACTCACTTGAGATCCAAGGACACACACAAACTACAAGCTGAAGGGGCTGGGAGAGGTACCCAACACAAGTGAAACTGAGAAACAAACAAACAAACAAATGGATTCTGTCTGAGTCCTTAGAGACAGTTAGTAGAAAATAGCCCTATCTAGCCACTGTGAATTCTTTTTGTTTGGTTTCAGCAGTGCCCAGCCATATATATAGTGGTACAGCAACGTCCTTCTCATTTTTTCTCACCTCAATAAATGAATTGCTGTAATAATATTCATCTGGGCTTTTGAAATCAGTGCATTTTATGATGTTCACGAAGGTAATGGAGTAATAGACACCTAAAGAGGGAAGTTTGGACATTCAAATAAGCACATCACTCCACTACACACTCTTTGTTCCCAACTACTCCTGTCTAGAAATAGGTGTTCCTTTTTATTTGTCCCTCCTCCTATCAGCGATGATCACGCCAATGTCCCTCAAACTTGGTGTTGAGCAAAGCACCGAGTATACTTTTCTGTATTCAACAGGCCCAGAGGAAGGATACTTGTGCTCTTCAGTGTGGACTTAGTTAATTAATGCGGCTAATTACAGTCAGCAAGCGAGAAGGAGGTAAAAGAGGACAGAGGACAGAGATACGGGTTCACATCCCTGCACCACAATTTACGGGTTTTGTAAGCACAAGTGGCTAACTCGACCTGCAAGTGTCTCATAGAAGCCAGTAATCTAACTACGGCATAGTTACCTTGAAAAATTTTTGGAAGCATAATGTAGGGAAGTGATGTAGGCCATGTTGTTAAATGTTCTGTACGTAAGGGTAGATAGGCAGACAAAAAGATGATTGATTCTTAGATAGATAGATAGATGACAGATGATAGAATGACAGATGATAGACATGATAGGTAGATAGGAAGATAGATTGATAGACAGATAGATGATAGATAGAAAGATAGATAGATAGATAAATAGAAAGATAGAAGGATAGACAGATAGAAAGATAGGTAGATAGAAAGATACATACAGATACATATCAATTAACACAAAGCTAATGCTCATAACCAGGAGATCAATGGTGAAAGCACATATCGAAACAACAAACTAAAAGGAATAATGAAGTCCAGTTTAAAAACTGCAGTTTGCAGCCATAAGAAGAAAACAAATACTACCATTTGCAATGACGTGGATGAAGCGAGACGGTAGTAGGCTCAGTGAAATATTCCAGGCGGAGAAAGACAAGTACCAAATGATTTCACTCATGTGTGGAGTATAACAACAAAGAAACACTGAAAAAAAAAACAGCAGCAGACTCACAGAACCCGAATGTGGAGTAACAGTTACCAAAGGGAAATGGACTGGGAAGGGTTTTTGGGAAGCGAGGGATAAGGGTGGGGAGAAAGAAAAGGGAGATTAGGATAAGCATGTATAATGCGTGAGGGCGGGGTCGCATGGTGAGTTCTGTACAACACAGAGAAGACAAGTAGATATTCTACAGCATATTACTACACGCTGAAGGACAGCGACTGTAATGAGGTGTGTGTGGGGGTACATCGTGAACGGGTCTACAGCATTCAAATCTGCTAACTGACAGCAACTGTAAGAGGTTTTTGGGAGGGACTTGGTGAAGGGGGGAGTCTAGTAAACATAATGTTCTTCACGTGATTGCAGATTAATGATAACAAAAACAATTTTTTAAGTGCAATAAGGGCACAGCTCTGAATCATCAGAATAAAAGGACAGGCTTTGAGTGCTCCAAACAAATGACACAGGGTTAAAAGAAGGGATGAAAACTCAAGACCACCTACGTGCTCCCTTACAGGAGACTCTCTTGTGATCCAAGGACACAGACAATCTAAAAGCCGAAGGGGTGTGAACAGGTACCCAAAACAGTGAAACTGAAAAACAAACAATCCTAGAATGGATTCTGTTTGAGTCCACAGAGACAGTCAGTAGAAAATAGCCCTATCTGGACAACGTGAATTCTTTTTGTTTGGTTTCAGCATTGCCCAGCCATAGATTTAGTGGTACAGCAACGTCTTTCTCATTTTCTCTCAACTCAACAATTGAATTGATATAAAAGTATACATCTGGACCTTTGAAATCAGTGGGTTTTATGAAGTTCATGAATGTAAATAAGTAATAACTATATAAAGAGGGAAGTTTGGACACTGAAATAAACACGTCACTCCACAACACACTCTTTGCTCCCAACTGCTCCTGTCTAGCAACTGGTGTTCCTTTTCATTTGTCGTTCCATCCTATCAGCGGTGATCACGCCGATGTCCCTCAAACATGGTGGTGAGCAAAGCACCAAGTTTATTTTCTGTTAAAAACCTGCCCCGAGGAAGGATACTTGTGGTCTTCAGGGAGCCCTTAGTCAATGAATGTGGCTAAATACAGTCAGCAAGTGAGAAGGAGATAAAAGAGGCAGAGGACAGAGACAAGGCTTCAAGTCCCTGCACCACAATTTCCTGGTTTTGTAATTTCACGTGGCATACTCGACCTGCAAGTGTCCTGGTGAAACCAGTGCTCTGCCTATGGCCTTGTTAACTTGCAAGATTTTTGGAAGCATAATGTAGGGAAGTGGCACTGGCTATGTGGTAAACTGTTCTGTACACAAGGACAGATGGGGAGAAAAAAAGTTGACTGATTGATTAATAGATGATAGATAGATAGATAGATAGATAGATAGATAGATAGATAGATAGACAGATAGATAGATATAGGAACATATTGATTAACACAAAGCTATAGCTCATAACCAGGAGAGCAATGGTGAAAGCACATAGCGTAATTAAAAACAAAAAATAATAATGAAATCCAGTTTAAAAAGTCCACTAAGCAGATATAAAAGTAAACAAATCCAATCATTTGCAAAAACATGGATGGAGCTAGAGGGTATTATGCTCAGTGAAATAGGCCAGGAGGAGAAAGTCAAGTACCAAATGATTTCACTCATGTGTGGAGTATAACAACAAAGAAAAACTGAAGGAAAAAAACGACAGCAGACTCACAGAACCTGACAGTGGACTAACAGTTACCAAAGGGAAAGGGCCTGGACAGGGTGGTTGGGAAGAGAGGAATAACGGTGGGGAAAAGAAAGGGGTAATTAGGATTACCATGTATAATGTGTGGAGTGGGGGTCATTGGGTGGTCTGTACAACACATAGAAGACAATTAGTGATTCTACAGCATATTACTACATGCTGATAGACAGCGACTGTAATAGGGTGAGTGTGGGGGTTATGGTGAAGGGCTTTAGAGCATCCAACAATGCTGATGGGCAGCGACTATAGCGGGATTTTTGGGGGGACTTTGTAAAGGGGGTAGACTAGTGAAAATAATGTTCATCATGTGATTGTATATTAGCGATAAATAAATATTTCATACTGCAGTAACAGCACAGCTCTCAAATATCAGAATAAAAGGACAGGCTTTCAGTGCTCCTATCAAAAGACACAGGGTTGGAAGTAGGGATGGAAATTCAAGACCACCTACGTGCTGCCTTACTGGAGACTCACTTGAGATTCAAGGACAAAGACAAACTACAAGCCGAAGGGGTGGGTACAGGAACCCTGCACAAGTGAAACTGAGAAACAAACAAACAAACATATGGATTCTCTTTGATTACCCACAGACAGTAGAAAATAGCCATATCTAGCCACCGTGAATTCTTTTTGTTTGGTTTCAGCAGTGCCCAGCCATAGATTTAGTGGTGCAGCAATGTCCTCCTCATTTTCTCTCACCTCAACAACTGAATTGCTGTAATAATATGCGTCTGGGTCTTTGAAATCAGTTTGTTTAATGATGTTCCTGAATGTAAAGATGTAATAACCAGACAAAGAGAGAAGTTTGTACACTCAAATATACACTTCACAACACACTCTTTGCTCCCAACTGCACATATCTAGAAATTGGTGTTCCATTTTATTTGTCCCTCAGTCCTATAAGCGGTGTTCATGCCGATGTCCCTCAAATATTGTGGTGAGCAAAGCACCAAGTTTACTTTCTGTGGACAACAGGCCCATTGGATCAATTCTTGTGGTCTTCAGGGAGCACTTAGTCAATGAATGTGGCTAAATACAGTCAACCAGTGAGAAGAATATAAAAGATAATACAGATACAGGTTCAAGTCCCTGCAGCACCATTTCCTGGTTTTGTAGGTACACGCGGCTAACTCGACCTGCAAGTGTCTCGGTGAACCCAGTGCTCTCCCTATGGCCTAGTGACATTGCAAGATTTTTGGAAGCATAATGTAATGAAGTGACATAGGCTATGTTGCTAAATGTTCTCCACAAAAGGTCAGACAGGCATTCTAAAACATGATTGATTGTTTGACAGAGATAGATAGATAGATAGATAGATAGATAGATAGATAGATAGATAGACAGACAGATGGATAGATAGATATAGGTACATATCGATTAACATAAAGTTATTGCTAATAACGAGGAGAGCAATGGTGAAAGCACATAGCGAAACTACAGACAAAAGAGAAGACAGAAATCTAGTTTAAAAAGAACAGTAAGCAGCTGTAAGAAGAAAAAATCCTACCATTTGAACAACGTGGATGGAGCTAGAGGGTATTTTGCTCAGTGAAAAAGGCCATGCGGAGAAAGACAAGTACCTAATGATTTCACTCATATGTTGAGTATAACAACTAAGAAAAACTGAAGGAAAAAAACAGCAGCAGACTCACAGAACCCAAGAGTGGACTAACAGTTACCAAAGGGAAAGGGACTGGGCAGGGTGGGTGGGAAGGTTTTGATTAATGTGGGGAGAAAAAAAGGGGGCATTAGGATTAGCATGTATAATGTGTGGGTGGGGGGAGCATGGGGAGGGCTGTACAACACAGAGAAGACCAGTAGTGATTCTACAGCATCTTACTACACTCTGATGGAAAGCGACTGTAACGGGGTGTGGGGGGGGCATGGTAATGGGTCTACAGCATCCAACTATGCTGATAGACAGCTACTGTAACGGGGTTTTTTGGGGGGGACGTGGTGTACTTGGTGATCATAATGTTCTTTGCGTGATTGTGGATTAATGATAACAAAAAAAATTTTTAAAGTGCAATAAGGACATAGCTCTCAATTCTCAGAATAAAAGGACAGGCTCTTCAGGACTCCAATGAAAAGACACAGGGTTAAAAGAAGGGATGAAAACTCAAGACCACCTACGTGCTCCCATACAGGAGACTAACTTGAGATCCAAGGACAAAAATGAACTACAAGTTGAGGGGGTGGAGACATAGCTCTCAACGCTACTATTCCATTTCAGATAGACCTCACTCACATCTAAATGCGTAAATGCACTGAAATTCCACCTCCACCTTGACAGCAGAGGGGAGCAGTCTCCCCACAAGCTAGCTGGGCTGCCACCTCAGCAAGTCCATGGGCCACTGGCCCAGAAGAACCACGTGTGTCACCAAAAGGCAGTTCCCTTAACCAGTGACTACACGCATACTCTCTGAAGATGGGCCACCAAGCAGGGCCACCGAGGTTACATCGGTGCAGAGGCAAAAAGGCATACTACTGGGCATGTAACTACCACGGACCCGCAGGCCCACCAGGGTGCTCCCTGCGTGTGGCCTCGGATATTCCCTGCAGCTCATGCAGCCGCCAGAGCAGGAACGGCCCAGGGGCAGAGCAGCTGGAGGGCACTGGGCTGCACAGTTTCAAGAGCGCAGCCCACCAACCACACTATCCACACCCAGTAGACTCGTGCCACCTACGCAGGAGAAGTTCCCACCCAAGGCCACTCCTCTCAAGACCCAAACACACAGCTAACTCACAAAAACAAACACAAGGAATTGAGACTGAGAAGGACACAGAGGAATCAAAGTGCACCTAGGGACAGAAAGTTGACAAAAGTGAGAAAACAGATATATAGAGAGACAAATGATTGATACATAGATTCGACTGATATACATACATATAGATGATAGATTAATTAGATAGATACAAAGATGATAGTAGATAGGTGACAGACCATACATAGATAGATGACACATAGATAGATAGAAAGATTACATAGATAGGTAAAGAGATAGATAGGTAGGTAGATAGGAAAGCATCATACTAAACTAAGCTATCTTTCACTCAAGATCATGTATGTGCTCCCTTACAGGAGACTCACTTGAGATCCAAGGACATGGACAAATTAAAAGCTGAAGGGGCGGTGACAGGTACCCAAAAAAAGTGAAACTGAGAAACAAACAAACAAACAAATGGATTCTGTTTGAGTCCCCAGAGACAGTCAGTAGAAAAGAGCCCTATCTGGCCACCATGAATTTTTTTTGTTTGGTTTCGGCAGTGTCCAGAAATAGATTCCGCTGTACAGCAAAGTCCTTCTCAATTTTTCTCACCTCAATAACAGAATTGCTGTAATAATAAGCATCTGGGCTTTTGAAATCAGTGCGTTTTATGATGTTCATGAATGTAAAAAGTAATAACCACTTAAGAGTGAAGGTTGTACACTCAAATAAACACGTCACTCCACAACACACTCTTTGTTCAAAACTGCTCCTGTCTAGAAATAGGTGTTCATTTTTATTTGTCCCTCCTCCTATCAGAGGTGATCACGCCGATGTCCTTCAAACTTGGTGATGAGCAAAGCACCAAGTATACTTTTCTGACTACAACAGGCCCAGAAGAAGGATACTTGTGGTCTTCAGGGAAGACTTAGTCAATTATTGTGGCAAATTAGAGTCAGCAGGCGAGAAGGAGGTAAAAGAGGACAGAGGACAGAGATATGGGTTCAAGTCCCTGGACAACGATTTACTGGTTTTTTAAGCACACGCGGCAGACTCGACCTGCAATTGTCTCAGTGTACCCAGTGCTCTCCATACGTCCTAGTTATTTGGCAAGATTTTTGGAAGCATAATGTAGGGAAGTGACATAGGCGATGTTGTTAAGTTTTCTGTACATAAATATAGATGGGAAGACAAATAGATGATTAATTCATAGATACATCGGTAGATGAGAGATTATAGATAGATGATAGACATGATAGATAGATGATAGGAAGATAGATAGATAGATAGATAGATAGATAGATAGATAGATAGATAGATAGATAGATAGACAGATAGATAGATAGAAAGATAGAAGGATAGATAGATAGGTAGACAGACAGACAGACAGTTACACAGATTCAGATACATATAGATTAACACAAAGCTATTGCTCATAACCAACAGATCAATGGAGAAAACACATAGTGAAACTACAAACAGAAAGGAAGAATGAAGTCCAGTTTAAAAAGTGCATTAAGAAACCATAAGAAGAAAACAAATCCTACCAATTGCAATGACGTGGATGGAGCAGGACGGTAGTATGCTCAGTGAAAGAGGCGAAGTGGAGAAAGACAAGTACCAAATGATTTCACTCATGGGTGGAATATAACAACAAAGAAACTCTGAAGGAAAAAAACAGCAGCATACTCACAGAACCCAAAAGCGGACTAACAGTTACCAAAGGGAAAGGGACTGGGCAGGGTGGTTGTGAAGGGAGGGATGAGGGTGTGGAGAAAGAAATGGGAGATTAGGATTAGCATGTATAATGCGTGGGGTCAGGAGGGTTTGGATAGCGCTGTACAACACAGAGAAGACAAGTAAAGATTCTACAGCATCTTACTACACGCAGATGGACTGCGACTGTAATGGTGTGTGTGGGGTGGTTCATGGTGAAGGGGTCTACAGCATTCAACTCCGCTGATTGACAGCATCTGTAAGAGGTTTCTAAGGGTGCATTGGTGAAGGGGGGAGCCAAGAAATTTAATGTTCTTCACGTGATTGTAGATTAATGATAATTAAAAAATTTTTTAAGTGCAATAAGGGCACAGCCCTTAATCATCAGAATAAACGGACAGACTTTGACTGCTCCAAACAAAAGACACAGGGTTAAAAGCAGGGATGAATATTCAAGACCACCTACGTGCTTCCTCACAGGAGACTCACTAGAGATTCAAGGACAGAGACAAACTACAAGCCGTAAGGGTTGGAACAGGTACCCAACACAAGTGAAACTGATAAACAAACAATCAAAAATATAGATTCTGTTTGTGTCTCCAGAGATAGTCAGTAGAAAATAGCCCTATCAAGCCATCGTGAATTCTTTTCTTTTTTTTCATCCGTGCCCAGCCATAGATTTGGTGGTACAGCAACGTCCTTCTCATTTTCTCTCACCTCAACAACTGAATTGCTGTAAAAATATGCGTCTGGGCCTTTGAAATCAGTGGGTTTTATGATGTTCACGAATGGAAAGTAATAACCACCTAAAGAGGGAAGTTTGGACACTCAAATATACACTTCACTCCACAACACACAATTTGCTCCCAACTCCACATGTCTAGAAATTGGTGTTCCTTTTTATTTGTCCCTCCCTCCTATCAGAGGTGATCACGCCAATGTCCCTCAAACATGGTTGTGAGCAAAGCACCAAGTTTTCTTTCTGTGGACAACAGGCCCAGAGGAACAATACTTGTGGTCTTCACGGAGCACTTAGTCAATGAATGTGGCTAAATAGAGTCAGCCAGTGAGAAGAAGATAATAGAGGATACAGACACAGGTTCAAGTCCCTGCACAACCATTTTCTGGTTTTGTAGGTACACGTGGCTGACTCGACCTGCAAGTGTCTCAGTGAACCGACTGCTTTTCCTACATCCTAGTTACCTTGAAAGAGTTTTGGAAGCATAATGTATTGAAGTGACATAGGAAATGTTGTTAACTTTTCTGTACATAAGGACAGATGGGCAGACAAAAAGATGATTGATTCATAGATAGGTAGATAGATGACTGATGATAGATGATAGAAATGATAGATAGGAAGTTAAGCAGATACATAGTAGGAAAGATAGGTAGATAGATAAATTGATAGGTAGATAGATAGGTAGATAGACAGACAGATAGATAGATAGATAGATAGTTACAGATACATATCGATTAACACAAAGCTATTGCTCATAACTGTGAGATAAATGGTGAAAACACATAGTGATACTACAAAACAAAAGGAAGAATGAAATGCAGTTTAAAATGTGCAGTAAGCAGCCATAAGAAGAAAACAAATCCTATTATTTACAATGATGTGGATGGAGCTAGACGGTAGTATGCTCAGTGAAATAGCCAGGAGGAGAAACACAAGTACCAAATGATTTTACTCATGTGTGGAGTACAACAACAAAGAAAAACTGATGGAAATAAACAGCAGCAGAATCACAGAACCTGAGAGTGGACTAACAGATACCAAAGGGAAAGGTACTTGGCAGGGTGGGTGATAAGGGAGGGTTAAGGGCAGGAAGAAAGAAAGGGAACATTATTATTAGCATGAATAATGCATGGGGTCGGTTGGGCATGGGGAGTGCTGTACAACACAGAGAAGAGAAGTAGTGTTTCTTCAGCATATTTCTACACGCTGATGGACAGCGACTGTAACGGGGCTTTTCGGGGGGACTTGGTGTACTTGGTGATCATAATGACATTCACGTGATTGTAGATTAATGATAACAAAAAAATTTTTTTATGTACAATAAGGACACAGCTCTCAATTGTCACAATAAATGGACAGACTCTGAGTGCTCCAATCAAAATACACAGGGTAAGAGGAAGGGATGAAAACTCAAGACCACCTATGTGCTCCCTTAGTGGAGACTCACTTGAGATCCAAGGATACAGAAAACTACAAGCTGAAGGGGCGGGGACAGGTACCCTACAAAAGTGAAACTGTGAAACAAACAAATGGATTCTGTTTGAGTACCCAGAGACAGTCAGTAGAAAAAAGCCCTATCTAGCCACCATGATATCGTTTGGTTTCAGCAGTGATCAGCGATAGATTTAGTGGTACAGCAACGTCCTACTCATTTTTTCTTAAATCAACAACTGAATTGCTCTTATAATATGCGTCTGGGCTTTGGAAATCAGTGGGTTTTATGATGTTCTTGAATGTAAAGAAGTAATAACCACCTAAAGAGGGAAGTTTGGACAATCAAACAAACACGTAACTCCACAAATCTCTCATTGCTCCCAAGTGCTGCAGTCTAGAAATAGATGTTCCTTTTAATTTGCCCCTCCTCCTATCAGCGGTGCTCACGCCGATGTCCCTCAAACTTGGTGGTGAGCAAAGCACCATGTATACTTTTCTGTCTTCAACAAACCCAGAGGAAGGATACTTGTGGTCTTCAGTGAGCACTTGGTAAATGAATGTGGCTAAATACAGTCAGGAAGCGAGAAGTAGTTATAAGAGGACAGAGGACAGAGGACAGAGATATGGGTGCAAGTCATTGCAACACCATTTACTGGTTTTGTAAGCACACGTGGCTGACTGGACCTGCAAGTGTCTCAATGAACCCAGTGCTCTCTCTACGGCACAGTTACTTGCAAGATTTTTGAACGCATAGTGTAGGAAGTGACATAGGCGATGTTGTTAACTTTTCTGTACATAAGGATTGATGGGAAGAGAAAAAGATGATTGATTCATAGATAGATAGATGGATGGTAGATGATAGATAGATACATAGATAGATGATAGACGTGAAAGATAGGTGATAAGAAGATAGATAGGTAGATAGATAGATAGATAGATAGATAGGTAGATAAAAAGATAGATAGAAAGATAGAAAGAAAGATAGAAGGATAGATAGATAAAAGATAGATAGTTAGAGAGATAGATAGATGATAGATAGATAGACAGATAGATAGATAGATAGTAAGAAAGATAGAAGAATGGATAGATAGACAGACAGATGGATAGATAGATACGGATACATATCGATTAACACAAAGCTATTGCTTATAACCAGGAGATCAATGGTAAAAGCACATAGCGAAACTACAAACAAAAATGAAGAATGAAATCAAGTTTAAAAAGTGCAGAAAGAAGGCATAAGAAGAAAACAAATCGTACCATTTGCAATGACGTGGAAGAAGCTAGAAGGTAGTATGCTCAGTGAAATAGACCTGGAGGAGAAAGACAAGTACCAAATAATTTCACTCACGTGGAGTATAACAACAAAGAAACACTGAAGGAAAAAAACAGCAGCAGACTCACAAAACCCGAAAGTGGACTAACAGTTACCAAAGGGAAAAGGAATGGGCAGGGTGGTTGGGAAGGGAGGGTAAGGGCGGAGAGAAAGACATGGGAGATTAGGATTAGCATGTATAATGCATGTGTTCGGAGGGCCATGGGTGGGGCTGTACAACACAGAGAAGACAAGTAGAGATTCTACAGCATCTTACTAAACGATGATGGACAGCGACTGTAACGGGGTCTGTGTGGGGGGACATGGTGAAGTAGTCTACAGCATCCATCTCCGCTGATTGACAGTAACTGCTAGAGGTTTTTGGGGGGGACTTGGTGAAGGGGGGAGCCTAGTAAACATAATGTTCCTCACGTGATTGTTGATTAATGATAAAAAAAAAATTTTTAAGTGCAAAAAGGGCACAGCTCTGAATTATCAGAATAAAATGACAGGCTTTGAGAACTCCAAATCAAAGGACACAGGGTTAAAAGAAGGGATGAAAACTCAAGTTCACCTATGTGATCCCTTACAGGAGACTCACTTGAGATCCAAGGACACAGACAAACTACAAGCCGTAGGGGTGGGGAGAGGTACCCAACACAAGTGAATCCGAAAAACAATCAATCAAATGGACTCTGTTTGTGTCCCCAGAGACAGTCAGTAGAAAATAGCCCTATCTGGCCACCGTGAATGCTTTTTGTTTGGTATCAGCAGTGCCCAGACATAGATTTAGTGGTGCAGCAACATCCTTCTCATTTTCTCTCAACTCAACAACTGAATTGCTGTAATAATAAGGGTCTGGGCCTTGGAAATCTGTGGTTTTAATGATGTCCACGAATGTAAAGAAGTGATAACCAGATAAAGAGGGAAGTTTGCACACTCAAATAAACACTTCACTCCACAACACACTCTTTTATCCCAACTGCTCATGTCTAGAAAGTGGTTTTCCTTTTTATTTCTCCCTCCCTCCTATCAGGGTTTATCACGCCGATGTTCCTAAAATATGGTGGTGAGCAAGCAGCAAGTTTACTTTTCTGTTGACATCAGGCCCAGAGGAAGGATTCTTGTGCTCTTCAGGGAGCGCTTAGTCAATGAATGTGGCTAAATACTGTCAGCAAATGAGAAGGAGATAAAATAGGAGAGAGGACAGAGACACGAGTAAAAGTCTCTGCACCACCATTTTCTGGTTTTGTAGGTACACTTCTGACTCAACCTGCAAGTTTCTCGGGGAACCCAGGACTCTCCTTATGACCTAGATACCTTGCAAGATTTTTGGAAGCATAACGTAGCGAAGGGACATAGTCTATGTTGTTAACTGTTCTGCATACAAGGACAGATGTTCAGACAAAAAGATGACTGATTGATTGATAGATAGATAGACATACAGACAGATAGATAAATATAGGTACATATTGACTAACACAAAGGTATTGCTCATAACCAGGAAAGCAATGGTGAAAGCACATAGCGAAAATACAAACCAAAGAGAAGATAGAAATCCAGTTTAAAAAGCGCAGTAAGCAGCCGTTAGAAGAAAACAAATCCTACCATTTGCAACAATGTGGATGGAGCTAGAGGGTATTATGCTCAGTGAAATAGGCCAGGCGGAGAAAGACAAGTTCCAATTGATTTCACTCATGTGTGGAGTATAACAACAAAGAAAAACTGAAGGAAAAATACAGCAGCGGACTCACATAACCCGAGAGTGCACTAACAGTTACCAAAGGGATAGTGACTGGGCTAGGTGGGTGGGAAGGGAAGGATAAGGGAGTTAGAAAGGAAGGTGGCATTAGGATTAGCATGTATAATATGTGGGAGCCGTTGCACATGGCGAGGGCTGTACAACACAGAAAAGTCAATTAGAGATTCTACAGCATCTTACTACATGATGATGGACAGCGACTGTAACGTGGTGTGTGTGGGGGGGGACATGTTGAAGGGTTGTACAGCATCCAACAACGCTGATGGATAGCGACTATAACAGGGTTTGGGGGAAGGACTTGGTGTACTTGGTGATCATAATGTTCTTCGCGTGATTGTAGATTAATGATGACAAATAAGATATTTTATGTGCAATAAGGACACAGCTCTCAATTGTCAGAATAAACGTACAGGCTCTGAGTGCTCCAATCAAAAGACACATGATTAAAAGAAGGGATGAAAACTCAAGACCACCTACGTGCTCCCTTACAGGAGACTCACTTGGTATCCAAGGACGAAGAATAACTACAAGTTGTGTGGGTGGGAACAGGTACCCTAGACAAGTGAAACTGAAAAAGAAAAACAGAAAAAAGATGTGCTGATGGGATTAAGGACCCCAGCTCACATGAGAGTGGATGCGGAAACCTCCTCCCAAAATCAAAATCACATACATATGTACTATTTGGAAATAGAACAACTACATCAAATCGTGGAAGAACAGCAGGGAGGAAAGCTGCTGTGGCAGCCTGTCACCTCAAGGAGAAGTGTGACGTACAGCCCTGGAGATGTGCTCTCTGAGCACGAACCTACTCTACATGTGGTGCACACAGGAGGATTGGTAGGGTTGGATAGCAAAGAGAGGCAGAAGACTTCGAGAGTCTTGAGGTTCCAGCCACTTGTGGAACAACACAGGGATCCACATCCGGCCGCTGTGGGACAAAAGAAAGGTGGACAGTCTGAGAGACTTCCTAACAGCGAGAGAACTGCTAAAGTGGAAAGGCTTCCACAGGGCTCGCCACTCAGTAGAAAGGACAGGTGCGCCAAATTGCATGGGTGCACTCTGCCCGGCAGGCGATGTAGCTTTCAGGAGCTCCGGTCGCTCCATCCCCCTGGCTGCCCTCGCAGCTCTGAGGCCCCTTACTGTGCTGTAACTGGTACATGGCCTGACTCCCCGCCGTCACTGGCCTGCAAAACGCCACCCCCACCTACGGCAGCTTCTCCCTGCATGCTCCACACTCTGGCCCTGGCAGTGGAGATGGGCACTGCGGCTTGGACGCAGGAAAGACCTCTTACCTCCCAGCGGTTCTGGGCACCGGTACCGCGCCCCTAGGACCCCTACCATCCAACCAAGGGCTGTGCATCTCCAGAGACTAAAGCTTCTGGTAGCTAGAGTGCACCACCTACAAATATGAACCTTCAAGGGAACGTGGTAACTGAACTAAAATCAATCTTCATGAGAAAGAGATCTCAAAATTAACATCAGGAGCATGCTCAGGGAGCTACAGAAAATAAAAGTCAATGTCACTCGAACGAAATTCTCTCTCTCACTTTCTCCCAGGAGCGCTGCTGAGGCCCTGTTCTGAGAGGGGTGCTGCGACTGCAGAACAGGAATTGCACAGATCTCGGGTCCACCCCAGCCAGTGCCAGGACACTCCCACATGGGCTCTGACTGAACTGCAAAGGGGGGACGCCGCACGTCTAACTCCGCAGAAATGACTATAGTGCGGCATGCTAGCTTTCCCATCAATGGCTAGAGGCTACATGGCTCCACCGATACCAGGTGAAATCAACACCCCGGGATTCATCTCCTAGGCAATTTTTTTTACCTATGACCCTTGAAAGCAGCACATGGAAAGATACAACCTACCAGTCTCCACAAAACCTCACCTCTCAGTTTTACGCTAGATGTTCCTGCATCACAGCTTCTCTTCATTCCAGTTTTCTCGGCTCGTTGGTGTTAAAAATAATTAGTTAGATTTGGAATGAAGTGGTAGGGGGTTTAGTAAGATTCTCTTTGACCACCATCAGTAGAACCAAAAGACATCCTTCAGTATGGGAGAATATATTCACTGAAGACAGATTTGATAAGGCATTGCCATCCAAAACATGTATGAAGAGCTCATGGACCTGAACATACAAAATGCAAATGAATCCAATTACAAAATGGGCAGAGGATCTGAACAGACACTTCTCCACAGAATCAATTTCAAGTGGCGGACAGGCACATGAAAAGACGCTCCACATTGCTAACCATCAGAGAAATGCCCATTAAAACCACCATGGGGTATCACCTCACAAAAGTTAGGATGGCCACCACCCAGAAGACAGACAACAACAGATGTCGGCAAGGGTGTGGAGAAAGGGGAACCCTCCTACACTGCTGGTGGGAATGTCAGTTAGCTCAACCATTGTGGAAAGCAGTATGGAGGACTCCCCTCCAAAAAAAGAACAAATACCATCTGACCCAGAAATTCCTCTCCTAGGAATTTACCCTAAGAGTGCAGGAGCCCAGTTTGAAAGAGACAGATGCACCCCTATGTTGATCGCAGCACTCTTTACAATACCCAAGAAATGGAAGAAACCTAAGTGTCCATCAGGAGATGAATGGATAAATGCCGCGGCCAGTGGGGAGTTCAACAAGGGCTCGCGGGGAAGTTAAACTGGATGAGAGACAAACCAGACACAAAGAAGGAGACCAAGTCGAAAGTCTTATCAAGGTCTCAAAGTTTATTGTTACAAGGTAGATTATATAAGAGCTGGGAGGAGGAAACTGCCCCCGCTGAAGTGGCAAGGACTATCTAGGTTGCTAGGATACCTAAATGAAGAATGTTCTCTGGAAAAGATCATGTGTGGGGGATTACTGAGAAAAGACAGAATGTTTTACTAAGGAGGAGATGTTATCACAGCAGCTGCTTAATCTCTATCCCAGTGTCTAATCTCAAGCTGGTCAATTGATCTTTCCTAAACGGGGCAGGCTTGAGAAACTAGAGGCCTAGGTGAAAAGGGCGAGACCATTGTTTCTATCGCCTACAGTTCCGACATCTCCTCCCTTCTTTTATACAAAAGAGGGGGAGGCCCGCTATTTAGCGGTGGGCATTAACCAATTGGGGGAGTAGTTACCTGGCTCCTCCGAGACTCCCCATTGACGGGGGTCAACTTTGACCCTTGGTATCTTTTGTTTAGGGAAAAAACGGCGTATTTATTTTAGATACCAACCTCCATGCAAATTAGGTTTTTCTCTCAGGGAATTCAGAGGCGGTTCACAGAACTTCCCTTGCGATGCTTACCTTCGCACCCACATTGGTGCCCATATCGCACTCACTTTATTGTGAGCCGATATGCATAGGTCTGAATCCTATGCAGCTTCTAAAGGAGGGGCGTCATCTGGCACATCTTAGCCTTAGTACGCCAGGTCAAGCCAGTTATAGTGGACTTGTATCTGTCTTCAGAGGGCAGTATTGATCTGTTCTCTAATGAAGGTGGTAATTCTCAGGAAGGCCCAAGTTCCAAGGGAGAGCACAAGCATGAGACTAAGGAAGGGTCCTAGTATAGGGAGAAGATAAGGACGAAACCCGCTCATCCCAGTCCATAGGGAATTTTCAAACAATTATTTCTTTCTTTGCACGAGATCTTCTCGAAGTCTTTTTATTTTGTCACGAACTACTCCGGACTTGACTGCATAGAAGCAGCATTTCTCTTCTAAGGCTAAGCAGATTCCGCCTTGTTCCGTGGTGAGAAGGTCTAGGCCACGCCTGTTCTGTAAGACTACTTCTGCAAGGGAATCTATTTGGTCTTGAAGATCTTGTAAGGTTCTGCGAAGAAGGTGAAAACGCGAGAGTTGATGGTCTTCATCTTTTTATAAGGTGCTGTTAAGAAGTGTGAATATGCCAAAAAGGATCCAGTAAGTGGTAACAAGAATAGTCTGCTGTACAAGGTTCCACTGGGGAGGGGTGGAGGCAGCAAGTCCTATGCCTAAGATAAAGGAAAGGACTAAACCGGCGGCCAGAATCTATGGAGAGAAGTAAAAGGATATCTCGGGGGGTGTCACCATCCTGAACATTTGGATAAGATTTTTAAAAATCTTCTGGTAAATCTATTGGTTTATTCAACCACTCTGGCAGCCAGTGAGCAGCTCCTTCTCTGGTGATGAAAACACAGGCAGATCGCCAGCCCCATATTAGTATGGGATCGGGGACATTCCAATGGGAAGTGAGGGGATCTCTCCACAAGACAGTGACATAGTTTTAACAGTTTGTGGGTGCCAAAGGCTATCAGCTGCAGATTTGCAATGAGCGTCCAGAGTTAGAAAATTAAGAATAAACAAGGCATGATGAAGAATATTTCTTGGAGAGCCTTTCATGGGATATAAATCTCCCATTTTTAATTTGTGGAAGGTATCTTTAATAGTTAAACGGGCTCGTTCGACAATCCCTTGACATTGGGGATTGTATGGTATGCCTGTAAAATGCTTAATTTGTAATTGGCGACAAAATTCTTGGAATTTTTTTCCAGTCTATCCAGGACCATTATCAATCTCGATAATCTCGATTTTACCCATGACTCTAAGACAATTGAGTACATGAGCAATAACATTTTTTGAAGCTTCCCCAACATGGAGGCTGGCAAAAATAAATCCACCAAAGGTATCTACAGTAACATGAAGATATTTAAGATTTCCGATGAGGGGACGTGTGTTAAATCCATTTGCCAGATCTCATTGGGAACTAGTCCCCTAGGGTTCACACCCAAGTGAGGAACAGGCAGGAGAGTGACACAATTTGCACATTGTTTAACAATCTGACTGGCTTGTTCTGTAGTAATTATTAAAAGAACACGTAAGGTTTGAGCATTAAGGTGGTGTAAAGAGTGAGCTTTTTTGGTTTGAGCCGCAGGGACAAGCTCAGCGAGAAGGGCAAGTTGGGTAGCTTTATCAGTCACAGCATTGCCTGTGCCTAGAGGTCCAGGAAGACCAGAATGGGCACGAATATGGCTTATATAAAATTGATGTTGCCTGGAATGTATGCACTGCTGGATGGAAAAAAACAGAGGGGTGGCGTTTGTAGTGGGTTTCATATAAGGCACGGTCTCTAAAAGGGGAATGGATTGAGCAATATAAGCACTGTCAGTGTATAGGTTAAAAGGAGTATTTGGGAGTTGTTGAAAAACTTGTAAACTTGCAAAGAGTTCAACCAATTGAGCGGAGTGGAATGGGGATTGTAGCGAAGTGGTTCGATTATCTATGGGTAGGCTGCCACTCCGTTGGAGGAGCCATCAGTGAAAACTAGGGGGCCATGAGGAAGGGGTTGGGAGGAGGTCAATGTAGGGACAACAAATGGTTGGGTCCTTAAAAAATGGAGAATCTTCTTAGCAGGGTAATGATTGTCAATGGCTCCCTGAAAAGAGGTGCAGGATGTTGCCCATTCATTGTCATTCTCTATCAACCACTGGATTTGTGTAGGGTAGGATAATTTGTCGGCGTCTTTACCGAATACTTTCCTGCTGTGGTGCCGTCCGATATTTATCAGTTCAGCCACCCAGGAGGTATAGGGGATAAGACTTTGGGTGGGGAGGCAGGTAAATGGACCCAGAAAAGGGGCCCCTCTTGCCAGAACACTCCGGTGCGTGTAAAATCAGTAGCACAAATGACTAGGAGAAGAGGCTTCTCGTAAGAGATAAAGGTGACCGTTTGGTTTAGAATTGCGGCTTCCACTGCCTTTAGGGCTTCTAGGGCGGGGGCTGTTAATGAGCGACTGGAAGTAGGATCTGGGTCCCTTTTAAGTATATCAAACAAGGGGTTAAGCTCTCCAGTAGTTAGCTTGAGATAAGGCCTGAGCCCATTATTTTCTCCTACAAATTTTTGAAAATCATTTAAAGTTTTTAAGCAATCGGTTTTAAGTTGAACCTTTTGTGAAAGAATCTTTTTATGAAAGATTTCAAAGCCTAAAAACAAGTAAGGGTTTTTTAATTGAATTTGATCTGTGGCTATCTGAAGACAGCTCTGGTAAGGGCCCTAGAAAGCTATTGGGAATAAGCAAGGAGTTCAGTGGGGTTAGGACCAGCCATGAGGATGTCGTCCATGTAGTGAATTAAATATGTAGAAGGCCATCTTTGTCTAAATGGGTCTATAATTTGAGCTACAAATTTTTGGCACAGTGTAGGGCTGTTTGCCATTTCTTGGGGCAGAAATTTCCATTGGAATCTTGGCATCAGGCCTTAAAAATTAATCACCGGCAAACTAAATGTAAATTGCTTGCGATCTTTAGGATGTAGGGGGTTTGTGAAAAAGCGATCTTTTAGGTCAATAATGATTTTACAGTATCCCCCAGAAATCGCCACAGGAGTGGGGAGGCCTGTTTGAAGGGCCCCCATAGGTACCATAGCTTTATTAATTTCTCTAAGATCTTGAAGTAACCTCCAATTTCCTGATTTTTTCTTTATGACAAAAATAGGAGTATTCCAGGGTGAGGTCGTCTGCTCGATATGGCCTGCTGCAAGTTGTTCCTTTACTAACATTGTGGCTGCAGCCAGTTTTTCAGAAGTTAAGGGCCATTGATCAATCCATACAGGCTCTGTTGTTTACAGGATATTTTATCTGCATGGGGTACAGGTATGTCAACGGCCGTTAGGGTAAATTTTCATAGCCAATTCCAGCATGATCAGTTTTTATGGTGACCGGGACTGGCTCTTTTGGGCCGTGAGAGTGTTTGCCCAACCTTTGTCCAGGGCGATAGCCTTGATTGAGCATCTGGTGAGTGACCAGTTCATGAGGGATGCACATAATAAGCTTCACTTGAGAGAATATCTCTGCCCCAGAGGTTGATAGGTAGGCCTGGAACCACGTAGGGCTGGACAGTACCGTTATTGTCTTCTTCATCTTCCCATTGAATAACTTTGGAGCTTTGTAGGGGGTTGGAGGTCTGTCCAATACCTCTAAGGTGAGTCATGTAAGCGGTGAGAGGCCAAGATGTAGGCAATCCATACTGGAAATAATTGTGGCATCTGCGCCAGTATCTATAAGGCCTTCAAAGTTTTTCCTTTTAATTTTAACTAAGAAGGGGTCTTTTTTGAGTGATCTCTTGTGCCCGATAAACATCTGATGATCCAAAAGCATGGGGGCCTCTCTTTTGCTTATAGCAAGGATTTTTTTCATCGAGGGGGAGTAATATTAAGAGAGCAATCCATTGGCCAGAGGAAATGGTAATTGGTCCCTGATAGGCTGTAGCCATAAGTTCAATTTCTCCAGTATAATTGTTGTCAATGACTCCTGGAGAAATAGTGAGGCTCTGAATAGTGGAGCTGGCGCGACACAGAATAAGACCAAAGGTGCCTTGTGGCAAAGGGCCAAAAATCCCCGTTGAAAGAATTTGACTCCCCATTTCTGGGGTCAATATTGACTGGGAGTTGGAACAGAGGTCCAGTCCTGCGATACCGGCGGTTGCTCGAGAGAGGATAGTGACGCTGGATTTTTGACTGACTGGGAGAAGAACCTGACGACCCCAGGGTTCTGTCCCGGGTAGGTATTTTGGACCCTGGGGTGGGTCCTGTAACAAGTTTCCCTGCTTCGGAGGCAGAGGATTACCCTGTATATCAGCGTTGGAGCGGTATTCGGAGGCCCAAAGTTTACCCCGTTTGCATCGCAGGCACAGGAATGATGGGAGCAATCGTTCGGTCCTAGGGGCTGTGCACTCCCTTGAAAAATGACCTGGTTGCTTGCAATTAAAGCAAGTCTTGGGCCTGACTCCCTGAGTAAACTCTTTAAGAGCTTTTCCTATGGCTTTTCCGGTATTGCGAGAGGTTTGGTCATCGGCACAAAGTTTTATAAAAACAGAGACATTTTTGCTGCGGCGATCATGACGCATAACCGCCGCGTGGCAAGCTGGGTTAGCATTTTCAAAAGCAAGATGCTTAATGAATTCATTATCTGTTTCCTCCCTTCCCATGAGGCGTTTGTCGGCCTCTGTAAGGCGGCCTATGAATTCACTGTAAGGTTCCTGCGGCCGCTGTCTTACCTCGGCAAGAGAGGTGACAGCCGACCCGTTAGAAGGGAGGCTCTTCCAGGCCTTAAGGGCTGCATGTTGGATTTGTGTGAGTAAGCCTGGAGAAAACTTAGCCTGTTTTTCATTTGTGTCATAGGGGCGATTGCCCAGAAGTTTGTCTAATGTCCAGGATTTGGAAGGACCGCCAGCAGCCATATTGTGGTGGACAGTATCCTGGCATCTTTCAGTGTAACCAGCTTTACATAAGAGAAAGTCACCTCTTCTTAAGATGGCTTTAGTTAACATGCTCCAATCATTAACTGTAAGCCAGTCTTCGCTTAGAGACTCTAACAATGAAATAGTAAAGGGAGCAACAGGGCCATATGAGGAAACAGCATTCTTTAAATCTTTTATACTTTTAAATTTAAGGCGGCGGTTCAGCTGAGTCCTAATGGTTGAAGTTGCATTCTCGTCCTCTCCCTAAGTGTTTTCTGACTCAGGCTGAGCTATAGGCTCTTCTGCATCCGTATCTGTCCCTTCTGATTCTCGTGGTTCAGCCTCATTTGACTCTCCCTCAGTCGGTTCTCCCTCGGTCAGTCTAGTTTGGGATCGGGTCACCGGAAAGACATGAAGGGTTATAGTTTCGGTTTTAACTTTCTGAACGGGGGGAGCAGACGGGAACTTACTTTTATTTTCTGAACAGGGGGGACTGGGGGTAGCTTATTTCTAAGTCAAGGACACGTAATTGCCTAAGCATTTGTGATATCTCCCTTTTGATGTGAAGCAGTGCCTCAAGGGACTGCACCTCCCGAGAGAGTTTAACAGTGGCTTGTTAAAGGGTGTGGTATGTTATAGGGTGTGGTATGTTATAGGGAGGTGGACCTGCACGTAAAGATGATTGAGGGGGCCAATCAAGATTATGCAGCTTAGTGCCGGCATCTTTTAGTTCGGCCTCCTCTTCAGGACAGAGGGGATCATCATCAGGGATGTTGGACTTGAGACCGAACAGGACTGGGTAAATATATTTTGGGGGGTCCGCTAGACGGCAGATCATTCTTAATCTCGGGCATGGGAATGGAGACAGAGGGACAATAAGAGGCTGGGGAGGAGGGATGAAGTTCCTCGGGGACCTCCTTTTTGTGGAGAGAAGTCTGACTGGTTTTAAACTTTCCCTTCAGATAATTTTCACTATCATCAACAATCTTTGAAACATCTGGGTGACAGTGGCGGACCTGCAACACATTGTTCATGAGATTCCAATAAGAAAATGCCTGTACTGGGACCTTCTCAGGGCCAAAGGAATGATAATAATCATTGTGGCAGTTGCCAACTCGGCGCCACTGTTTTTCATCTATAGCCCTTCCTGGGGGAACAATGGGCAGACATCCTCTAGCAACATAAGGAAAATAAACTAAATCTT
Source organism: Manis pentadactyla (assembly GCF_030020395.1). Classification (NCBI taxonomy): domain Eukaryota; kingdom Metazoa; phylum Chordata; class Mammalia; order Pholidota; family Manidae; genus Manis; species Manis pentadactyla. The sequence continues at coordinate 413,924 of NW_026644623.1, forward strand.
TTTTCTTAACCCGTATTCCTCGTGTCTTGAGAGAAGCCTTAAGTCCCTTAACAAATAACTCATGCTTATTTAGTGTTTGCCGCATGATTGCGTCGCTTTCCTTACCTTTATCAATCTGTGTCACAGGCGTGTAATCCTGTGGTGATCTTCATGCGGATCTTCACTCACCGCTGGTGTGCCGATCCAAAGAAAGAAGGACGGCCGTCCATATGAGCGACGTCCACATCAGGCTTCGTACCTCGAGCCCCACGTTGGGCGCCACATGCCCCGGCCGGTGGGGAGGTCAACAAGGGCTCGAGGGGAAGTTATCCTGGATGAGAGCAAACCAGACACAAAGAAGGAGAACAAGTCGAAAGTCTGATCAAGGTCTCAAAGTTTATTCTAACAAGGAAGATTATATAGGATCTAGGAGGGGGAAAAAGCCCCAGCTGAAGTGGCAAGGATTATCTAGGTTGCTAGGATACCTATCAGAAGAATGTTCTCTGGAAAAGATCATGGGTGGGGGATTACTGAGAAAAGACAGAAGATTTAACTAAGGAGGAGATGTTATCACAGCAGCTGCTTAATCTGTATCCCAGCAGTCTAATCGCAAGCTGGGTCAATTGATCTTTCCTAAACGTTGCAGGGTTAAGAAACTAGAGACCTAGGCAAAAAGTGCGAGACCTTTGTTTCTATGGCCTACATCTCTCGACATCTAAAGAAGAGATTGTATATACACACAATGGAATATCATTCAGTCATAAGAAGAAAACTAATCCTACCACCATTTGCAACAACACGGACGGAGCTAGAGGGTGTTATGCTCAGTGAAATAAGCCAGGTGAAGAAAGACAATTATCCAATTATGTCACTCCTCTGTGAGGTATAAGAACAAAGCAAAAATGGGAAGGTAAAAAACAGCAGCAGACTCACAGAACCCAAGAATGGACAAACAGCTACCAAAGGGAAAGGGACCTGGGATTATGGGTGGGAAGGGTTGATACAGGGGTAAAGGGGGCATTACGATCCACACACATCATGTAGGGTGTGGGGTCCACGGGGATTGCAGTATAACACACTGAAGACAGGTAGTGTTTCCATAGCATCTTACTACATTGATGGACAACGACTGTAATGGGGTGTGCGGAGTGGACTTGCTAATGTTGGTAGGGGGGATTAGGGGGAGTCTAGTAAACAAAATGTTGCTCATGTAATTGTACATTACTGACACCAAAAAAAAAAGTGATACTTCTTGAGTGCCCAGAGAGACAGTCAGTAGAAAATAGGCCTTCCTGCCACCGTGGATGCTTTCTCTTCGGATTTGGCAGTGCTCAGTCATAGATTCTGTGGTATAGCGAGGCCCTTCTCATTTTTCCTCAGCTCAACAACTGAATTGTTGTAATAATATGTGTCTGGGATTTTGAAATAAGCGGATTTTATGATGTTTACGAATGTAAAGAAGCAATAACCAGATACCGAGGGAAATTTGCTGAAGAGGAGGGGACAGATACCCTACACAAGTTAAACTGAGAAACAAACAAACACACAAATGGATTCTGATTGAATCCCAAGAGACAGTCAGTACAAAATAGCCCTATCTAGTCACAATGAATTCTTTTTGTTTGGTTTCAGAGTTGCCCAACCATAGATTTAGTGGTACAGCAATATCCTTCTCATTTTTTCTAACCTCAATAACTAAATTGCTGTAATAATATGCGTCTGGGCTTTTGAAATCAGTGCATTTTATGATGTTCATTTATGTAAAATCGTAATAACCACCTAAAGACGGAAGTTTGGACACTCAAATAAACATGTCACTCCACAACACACACTTTGTTCCCAACTGCTCTTGTCCAGAAGTAGGTGTTCCTTTTTATGTCTCTCCTACTATCAGCGGTGATCACACAAATGTCCCTCAAACTTGGTGGTGCTAAAAGCACTAAGTATTCTTTTCTGTCTACAACAGGCCCAGAGGAAGGATACTTGTGGCCTTCAGGGAGGAATTAGTTAATGAATGTGGCTAATTACACTCAGCAAGCGAGAAGGAGGTAAAAGAGGACAGAGGACAGAGATACAGGTTCAAGTCCATGCACCACCATTTACTGGTTTTGTAAGCACACGTAGCTGATTCGACCTGCAAGTGTCTGAGAACCCAGTAATCTAACTATGGCCTAGTCACTTCACAAGATTTTTGTAACCATAATTTAGGGTAGTGACGTAGGCCATGTTGTTATATGTTCTGTACATAAGACAAGATAGGCAGACAGAAAGATGATTGATTCATAGATAGATAGATGACAGATAGATATATAGATACATAGAGAGATAGGTGATAGACATGATAGACAGATGATAGGAAGATGGATAGATAGACAGATAGATAGGTAGATAGATAGATACTTAGATAGATAGAAAGATAGAAGGATAGATAGATAGAAAGATAGTAGGATAGATAGATAGACAGACAGACAGACAGATATTTAAATAGATACAGATACATATTGATTAACAAGAAGCTACTACTCATAACCAGGTGTTCAATTGTGAAAGCACATAGTTATACTACAAACAAAAAGGAAGAATGAAATCCAGTTTAAGAAGTGCAGTAAGCAGCCATAAGAAGAAAACAAATCCTACCATTTGCAATGACGTGCATGGAGCTAGATGGTAGTATGCTCAGTGATATAGGCCAGGCAGAGAAAGACAAGTACCAAATGATTTCACTCATCTCTGGAGTATAACAACAAAGAAAAACTGAAGGAAAAAAAACAGCAGCAGACTTACAGAACCCGATAGTGGACGAACAGTTACCAAAGGGAAAGGGACTGGGCAGGTTGGGTGGGTAGGGAGGGATAAGGTCGGGGAGAATGAAAGGGGATACTAGAATTAGCACGTAAAATGCGTGGGGTCGGGGGGCAAAGGGAGAGCTGTACAATACAAAGACAAGTAGACATTGTACAGCATCTTACTACACGCTGATGGACAGCGACTGTAATGGGGTGTGTGGGGAGGGACATGGTGAAGGGGTCTAGAGCAAAGAACTATGCTGATGGACAGAGACTGTAAGAGGTTTTTTGTCGGGCTTGGTGAAGGGGGGAGCCTTGTAAACATAATGTTCTTCACATGATTGTAGATTAATGATAAGAAAATAAATTTATTAAGTGCAATAAGGGCACAGCGCTGAATCATCAGAATAAAAGAACAGGCTTTGCGTATTCCAAACAAAACATACTGGGTTAAAAGAAGGGATGAAAACTCAAGACCACCTATGTGCTCCCTTACAGGAGAATCACTTGAGATCGAAAGGCACAGACAAACTACAATCCGAAGGGGTGTGGACAGGTAACCTACACAACTGAAACAGTAAAACAAATAAACAAATCGATTCTGTTTGAGTCCCCAGAGACAGTCAGTAGAAAATATCCCTATCTGGCCACAATACACTCTGCACGGAAGGCAGGGGAGCTTTCAGGAGCTATGGGCGCTCCATCCCCCTGACTGTCCTAGCAGCTCTGAGGCCCCTTACTGTGCTGTGAGTGGTACACGGCCTGCCTCCCCACTGGGACTGGCCTGCAAAACGGCTGACCCCAGCTATGGCAACTTCTCCCTGCATGCTCAGCAAACTGGCACTGGCAGTGGAGACCGGCACTGCGGCAGGGAAGCAGGAAAGACCTCTTTCCTCCTGATGGGTGTGGTCACCGGCACCGCTCCCCTGTGACCTGGACCACACCCCAAGGGCTGAGCATCTCCAGAGATTAAAGCTTCTGGGAGCTAGAGGACACCACCTACAAATATGAACCTTCAAATGAACCTGGTAACTGGACTCCAATCAATCTTCCTGAAAAAGAGATCTCAAAATAAACATCAGGAGCATGCTTAGGGACCTACAGTAAATAAAACTGTCCCTGTTTCTTGAGCGCAATTCTCTCTCACTCTCGCTCTCCTGTGAGCGCTGCTGAGGCCCTGTTTCAAGAGAGGTGCTGCGACAGACCAGCAGGAATGGCACAGCTCTCGGGTCCACCACTTCCGGTGCCAGGACAATCCCACACGCGCACTGACTGAACTGCAAACGGGGGATGTCGCCCATATAACTCTGCAGGAAAGGCTACAATGCCGCATGGTAGCTTTCAAATCAATGGCTAGAGGCTACGTGGCTCCACCGATAACAGGTGATGTCAACACCCCGGGCTTCATCTCCTTGGCAATCTTTTTTCCCTATGACATTTGAAAGCAGCACATGGAAAGATACAACCTACGATTCTCCACAACACCTCACCTCTCAGTTTTACGCTACATGTTCCTGCATCAGAGCTTCTCCACTTTGTTCCAGTTTTCTCGGCTGGTGGGTGTTCTGGAAAGAAAATAAAATTACTCAGAGCTGGAATGAAGTGGTGTTGGGTTCAGTAAGATTCTGTTTGACCACCATTAGTAGAATCAAAAGACATCCTTCAGTATGGGAGAATATACACACTGATGACATATTTGATAAGGTGTTGCCATCCAAAATATGTATCAAGAGCTCAAGAACCCCAACACACAAAAAGAAAATGAATCCAATTACAAAATGGGCAGAGGATCTGAACAGACACTTCTCCACAGAAGCAATTTCAGGTGGCCGACAGGCACATGAAAAGACGTTCCACATCGCTAACCATCAGAGAAATACACATTAAAACCACAATGGGGTATCACCTAACACCAGTTAGGATGGCCACCAAACAAAATACAGAAAACAGCAGATGTCGGCAAAGGTGTGGAGAAAGGGGAACCCTCCTAAACTGCTGGTGGGAATGTCCGTCAGCTCAATCATTGTGGAAAGCAGTATGGAGATTCAACAAAAAACCAAAGAACAGAAATACCATTTGACAAAGGAAATGCTTTCCTAGGAATTTATCCTAAGATTGCAGGAGCCCAGTTTGAAAGAGACAGATGCACCCCTATGTTGATCACAGCACTCTTACAATAGCCAAGAAATGGATGCAACCTAAGTGTCCATCCGGAAATGAATGGATAAAGAAGAGGTGGTACATACACACTATGGAATATTATTCAGCCATAAGAAGAAAACAAACCCTACCACCATTTGCAACAACACAGACAGAGCTAGAGGGTGTTATGCTCAGTGAAATAAGCCAGGTGGAGAAAGAAAAGTATCCAAGGATTTCACTCCTCTATGAGTTATGTGAACAAAGGAAAACGGGAAGGAACAAAATAGCAGCAGACTCACAGAACCCAAGAATGGACTAACAGGTACCAAAGGGAAAGGAACATGGGAGGATGGGTGGGATGGGAGGGATAAGGGGGTAAAGGGGGCATTACGATCTACACACGTAACGTAGGGGGTGTAGGGCCACGGGGATTGCAGTATAACACACAGAAAAAAGGTAGTGATTCCATAGCATCTTACTACATTGATGGACAGCGACTGTAATGGGGTGCGGAGAGTGGACTTGATAATGGGGGTAGGGGGAGGCAGAGGGAGACTAGTAACCATAATGTTGCTCATGTAATTGTACATTACTGACAACAACAACAAAAAAAGTGATTCTGTTTGACTGCCCAGAGAAAGAGTCAGGAGAAAATATCCCTTCCTGCCACCGTGGATGCTTTCTGTTTGGTTTTGGCCGTGCCCAGGCATAGATTCAGTGGTATAGCAATGCCCTTCTCATTTTTTCTCACCTCAACAACTGAATTGCTGTAATAATATGCATCTGGGCTTTTGAAATCAGTGGATTTTATGATGTTTACGAATGTAAAGAAGCAATAACCAGATACCGAGGGAAGTTTGGATGCTCAACCGAACACATCCCTCCACAACACACTCTTTGCTCCCAACTGCTCCCATCTAGAACTCGGTGTTCCTTTTTACCTGTCCCTCCTCCTATCAGCAGTGACGCCGATGTCCCTCAAACATGGTGGTGAGGAAAGCACCAAGTTTACTCTTCTGTCTAATACAGGCCTGTGGTACAGGTCCTCCCAGAGGAAAAGCAGTAGCAGTGGGAGAAAACCCAAAGACGTAGAAATACAAGATGGTACTGTACAATGAAAACTGACACAAGGGACTTCCGAGACCTTTACTTAATTCCATCAGAGACGCGAAAGGAGCCGCCCCCATACAACAAAACTGCACCACTACGGAGAAAGCACAGGCAAAGAACAAGAAGAGATCTGGAATCTTACCCCACTGGGCCAGAGAGAGGAGTTTTCACAGCAGCAGCAGCAGTAGCAGTAGCTGGGTCCTGCCCCACACGCTCTGTGCTCATCGCCGTTAAAGATAAGTTTGTGGGCTTGGCTCGCCGAGCCTCTCCCTAAGCACCCAGAGGCATACACAGTGGGGACTGAGGGGTCATCGGTGGCATCTCACCCACATTTATGTTCCGCATGGTTTGGAACATAACGAACGGTTGGTGGGCGTGCGATCAGCACCAGGTACAACTGAACGGGCAGCTGAGCTTTGAAGCTGAGTACAGTCATTCACTGTCACCACTGTTCAACAGATCCCGTGACCCGAGAAGTGATGTGCACGAGCTGACACACTCACATTTGATAAGGGAGGTTCTCACCAAGGACGGAGAATGGAGAGGAGGGCACGCAAGTGAGAGTGCACGGGAAGCCTCCAAGAGGATTTGAATAGAGAGGTGGGTCTTCAACAATCCATGCTCTTCTGCTGGGGTGAAATGTCTTAAAAACCAGAGGCAAGAGGTGGAAACCCCCAGAGGAAATAATTCAGAGGCAAAAAGACACGAGACAGGATCTTTTCAAGGAGCAGGGAGGTTGGCTCATAGGGATGGAAATGTAGACAATGTGAAGACCTGACCCTGAGTTGGGGCTGGAAAATTTCACATTTTATTCTGTAACAACGTCAGTGCTTCCACAGTGAAGCAGTGAGCAAGCAGGGCTTAGGTCCAAAAGGAAAGACCTGAGAACAAGAAGCAGGATTACTGACACGGGACACGAGCTTCATAGGTTATAACATAAAGGATGAACAGTCAGGATCGGAAATGGACAGGCTGTCTACTGAGAGGAGGCAAGGTTGCCCCACAAACTTCCAGCTTGGCTGACGGGCAAGAAGAATGATGCCATCAAGACCAAGAGTCAAAAGGAGAAGTATTTTAAAAATAAAAGTGTTTCCCAGTTTTCTGTATTGTGTTATTTACGTACGAGACACAGGCCCCCAAAACTAGATCAGAGAGAAAATCTGGGCAGCCAGGCCCAGTCAGAATGCGGGATGTGTCTATGCTGAGACCCGTTGGTCCCCGACCTACGCTTTCTGTGAGAAGCAAAGAAAGAACCTGCCCGCTAGCTAGAAAGGCAAGTTTTGGAGTCTGCTCCTTCCTCAGAAGTCAGCCACATGGCTGGCCATGGCCGAGAAGGCTTGCCTGGCTCCAGATGTCCCAGAGAAGCAGGGAAGGCCCGGGAAAGGGTGGGCCGCGCCCCGGGCAGCCTCTTGGTGGCTACTTGCCGTGCTGTGTTCAGGACAAGGACACCGCGAGCAAGGGGGAGTGGTGGAGGCAAGGAGCTTGCCGCCCGCAACACCCCGGGTGCTGAGCCCTTGCAGAGCTGGCAACCGGGCAGGCTGAGTTCTGACAGACACGGGCACTGCAACCCTCGTCTGTCCACATGGTGGCCTCGTTGGTCCGAACACCTGCACTTCCCTCAGCGGGCAATTCCGGGGGCTAGGGATTCTTCTGGGGTTCGCCTTGGGGAAGCACCGTGGCTTTGGCCCAGTGTCTCCTCTGGGTGTGGCCAGTGTGCTTAAGGCAATGGGGGCGTTGTGCAGCAGCCCCTGGGTGTCATCACAGCGGCCCAGGGCTCTTTGTAATGCATCCCCTGGCTGACATACATACCAGGCTCGCCTTACCTGGTCAGCTCAGTGCGTGCTTGGCCTGAGAAAGAGTTAGTGGCAAAGGAGACCCTCTCCCTAGATTCAGACCCTTTCTTCAGATCGTTTGGCACACACCACAAACCGTTTTTCCGTGTGGACAGTTTCCTCCTTCCTTAGGATCGTACCCCACCCCGCCGGCCACCTCCCCAGCCCCACCTTCTTTGCCCGCCGATACTTCCGGTCCTCGGGGAGCTGCTCCCTATCCCTCCTGCCAGGGAGAACCATGCACATGCCCGTTGCCCGTGTCACAGGCTGTTCCACCGGGATCCTGTGCCTTTAGCAGCTGGCTTTTCCCACTATAACCAGCAGAGATCCCACTACCACTTGGAGCAGTCCTGAGCCTCTTGACCATCCTAGGCTCCCAGCAGACGGCTGGAGAGAGACCACCCAGACGAGCTCCTCCTCTCCAGGGCACATGGGAACCACTACCAGCCCGCCTCGAGGTGTCCTATCTCTGCAAAACAGCCATACAGAGTCAGTCAAAATACCAGGCCTTTTGCAGCACAAGCACCGGCCCGATGGCTGGCTCTGATGCTCTGGACAAGCCGATAGACACGACTACACCACCGCTAGCCATCGTCTTCCGGTTCCCCTACGCACCGCACGAGACCATGGGCAGCACCACCGCCGGCCTCCTGTGGGCCTCAGACGACCACCACATGGGCGGTCTTCATCTGGTCTTCCCTGGCCCCATACGATGCCGTGGGAGGCACAGATGATGGCCTCGGCTCTCCCCGCAAGGCGGACGATGACCCGATCTGCAAGCCACCGCTTTCGGGAGAGGCACCTACAACTGCCCCCTGGCCCTGGACAAGTCCGTGGGCTACACAGGCGCCATTCTGAAGGCTGATGCTCAAAACGAGCTGATGGACATGATACCATCCTCGATGTCCGTCATCTTCCATTAGCCCCTGACCACACATGAGGCCGTGGGCTGCTCCACCTTCGGCCCAAGGGCCGGCAATGACGGTCAAGGTAAGCACATTCACACGACAACACCCTCGATAGCCGTCATCCTCCGTTGGCAACGGCTCTGCAAGGGACCGTAGGCAGAAAAACCTCCGGCCACCTGTGCACCTTAGACAACTACCGCATGAGCGATCATCGTCTGGTCTCCCCTGGCCCCATATGATGCCATGGGAAGCACAGAAAACTACCTCGGCCCTACCTGTAAGTCAGCCTCGGACCGGATGGGCACTCCACTGCCCTCAGGAAAGGCACATACAACTGCCCTCCGGTCCCAGACAAAGCACAAGGCAGCACAAGCGCCTGCCCGAACGCTGACACTGATGCTCAGGATGAGCCGATGTGACACAACACTTCCCTCAATGGCTGTCATCTTCCGGTCAACCCCCAGCCCCACACAATTCCGTGGGTAGCTGCACCGCCATCGTCCTGCGCACCTCAGACACCCACAGGATGGGGAGTCATCCTCCCGGCTCCCCTGGACCCACAGGGTGCTGTGGGAGGCATAGACGATGGCTTCGGTCCTACCCGCAAGTCGGACTAGGACCCAATGGCATTCCACCACCATGGGGAAAGGCACCTACTCTATCCCCCGTGCCCCAGATGACGCAGTGGGCAGCACAAATGCTGTCACGAAAGCTCACTCAATCTCTCTATACAAGCCAATGGACACGACGCCACCATCACTAGCCGTCATCTTCTGGACCCCACCGGGACCCACACTAGGCCATGGGCATCACTACCGCTGGCCTCCTTTGCACCTGAGCAAAACACCACGTGGGCGGTCATCATACGGTCAGACCTGGACCCATACGATGCCATGGGAGGCACAGCCGAATAACTCGGCACTACCCCTAAATCGGCCTCTGACCCGGTGGACACGCCACAGACCTTGCCAATGGCACCTACAGATCTCCCCTGGCTCCAGACAAGGCCTATGTCCTCCTATTTATTTAACAAAATCTTTCCCACAATATGTGTGTATATTATATACTCACACTAAACCCTGCTCTTGCTAGTATGCCTCTGCTCTGTTTACTCTTTGACCCGGGGACAGTGGAAGAACATACATACATGAGTGATAATATTCTGAGCCCCACTTAAATATGCAACATGTTCCATGCCCCAGTGACTGGGATATGGAAGTAGCCGCGTTTTATGACTGTGCGTGCTCACCGTGAGGTCTGCGTGCTGAGCGTTTAATGGATGACAACCCAGGGGGAGGCAAGCCCAGAGGAAGGAGACCCGGTTGGCTTTTGTGGCCCCTTCCCTCTCCTCTCCCACTGCTCTGAGATCACTGGAGGCTAGGGAATCCTGGCTGTGACACAGGAAACCACTCTTATCATTTTGGTTTTTAAACATGCTTAATTCTGTATGTGTGTGCCTTGTGTAACTTAAGACTTTGGCCGATCTTCCTCACACATTCCCACTTCCCATTGAGAGATTGGATTTGGCATCCAGGTCCTCGAGGCTGGAGGAATGACAGAAGGAATTGTTTCTCACTGCTGTGTGATAACTGAAATTTTAAGCTTAGAATTTATCAAGTAGCTTAGTAATATCAGAAAAGGCCCTCCTTAATAACTGCCTGGCCTGACTCTAACCTATACTGCTAACATGTCAAACCACTTTGAGTTACAACTGTGCCCACTTCTCGCTGATCCTAGAGTCTGCAGTGTCTCCACCAGACTTAATACATGCAGAATTATTAACCTGTGAAGACCACGTTCTAGTTGGAGGGGAGGAAAGAGACTATAAACATCTGTAAGTTCTCTGGTAGCTAAGCCAGTAACAAACTCTATGAAGAATAAAAAGCAGGATATGGAGGACTGAGATTACAGGCAGAGAGAAGCAGGGCTTTCAAAACAAACAGTGGACAGGGTAAGCCTCACCAGGGAGGTGGGACTTGAACAGTCTAGAAGGAGGTGACAGAAGCAGGTATCTGAGCGTAAAGCATTCCATACAATGGGATAAATTACTGAAAAAGTCAAGAGGAAGGATGCTTGTGGTCTTCAGGGAGCAGTCAGTCAACAAATGCGGCTAGAATACTGTCAAAAAGGTGGGAAAAGAAGACCGGGGACAGAGATATGGGTTGAAGTCCCTGCACCACCATTTACTAGTTTTGTAGTCACATGCTGTTGATACGATGTGCAAATGTCTCAGTGAACCCAGTGCTGTCTGTCTCTAAGTCCTAGTTACCTTGCAGGCTTTTGGAAACATAAGTAGGGAAATGACATATAAACCATCTTGTGAACTGTTCTGTGCATATGGATAGATGGGTAGAAAAAAAGATATTGATAGATAGGACAGATAGACAGATAGATGACAGATTAGATAGGATAGATGATAGGTATAGATAGATCGAATAGATAGATAATAGATAGATAGATGGATAGATATATAGATAGATAGATAGATAGATAGATAGATAGATAGATAGATAGATAGATAGATAGCCATAATAGATAGCCATGTTGTTAACTGTGTGTAAGGCTGGGGTTACTGATGGGAGGAGCAAGCACATCGGACACTGAAGATGTGCCAATGTCTCCGGCTGCTGTCTCCTCCCACATGGGACACTGATAATGTGCCCAAGTTCTTGGCAGTTGCCCCCTCCCAACCTGAAAAATATGCTTTGGGCTAGCAAATCCTCATGCTGCTGTAAATCTTTAGCTCTGCCTCCCCCTACCTTCTTTAAAATCTCGCTGCCTGTCTACTTATGTGTGAACTCCCCAGCCTTAATTGCTATAGACTGGGGAAATCTTGCCCAGGTATTTGCGTTCAAATAAACTACCGGGCCCCTTGTTGCCTCTCTTCACCTTCTTATTTCAGCTAGAATTTATCTTACACTGTTCTGTACATAAGGATAGATGGGTAGACAAAATGATGATGAAAGGTAGATGACAGACAGATGACATGTGATAGATTGATTGGAAATAGATACATTAGATAGATGTTAGATATTCATAGAATTGAAGAATAGATAGACAGAGATGACAGATAGATAAGATATATAAAGATGACAGATGATAGACTAGATAGGATAGATGATATAGGTAGGTTAGATTAGACAAATAGATGATATATAGATACAGAGTTATGAACTGAATTTATGGGCCCTCACCTCACCATCTTTCGCTCCTCCTAACACCCCACTGCCACCACACACACACAAACACACACACACACAAGTTCATATTTGAACTCAGTCAGGGTTGAAGCCCTAACCCCCACTGTCATGGTATTGGGAGGTGAGGCCTTTGGAGGTAATTAGGTTTGGAAGATATCATGAGGGTGTGGGTGGAGCTGCCATTATGCAATCAGTGCTATTTAGAGGAACAGAGGACAGAGCTTTCTCCCTCGACCCTGTGAGGACACAGCAGGGATGCTGCCATATGCAAGCCAGAAGAAGGGACCTCACCAGGAACTGAACTTGACTTGATCTAGGACTTCTGCTTACAGAATTGCGAGAAATCAGTGTCTATCGATTAAGCCCCCACTCAATGACACTCTGGTTATCAGCTTGAGTAGACTAACATAGATATGTAGGTAAACAGAGATGCAATGAGATGATGGATGGAGAGAGCCTATGCATAGATATCTGTGCTTAGGTGCCTGCATAGGTATCTGTGTTTAACCACGTCAGCACTTTGGAGTCCGCTCCGTTTTGGGGGAACACCAGGTGCACAACTTATGCACGTTTCTTTTTTAAAGTGTGGGCTGCAGTTTCCAATAACTTGGGTCTCCGTTAACTCTCAGCCGTGTATATGTGTCTGTGAGTGTGCTTGTGTGTGTGTACACCACTGCCCTTATAGGTGTACTATCACAGGAGTTTCATAAGTAACAAAAGAACGCAGAATAGGGCAAACATCTTGCAAACTATGACCAGAAAGAATAAAATTTTTCCACTAGACTCTGCGGATATCTTTGCCAAGTGTTTCTATGCGATTTTAGAAAGATCTTGCTGGAAACGTTGCTGAGACCACCCTGAACCATCAAGTTAGTTAAGGTAAATAGAGAGAAGAGGAGAGCAGCAAAGACCACCCTCGGTGTGTCTCCTATGCATCAGGCCAAGGTGTACAGGATTTAATTCTACTACACCACTTCATCTCACTATGGCTGACGTGGGATGAACTTATACATCACCTTCATCCGTTAGTAAAAAGTTACTTCAGAATCACCTCCCTTAACAGAAATTAAATAAGTGCGGGGACATAAACATTCCTAGAATTCCTGCCACCATCACCCAACTCTTTATACTCAGTACCCTTTTCATATGAACAGAAACATACCTCTCAACGCTACTATTTCATTTCAGATATACCTCACTCACATCTAAATGCCTAAATGCACTGAAACTCTACCTCCACCTTGACAGCAGAGGGGAGAAGTTTCCCCACAAGCTAGCTGGCCTGCCACCTCAGCAAGCCCATGGGCCACAAGCCCACAGGAGCCCTGCATGTCACCAATAGGCAGTTCACTTAAACGGTGACTACACGCATGCTCTCTGGAGATGGGTCACCAAGCAGGGCCTCCGAGGTGACATCGGTGCACAGGAATGAAGACCTACTACTGGGCATGCACATGACCTGGAACACGCAGGCCAGCCATTGTGATCCCTACGTGGGGCATCGGATATGCTCGGCAGCTCACGCAGCCGCCACAGCAGGAATGGCACAGGCAGAGCAGCCGGAGTGCCCTGTCTTGCACAGGTTGAAGAGCGCAGCCCGCCAACCACACCATCCACACCCAGGAGTCTCGTGCCACCTACGCAGGAGAAGTTCCCACCCAAGGCCAATCCTCTCAAGTCCCAAACACACAGCTAACTCACATAAACAAACACAAGGAATTGAGACTGAGAAGGACATAGAGGAATCAAAGTGCACCTAGTGAAAGAACGTTGACAAAAGTGAGAAAACAGATAAACAGACAGATGATTGATATATGGATTGGAATGATATACATACATATAGAAGATAGATTAATCAGATAGATACACAGATGATAGTAGGTAGATGATAGATCATAGATAGATAGATGACAGATAGATAGATAGGTAGATAGATTATATAGATAGTTAAAGAGATAGGTAGGAAGATAGATAAGAAAGCATCATACGAAACAAAGCTATCTTTCACTCAAGACCATCTATGTGCTCCCTTACAGGAGACTCACTTAAGATCCAAGGACAGAGACAAACTAAAAGCTGAAGAAGCGTGGACAGGTACCCTTCACAAGTGAAACTGAGAAACAAACAAACAAACCAATGGATTCTGTTTGAGTCACCGGAGACAGTCAGTAGAAAATAGCCCTATCTGGCCAACGTGAATTCTTTTTGCTTCGTTTCAGCAGTGCCCAGCCATAAATTTAGTGGTGAAGCAACATCCTTCCCATTTTCTCTCACCTCAGAAACTGAATTGCTGTAATAATATGCGTCTGGGCCTTTGAAATCAGAGGGTTTTATGATGTTCACGAATGTAAAGATGTAATAACCACATACAGAGGGAAGTTTAGACACTCAAATAAACACGTCACTCCTCAGAACACTCTTTGCTCCCAACTGCTTCTGTCTAGAAGTTGGTGTTCATTTTTATTTTTCCCTCATCCTATCAGCAGTGATCACACCGATGTCCCTCAAACACGTTGGTAAGCAAAGTACCACGTTTACTTTTCTGTCTACAACAGGCCCAGAAGAAGGATACTTGTGGTCTTCAAGGAGCACTTAGTCAATGAATGTGGCTAAATACAGTCAGCAAGCGAGAAGGAGGTAAAAGAGGACAGAGTACAGAGATACGGGTTCAAGTCCCTGCACCACACTTTACTGGTTTTGTAAGCACACTCGGCTGACTCGACCTGCAAGTGTCTCAGTGAACCTAGTGCTCTCCCTACGGCATAGTTACTTTGCAAGATTTTTGGAAACATAATATAGGGAAGTGACATAGGCGATGTTGTTGACTGTTCTGTACATAAGTATAAATGGGAGGACAAAAAGATGAGTGATTCATAGATAGATAGATAGATAGATGAGAGATGATAGATAGATGATAGACGTGATAGATAGATGAAAGGAAGATAAATAGATAGATAGGAAGATAGAAGGATAGATAGATAGATTGATAAATAGAGAGAGAGAGAGAGAGACAGATAGATAGATTCAGATACATATCGATTAACACAAAGTTATTGCTCATAACCGGGATATCAATGGTGAAAGCACATAGCGAAACTACAGACAAAAACGAAAATGAAATCTAGTTTAAAAAGACAGTAAGCAGCCATAAGAAGAAAATAAATCCTACCATTAGTATTGATGCGGATGGAGCAAGATGGTAGTATGCTCAGTGAAATAGGCCAGGTGGAGTAAGACAAGTACCAAATGATTTCACTCATGTGTGGAGTATAACAACAAAGAAAAACTGAAGGAAAAAAACAGCAGCAGACTCACAGAACCCGAGAGTGGACTAACAGTTACCAAAGAGAAAGGGACTGGACATTGTGGGTGGAAAGGGAGGGATAAGGGTGGGGAGAAAGAAATGGGACATTACGTTTAGCATGTATAATGCGTGTGCTCAGGGGGTATGGGGAGGGCTGTATAATACAGAGAAGACAAGTAGAGATTCTACAGCATCTTACTAAACGCTGATGGAAAGCGACTTTAACAGGGTGTGTGTGGGGGGGACATGTTGAAAGGGTCTACAGCATACAACTATGCTGAAGGAGAGAATCTGTAAGAGGTTTTTGGTGGGGAATTGGTGAAGTTGGGAGGAGCGTAAACATACTGTTCTTCACGTGATTGTACATTAATGATAACAAAAAAACTTTTTTTAATTGCAATAAGGGAACTGCTCTAAATCATCAGAATGAAAGGACAGGCTTTGAGTGCTCCAAAGAAAACACCAGCTATGTGCTCCCTTACAGGAGACTCACTTGAGATCCAAGGACACAGACAAAATACAAGCCAAAGGGGTGGGGACTGGTACCCTACACAGTGAAAGTGAAAAACAAGCAGTAAAACAAATGGATTCTGTTTGAGTTCCCAGAGTCAGTCAGTAGGAAATAGCCCTATCTGGCCACCATGAATTCTTTTTGTTTGGTTTCAGCAGTGCCCAGCCATAGATTTAGTGGTGCAGGAACATCCTCCTCATTTTCTCTCACCTCAACAACTGAATTGCTGTAATAATATGCATCTGGGCCTTTGAAATCAGTGGGTTTTATGACGTTCATGAATGTAAAGAAGTAATAACCAGATAAAGAGGGAAGTTTGGACACTCAAATAAACAAGTCACTCCACAACCCATTCTTTGATCCCAACTGCACCTGTTTAGAAATTGGTGTTCCTTTTTATTTGTCCCTCCCTCCTATCAGCGGTAATCACGCTGATGTCCCTCAAAGATGGTGGTGAGCAAAGCACCAAGTTTACTTTCTGTGTACAAGAGGCCCAGAGGAAAATTACTTGGGGTCGTCAGGGAGCACTTAGTCAATGAATGTGTCTAAATACAGTCAGCACGTGAGAAGAAGATAAAAGAGTACAGAGACACAGGCTCAAGTCCCTGTACCACCATTTACTGGTTTTGTATGTACACGCGGCTGACTTGACCTGCAAGTGTCTTGGTGAACCCCGTGCTCTCCATATGGCCTAGTTACCTTGCAAGATTTTTGGAAGCATAATGTAGGGAAGTGACATAATCTATGTTGTTAACTCTTCTGTACACAAGGTAAGATGGGCATACAAAAAGATGATTGAATGATTGATAGACAGTTATATACGTAGATAGATAGACAGAAAGATGGATAGATAGATATAGGTACATGTCGATTAACACAAAGCTATTGTTCATAACAAGGAGAGCAATGGTGAAAGCACAGAGCGAAACTACAGACCAAAGAGAAGACAGAAATCCAGTTTAAAAAGTGCAGTAAGCAGCAGTAAGAAGAAAACAAATCCTACCATTTGCAACAACGTGGATCGAGCTAGAGGGTATTATGCTCAGTGAAATAGGCCAGGCAGAGAAAGACAAGTACCAAATGATTTCAATCATGTGTGGAGTATAACAACAAAGAAACACTGAAGGAAAAAAACAGCAGCAGACTCACAGAACCCGAGAGTTTACTAACAGTTACCAAAGGGAAAGGGACTGGGCAGGGTGGGTGGGAAGTAAGGGATAAGGGCGGGGAGAAATGAATGGGGCATTAGGATAAGCATGTAAAATGTATGGCGTGATGGAAGCATGGGGAGGGCTGTACAACACAGAGAAGAAAAGTAGAGATTACACAACATCTTACTACACGCTGATGGACAGCAACTCTAACGGGGTGTGTGGTGGGGGACATGGTGAAGGGGTCAACAGTATTCAGCTACGCTGATGGACAGCAACTCTAACGGGGTTTTTGAGGGGGACTTAGTGTACTTGGTGATCATAATGTTCTTTGTGTGATTGTAGATTAATGATAAAAAAAAAATTATTTAAGTGTAATAAGTACACAGCACTCAATTGTCAGAATAAAAGGACAGGCTCTGAGTGCTCCAATCAAAAGACCCAGGGATAAAAGAAGGGATGGAAACACAAGACCACCTACGTGCTCCATTACAGGAGACTCACTTGAGATCAAAGGGCGAAGACCAACTACAAATTGAGGGGGTGGTGACAGGTACCCTAGACAAGTGAAACTGCAAAAAAAAAAATAGATGTGCTGATGGGGTTAAAGATGGCGGCTCACGTGAGAGGGGAGGCAGAATCCTCCTACCAAAACGAAAACCACATACATACATACCATATGGAAAGAGAACAACTACACCAAATCCTGGAAGAGCAGCAGGGAAGAAAGCTGCTGCGCCAGGCTGTCACCTCAAGGAGAAGTGTGACATACAGTCCTGGATACGTGCTCTGGAAGCACGAACCTACCATAAACGTGCTGCACTCTGGAGGACCAGTGGGGTTGGATTGCAAAGACAGGCAGGAGACTTTGAGAGACGAGTTTCCAGCCACTTGTGGGACAACACAGGGATCCACATCCAGCCGATGTGGGACAAAAGAAAGGCGGACAGTCTGTGAGACTTCCTAACAGCAAGAGAACTTCTAAAGGGGCAAAGCTTCCACAGGGCTTGCCACTCAGGATAAAGGACAGTTGCGCCAAACTGCCTGGGTGCACTCAGCCCGGCAGGCGGGTGAGCTTTCAGGAGCTCCAGGCACTCCATCCCCCTGGCTGGCCTTTCAGTTCTGAGGCCCCTTACCGTCATGTGACTGGTACACGGCCTGCATCCCTGCCGGGACCAGCCTGCAAAACGGCCGCCCACACCTATGGCAGCTTCTCCCTGCGTACTCCACAAACTGGCCCTGGGAGTGGAGACAGGCACTGTGGCCGGGAAGCAGGAAAGTCCTCTTTCATTCCGGCGGATTGGGCACTGGCACCACACCCCTGGGATGCCTGCCATCCCCCCAAGGGCTGAGCATCTCCAGAGAGTAAAGCTTCTGGGAGCTAGAGGGTGCCACCTACAAAGATAAACCTTCAAAGGAACCTGGTAACTACACTCAAATCAATCTTCCTGAGAAAGAGATCTCAAAATAAAATCAGGAGCATGTTCAGGGAGCTACAGAAAATAAAACTGCAGCGTGGAGGCAACATGGCAGCATGAGTAGGACATTGGGAATCTCCTCCCAATAACATATATATTTTTGAAAATACAACAAATACAGCTAATCCTAAAAGACAGACCAGAAGACACAGGACAACAGCCAGACTACAACTACACCAGCGAGAACCCAGTGCCTGGTGAAAGGGGTAAGATAGAAGCCCCAGCCCAGCGGGACCCGAGTGCACCTCCCCCCAGCTCCCGGCGGGAGAAGAATAGGAAGAGCGGGAGGGAGACGGAGCCCAAGACTGCTGAACACACAGCTCCAGCCACCCACACCAGAGCACAGAGACAGTGCATGCACGGGATCTCTGGAAACTACGGAAACAGGACAGCAAGACCGGGCAGCAAGACCTCTGAGGACATGCTGAAGCTGATGCACCTGTGACAAAAAAAGCGGGGGCTTTATGAAAGTCTTAAAGGGACAGGTACTTAAAAGCTGGTCGGAAACAACACAGGCCACCGCCCAGCAGATGGAATGTACAGGGAAATCCAGGCGCACTAACCCCCTGGGCAGCAGCTCTGAGACACCTCACAGAGGTAAACCACCAAACAGCCCTCCGTCCATTACCCCTCTGGGCGCTGTGAAAGCATAGAAGCAGCCTAAGGCAAAAGGCCCACAGAAAGGGAAGTTCCTCCATTCTGGCCAGGCAAGACACAAAGAACCAGTCTACACGCAATTACCCAGCACAAGCCACTAGGGGTCGCAGTTGTCCAAGTAAAGAAAGGCCAGTAGCATGTGAAAAGTTTGGCCCTCCCAGCTGACAGTCAATAGCACCTGTCAACATGAAAAGGCAAGAAAACATGATTCAGACAAGACTAACCCAGACAGCTTTGGCAACTGCTACATCTTCCCCTGAGAAGGAACCTGGGGAGATAGATTTAGCCAGTCTTCCTGAAAAGAATTCAAAACAAAAGTCATAACCATGCTGATGGACTTGCAGAGAAATATGCAAGAACTACAGAAGGAGAATACAGAAATAAAAAAAGCTCTGGAAGGACTTCAAAACAGAATGGACGAGATGCAAGAGACCATTAATGGACTAGAATACAGAGAACAGGAACACAGAGAAGCTGATGCAGAGAGAGATAAAAGGATCTCCAGGAATGAAAGAATTTTAAGAGAGCTGAGTGACCTTTCAAAAGGAATAATATAGGCATTATAGGAATACCAGAAGGAGAAGAGATAGAAAAAGGGAGAGAAAGTGTCTTTGAAGAAATAATTGAAGAAAACTTCCCCAAAGTAGGGGAAGAAATGGCTTCTCAGACCACAGAGGTACACAGAACTCCCATGACAATGGATCCAAAGAGGGCAACACCAAGACACATAATAATTAAAATGGCAAAGATCAAAGACAAGGACAAAGTATTAATGGCAGCCAGAGAGAAAAAAAAGTTTAAGTACAAAGGAAAACCTATCACGCTATCATCAGACTTCTCAACAGAAACCCTACAGGCCAGAAGAGAATGGCATGATATACTTAATGCAATGAAACAGAAGGGCCTCGAACCAAGACTACTGAATCCAGCACAAATATCATTTAAATATGAAGGAAGGATTAAACAATTCCAAGACAAGCAAAAGTTGAGGGAATTTGCCTCCCACAAACCACCTCTTCAGGGCATTCTACAGGGACTGCTCTAGATGGGAGAACTCCTAAAAGGAGCACAGAACAAAACACCCAACATATGAAGAAGGGAGGAGGAGGAATAAGAAGGGAGAGAAGTAAAGAATCATCAGACCGCTTTTATAATAGCTCAACAAGCGAGTTAAGGTAGACAGTAAGATAGTAAAGAAGCTAACCCTAAACCTTTGGTAACCACAGCCTTAAAGCCTGCAATGCAATAAATTCATACCTTTCAATAATCACCCTAAATGTAAATGGACTGAATGCACCAATCAAAAGACACAGAGTAATAGAATGGATAAAAAAGCAAGATCCATCCATATGCTGCTTACAAGAGACTCATCTCAAACCCAAAGACATGCACAGACTTAAAGTCAAGTGATGGAAAAAGATATTTCATGCAAACAAAAGAGAGAAGAAAGCAGGTGTTGCAATTCTGGTATAAGACAAAACAGACTTCTAAATAAAAAAAGTAACAAAAGACAAAGAAGGACATTACATAATGATAAAGGGCTCAGTCCATCAAGAGAACAAAACCATTTCAAATTTATATGGACCCAATACAGGAGCCCCAACATACCTGAAACAAAAATTAACAGAACTAGAGGAGGAAATAGAATGCCATGCATTCATTCTAGGAGACTTCAACACAACACTCACTTCAATGGGAGAGGGAATGGGGAGGATGGGTGGGTAGAGAGGGATAAGGGGGGAGTAAAAGGGGGGTATTAAGATTAGCATCCATTGGGGGGTGGGAGAAAGGGGAGGGCTAGACAACACAGAGAAGTTAAATAGTGATTCTATAACATTTTGCTACGCTGATGGACAGTGAATGTAAAGGGGGGACCTTGTATAGGGGTGAGCCTAGTAAACAAAGTGTTCATCATGTAAGTGTAGATTAATGATTTAAAAAAAAGCACGTGTAGATGCACTCATTGCACCAATTCCTGGAATTGTCATGGGAATGAAGAAGGAGATATCTAAGCTGGCCTGTGCATACAGTAAAACAACAAATTTGACTGGATCTATTCTGTTGGAACTCAACCAAGAATTAGGAGAAGTGCAAGTTGTAGCACTCCAAAATCTTACAACTACAGACTATTTACTGTTAAATGAACATATGGGATGTGAACAGTCCCCAGGAATGGGTTGTTTTAATTTGTCTGATTTCTCCCAGACTGTTCAAGTTCAGTTAGACAATATCCACCATATCATAGATAAGTTTTCACAAATGCCTAAGGTGCCAAACTGGTTTTCTTGGTTACACTGGAGATGGCTGATAAATATAGGTCTGCTTTGGGTATGTAACTGTACCCATATTATGTTAATGTGTCTGCGCAATTTAATTAGTAGTTTAAAACCTATACATGCTGAAGTTACACTACAAGAAGATATGTCAAAAAAATAATCAATCTTCCCATGTTTTCTTCTGCCTGCTACTTCTATAGCATTTCTTCTTCCTTCCTAATTACAAACCTTAAATAGAATTCCTGTCTCATATCAAATTTACCGAGTATCATAATTCCTGCAAGTGCTAAAGATACCTCAAGACAAATGCTGGGCATAGAAGCCACAGGGCATAAATCTGCATAGAAGTAAAAAGCTAACCTTTTCAAACGATAAGGCTTCTCTCTCTCTTACCAAATTTACATCTCCCTGTAAGGCCCCGGAAGATGACTGGTTAGCCAGAGACGGGTAAGATTCCACACGGGAGGAACAGCCTAAGACAGGCACAGTCGCAGGGGGGGCCATCAGGTGAGAAATTGGGGATCAACAGAGGTGAGGCTGATAACCTCAACCCCCTTGTTCTGAGAGAAATCTTCTGCATCCGTGGATATTTTATTGCCCTTGTCTAGCTTTTATTAACACATAGTCTACAGGCACACACCCGATCATCTTCATTCACTCTCTTACAACAGTAAACTGTTCTCTACCTTTATCTTGCAACAACCTACCACTTCAGCTTTTTATTTAAAATAAAAATAATAAGGAGAGAAATGTGGTATCCAGCTATAAATCAAGTATAAAAATCAAACGAATATTCATATTTGAACTGATTGTTTATAGTTCATAATGCATGAGCAAAACCGAAAGTTTCTGTGTTGTCTGCCCTTGTACTGTTCACCATGTAACTTATTCACTATGTAAGAATTTGTTCTGCATGTAAGAACTTGTTTCTTATGCTTCAGAAGATTGGACACTGACGAAAATTAGGCTTGGTGTGGATTCATGATTGGGCATTGAGCACTGACCCCCCTATACAGAATTTTATTTTTATTGTTAACAACCATTTGATCAATAAGTGTGAGAGATGCCCTCTCAAAAAAAATAAAAAATACAGGCTTCCAATTGTAAAATAAATAAGTAACTATGATGTAATGTGTAGCATAAGGAATATAGTCAAAATATTATAACAACTTTGTATGGTGATAGCTGGTATCTAGAATTATCATGTATATAAATGTTGAATCACTGTGTTGTACACCTGATACTAATGTAATACTGTGTGTCAACTACCCTTCAATAAAAAATAATTATCTACAAAAAATAAAATAAATAAAATACAAATATAAATAAAAATAAAAAACCCAACACAGTCCTGATTTGGTTGAAAGCAATCATGCAGTCCTACTATTCCCATGTCTACCAAAAACACCTTCTAACAGCAAGCAAAGTTACCGGTGGTGCACGTGGTTTCTGTCCCAGTGACACACCAGGTACGCAGGTGTGTGCTGAGTACCACGGAAGCTCCAACATGCACCTACATCATCTTACACTTGTTTTCCCAAAGGTTCCACTTATTTATTTTTAAAAAGTCAGTTACTGGATTGTGTTGAAGAGAAAATTCACATTAGCAGTACCATTGTGAATGTAATGAACAGAGATATCGGGATTCAAAATAAAATGATAAACTTAACCCAGAGGCCAGATTTAAATCTCACCTTCCTGACCTGCCAGATGTAAAAGTGGAAAGGAAACCTCATTTCCAACCCCTGCTGACTCCTCAGAGGTGCTTCTCCGTAGGCTCAGGGGCGGGGCAGGTGTTTGTGGGCCGCCCTACTCAGGGCCAGCCGAGGTCGGACACACACGAGGAGCACACCGGCCATCCCTAGGGTGGCCCATGGTCAGCTGCTAGCTACTGGGACCAGGACAGGATTTACCAGTTGTCTTGTCTCTTGATTCTCCCCCTGAAAGGCAGGGAAGTAGAAACTTTTATTTCTGGCAATACCTGAATCTACCAAAGTAACATACTTGATGATTTTCTTCCTGAAAATTATGAGTGGAAAGGCTTCCTTTTCTCTTGGGTAGGAACATGGTGGGCCCACTACTGGCCAACCAGCCACAAGAGGAAGTGGGTCCTGCCAGGGTTTCCTTGCCTTCCAATTTCTCAAAAAAAGGGAGAAATCTGTATTTTAAATAAAAGCAACCCACTTAAATTACTTTAGAATTCTGTGCCAGACAAACACCCAGAGCCAATATGGCCTGTGTTCTGTGACCACCTACCTCCTGCCCTGTCCACTTCTGAGAACTGCCCCACGCCCACACAGGGCCTGCAGGCCATGAGATGCTCTGTCCTGCCTGTGTAGGGGCAATTATGCACACTCATGCTATCTGTATCTGTCTCTGGGTGGGCTTTCTGGCCCTCTCACGTGTATGTACTGCAGGGAGGGTAGGAAAGGGGCTCCACCTTTCAGAGCCTGTAGCTGCGAGTGCTGCCTGGGCCTCACAGGGCAGGCTCAGAGTGAGCGATTTCCAGGACAAAAAATGAACAACAAGATGGGATAAAGCAGAATGGTTCTGAACGGGAGGCTCAAACGCTGCCCCATGGACTTCCACCCTGGCTCAGGATGAACATCTCAGACACTGGAAAATGGTAGGCTGAATCCGTGGGTACCCCCATGGAGCTTCTGTTTCTGAATGGTCAAGTGAAATCAAGAAAACTAAGTTAAATACTAGGATCCACTTTTTATAGATCAACAGTTTCCAGAGAAATTGCTGATGTAATAAATATATATATTTGAGAGGGCATATATTTTATTTATTGATCAAATGGTAGTTACCAACTATAAAACTCTGTATAGGGGACTCAATGCAGAATCCTCATCAACCCGAAGCCTAATTCTCAACAGTCTCCAATCTTCTAAAGTATAATGAACAAGTTCTTACATGGTGAACAAATTCTTACATAGTGAATAAGTTCTTACCCGGTGAACAGTGCAAGGGCAGTCATCACAGAAACTTTCAGTTTTGATCACACATTATGAGCCATAAACAATCATGTGAAATATGAATATTCGTTTGATTTTTATACTTGATTTATATGTGGATCCCACATTTCTCACTTTATTATTATTATTATTATTATCATTTTAAATAAAATGCTGAAGTGGTAGGTAGATGTAAGATAAAGGTAGAAAACTTAGATAAGTGTTGTAAGAGAGCAAATGTAGATGATCGGGTGTGTGACTGTAGACTATGTGATAATCCAAGCTAGACAAGGGCAATAAAATATCCATGCATGCAGAATATTTCTCTCAAAACAGGGCGGGAGAGGTTTTAAGCCTCACCTCTGTTGATCCCCAGTTTCTCACCTGATGGGGCCCCTGTGACTGGGTCTGTCTTAGGTTGTTCCTCCCTTGAGGAATCTTACCCGTCTCTGGCTAACCAGTCTTCTTCCGGGGCCATACAGGGAGATGTAAAGTTGGGAATTGAGAGAGAAGTATAATTGTTTGAAAAGGTTAGCTTTTTACTTCTATGCAGATTTATGCCCTGTGGCTTCTATGCCCACCATTTGTCTTGAGGTAGCTTTAGCACTTGGAGGAATTATGATACTCGGTAAATTTGATATGAGACATGAATTCTATTTAAGGTTTGTAATTAGGAAGGAAGAAGAAAAGCTGTAGAGGTAACAGATGGAAGAAAACATGGGGAGATTATTTCTTTGACATATCTTCTTGTAGAGTAATTTAAGCATTATAGGTTTTAAACTACTAATTAAATTGCACACAGACATTAACATAATAGGAGTACAGTTACATAACCAAAGCAGATGTACAATTACCAGCCATCTCCAGTGAGCCAAGAAATCCAGTTAGGCACCCTAGGCATTTGTGAAAATTTGTTTATGATATGATGGATATTGTCCAACTGTACTTGAACAGTCTGAGATAAATCAGACAAATTAAAACAGCCCATTCCTGGGAACTGTTCACATCCCATATGTTCTTCTAACAGTAGATAGTCTGTAGTTGTAAGATTTTGGAGCGCTACAACTTGCAATTCTCCTAAATCTTGGTTGAGTTCCAACAGTGTAGATCCAGTCAAATTTGTTGTTTTACTGTATGCACAGGCCAGCTTAGATATCTCCTTCTTCATTACAATGGAAAGTCTGGGAACCAGTGGGATGAATGCAGCTACAACTGCAGCATCGCCTGGGTCCTTGTTGAGGTATTTGATCATCATCTTCTTGTATGACTCTTCCAGAGAGTGATGTTGGAAGTTCGTCTTCACATCGTATCTTAGTTCATTTACTGGGTAGACACATTAGGCTTTGATCCTCTGCATAAATACAAACAGACCCTTTTCCCACACTTTGATCTGCCCTTTATACCATTGTGTGGAACACATTGGAGGTCACCAAACAGGAACTGCTATATTTTTTAAGAGAAAAGTATATTATCGCAAAAGTGTACCTCCATAGCCAATCATCTGACACACTTTAAGTGATCAAAGTTAAGGATATTTAAACCATGCATTAATTGTTGATTTACAGTTAGTTTTATCCTGTCATGGAATAATCCCCCTTTTCTTTTTTTTTGTTATCTTTAATCTACACTTACATGAAGAATATTATGTTTACTACGCTCTCCCCTATACCAGATCCCCGCTATAAACCCCTTTCCAGTCACTGTCCATCAGCATAGCTAAATGTTGTAGAATCACTACTTGTCTTCTCTGTGTTGTACAGCCCTCCCCTTTCTCCCACCCCCCTATGCATGCTGATCTTAATACCCCCCTTCATCCTCCCAACCCTTATCCCTCCCTACCCACACATCCTCCTCAGTCCCTTTCCCTTTGATACCTGTTAGTCCATTCTTGGGTTCTGTGATTCTGCTGTTGTTTTGTTCCTTCAGTTTTTCCTTTGTTCTTATACTCCACAGATGAGTGAAACCATTTGGTATTTCTCTTTCTCCGCTTGGCTTATTTAACTGAGCATAATACCCTCCAGCTCCATCATGTTGCTGCAAATGGTAGGATTTGCCCTCTTATGGCTGAGTAGTATTCCATTGTGTATATGTACCACATCTTCTTTATCCATTCATCTACCGATGGACATTAAGTTGTTTTCAATTCTTGGCTTTTGTAAATAGTGCTGTGATACACATAGGGGTGCATCTGTCTTTCTCAAACTTGATTGCTGCGTTCTTAGGGTAAATTCCTAGGAATGGAAATCCTGGGTCAAATGGTAAGTCTGTTTTGAGCATTTTGATGAACCTCCATACTGCTTTCCACAATGGTTGTACTAGTTTACTTTCCCACCAGCAGTGTAGGAGGGTTCCCTTTCTCCACAGCCTCGCCAACATTTGTTGTTGTTTGTCTTTTGGATGGCAACCATCCTTACTGGTGTGTGGTGATGCCTCATTGTAGTTTTAATTTGCTTTGCTCTGATAATTAGTGATGTGGAGCATCTTTTCATGTTTCTGTTGGCCATCTGTATTTCTTTTATAGAGAACTGTCTGTTCAGTTCCTCTGCCCATTTTTTAATTGGATTATTTGATTTTTGCTTGTTGAGGCGTGTGAACTCTTTATATATTTTCGACATCAAGCCTTTATCTGATCTGTCATTCACAAATATATTCTCCCATACTGTAGGGTTCCTTTTTGTTCTATTGATGGTGTCTTTTTCTGTGCAGAAGATTTTCAGCTTAATATAGTCCCACTTGTTCATTTTTGCTGTTGTTTTCCTTGCCCGGGGAGATATGTTCAAGAAGAAGTCACTCAAGTTTATGTCTAAGAGGTTTTTGCCTATGTTTTTTTCCACGAGTTTAATGGTTTCATGGCTTACATTCAGATTTTTGATCCATTTTGAATTTACTTTTGTATATGGGGTTAGACAAAGGTCCAGTTTCATTCTCCTACATGTAGCTGTCCAGTTTTGCCAGCATTATCTGTTGAAGAGACTGTCATTTTGCCATTGTGTGTCCATGACTCCTTTATCAAATATTAATAGACCATATATGTTTGGGTTAATGTCTGGAATCTCTAGACTGTTCCTCTGGTCGGTGGCTCTGTTCTTGTGCCAGTACCAAATTGTGTTGTTTACTATTGCTTTATAGTAGAGCTTGACATTGGTGAGTGAGATCCCCTGTACTTTATTCTTCTTTCTCAGGATTGCTTTGGCTATTTGGGGTCTTTGGTGGTTCCATATGAATTTTTGAATTATTTGTTCAAGTTCATTGAAGAATGTTGCTGTGAATTTGATAGGGATTGCATCAAATCTGTATATTGCTTTGGGCAGGATGTCCATTTTGACGATATTAATTCTTCCTATCCACGACCATGGGATGAGTTTCCATTTGTAAGTGTCCCTTTTAATTTCTCTTAAGAGTGACTTGTAGTGTTCAGAATATAGGTGATTCACATCTTTGGATAGATTTATTCCTAGGTTGTTTATTCTTTTTTATGCAATTGTGAATGGATTTGCTTTCCTGATATCCCTTTCTATTGGTTCATTGTTCGTGTATGGGAAAGCTACAGATTTCTGTGTGTTAATTTTTATCCTGCAACTTTGCTGTATTCCGATATCAGTTCTAGTAATTTTGGGGTGGAGTCTTTAGGGTTTTCTATGTAAAATATCACGTCATCTGCAAATGGTGACAGTTTAACTTCTTCTTTACCAATCTGGATTCCTTGTATTTCTTTGTTTTGTCTGAATGCCATGGCTAGGACCTCCAGTACTATGTTAAATAGCAGTGGAGAGAGTGGGCATCCCTGTCTAGTTCCCAATCTCAGAGGAAAAGCTTTCAGCATCTCGCTGTTCAGTATAATGTTGTCTGTGTGTTTATTGTATATGGCCTTTATTATGTTGAGGAACTTGCCCTCTATTCCCATTTTGCTGAGAGTTTTTATCTTGAATGGATGCTGAATTTTGTCGAATGTTTTTTCAGCTATGGAGATGATCATGTGGTTTTTGTCTTTCTTTTTGTTGATGCGGTGGATGATGTTGATGGATTTTTGAATGTTGTACCATCCTATCATCCCTGGGATGAATCCCACTTGGTCATGGAGTTTGATCCTTTTGATATACTTTTGTATTCGGTTTGCTAATATTTTATTGAGTATTTTTGCATATACATTCATCAGGGATATTGGTTTGTAATTTTCTTTTTTGGTGTGGTCTTTGGCTGGTTTTGGTATTAGGGTGATTTTGGCTTCATAGAATGAGTTTGGGAGTATTCCCTCCTCTTCTATTTTTTGGAAAACTTTAAGGAGAATGGGTATTATGTCTTCTCTGTGTGTCTGATAAAATTCTGAAGTAAATCCATCCTGCCCGGGTATTTTGTTCTTTGGTAGTTTTTTGATTACCGTTTCAATTTCTTTGCTCGTAATTGGTTTGTTTTACTTTTGCGTTTCTTCCTTGGTCAGTCTTGGAAGGTTGTATATTTCTAGGAAGTTGTCCATTTCTTCTAGGTTTTTCAGCTTTTTGGCATATAGATTTACATAGTAGTATTTAATAATTCTTTGTATATCTGTGGAGTCTGTCATGATTTTTCCGTTCTCATTTGTGATTCTGTTGGATTGTGTTCTCTTTTTCCCTTAACAACTTTGGCTAGTGGCTTATCTATTTTGTTTTTGTCAAATAACCACCTCTTGGTTTCATTGATGTTTGCTATTGTTTTACTCTTCTCAATTTTGCTTATTTCTTCGCTTATCTTTATTATGTCCCCCTTCTGCTGATTTAGGCCTCATTTGTTCTTCTTTTTCCAATTTTGATAATTGTGATGTTAGACTATTCATTTGAGATTGTTCTTGCTCCTTCTAGTGTGCCTGGATCGCTATATACGTTCCTCTTAAGAGTGCTTTTGCTGCGTCACACAGAAGTTGGGGCTTAGTGTTGTTGTTGTCGTTTGTTTCCATATATTGCTGGATCTCCATTTTGATTTCGTCATTGATCCATTGATTATTTAGGAGCGTGTTGTTTAGCCTCCATGTGTTTGTGAGCCTCTTTACTTTCTTTGTACAGTTTATTTCTAGTTTTATGCCTTTGTTGTCTGTAAAGTTGGTTGGTAGGATTTCAATCTTTGGAATTTTCTGAGGCTCTTTTTGTGTCCTAGTATGTGGTCTATTCTGGAGAATGTTCCATGTGCACTTGAGAAGAATGTGTATCCTGTTGCTTTAGGATGTAGAGTT
Organism: Manis pentadactyla; assembly: GCF_030020395.1. NCBI lineage: Eukaryota > Metazoa > Chordata > Mammalia > Pholidota > Manidae > Manis > Manis pentadactyla. The sequence continues at coordinate 443,421 of NW_026644623.1, forward strand.
CTATAGATGTCTATTAGGTCCATCTGCTCTACTGTGTTGTTCAGTGCTTCACTGTCCTTACTTATTTTCTGCCCAGTGGATCTATCCTTTGGGTTGAGTGGTGTGTTGAAGTCTCCTAGAATGAATGCATTGCAGTCTATTTCCCCCTTTAGTTCTGTTAGTATTTGTTTCACATATGCTGGTGCTCCTGTGTTGGGTGCATATGTATTTAGAATGGTTATATCCTCTTGTTGGACTGAGCCCTTTATCATTATGTAGTGTCCTTCTTTGTCTGTTACTTTCTTTGTTTTGAAGTCTATTTTGTCTGATATTAGTACTGCAATCCCTGCTTTCTTCTCGCTGTTGTTTGCTTGAAATATGTTTTCCCATCCCTTGACTTTTAGCCTGTGCATGTCTTTGGGTTTGAGGTGAGTTTCTTGTAAGCAGCATATACATGGGTCTTGCTTTTTTTATCCATTCTGTTACTTTGTGTCTTTTGATTGGTGTATTAAGTTCATTTACATTTAGGGTGACTATTGAAAAATATGTACTTATTGCCATTGCACACTTTAGATTTGTGGTTACCAAAGGTTTAAGGTTAGCTTCTTTATTATCTTACTGCCTAAATAAGCTCACTTATTGAGCTGTTATATACACTATCTGGAGATTCTTTTCTTCTCTCCCTTCTTATTCCTCCTCCTCGATTCTTCATATGTTGGGTGTTTTGTGCTGTGCTCTTTCTAGGAGTGCTCCCATCTAGAGCAGTCCCTGTAAGATGTTCTGTAGAGGTGGTTTGTGGGAAGAAAATTCCCTCAGCTTTTGTTTGTCTGGGAATTGTTTAATCCCACCGTCATATCTGAATGATAGTTGTGCTGGATACAGCATAGTTGGTGCAAGGCCTTCTGTTTCATTGTATTAAATATATCATGCCATTCTCTTCTGGCCTGTATGGTTTCTGTCAAGAAGTCTGATGTTAGCCTGATGGGTTTTCTTTTATAGGTGACCTTTTTTCTCTAGCTGCCTTAAAACTCTTTCTTTGTCCTTGATCTTCGCCATTTCAATTATTATGTGTCTTGGTTTTGTCCTCCTTGGATCCTTTCTGTTGGGGGTTCTGTGTATTTCCGTGGTCTGTTCGATTATTTCCTATCCCAGTTTGGGGAAGTTTTCAGCAATTATTTCTTCTAAGATACTTTCCATCTCTTTTCCTCTCTCTTCTTCTTCTGGAACCCTATAATACGGATATTGTTCCTTTTAGATTGGTCACACAATTTTCTTAACATTGTTTCATTCCTGGAGATCCTTTTATCTCTCTCTCTGTCAGCTTCTATGCGTTCCTGTTCTCTGGATTCAATTCCATCAATGGCCTCTTGCATCTTATCCATTCTGCTTATAAACCCTTCCAGAGTTTGTTTCATTTCTGCAATCTCCTTTCTGGCATGTGTGATCTCCCTCCGGACTTCATTCCATTTCTCTTGCGTATTTCTCTGCATCTCTGTCAGCGTGTTTATGATTCTCATTTTGAATTCTTTGTCAGGAAGACTGGTTAGGTCTGTCTCCTTCTCTGGTGTTGTCTCTGTGATCTTTGCCTGTAGCTCTGCCTTTTCATGGTGATAGGAATAGTTTGAAGAGCTGGAAGAAATGACGGCTGGAAGAACTTCCCTTCTTGTTCGTTTGTGGCCTTCCTCTCCTGGGAGAAAAGCAACCTCTAGTGGCTTGTGCTGGGCAGCTGCGTGCAGACAGGGTTTCTGCTTCCTGCCTGGCTTCTATGGAGTTTATCTCCACTGTGACTGTGGGCGTGGCCTGGTTCGGGCCCCTGCTCCAAAGTGGTAACGTGGCGTTGGAGAGGGAGCGGCATGGAGACTATTTATCTCTGTAAGGTGCCTCCCTATTCCCTGGAGCCCAGGGGTTAGACTGCCCTGCGATCCCCAGATTCCTTACCTCTGGCTATAGTGTCCCGCCCTGCCCCTTTAAGACTTCCAAAAAGCACCCGCTGAAACAAAACAACGACCACAAAAAAGAAATTTAATTAAAAATAAAAGTGGCCACTCGTTTTTCTTTATTCTCCGGTGCCAGCCTCAAGCATCTGCTCACCGGTCTTGCAGCCCTCTTTCCCTAGCATTGGGGACCCTATCTCTTTAAGACTTCCAAAAAGCGCTAGCCAAAACAAAACAGAAAAAAACAAAATCTGGCTCACTTTTCTTATGTCCTCTGGGGCCCGGCCTCCGGTGCCCGCTCACTATTGCTGCCTTGTTTTCCTAGTATCCAGGGCCCTGCACACTGGCCCGGATGGCTGGGGCTGTGTGTTCGGTAGTCCTGTGCTCCATCTCCCTCCCGCTCTGCCTAATCTCCTCCTGCCGGGAGTTGGGGGAAAGGGCGCTTGGCTCCCACCGCGCTGTGGCTTGTATCTTACCCCATTCATGAGGCTCTGCGTTCTCTCTGCTGCGGATGTGGTCTTGATATTGTCCTGTGTCCTCTTGTCTTCATTCTAGGAGGGGTTGTCTTTGTTATATTTTCATAGATATTTGTGGTTTTGGGAGGAGATTTCCACTGTTCTACTCACGACGCCATCTTCCAACCCTCTACAATGTGCCATGATTTAGATTAACCTCATGCTAGTAACATAATTTGAGTAAATCCGATTTCTACTCTATTAACTACAGGTTTTAAAGAATTGTGTAAAAAAATAAACTTTCTGACATTCAAAAGTTTTTGAGTGTACTGATGAATCTGAAATAAGAGGTTAAATTTATTTTGTCACATTTAAGCAGAGTAGGGGAGTGACAATCTAAAATCTATGATTTATTAATAGTTAATACCTCTTTTCAGAGATAATAACATACAGTATGATGTGAAATAGTTTAAAATAGAAATTTAAAAATCACAACCTATTAAGATATACATTCTTATATTTTGTCCTGAGGCATTGCCCAATAAAAGAGGAAGATCTGTTTTCTTATATTCACTTCACTTATCAGGCATCTATTTTTAAATATATATATTAGAGTTCATACTATGAAAGTTAAAAATACAATACTTTAAAAACTCACTATTAAGTCTCTAGATAGCCTTGCTGAATTTCTTATTTTCAAAGATACTGTCTCTGAAGTGCTTGTAAATGCACACCTGCAAATTGCACATTCTGGACAATCAACCTTCTGTAACTATAACAACAATGATCAGATAATATGTCTTTTGAGAAGGCACAGACACACAAAGTGTATTCAAGATAAATTTGCCCCATTTCAGAAGACAATACATTTTTATTTCATTTAGGAAAAGGGATGATAAATTCACTTTGCTTGTAGTGCCAACTGCCTATGAAAAGAAAATTTCTGAATTATATAGATATCAGCATAACTGACACTTTTCCTAATGGCACATTTACTGAAACACTACAATTTTAAGAATAAAGCAAGCTAAACAGCTGTTGAAAAGGAAAAGAAAAAAAGCTTACTTCACCTGTACTTGCTTGTGTTCCAGTGAGAACCAGTGTGAGAGACATTCATAAGCTCCTGATAAAATCTACAACTGGCAGAGCCCACAAGAGCCTTTCTTCAGAGCTCACTAGGGAACTCCCGGTTCTACAATGGGATGGTCATGTGCTCAAAAACCATCTCAGACAGAGACAGGGATGTGCTCCATCCACCCAGTGCCCCAGGAGCAGTGAGGAGGGCCCACAGCAGACACACTGGAAGGCTGTCCCACAACCCATGCTCTCTCGTGACACTTCACTGACAGAACAGTACAAGGAGCAAGAAAAGCATGAGGCCCGAATGAACAGTCTCAGCCACAGGTTCTCAGTGAGCCACAGCAAATCTTGTTACCCACAGAATTTTTTAAAGACATTCTTTCTAAGACTATGAGTTGCTGCAGCTGTGGAAAATGACCACAGGCTCCTTCTAAAAATGTCTTTTAAGCCTGAGGGTAGCCCCTGGGCAGTTTCCTCATTTAGTGGATAAGGATGATTAATGCTATATTCCATTTTAGGGAATCTGAGTATAGAAGGAAAACATAGTTGGCAGTTCTAATCCTGGTAGGATATGTGCAATGCAGTTGTCTGAAACAGCTTCATTCAGCAATTTTTATGCGAAATACAAAAAAAAGTATATGCTGCTGAGGATTTTTAATTCCCAATTCAAACCCTACTGGTAGAAGAAGGAAGAGCAAGCAGGTGTGTCTACAAGCACCAACCAAAATTGCATGGGAAAAGCTTTCTTCTGCTCAACAGGAAAAGAAACCAGTAATAAAATTTTAAGAAATATCAGAGGAGTAAGTGGAAAGAACAAAATTAATTAAGAAAGATAATCTCTTGGCTATTGACATTTACGTCCTTCTTAAACCACAGTAATTTAGTAAAATAGGATTATTTGCCCTCCTCTCACTGCTCACACAACTGAACAGCTCTGTAGAGAACAGTATTTACATGTCTAAAACAATACAAATATAACATGTATTGTATTTTTACGTTAAAATAGTTATTAGTTACAGAAGAGAATGAGAATTAAAAACTAACAATTTTCCGTGTATAAATCTAATGGGTGAGATGAGAGAAGTTCTAAGAATGCAAATTTGTTATTTATTTAAGAAAGAAGTAAATACTGTCCTAATTTAAAATCAAGGATTATAGACACTAGTATGAGGGACAGGGTGATCATAAAACTGCAAGCAGAAACTCATAAAAAGATACATCTTGGGGACTTGGGAGAGGTCACATGAAAATAGGGGCATAGGAAAACTTACTCATAACCTTTGACACTCCTGTAGACAGGCTTTACTGTCTGAACATTGGCATTAACATTGCCATAGAATCTTAAGCGTTCTGTTTCCTTTTCATTAACTTTGCTGCATAAAGCTAAGAATGAGAGAAAACTTGTAATGGAAAGAAAATCACCAGTTTGGATTACATAAGATAAATGGCTGGAAGCACAACAGGGGTGGCCTTTCAATACTCACAGCACAAGGCATTGTTTTTAAGAAAGACATGCCCCAGGGCCTCATCACTGTAGAACACTGTGGCAGACAACAAAGTAAAGTAAAAATGGAAGACTAAACATTCGGACAGAAGGTAAGAGAAGTGAAGACCTCCTTGATTAGGTAAGTGATGTTTTAGACAGAATAATACTGATTTTTAAATTCAGATCAAATTTCCTAAGAAAATATTAACTGCAGGATATGCGAGCTTCTATTTGAGGCAATTTCACAAACAGGTTTCATCATAAAAACCAGAAGGTTCAGTAAGATTGCTTTGGAGACACTTGGCTCTGACTGCTATTAGAACAAGTGTGCAAATGCTGGATGAGGTGAGACCCAAAAGAACTGGTTACACACACTCAGCTGAAAACACCTGTAGCTATTGCCCCTTCACATAACAATTTTTGTTGAGTACATTCTGTGTTCCTAGTATCACAACAGGTGACAGACCCTAGAGTAAAGACACCACGGAGCCAGCTGAGGACAAGCACAAGGCACTCAGAGCCTAGCTGAAGGCAAATACACGAAAAAAAACCCACCAAGATAATAAATGTCCTAAGAGTAATAAGGATTTCTGGGCACGGGGGAGAGAGAAATAATGAGAGTCCTGGTCAATTAGAGGAAGATCAACAACAAGGCCTGCTCAAATTGGGTTTTGAGACAGAAACAGTAGCGACTTATTCAGGAGGTGAAAAGACAGGATTTGGCAACCAACTGGGTAATGAGGTGAGGCAAATCGGGTGGGGCTACTTGCAGGGCTTCACTCTGTAGATGTAGCCATTAACCCTATGTTAATAATGTCTACATTTTAAAGACAGAGCAAAATCTCCTGTGAACAACAATGAAATTTGGAACTTTAGCTTCCCTTTTTGTCTCTGAAGAGTTCTATTAGCACATAACTGCTGCACCCAGTTGGGCTTCAACATAGGTCAAAATTTCTGTCCATCACTACATTCTTTTCAATTCTGCCTAAATATATGCTTAATTTTCATGAAGGATAGTTTGGGAACAGCCAAGCCTGTGTTTCTCAAGTGTGATCACTGAGGAGCCCCAGGAGGTAGCAGGAAATGTGAATGGACTGTCTACAGCAGGGGTCAGCAATGGAGGAGCCTGTGAGCAAGTGTGCTGTTGTCATTTCTAAAGGGTTAGAAACCAAAACAAAACAACCAAACAGAATATGCAGGAGAGAACTATGTGGCACACAATGTCTAAAGAATTCACCAAATATCCCAACTCATGATATAGGGGATTTGAGGATATACTTTGAAGTATTCCTTGCTAATGTAAAATTTCTTAAATCTTAAATTTCTTAAATTGAATATGGCATTTTAATCTTAAAAATTCAGGGAAATCAGTCAAGGCATCCTGCCTCACAATATATCAGTGTTTGTCTTGCTACTAAAACTTGTTATGTTTCACAATGTATTGAAAATCCTCAAGACAAATGGATGCTCTGGGCAGAGAGCTATCTTTATTCTGTGACTTTGGGAAGTCCTAGGCCCTGAGAAAAACAATTATGGTTTTGCCGGCAACACAGCTAATAATCATATTAACTTCTCCTAGTTTCCATTTCACCAAGTGACTATTTCTTGACCTTGAACTCATCCGGGGCCACCAACATAACCCATCATAGCCTGACAACAGTATGCCCCAAAGTATTTTTTTTTGACAGATTACTAAAACAAACAGTGAAATAGCCTAATATGAAAATGTACTTTCTAAAATAACATTCAATTTAACAAACTCTTTGGAATAGCTTGCCAGTTGCAAACTAATATGGCTAGTAACAAACAAAATAGCCTATAGCAGATAAATGATTACATTAACAATAATAATCCTTTAAAGGAATGACATGTATCTAAAATTAAGTTACCTGTATTTGGAAACTATTTTTGTTAGACAACAAAGGAGGGCACAAAATGGTAAATACAGAATGATCCAAAAAAAAAGATGTTTTGGGGGACTCAATAATATGGGTGATTGTAGTAAACACACTGTTTTTCAGGTGAAACCTTCATAAGAGAGTATATCAGTAATATCTTAATATTTAAAAAAACACAAAGACCAAATGTTTGCTGACTTCCTTGAAAGATAAAACTGATTACACCCACTCTTCTTTATCATTCTCATTTTTCTAATATTCACTGCTTTCATATTCATTTTAGGGCTGGGAAAAAGAAATAATGACAAATAGACCACTGAGTAACCAGTTCAGTTTGAAAACTTTAAATAACCCTTTCTAACAACTTCCTGTGAGACCGTTATCTAAACAGCATTTCATATATTTATGTGTGGGTATGTGTGTGTGCCACACATACATATGAATAACTCTATTGAATAATATATGTGTGAATCAGGGATTTGAAAATCTGCTAATTAAGAGAGTTGGTCCCTCATGCTTCAAAAGACAAACCCAAATACACTAAATATATCCCTCACAATGATAATCCCAAAAATCTTACATAAACACTTCACTTAGGAATAACACAGCTTCATAAAACGTAGGAGATTTTGTGGTGCAATTCTGAGCCTCCACCAGTGGTAACAAGATGCTAATACATCTTGTCTCCATTCATGGAAAAGAAAAGGAGAAGAGATGCCACAATGAACCACTGCTGGGTAATGAGCCTTTCTGCTCCTCCTCAAGACCAGCTGCAACCATCTCCAGTCTACTTCAGGCACCAATTAACAAAGTAAAATGGGGAAATGTTGTCACACTTGGCCCCAAATCATTACTTACACAAGGAAACTTTTATATAAACTTATTGGGCTACCAATATAACTAATGCTTGGGTACACACTTAATACTCCACAAGTATCATCTAAAATTACAAAAATTCAAAAGTTTTAAAAGATAAATAATCTTTTAAGTTGCTTCATGGAAAATGGCCAAAAGATTATTCTTCTATAAAAACAGTCTTCTTTCTCTCAACTGAGCCTTCCTTTCTTTATAATCAAACAGGACTTACGTGAAAAAATTCTGGAACTGTGTTTTACAATGTGAATAAACTTAACATTACTAAAATGTACAATTAAAAGCAGTTAAGATAGTAAATTCTGTAATATTTTTTTACCACAAGAAAAATTTTTAATGAAAAACAAAATTAAAAAAACATTTAATGAAACCCACATCATTTCCTCCCTGAAAAGGTATGACAAGGAAAGAAAGGGGAGCAAATATTCTCCTTTTGTGTAGTAGATGTGTGTGTTTTCATTTCTGGTGCATTCCACACATACGAGTTCCACAGAGATACAACAAAGTTTAAAAACCTTGAACATGAGGACTTGAGCTTCCTAAAGTCCGAATCAGACACTAAAGCTCCTCAGAGAAGACTAGGTGTTGGGACACCATTTCAAGAGAGAAATCTAGCTCACGGTGGGTCACCAGAGGGAAATAGCAAGATCAACCAGTCTGTGCCAATCCGGTTCTTAACTACAAACAACAAAAATGAACACTGGCAACTTAAAAGGGAAAGGAAACCGTGGCGGTACAGTAGGAGGTCACAGAATTCACACTAAAGGCAGAGGACCAGTTTACTTAGAAGGAATTTCCATGACTGTACCCAAGAACACACCTTGCCTTACCCCAGGATCAGCCCATCACCCCTGTGCACTTACTACCACCTACAACTGGTCCTGTGTTTCTGTGCTGTTCCCTCAGTGTTCAGATTCTGGGGTGGGAAGAACCGAATGGGCATAAAAGGGAGCTTCTTTTCAGTGGAGAATTCCTCACAATAGACAGAATATTCAAATGCTGAGGACAGAGAGAAGGCAATTTTCCACAGTGGATACCAAGGAGCTTAGTAGCCATTTATGACTTCAGGTCTAGCTCATTCCGTTTAAAATAAGTAAGTTTCCAGCGAGTTCCAGGAAACAGAATCTTCATGCTGACTGGATCCTGCCACTTGCGATGCGGTTGGTTTCCACACATTATCACCAGATAAGACTAGTCATATACCATCATGGTTTAAGCAAGCTGCACAAAAGCAGGTGGAATGAATGAGGCCATGGTTAGTTGCCCTCTAAGCCTTTTGCTTTTATCTGTCAAACCTGCTTGACCTTGATCAGAGCAGACACTGTCTTCCAAACTCATGCCAGAACAGAGTAAGGACAGAGTGTACACCCCAGCATTATGGGGCTAACAATACCCAAGCAGAAAATATGCCATTTATCTGGCACAGTTTCGTCAATATGAAAGCCTCTAACCAGCTTCCAGTCTATCTGAACAAACTCCCACAGATACTGTAGGGCAAAGATGCACAGAGATTTAGAAAGTCACAAAGAGGTGAAAGTAAGGACAGAGAACTTTCATAACATTACATTCTCTTTTCATTCAATACATTTCTCTACTCAAAATCCTTTGAAATTCCTCTGTTCAAAGGGCTTCTACTTTTATGATGATAGAGCAGAGATGTCTCTACCACCTTTATTTTCTTGAAAAGTCAACAGAACAAGCCTTTAGAAAAAACTGAAATCCATTTTTTAAAGCAAATGTAGGAGACATCTAGATACACAAAAACATATGCAAAATGTATGTTGAAATGGTGATGAATGTGAGACACAGAGGATGGCCAAACCTCAGTGTCTGAGGAGGCAGCATCAACATAAACAGTCTGCAGGACCACCTGTGAAGGTGGCTTGTGGGCAAAGGCAGAAACAGGAGACCATTTGAAAGCCTGTGAAAGGAGCAGTAAGACTCCAAGTCTACTCCACTTTCCCCTTTTTTGTAGAGCAACAATGTCGTAACACCGGCAGTGAAGAAAATAGGGGTGAAAACCAGGTTAGAAAGTACACATGTGCATGTCAGAGCACGAGATCCTCCAGGCCTACAGGAACTCTATCCACACAGGTCAAGAACTCCAGTATCTGGACTGATATTCCCAAAACAAGAGATCAAGGGGCCATCCTATGGGAAAATTAACCCATCTACTGAAAAGACTTACAGATAAACTATTAGTATCTGCAATGAGAATGCCACCTGGGGGACCCAGTCACCCTACAAAGTCTGGCAGAAAACAAGCCCACAGACATATAGGCGCACGTGCCACAAATGGGCACACTCCATTTCTTGATAGATCTCCAGTGCCTCACCTCTTAAGTAAGCGAAAGAGAAGGATCACCAGACATCTGAGTAAGCCCACAATAATTAGGAGAAAAGACCAAAATAACGTGAAAAAAAGTATAATAGTGGAAACAGACAATACTGGTAAAAGAAGAAAACTTCAAAGAAATCATATTTAATATCTCCATTGAGCTAAGATGCTGCATTCATCACATAAGAGCCTATTATTAAAAAGAAAAAAATCAGGAAGAATGGAAAAGAAACAAAAAAATCAAGGGAAGGATTCAGAGGTTAAAGAAATCTCACGGAAAGGAGAATAAAAACTTAGAGAAGGGGACAATACAAAAAAAAAGTTAAGAACACTGGAAAGTCAATGTTGAAAAGTTTTATACCAAAATTAATATGCAGTCAAAAAAAAGGGAAAAAGGAGAAAATCTTCAAAGGAAATACTATAAGAACATATTAAATAACTCAAAAACATAATTCTTAGGTTATAAGGACCCACTGAGCACTCAACTCAATGAAGGAAAAATAGTTTACATTGTGGTTAATTCACCAACAATTTCTCGGAAAAACATGAGTAAGATACCTAAAAAACTAGCACAGAAGAAAATGACAAAAACATGCAAAATATCAAGGAAAACGACCTCAGACTTGTCCACTGCAGCACTGGAGAGCAGATGATAATAAATCTGGGTGGCCAGAAAGATTTCCCACCTAGGGTTCTGAACCCAGCAGAACTACCAGGCAGCCTGAGACCACTTTGATGCCTGCAAAGTCTGAGGAAGTTGTCGAAAAGGGCTGGATTTTGTTTAAAGCCTCCTAGCTGTATTTGATAGCCTCACTCCATCACATTACCCTAACCCTAACACTAACCCATTCCCATACCCTAACCCGTTCATGTACTCTATCCATAGTTCTAACCACTTCTCTTCCTATTGTCTTATTTCAAACAAAACCCCTATGACAAACCCTACTCTTCACTGTGTTCCAATCCTCCATTTATTAAATATTAGGCAGTATTATTTTAATCCTAAATATCTAAATTCTTAAATCCCCACGCTCTGAACCCTTAAATTCCAAATGTAAGGTTCTAAATTAACTAAGGGAAGTTACAAGAAAAAAGAACATTACACAAACATGTTTTCCTTGTATACATTAGCAATGAATAATCAAAAAAGGAATTTTTAAATTCTCTACTAAATAATGTCAACATTAATAATATACATGGGAGCAGACTTAATTTAAGTGCAAGTATTATGCATTTAAAATTATAAAACATTGATAATAGGAAAAATAAAGAAAAGCAAAATAAATGTAAATTCCTGCTGTGGTGATGGCAGACTTAATATCTCTAACATGGCAATGGCACAAATGCACCCTACAGACTCAATGTGGTTCGTATGAAAATTCCCAAAGCTTTTTAGGAAGAATTGCTCCTGCTGATCCTGTCACATATTAAATTGCAAGGGACCACAATGAGCCCTTGAGCAGAATCTTGAAAAAGAAAATCAAAGCTGGAGGCACAGGCTTCCCAAATTCTAATCTTAGTACAAAGTGAGCAGTAAATGAAACACTGTGACACTGTCATAAAGATACACAGCTGACCCTTGGACAGTACTCATGTGAACTCCACAGGTCCACTTAAACTGATTTTTCCCCGCAAATATGTTGGGAAAATGTTAAGTCAACAATTTGAAACGTTACCTTTTCTCTAGCTTACTTTACTGTAAGAATATAGCACATAGTAGGTATAATGTACAAAATATTGTTAATCCAGTGTTTATATTATTGGTAAGGCTTCCAGTCAAAATAGGCAATCAGTTTTAGGATAACAAAGGTTTGGCAGAGTCACATGTTTTATGTAGATTGTGATTCTGTGGGGGAGTCAGCACCACTAGCCCCCATGTTGTTCAAGGGACGACTGTATATAAAGATCAACATACCTGAATGGAAATATCCAGTTGATTTCTGACAAGTGTGGACAACATTAACTTATGGAGAGAAAGTGTCGTTCCAGTAAATGGTGCTTGGCAACCTCCTGTCTACATGCAGAAGAATGAAAATGAATCCTAACTTATATCACATACAAAAATTAACTCAAAATACATAACGGCTTACATGTAATAGGTAAAACATGGGGATAAGTCTTCATGACCTTGGATTTAGCTATGGTTTCTCAGATCTGAAACCAAAGTACAAGCAACAAGAGAAAGAATAAATTAATTTCCTCCAAATTAAAATCTTTTCTGCATCAAAAGATTCCAACCAAGAAGTGAAAAAGTCACGGAATAGAGGAAAATATCTGCACACTGTACATCTGACAAGAGCCTGTTATCCAGAATACACCATGAACTTGTACAGTGCAACAAGGCAACATCCCAACATTTTAAATGGATGAGAGACTCCAAGACATACAAATGCTCCAACAAGCACATGGAAAGGTGTCCCATAGAATTCCCTGCACACACATGGGAATGGCTATATTCAGGAAAACTGAAAATCACACATTGCAAAGGATGCAGAAGAACTGGAGCCCCTAACCTTTGCTTGTGGAAATGTAAAACGTGCAGCCTGTGTACAACACCTTGGTGTTTCCTCATAAAGATAAAATACAATTACTTAATTGTGGTTCTACATCCACTCCTAGATAATACTTCAAAGAAATGACTATGATGTTCAAACAGAAACTGGCCCACGAGTTCTTGGCAGCATTGATCAGCACAGCAAAAAGTCAGAAACAACTCAAATGCCCATCAATGGGTGAATGGATGGATAAAAACGGGTTGATCCATAAACTGTATTTTTCTGCCATATAGAGTAAGGAAAATGGTCCACAGCCTCCTGGAAAACGGTGTGGAGAGTGGGGAAGGTGTCCCCAGAAACTTGAAGATACAGTTAATATATGAGCAGCAATTCCATTTCAGGGCATCTGCCTAAACAACAGGGCATCTGCCAAAAGCAGGGACTTAGATATTTGGACACCTATGCTCACAACTGCATGACTCACAATGGTTAAAAGGTGGAGAAGACCCACGTGTCCACAGACAAATGGATGAACAAAGTGTCCTATCCACACAGTGGAGTGAACAAGGGCATCCTGGCACCTGCTGCATGGATGAATCCTTAAGCCAATTTTCTCAGTGAAATGCGCCAGTCACAGAAGGATGAATACTGTGTGATCCCACTTACGTGAGATCTGGTGGAGCCCATCTGAGCTAATGTCCATGGAAGAGTTCCAGAAAAAGGAAATGTGATCAGAATAGAAAGACATTTGCACACAGCTGGGGTAGATAGAAACAGCTGTGCTGGGTCTGTGCACTGGATTATCATGTGGAGACCCTAATACTTCCCTCATTTAGGGTCAGGTGGTGGCTCCCTATAAACTTGTTCCTATTTAGGGTAGAGGCCAAGAGAATTTTGTGTGAAGTGGCAGGTGTGGTAAAGTGGGACCATGGGACATTTAGTGTAAAGAGTGTTTGTACTGACACTGCAAGTTTTCTGTGTGCTTGAAATTGCTGGAAAGTAATTACTTTGCAGAACAACCACGTCGGTCCTGCACCAGAAAAGCAGAGCAGACATCACACCCTGTCACAGAGGCCAAGCACTCCCCATTCAGTTCACCCGAAGTGACCACTACTTAGCCTGCGGGAGTCACTAAAAGGCACGTGGTAAAATTCCCTTGCAGACACGGGGCTTGGGTGTTGGGACGACCTGGAGTGGAACACTGGGATTTTTAAATTCCAGTTCCCACACTGCTCCACCAAAAACCTGTTACAGCTAAAAATAAAATCAATAATCTAGCAGGATACAAAATCAACATACAGAAGTTGTTTACTTCTGTTCACCAATAACCAACCGTCAGGAAGAGACATTAAGAAAACAATGCCCTTTACAACTGCATCGTAAAGAATGAAGTACTAAGGAGAAGCCTAACCAATGAGGCGGGAGGCTTGAAGCTTGAGGCCTAAAGACTGTGGACACTGCAGACCAGGATGGGGCGGGGGTGGGTTAGGTTATTACAAGTCCTGTCGACCAACAGGAACCTTCAGACTCCGTGGGACCCCCCCATCGAAATTCCACCACACTTCACAAAGAAGCAAACACCCAACAGGCTGGATAGAAGCACACAGGACCCCATCCCAACAGCCGACATGAGAAAGCAGAGCCCGGGCATCGTGCCGTGACCTCCCACTACACTGTGGACCTATAGCAACGGAGACCCCATGTTTCGCACAAGCAGAAGCGGGAGTCTAAACAGAACACCAAGTGCCCTTCATCCCCCAACCTTCTCGGCATGAAGAACCGGCTCACTTGGCCCCGGTCGCAGGCAGTGGGTGTTGGCCACCCTCAAGGAGCCAGGCTGGTTCAGCACCATGCTGCGCCCAGGGCGGCCTCCCAGGTGGACCCCACCTCGGGGACCCTTCACAAGAAGGGCTGTGTGCTGTGTGCTGGGCGCTCAGCAAAGGCTGAAGCACAGGTAAGCGAGCCGCTTAAGCAGCCAACTCCCCTCCGCCCCCATTCTCATTTCAGAGCCTTGTTAGGAAGGATGCCTGCAGCCTGGAAGGTGTCTTGCAGGTGTGGACAATCCACCTACTGCAAGGGGACCGAGGCACGCAGCGTGGAGACACAGGCTGCCGGGGAAGCGCTGGACACCACATACCCGCCCCAGCCCTCTCTCAGCACGGGCCCGAACTCTCCCTGAGTGCCGTCCGCCACACCCTGAACTCAGCTGCAGCCGTCGTGGCCCAGACTCCACAAATACTCAGTTAACCATCGCAGGCCTTCCTCTCCCAGCCCCTGAAGAGGAGCGCTCAGTAGGATATGCACGGAAAGCTTCTCCTTACCTTTCTGTACTGCAGCTCCTCAGGAAACCGAGGTGCCCCTGTGGACGCGGCCCGCGGTGTCACGGAGCTGCAGGGGATCCGGAGCAATACCGGCACCGGTCAGAGCCGGGAGAAATGGCCTGCGTCCTGACAGCGCATGAGCCCTGCTGATCCACAAAGAGGGCAGAGGCGCCGCTTGCGGGTCACGGTGAGCATTGCAGGATGCGTGCTTACAACTCAGTGAAGGTGGTGCCCCCTTGTGGCTAAACTGATGAACCACAAATCTTTGGAAAATCATGCCACAATGGGCACAAATTTCTTGTGTCTTCTCCACTTTAAGAGTGAAATGAATGAAATGAAGTAGGAAAAGGCTTTACAAGTTACACCAAAATTAACTCGAAATTCCCCATAGGCATGTTCCTTAGAAAACTAAAAATAGAAATACCATTTGACCCAGTAATTCCACTCTTAGGAATTTACCCAAAGAATATAGTTTCTCAGATTCCAAAAGACATATGCACCACTATATTTGTTGCAGCACTTTTTAAAAGAGCCAAGATATTGAAGCAACCTAAGTGTCCATCAGGAGATCAATGAATAAAGAAGTTGTGGTACATAAACACAATGGAATACTTCTTAGTCATAGGAAAAAACATATCCTACCATAGGCAACAACATAGATGGAGCTGGAAGATATTATGCTCAGTGAAATAAGCAAGGTGGAGAAAGACAAATGCCAAATGATTTCCCTCATTTGTGGAGTATAACAGCAAAGTAAAAATGAAGGACCAAAACAGCAGCGGACTCACAGACTCCAAGAAGGGACTAGCAGTTACCAAAGGGGAGGGGTGTGGGAGGGCAGGTGAAAATGGAGGGAGAAGGGTATTGAGGGTTATTATGATTGGCACACATGGTGTGGGGGACCACAGAGAAGACAGTGTAGAACAGAGAAGACAAGAAGTGACTCTGCGGCATCTTACTACACTGATGGACAGTGACTGCAATGAGGCATGGAGGGGACTTGATAATATGGACGGATGTAGTGACCGCAGTGTTCTTTCATGTGAAACCTTCATAAGAGTGTATGTCAATAATACTTTAATTAAAAATAATTTTTAGTGGTACACTCATAAAAAAATTTTTCATAGTCAAATTTTAGATGCAAAATTATAAAATTTGTAGGTAAAGCAAGAAAATCTACACAACCTTGATGAACCCAACACCAAAGGCCTATCCACAAAAGAAAAATAATCACATGTGCTTTATAGAGTTATAATTTCTACTCTAAAAGACCTTGCTCAGAGAACCCAAACACAAGACACAAACTAAAAGATAATATTTGCAAAATACATTTTTGATAAATGATTTGTACTCAAGATATACAAAGATACATAAAACAAAAATGAGCCATTAAAAATATTTTACAATTAAAAAAGGTCTCACCATGATATTCAAGAATTGCATCATCAGTATTTATACAACTGCTTTGAAAAACTATGTCCCAACAAAAGCCACCATGCAGTTTTACATAATAGCTCTATTCATAAAGGCTAGAAACTTAAAGAAATCAGGATGTGTTTCAGCAGATGAATGCTTTGGCAAATTGGGGTACATCCATTACATTTCACTACAATTTGTACAGTGAAATGTACAGTGATTTGCCCAGTGAAGCTGGTGCCTTGATCACTGGTGCTCACAGGTGTACCCCAAATGAGAAATGGTTTCTAACAGCTTCTTTGTAATTATGAAGGCTTTGGCCTTGGGCCAGGAGAAGGCTTCATTCTTCCCTGTGGGGTTGGAACACACCGCCCTCCCAGTACACGACATGGATGTGTATGCCAACCTGGAAGCTCTCCAAAATCCATATTTTGAGACACTTGTATGATGTATTATTAACTCCATTTTTTTCTCCTCCCCTTTCTCTGGAGAATGGACGGTTGAGGCTGAAAATTCCAACTTTCTAATCATGGCATGGGCTTTCTGCCTGTCAGACACCTGAGCAGAACCCACCCAGAACCACCTACTTAGTATAAAAGAATCTCTTACCCAGGAGATTCCCAAGGATTTAGGAGCCCAGGATCAGGGATGAGGCAAAGACCAGAATATGTTTTCTGTTGTATTTCTGTGTTCACAGTGGCACATCCCAGGAAGAGAGTCAGGAAGTTCTGCTTCTGCTATCCTTGGATAAGGAGGATTTACAACAAAAACTGTTTACTTCTTTAAAATGTTATAATGTTTTACCCCAACGTGTATGGATTAGATTCCAACTAAAAGTCTATATGGGTGTAGTGACAAGTATTAGCTTCCACAGCTATTTGAGGGTCTGACCGAGGCAGTTTCTATGACTGTCCATTCGCAGGTCTGGGTGGGGAGTGTAGGCCCCTCCCTTGTAGTGGTAGAAAGAGCCCTGGGCTCAGAGAAAACGCCTATCTTACAAAAGAACTGGGACTTTTGTCTAAAGTTGCCATAGAAACACAAGTTAAATTTGAATTACACAGAACAAATAATTTTTTGGACATACTTATATTAACATAATTCTTGCTATCATCTGAACTATATCCTGTGTTTTTACCTCAAGACTGGCAGCCCTATCTTAGGCCAGTCATCTAAATGCTTGGAGCTTCAATTTACTCATCTGAGAGATAGAATAATGCCCACTGTAGAGTGCTGTGCTTAGTATCAACTGGGAACACTGCAAGGGCTGGGGGTGTTGTTCTTGACCCTCTTAGAGTTGCTGGGTCTGAAAATAAAACTGACAAAGATTAACCAGAGAAAAGCACACCCATTTATTAATAGGTTTTATGTGATATGGGAGACTTCACAAGGAAGTGAAGACCCAGAGAAGCAGTTGGCCCTGAGCAATTTGTGCTGGGTTTGATAAGGAGTGGACATTTGTGGAGAAATATGACAGGTTCAGGAGTATGAGATAGTGTCGTAAATAGGGGAACTTATCAAGGCCTGCTCATTAAGATTCCTCTTTCTGTCCCTTTGTCTTCAAAGAAAAGGATTTTCCTTTCCTCTTGGTATAGGGAGGGTACCTCTCACATAAGACTTAAGACAATTAAAAACACTTGATTTTTCTAGCTTACCTTACAGTTATAATACAGCACAAAACATGTGTAATGTACAAAGTATGTGTTAACTGTTTATATTATTGGTAAGTCTTCCAGTAAAAATAAGCAATGAGATTAGGATAATACTTAAGTTTGGGGGGAGAGAGATGTTTTATGTGTATCCTGACTCTGTGGGATGTCAGCTATAGAACCCCCCATTTTGTTCAAGGGTCAACTGTATGCACAGATCAACAGAAGTGAGTGGAAAGCCCAGAAGTGACCCAAACCATATACAGTCACTTGCTTTCTGACAAGGGTGGACAAAATTAAATTAGGGAAAGAATTGTCTTCCTTGCTAACGGTGCTGGGCAAATAGCTGTCCATATGCAGATGAATGAAACTGAACCCTTAACACATATCACATACAAAAATTAACTCAGAAAAGACAAAGTGCTTACATAATATTTAAAAAACAACAGAGTCTAGAAGAAAACATGAGGATAAACGTTCATGACCTTGGATTTAGCCATGATTTCTCAGATCTGACACCAAAGGACAAGCAACAGAAGAGAGCATAAAATTAAAAACTTTTCTGCGTTAAAAGCCACCAACCAGAAAGTGAAAAAACAGTCACATAATGAAAGGAAATATCTCCACGTTGTACATCTAAAAAGAGCCTGTAACCCAGGAAACACCACAAACTAGTACAAGGCAACAAGAGAAGACAAATGTTTAAAGTGGATTAAGATTCCAAGTAAGACATACAAATGTTCAACAAGCACATGAAGAGGTCTCACACAGCATCAGTTGCTATGGAAATGCAAATTAGACCACAGAGACCCCCACCCAATGCAAGCACATGGCATTGGCCATACTCAGGGAAATTCAAAATCACATGTTACCAAGGATGCATAGGAATTAGAGCCCCTAACCTTGGCTTGTGGAAATATAAAACATGCATCTTGTATACAACAGCTTGGCATTTCCTCATAATATACAATACAGTTACCTAATTGTGTGTAAAGAACCGATCCTAGATAAATACCACAGAGAAATGAAAATGCTGTTCAAACAGAAACTGGCCCAAGAGTTCTTAGCATCACTGCTCACCACAGTAAAAAGGTAGAAACAACTCAAATGCCCATCAAGGGATGAACAGATGAACAAAACAGGGTTGATCCATAAACTACATTATTCTGCCAAATATAGAAATAAAGAAGAGTGGTCCAAAGCTGATTTGAAAACACTGTGTGTGAAGAGTGTCAACCAAAACTCGAGCATAGTTAACATATAATTAGCAATTCCATTTCAGGGCATTTGCGCAAATGACAGGAAAGCAGGGACGTAGATAATTCACACTCTGTTTACAGCTGCATGAGTAACAACAGCCAAAATGGGGAGACGACCCGGGTGACCACAGACAGATGAAAGCATTGTGGTCTCTACACAGTGGAGTAAACAAGAAGTCCTAGAACCTGCTGCACAGATGGACCCACAAAGCCATTATGCTCATGGAAATGTGCCACTCCAAGAAGGACAAATATTATGTGATCCTGCTTATTCAAGGTTCCAGAGAAACCAACTGACGTAAAGTCTCGGGAACAGTTCCAGAAAAAGGAAACTGCATCAGGATAGTAAGACATGTGCACTAAGCTGGAGTGGATGGTGATAGCTGTGGTGGTTCTGTGCATTGGATTATCATGTGGAGAGCCTAATACTTCCCTCATTTGCAGTCAGATGTTGTTTCCCTGGAAGCGTGTCCCTGTTTGGGGTAGACACCACAGAAATTTCGTGTGAAGTGGAAACTGTGGCAAAGTGAGATGCTAGGAAATTCAGTATAAAGTGAATCTGTACTGACACTACAAGTTTTCTGTAGGTTTTAAATTGCTGGAAATTAAATTAGTTTGCAAAATAACCATAAGAAAAGCACAGCAGACATAACATCCTGTCAAGAGAGGCCAAGCCCTTCCACCCAGTTCAAACAAATGGCACCTTGCAGGGGTCCAGGGCTCATTAGAAAGCCTGTGGGAGGTTCCCCTGCAGCCACTTGACCTTGGATGTTGGGAAGACCTGGGGTAAAAACAGTGGAATTTTAGAATTCCAATTTCCCACCCTACTTCACCAAAGTCCTGTTAGAACTAAAAATGAATTCAGTAAACTTGTAAGATACCAAACCAACTTATAAAAGTCGTTTGCTTGTATTCACTAATAACGAACCATCAGAGATTAAGAAAATAATGCCCTTTACAAGTGCATCATAAAGAAGAAAGTGTTGTGTAAGAATAAAACAACTCCCCCCATTTGCAACAACTTGGATGGAGCTAGACGGTATTATGCTCAGTGAAGTAAGCCAGACGGAAAAAGTCAAGTACCAAATGATTACACTCATACGTGGAGTGTAAGAATAAAGAAAAAAAATGGAAGAAACAAACCAGCAGCAGATTCACAGAACACAAGAATGGACTAACAGTTACCAAAGAGAAAGGCCCTGGGGAGGGAGGGTGGGAAGGGAGGGTAAGCGGGGAAAGGCATTACGATTAGCACACATAATGTGCCAGGAGAGGTATGGGGAGGGCTGTCCAACACAGAGAAGACTAGTGATTCTACAGCATCTTACTACACTGATGGTCAGTGACTGTAATGGGGTGTGTGCTGAGGACTTGATGATGGGGGGAAACTAGTAACCATAATGTTACTCATGTCATTGTAGATTAATGATACCAAGGAAATAAATAAATAAGACTAAAGTGCTGTGGAAAAAACTGTAGTATTTCCAAAGTATCTCACCTAGCCTTCGTGCATCTCCACATCAGTAGGTGCTTCCAAGAAGTGGAGAGAAATAGTCCATCTCTCTATCAACAGGTAATTACGAGGGCAAGCGAGGGCATATTTGGACTGGAGAAGTTCGGTGGGGCCCCTTCTTCTGAAGCCTTGTTGTGACAGACACGGGCAAGCTGAAGTGGATGACTACTAGTAAGTAACAAACGGGTTTCTCCCACTTTATTTCTCCCTTTGACTGATTTCGGCTCAAAGGTATTTAGTTCAGGAATTTTCTCCAGAAGTTACAGGTACCTAAGAACAAACTTAACCGAGGAGGTGGGAGACCTGAAAATTATGGACCCTGCAGATGTGGACGGAAAGAGTTAGGTTGTTAAAAGTCCCTCCACACACAGCTATGTGCACAACCCCTGCGACCCTCACCAAAATTCCATCGCACTTCTCACAGAAACTAAGCAAACACCCTGCAGGCTTGGTTGAACTAGACGGGACCCCATCCCCACAGCCGTCCTGGGAAAGCAGAGCAGGAGCATGTCACCCTTTCATCCCATTACAATGCAGTGCTGCAGCAACCGAGACCCCGTGTGGCGCCCAAGCAGAAGCGGGTGTGGTAACAGAACACGGGGCTCCCTCTGCTTCACCAATCCAGCTCTTCCCTTGGAGGCAGCACACGAGGCCCGGGCACAGGCCACGGATGGGAGGCAGCCCTCGGGAAGCTGGGCTGTGTCAGTGCCGTGCTTAGCCTGGGGAGAGTCTCCCAGGCGGACCCCACACTGGGGACTCTTCTCAGGAAAACAACCTGTGTGCTCAGCACACCGCAAGACCTGAACCCCAGGTAAGCAGGCCATTCAGCAACCAAGTGCCCTCTGCCCCATTACCATCTCAGAGGCTTGTCAGGAAGGACGTCTGGAGCCTGGAAGGCCTCCCGCCGGTGCGGCCAATCCACCCACCGCACGGGCTCCCGGGGACGAGCTAGGCGAGGCTCACTCGCCCCGGTACGGACTCAGCTGTGTCCCGGACTCACCCGCCCCCTCAACTTCACCCGTCGCGTCAGCCGCTCCCCCAAATTCAACTGAGACCCCTTTCCCTGCCGCAGGCCTTCCTCCACAGGCCCGTGAAGGGGAGCGCTCTGCAGGCGACGCACGGGGAGCCTCTCCTCACCTTTCCGTCCCATGGCTCCTAAGAAAACCGAGCTTTCACGGCGGCCGCGGACGGCAGTGTCCTGGACGGTGCCGCACGGGAGCCTGAGGAATCCCGGCTGCCACCAGAACCAGAAGGATGTCCTGGCCTGATCGCGCATGCGCCACGCAGGTCCACAGACAGGGCAATGGCGTCGACTGAGGGCCACGGTGGGCGGACTACACCCACTTATTTCTAAGTTTTATGTGATATGGTACGAGGGCTCACAGCTCGAGTAAGGTGGCGCCCCCTCCTGGCTCGATTGATGAATCACAAAATTTTGGAAAATCAAACCCCAATTTGCAGGAATTTCCCATGTCTTGTATAATTTGTTGGAGAACATACAGAATGCAATGAAGGTACGCACAAGCTTTACAGCTTACACAAAAATTCACTCAACATTCTCCATAGACAATTTTTAGGTGCAAAATTATAAAAATACTATGTAAAAGCAAGAAAATCTATACACTCTTGCTGATGACTTTTAACCCCCAACACCAAAATCCTATACAAAAAAGAAAAAGGATACATCATGTGGGATTTATAGAATTAAGATTTCTACTCTATAAAATCTTGTTCAAAGAACCCAAATACAAATTACGCACTGGGAGAAAATGTTGGCAAATACATATTTTATAAAGTATTTGTACTCAAGATACACAAAAATCCATAAAACAAAAAAGAACCATTAAAAACTATCTTACCATTGAAAAGATAAGTCTCACTTTAGGATCCAAGAATTGCGTCGCTGTTATTTAGACAACTGCTTTGAAAAACTGTGTCTCAACAAAATTCACCATGCAATTTTACACAGTACCTCAATTCATAATGGCTAAAAACCTAAGGAAATCAGGATGTGCTTCAGTAGATGAATGCATTAGCGAACTGGGGTACATCCATTACCTTTCATTAAGACTTGTACGATTTGACCAGTGAAGCTGGTGCCATGATCAACGGAGGTTACAGAAGGTCTACCCCATGTGAGAAATGGTTTCTAACACTTTTTTGTTACTGTGAGGGATCTCCCTTGGGCCAGCAGAATGCTTCATTCATCCCTGTGGGGTTGGGACTCATCACCCTCCCAGTACACCACATGGATGTGTTTACCAACCTTGAATCTCTCCAAACTCCAATTGTTGAGACACATGTATGACCTATTATTAACTCTGTTTTTATCCGCTCCCCTTTCTCTGGAGAATGGAGGGGTGAGGCTGAAAATTCCAAGCTTCTAGTCATGGCTTGGGCTTTCTGCATTTCAGGCACCCAAGCAGAGCCCACCCAGAACCACCTACTTACATTAAAAGATGCTGCTATTACCCAGGAAATTCCTAGGGCTTTAGGAACCCAGTGTCAGGAATGAGGCCCAGACCAATATACACTTTCTATTGTATTTCTGTGTTCATGTTGGCACATCCAGGGAGAGGGTCAGAAAGCTGTATTTCCACTATCCTAGGAGAAGAAGGACTAACAAAAAAAGCTAAGTTGACTTATTAAAAAAAGTTGTAATGTTTGACCCCAAGGTGTATGCATTAGATTCCAACTACAAAGCTGATGTGGCTCTAGTGCCAAATGTTAGCTTCCACGGCTATGTGATGGTCTGACTGAGGCAGTTTCTATACCTGTCCATTTACAGCTCTGGGTTGGGAGTGTAGACCCCTCCCATGGAGTAGTGGAAAGAACCCTGGGCTGTGAGGAGAAGCCCGTGTTACACCAGAACTGGTACTTCAGCCTAAAGTTGCCATACAAACACAAGTTAAATTTGAATTTCAGAGAAGTAATTATTTTTTGGACATACCTATATTAAAATATTTTTTGCTATCATCTGAACTATATCCTGTGTTTTCACCCCATTTAACAGCCCTAACTTAGGCCAGTCATGTAAATGCTTGGAGCTTCAGTTTCCTTATATAAATTATAGTATGATGTCCACTGTAGAGTGCTGTGCTTAGCATCAACTGGGACCACTGCAGGAGCTGGGGAATTATTCTTGACCATCTTAGGGTTGCTGTTTCTGAAAACTAAATTGACAGACAGACTAACAAGAGAAAAGTACACCCACTTATTTATAAGTTTTTTGTGATATGGCAGACTTCACAAGGAAGTGATGACCCACAGAAACAGTTGGCCATGAGCATTTTTGTGCTTGGTTTGATAATGAGTGGACAGTTAGGGGAAAATAGTACAGGTTAAGGAGTATGAGGTACTGTAATAAATACGGGGAACTTATCAAGGCCTGGTTATTAGGATTCTTCTTTGTGTCCCTATGTCTTCAAAGAAAAGGATTCTTCTTTCCTCTGGGTATAGGGAGGGTATATCTCATAAGGGATATATGATCTGTGTCAGGGGGTAAGGACAGGGAGAAGGTCAGAGTGAACTTCCTGCCTCTTTGATTTTACCAAACACCTTCAGTTTAAAATATTCAACATGCCAAGTTACCATAGTTTGGGGTAGCATATCCTGGACCCCATCATTACAGTGGTTGACATGACCTAGAATCTGTAGTCTTAGCCTCTCCTAGAATCATTCTACAATAGTTATATGTCTGCCTGGAGTAAGACAAATTTGTGTTTTAATTCTTCTACTAAATATTGTTCTTGAATATCCATAAAGTGAGATAATAATAGTATTTACCTCAAATTGTATTTCTGAGGCTTAAATGAGTCAATGAATGTAAAATGTTTAGTCCTGGGCATGGTACATAATAAATGCTTAACAAATAATACCTAGTTAACCCTGCAGTTGTGCACATATGATGTAATATCACTCAAATGAATTGAGGAGACTTGGAAATGAATCATTCAACTGAGGATAATTTCCTGAGTCATATTTCAGCACTAAGTGCTGATGGGCAATACTGTTCCTTCCCACTGGTTATCATAAAGACACATAATTGGACAAGATTAGATGGGGAAGACTTTTACAAGTCTTCCTGAGTATGTAAGAGACAAAGATAACACCTTTGTGATCATTTCTGAAGGGTATAAAACAATTTCCTGAATCTTAGCTCATTTTGTAAACTCAAAATGAACTGACAGCTGATGCCTGCATTTTCCCAGAGGCAAAAATATGCCTCATCTGCAAATGGTGGTTTCACTGCAGCCTTAGGTGTACTACCAGCGGAGGCTAAGACTCTTCCTATTCATCAAATGACGCTGCACCAGGCTGTGTCACAGCATTGTTGAATGGCAAGATGACCTTTCAGGAATTCTCTAGATCACTGATGGCCAAGGAGAATGAATTAACCAAACAGAGCCCATCAGGGGATTTCAGGAAAGGCTATTAATACAGGAAAGCATTAAGATGTAACCACACAGATTGGTGGAAACACAGCTAGATATTAGTGGCAGCAGTTTCAGTTTAAAACATTTCTTTTACCTTGTTTAAAAAATGGATATTTGTTCAGCTGCATCTCCTGCACCGTCAGTGCTGACCTGTCAGGGACCTGAGATCTAATGGAAAAGTGAGCTGATATGCAAATGACAGCATCAGAACCAGGAGCTATCAGAAAAATGCAAAACCTAGCTTTTCTCCCCAACCCTGAGCCTATCATGATTTGGGTTGAAGATTTTTTAATGCTCCTTCTCTCTTTCTCTCTGCTGTTTTCTTTACGAACTTTTTCCATCCTAAAACTTTCAGAACTCAATCTCCATGTTGCTGCCTCCTAACTCATTTCTAACATTTGGTAGATTTACTTGCAGAAATAATTGTACCTTTCCACAAACTAATGTGCTGGATGTGGAGTGGATAAATATCTGTTTATAGCACTTGAAGGGCAACAGGCAGAGTCACATCAATCAAGTGACTCAGTATGAACTGCCATTTAAGATACCCCGTGGGAGTGATTTTTTGTTCAGTTGAAGTGATTGTCATTTCTTTAAATTTCACATTTCTTCAGATGCAACCAAGGCATGTTAGCTAATGTAAAATGCAGAAGTAAAACATTTATTTATAAAGCAACAGCTTTGAAACAATATAGCATTCACAAGTCAAATACAGTTTCTTATTCTGTGATAAGCATTTGCTAACGTGAGGCTTTATTGTGTAAACCCACCTGCATATGCAATTGTAAACAATTTCCTGACAACTTTGGTTGAGTCATGAAATAGTCTTAAAGCTGAAACATAAGTTACAATTTCTGGTAAAACCTGGGGTCTTCTGTGAAGCCTCAGGAGTTTGATTTCCCAGGAACATCTTTAGATTACCTTGTGGTTCCCAAGCCTCTGTTCTGGTTCCTTTTTTCTCACTTTCTCTTTCTTTCTCCAAGAAAAATTTAGAAAGTCATCATTACTGAACATGTGTTGACTGTTTCCCACCATACTCTCCATGTGTCTTTGCATCCCAGAAGGGGGCAGCTAGGCAGTGGGAATGGCAGTCTGGGGGTCTGATCAGCTGATCAGGCTGATATAACCAGTCTATCACCCTCATCTCCCCTTCTCCTCACTTCCACCCTCTGCCTTCCCACCTTCTTCCACTCTCACCAGGACTTTAGACAAAGGCAATAGAACATGAGCTTTGGGGTAAGGCACACCTGTCTTTGAATCCTCCCACCTCCCAAGCTGTGTGACCTGATAAGCTGCCTGCTCCACCCTGTCACTGTTCCTTCATTTGACATGTGGCCAGGGTCATCATTTGACCTGCTATTTCTGGGCAAGTCTAGGAGTATGCTGCTTATCCTGACATACTCATCAATATTGCCTCTGTTCAATGTCTCAAGTATCCTGAACAGACCATAAAAATGAGGCATTTTAGGTGTCTACTATAGTGCCCAGTAAATAGTTCCTTGAGATGATAACTTCTACTGTTATTAATAATTATTTGAAGTGATCTTCCCACCAGACCTCAGTGGATTACTTGATGTGATGAGCTGGATGTGAGCTTAGAACTGAAAAATCCACTTTGTTTTTGCACTTTGTTTTAGAAACAAATAACACCCACCTAGTTTTGTTTTACAATCTCAACTGAATGTAGGTCTCACCAGAATAAAGCCACCAAAGCAAGAAGCAGTAATGACCAGTTTAAGGTGGACAGGAGAATGGAAATTAGGCACAATTTCATTGTGAGCAGGAAAAAATTGACACTTAAAGCAAAGAAATAAAAATAAAGTATTTCAGAGCAGGGTAGAATAAAGGTCAGGCATAGATGGCTTTTCCAAAATTAGTTCTCCTCCGTGAGCTCCGTGGGTAGAGCCTGAGATGAACAACCTGCCAGCACAGGGCCTTCGGAAGACAGGAGAAGTGTCTCAGCAGAGAGGAGGGTGCCCCAGTGATGCTCAAGGTAAAACATCATCTATAGTGGAAATAGCAGACGAATTCACAGGAAAATCTTTGTTAGGGAGAAAAACAATCACTGGCCTTGTCTTACTTTTTCTGAGTCATCAACCCACTGCCAGACAGATTAACTGCTCAAAGTTATATGCCAGACCCTGGACTACACCCTGGTCATGTGGGATGTGACACACATTCCCTGCCCCAAGTAGCTCAGACTACAGACAAGGAGAGACACATGGCAGTGACAGCACTCTGTGCTGTGGAAAGGCATGCTGTGTAAGTTGGGAAGGGTAACCTCAGTAACAAAGGGCCCCAAGCCCTGTTGCTAGCCACAATAGATGGCATTTCCTGCCATCACTGCAGAATAGTGCAGGAGTTTGCAAGGTAGTTTTCATGTGCTCTAACTATTCCCATGGCCATAGCGTTTTCTTTTGGATACTTCA
The DNA here is from genome assembly GCF_030020395.1 of Manis pentadactyla. Taxonomy (NCBI): domain Eukaryota; kingdom Metazoa; phylum Chordata; class Mammalia; order Pholidota; family Manidae; genus Manis; species Manis pentadactyla. The sequence goes on from NW_026644623.1 coordinate 470,979, forward strand.
CATCCTGTCAACAGGTAGAAGAAAGAGGAAACTAGAGGGTGTCACAGGAATATTTTTTGGGCTAGGTTTGGAAGTGGTGCCCACAAGCCATTCGTCAGAGCTGCTCACATTGGCCCCACATAATGCAGTACCTGGGCAGCCATTTTCTGGTAACAATTCTACAGGATGAATGGGGAGAATTAATCTTTTCTGATCAACCAGCTGTTCATGGGACTTATACATGGAGGTGGTATGTGAGGGCAGTTCAGAGGAGAGAGATAACCCAACTGTGCATGTGTGTGTGTGTGTGTGTGTGTGTATTTCTTGGGTGAGGGGCAGATATTAGCAATATCTCCATGGAATAATTGATATTTTAACCACGTTTTACAGGAGAAATAGTATTTAACTCATGAAGGGCATTGGGAGAAGGAAGACAGTTTAAATATAAGGAACAGCATGTGCAAAGGTACTGGAGAGTTCATCCCATCATCTATACAACAAATACTATAAACGTGTCTTTTAAGTGCCAGAAATCATTCAAAATTCTGGGAATGCTGCTGTATACAGAACAGACAAGGCCTCCACTTGCCTCAACCCATATTCTAGTGGAAGGAGACAAACCACACAGAAGCAACTAAGTACACAACCCCAAACATCAAATAGCATGTTGTGTGGGAGAAGCGCATGCCTGTAAGTAGGGCTAGAGCAAAGGGTGAATGTTGAAAGTGTGGAAAAAGGAAGTGATAAATGATGAGACTGGAGAAGATGGAAAAGGCCAGCCAGGAAGTGGCCTTCATGCATTAATGGACACCAGCAAGAGGAGACGGGCAGAGCTGTGAATTGTGGAAGCTCCCTGGCTTATGGCAGAGAGACGCCAGGTGTGGGTGCATAGAGCCTGGTTAAAAGGCGTCTGAATAGACTTGGGATGAAATAGGAGCCATGGTTGGAGGGGTGGAAATGTGAGTGGGTGCAGTGCACACAGGGGACTTGCCCCTCCTTCCAGGTTTCAGGCAGAAAATGGGAAGAATGTGTTTGCATATCCCAGTCCAGTCCTTTTGGTTTGTGTACGTTTTTACTTTTAAAAATTTGTATATATACCCTCACAGAAAAATCTAAAACTTAAAATGTTACCGAGTTATCAGACAGTGCTGGGTACAGAGGAATACATGTACATGTCTGTGTGTACACAGACACATATATATTTATTTCTATGTGCATAGATATATTTTGTAGACTGTGGTCCACCTGTGTGTACACAAGCTCCCCAGCTGTCTCTGCCCATTTCCCCACCGCAGACACTCTCCTCCCTCCACCTGTACTCTGATACCTGCATCAGTTGGAATCACTGTGTGGAAGCCCACACCTTGCTGGGGCTCCAAGGTAGCCCCCCTCGAAATTCCCTCCAAACCCTGATCAGGCTCCGACAACTGATCCCAGGCGAGGCCATCACCTACTGAGGATGCCCCCTTCATCCTGCCTGGGCTCTGGGCCCTGCTTCAGTCATCACAGCATCCCTACACAACCTCCACAGCCACCTACCTCACTCAGACCTCCTTAGGAGCTCTACAACAACACATTTCCAGAAGAGAAGGGAGGAAAGAACAAGGGCAAGACAAAAAGTTCAAACGCACACATTTTTTTTTAAATCAGAAGATGGAGTTGACAGAGATGGAAGCAAGACTCATGTGTTTTTATTTAATGTTGATTTTTTGACCAAGTAAATCCTTAAATATTTAAACATGAGTTCCTAAAATTGAAAGTAAGTACACTTACATCCCTAATTGGTAACAGATCAAGAAAATAACTGTTGCAATGCTTTAAGGCAAATGTTTTAGCCTGCTTAGGGGGAAGTGTTCTCAGGATAAAAGAAATGTAAAGTTTAACGCAGGAGTTAAAAGCAATAATACTGACATTGTTATTTTAGAACTAATATATGTATTAAAAGATACAGAAATAAATGTTAATATTAGCAAATGTTTTCTGTGTAAGAGAAAAGCAATGTTAGTATAAAAATTTAAGTTAAAGTAGAACTTCAGTATTGTTACATTTGTATAGAAAATTTCAATATGAACAAAGAATTTAAAATATATACCTGTGTATTTTCCCTATTTTAGACCATTGAAGAGCCTAGAAGCTTTGATGACCCAGTGGCAATGAGCACTCTCAGCAGCCAGAGTTTTGTCTTTACCTAGTTTCCCCATGAAAGGAATCAGGGCTCTTTAGAGAAGTGGCTGATTCTGGGTCTGGGAGAGGGAGTGCACTTGGTGAGCTGGGGACACCTTCCTGTGCCTGGAAAATAGGCAGTTTGAAGGTGCTCTTACTGGCCAAAGATGGGAAATCGCAACTTCAAAATGAATGAAATCCACTGACTATATGCAAACTTGTAAGTCTATAAAATGATACTCAGAAAAGAGAAAAACAAAGATAAAACAGGCAAAAAACATTTGAGGTCTACTCCTTACTATTAAAGGGAAAATCCAAATACATAACTATATACTTTGCCTATACAGAAGAAGCCGTTGATGAGATGAATCTCTCCCTTGCTCTTTCTCTCTGACAAAGATGGCCAACTAATAAACATAAAAGGAATGATAAAAATAGAGAAATCAACATTTCGCAACCCCTGGTGAAGTCACTGATGGAGGCAAGAATCATCAATGGATGATTAAGCCATTAATTAGGTGATACACTGATGGAGAGATGGATCCCCTAGTACTGCTCAAGTCTGACTCCACAGATTATCTGATGGTTTAAAAAAAGAAATAGAACTTTATGAGGGAGAGATGAGGCTGTCTTTGCTACTGTTAAAGAGTCAGTTAGATGTACCTCATGAGGTAAAGTAATATCATACAGCATCAATGATGATGTCTTACCTGAAATGTTTAACCTGAATGTAATTCAGCCTCTCTATCCACACTCCAGTTACAGAGAATTCATGGGTAAGTGAAATAAGGTAAATGCCACCAAAAATTCAGAAGCTGGACAAATTCAGAAACTAGGCCATTCTGAGGGACATCTGGCCTTGTCTCTTCAATAAGTTAATGTCATGCTAGAGAAAGGGGCAGGGGAGCAAAATTCTAGATTATAAGTGACTTAAGAAATGTGACGAACAAATACTGTGGGGAGTGGATCCTGCTAGGACAAAAATGGGGGTAACATACAATTTTTGGAGCGATTGGAAAATTTTGAATATGGATCAGATATTAGATGATGATAATAGAAAACTACCATTACTTATGTTAGCTATATAATGGTATTGATTTTAAGAAGGAAAATGTTCTGATTTTCATGATGTCCATTTAACTTATTTAAAATATTTTGGCTAAAAAAATTGATGATGTAAACATGTCAAAACTGTTAATATCTATTAATCTAGGTAATGGATATGTAGGCAGTCATTATACTCTATTTTCCTGTGTGTTTGGAAATATTTATGATAAAATGTTAAAAGCAATTCTGATTCCTAGGCTCCAACCCAGACCCACCAAATGAACCTAAATCCTTGCTGACATCTGTATTTTACCGCATATCCCATCTCAATGAAGGAATGAGTGAATTAATGACTTTTTCATCTGTTGTAATCTTTCTAAAAAAATGTTTATAATGCCCCTACTAGAAGCCAGGAACTTTTCTAGGTGCTGAAGATTCAACTCTGAATGAAACATACACAATGGATCATAAACCTGTGGAGCGAGGCACGCTGCCTTCTATACAGTAAGCCTCTTTAAAGTCAACCTATTTTTTAAAACTGTTAAATATAACACAAACCCAGAACACTGCCTAAAACAGATGGACAGATTAATGAATTGTTAGGCAGTAATACCGCCACCACCGACAGGACCCAGAGTCCTGCCCGTCAGCCAGGGGTATCCCAGGACCCCGCTCACATCCACACCCTCCCCAAGAGCAGGACTCAGAATGCCACTGTGAGGAGCAGAAGCAGAGTTTAGAGCCCAGCCCCCAACATTCCTCTGAGTATTACCTTGCCCCACAAAAGGAAGATCCTACACTTTCCCTTTTGTTCAAAAGGACCTATTTGCAAAATTTCACAGAACATCACAACCCAGACATGTGTATTACACATGTGACTCTCACTTTATAATATCAAGTAAATGCAGCAGCTCCAGGAAAGCTTTTTCCTGATTCACAGCGAATTTCAAGAACATAAAGTCATAAAAGGTGCAAACGCAAAATTCTATGATGGTGGGATGAAGAAATTTAAGTGTTATTTAGAGTAACCTCAGTGTCGGCCTCAAATGAGTAATGGTAATGTCGATGAGGCTGTTTGCTGTCATGTGGAGTGATGTTAAGAGGTGACCTGAGGTGTTGCTTGTTAGGCTAGTTGAATCAACAGAGAAATAAGCTTTTCTCCATTTTTAATTTTTTTTAATAAAAAAGAACTTTAATCTTCTCTGCATATTTTATGACTTTTTCCCTTCTCATCTCTAGGTCTCTCAGACCCAGAGATGAAATATAGTGAAAATGGACAATGTGTCCCCTGCCTGACTCTTCTCAGAATGCACAAACCTTGGAAACAATCCAAGGATTGAAAACTAAAGAGACTGCATTTCATGCGGCATTCTCAAAGCTCTAACACTAGGTAATTGTAAATTCACAGTGAAACACCACGTAGGCAGACTGCCGTGGGCATTAAGTAAATAATAGGCACACAGTGCAGCTTGAGGCATATCCCAGGACAGGGAGAGTTCAGGGGCAGCTGATGAGAGTGGGCAAGTCTCCCCTTTCAGCAACTCCATTTCCTGCCTATGTGGCCTGGGGCCCATGTGGAGCAGTAGCCTCAGCCCCTTGTGAGCAAATGGGGAAGATGCTGATGCCTCCCAGGAATGCGTGAGGACTGATGGCTACTCCCATACACCTGGCGTCCCCAGGGCCACTCTGCCTCCATCCACTACCTCACACCTCCTCGAGGTTTCTACCCCCTTGCAACTCAGGAGCAACTAGAAAATGTAGGAAACACACGTCTTTTTAAAGGGGGTGCTTTTGCCATTTCTACCCTCACCCCAGACAGGAGGCACCATGATTGCATCCTGAGACATCTTTTAATAGTTGTAATCACTTCCAACCTCTGTAATCTCTCTAAACCTCAATTTCCTCAAGTACAAAATGAGGATCGAGACGCCCTTACGATGAGACGGAGTGAAGAGTAAATGAGATAGGGCATTTTTGTTTCTCTTACTGGTGAGTCTGCGATGTTTCCCCAGGTCTGCTGCACAGACAGGACCCACGTCATCCCTCCTGGCATGAACACAGCCGAGACCGTGGGCCTTGGGATGCAGCAGTGGGGCTGAAGGGTGACAGACGTGGCCTCGGGCACATGAAGCAAACTCCTGCCGCAGCCCGGGATCCCCACAGTGAGACCTGTAAAATGTCAGAGACGATCAGGGGCGATCGCTCTATGCTTCTCTCCACCTCTCCATGCCTTTCCTGGGTGGTGAAGTCTCCCGCTATGGCCTCAGCATCTTCCTTGGGGTTTGGAGCTTGACACTCTATAAGTTTTAATGAGGAATAATAGCCAAATTTGGCTCTTTTTGTTTTCTCTTGTTCAAATACTTGTATTTGTTTGGTCTCTGGATGAAAAATACAAGTGTATCATGTCAGTATTGGGCTGGACATTAAATAAAAGTTAGACAGCATGGAGAGTCGTCAGTGGAGCAATGGGATTTACCCTTGGCTCTGGGGTTCAGGGTATAGTCTTCCTGGCCACTGAGTCACTGGGGGGTGGCATCCTCACCAGGAGCTAGAGGCACAGGCCATTTCTTTCTGGAATCTTCTTAAAGGGCCTGTGGTATGACAAGTGTGTTCTTTACTTTCATGTTTTTAATTATTTTCATTTAAAAGAATTCCATGTATTCATAATGTTTTTTAAAAAATTGGAAAGCCACTTTCCTGTATACTAACAATGAACCAACAGAAAGAGAAATCAGGAAAACAACTCCATTCACAATTGCATCAAAAAAAATAAAATACCTAGGAATAAACCTAACCAAAGAAGTGAAAGACTTATACTCTGAAAACTACAAGTCACTCTTAAGAGAAATTAAAGGGGACACTAACAGATGGAAACTCATCCCATGCTCGTGGCTAGGAAGAATTAATATCGTCAAAATGGCCATTCTGCCCAAAGCAATATACAGATTTGATGCAATCCCTATGAAACTACCAGCAACATTCTTCAATGAACTGGAACAAATAATTCAAAAATTCATATGGAAACACAAAAGACCCCGAATAGCCAAAGCAATCCTGAGAAAGAAGAATAAAGTAGGGGGGATCTCACTCAACAACTTCAAGCTCTACTATAAAGCCATAGTAATCAAGACAATTTGGTACTGGCACAAGAGCAGAGCCACAGACCAATGGAACAGACTAGAGAATCCAGACATTAACCCAGACATATATGGTCAATTAATATTTGATAAAGGAGCCATGGACATACAATGGCGAAATGACAGTCTCTTCAACAGGTGGTGCTGGCAAAACTGGACAGCTACATGTAGGAGAATGAAACTGGACCATTGTCTAACCCCATATACAAAAGTAAACTCAAAATGGATCAAAGACCTGAATGTAAGCCATGAAACCATTAAACTCTTGGAAGAAAACATAGGCAAAAACTTCTTAGACATAAACATGAGTGACCTCTTCTTGAACATATCTCCCCGGGCAAGGAAAACAACAGCAAAAATGAGTAAGTGGGACTATATTAAGCTGAAAAGCTTCTGTACAGCAAAAGACACCATCAATAGAACAAGAAGGATCCCTACAGTATGGGAGAATATATTTGAAAATGACACATCCGATAAAGGCTTGACATCCAGAATATATAAGGAGCTCACACGCCTCAACAAAAAACAAATAACCCAATTAAAAAATGGGCAGAGGAACTGAACACACAGTTCTTCAAAAAAGAAATACAGATGGCCAACAGACACATGAAAAGATGCTCCACATCGCTAATTATCAGAGAAATGCAAATTAAAACTACAATGAGGTATCACCTCACACCAGTAAGGATGGCTGCCATCCAAAAGACAAACAACAGCAAATGTTGGCGAGGCTGTGGAGAAAGGGGAACCCTCCTACACTGCTGGTGGGAATGTAAGTTAGTTCAACCATTGTGGAAAGCAGTATGGAGGTACATCAAAATGCTCAAAACAGACTTACCATTTGACCCAGGAATTGCACTCCTAGGAATTTACCCTAAGAACGCAGCAATCAAGTTTGAGAAAGACAGATGCACCCCTATGTTTATTGCAGCACTATTTTCAATAGCCAAGAATTGGAAGCAACATAAATGTCCATCGATAGATGAATGGATAAAGAAGACGTGGTACATATACACAATGGAATACTACTCAGCCATAAGAAAAGGGCAAATCCAATCATTTGCAGCAACATGGATGGAGATGGAGGGTATTATGCTCAGTGAAACAAGCCAAGCGGAGAAAGAGAAATACCAAATGATTTCACTTATCTGTGGAATATAAGAACAAAGGAAAAACTGAAGGAACAAAACAGCACCAGAATCACAGAACTCAACAATGGACTAACAGGTACCAAAGGGAAAGGGACTGGGGAGGATGGGTGGGTAGGGAGGGATAAGGGGGGGAGAAGTAGGGGTGTATTAAGATTAACATGCAAGGGGGAGTAGGAGAAAAGGGAGGGCTGTACAACACAGAGAAGGCAAGTAGTGATTCTACAACATTTTGCTATGCTGATGGACAATGACTGTAAAGGGGTTTATAGGGGAGACCTGGTATAGGGGAGAGCCTAGTAAGCATAATATTCGTCATGTAAGTGTAGATTAGTGATACCAAAAACAAAGAAAAAAAAAAGGGCAGTTCCTGTGTGGTAACCTCCAACGAGTTCAACAAAAGGGTATAAAGGGCATATAAAAGTGTAGGCAAAGGGTCTGTTTGTGTTTATACAGAGGATCAAAGCCTAATTGGGCTACACCAAAAATGAAATAAGATACGACATGAAAAAGAACTTCCAACATCAGCACTCTCTGGAAGACTCATGCCAGAAGATGATCATCAAAAAACCCCAACAAAGATCCACGCACGGCTACAGCTGTAGATGCACTCATCCCACCAGTTCCTGGACTTGCCATGGGAATGAGGAAGGAGATATCTAAGCTGGCCTGTGCATACAGTAAAACAACAAATTTGACTGGATCTATACTGTTGGAACTCAACCAAGAATTTGGAGAAGTGCAAATTGTAGCGCTCCAAAGTCTTACAACTACAGACTATTTACTGTTAAAAGAACATATGGCATGTGAACAGTCCCCAGGAATGGGTTGTTTTAATTTGTCTGATTTCTCTCAGACTGTTCAAGTTCAGTTGGACAATATCCACCATGTCATAGATAAGTTTTCACAAATGCCTAAGGTGCCTAACTGGTTTTCTTGGTTTCACTGGAGATGGCTGGTAATTACAGATATGCTTTGGTTATGTAACTATACTCCTATTATGTTAATGTGTGTGCGCAATTTAAGTAGTAGCTTAAAACCTATTCATGCTGAAGTACTCTACAAGAAGATATGCCAAAGAAATTATCAATCTTCCCATGTTTTCTTCCGCCTGCTACTTCTACAGCTTTTCTTCTTCCTTCCTAATTACAACCCTTAAATAGAATTTGTGCCTCGTATCAAATTTATCGAGTATCATAATTCTTCCAAGTGGTAAAGATACCTCAAGAAAAATGCTGGGCATAGAAGCCACAGGGCATAAATCTGCAAAGATGTAAAAAGCTAACCTTTTCAAACAATAAGGCTTCTCTCTCACTTACCAACTTCACATTTCCCTGTATGGCCCCGGAAGATGACTGGTTAGCCAGAGACGGGTAAGATTCCTCAAGGGAGGAACAACCTAAGACAGGCACAGTCGCAGGGGGGCCATCAGGTGAGAAATTGGGGATCAACAGAGGTGTGGCTTAGAACCTCACCCCCCCTGTTCTGAGAGAAATCTTCTGCATACGTGGACATTTTATTGCCCTGGTCTAGCTTGGATTAACACATAGTCTGCAGGCACACACCTGATCATCTACATTTGCTCTCTTACAACACTAAACTATGTTTTCTACCTTTATCTTGTATCTACCTACCACTTCAGCATTTTATTAAAAATAATAATAATAAATAGAGAAATGTAGTATCCACACATAAATCAAGTATAAAAACCAAATGAGTATTCATATTTGAGCTGACTGTTTAGAGTTCATAATGCATGAGCAAAACTGAAAGTTTCTGTGATGACTGCCCTTGTACTGTTCACTATATAACTTATTCATTATGTAAGGATTTGTTCTCCATGTAAGAACTTGTTTGTTATGCCTCAGAAGATTGGAGACTGACGAAAATTAGGCTTGGGGTGGATTAATGATTGTGCATTGAGCATTGACTCCCCTATACAGAATTTTATTGTCGTTAACAATCTTTTGATCAATAAATATGAGAAATGCCCTCAAAAAAAAAAAAAAGGACAGACTTCCAATGGTAAAATAAATAAGTAACCTGGATGTAATGTATAGCATAAGGAATATAGTCAAGATATTGTAACAGCCTGGTAGGGTGATAGCTGGAACCTCGAATTATGTATATAAATGTTCTACCACTGTGTTGTACACTTGAAACTAATGTAATGTAATACTGTGCGTCAACTACCCTTCAATAAAAAAATAATTACTAAAAAAATAAAAAATAAAAAAAAATTTGGAAAGCCATATCAGATGAATATGTCATTTTCGGAGTAGCTATTTATTGTGGATCTGACTTTTGGCAGACTTTTTTACTTCAATATTTGATAAATTTTTAGGACTATAAAACAATGGTTTCTTCTATAGGAAGCTATTAAAGTGTCAAGGCATTAAAATTTCTATCACTCTTTTTCTCTCCTCTTTTATAGCTATAGATGTAACTTAATGGAGTGAATTATTCCATCTAAAGGCAGACCTAGAAGTAGTAATTCTATGCAGGCTGCCCAGTAAAGGTGGCAATATTGATTGATTGTTTCTTTTGGTAATTGTTGATAGGAATATCTCATAATCATTAATATTTTTAAAGCCTGGTTTACATGATATAGAGTCATGTTACTAGCCCTATATCAATCGTCTGCTCAGAAGAGAATTTTGAAATGTAAGAGCAACTGGGTACATATAAATGTGATATCAAGAAGTATATACCAGGAGGAGGGATCGGAAGATGGCGTCGTGAGTAGAGCAGCAGAAATCTCCTCCCCAAACCACATATATCTATGAAAATATAACAAAGACAACTCTTCCTAGAATAAAGACCAGAGGACACAGGACAATATCCAGACAACATCCACAACTGAGAGAACCCAGCGCCATGCAAAGGCGGTAAGATACAAGCACCAGTCCGGCGGGAGCCGAGCGCCCATACCCCCAACTCCCGGTGGGAGAAGTATAGGCAGAGCGGAAGGGAGAAGGAGCCCAGGACTGCCGAACACCCAGCCCCAGCCATCCTGGGTAGAGTGTAGACACAGTGCGTTTGCAGGGGACCCTGGATACTAGGAAAACAGGGCAGCAAGAACAGTGAGCGGGAACCAGAGGCCTGGCACCGGAGGACACCAGAAAAGCGAGTGACAATTTTTTTTTCTGTTTTGTTTTGGCGAGCGCTTTTTGGAAGTCTTAAAGGGATACGGACCCCAATACTAGGGAAACAGGGTAGAAAGTCTGGTGAGAAGATGCCTGAGGCTGGCGCCGGAGAATAAAGTAAAACGAGAGGACAAATTTTTTTTGTTTTCTTAATTGAAAAATTTTTCTTGTTGTTCTCGTTGTTTTGTTTTGGCGGGTATTTTTTGGAAGTCTTAAAGGGGCAGGGTGGGACACTTAATCCAGTTGTAGGGAATCTGGGGATCTCTGGGCAAAATAACCCCTGGGCTGCAGGGAGCAGGGAGTCACCTTACAGAGATAAATAGCCTCCCAGCCGCTCCCACTCCAACGCAACTCATCCACATTGGAGCAGCTGCCCAAGCCAGGCCACGCCCAGAGCAACAGCGGAGATAAACTCCATAGCAGTCGGGGAGGAAGCAGAAACCGTGTCTGCACGAAGCTGCCCAGCACAAGCCACTAGAGGTCGCTGTTAGTCCAGGAGAGGAGGGCCACAAACCAACAAGAAGTGATGTCCTTCCAGCCGTCACTCATCCCAGCTCTGCAAACTATTCCTATCACCATGAAAAGGCAAAGCAACAGGCAGTCAAAGATCACAGAGACAGCACCAGAGAAGGAGACAGACCTAACCAGTCTTCCTGACAAAGAATTCAAAATAAAATCATAAACATGCTGACAGAGATGCAGAGAAATACGCAAGAGATATGGGATGAAGTCCGGAGGGAGTTCAAAGATGCCAGAAAGGAGATCACAGGAATGAAACAAACTCTGGAAGGGTTTATAAGAAGAATGGATAGGATGCAAGAGACCATTGATTGAACTGAAACCAGAGAATAGGATCGCATAGAAGCTGACATACAGGGAGATAAAAGGATCTCCAGGAAGGAAACAATATTAAGAGAACTGTGTGACTAATACAAAAGGAACAATATCCGTATTATAGGGGTTTCTGAAGAAGAAGAGAGTGGAAAAGAGATGGAAAGTATCTTAGAAGAAATAATTGCTGAAAACATCCCCAAACTGGGGAAGGAAATAATCGAACAGACCACGGAAATACACAGAAACCCCAACAGAAAGGATCCAAGGAGGAAAACATAAAGACATAATAATTAAAATGGCAAAGATCAAGGACAAGGAAGTAAATTTAAAGGCGGCTAGAGAGAAAAAGGTCACCTATAAAACAAAACCCATCAGGCTAACATCAGACTTCTTGACAGAAACCATACAGGCCAGAAGAGAATGGCATGATATATTTAATACAATGAAACAGAAGGGCCTTGAACCAAGGATACTGTATCCAGTACGACTATCATTCAAATATGACGGGATTAAACAATCCCCAGACAAACAAAAGCTGAGGGAATTTGCTTCCCACAAACCACCTCTACAGGACATCTTACAGGGACTGCTCTAGATGGGAGCACTCCTAGAAAGAGCACAGCACAAAACACCCAACGTATGAAGAATCGAGGAGGAGGAATAAGAAGGGAGAGAAGAAAAGAATCTCCAGACAATGTATATAACAGCTCAATAAGCGAGCTAAGTTAGGCAGTAAGATACTAAAGAGGCTAACCTTGAACCTTTGGTAACGACGAATTTGAAGCCTGCAATGGCAATAAGTACATATCTTTCAATAGTCACCATAAATGTTAATGGGCTGAATGCACCAACCAAAAGACACAGACTAATAGAATGGATAAACAAGCAAGACCCATCTATATGCTGCTTACAAGAAACTCACCTCAAACCCAAAGACATATACAGACTAAAAGTCAAGGAATGGAAAAACATATTTCAAGCAAACAACAGCGAGAAGAAAGCAGGGGTTGCAGTACTAATATCAGACAAAATAGACTTCAAAACAAAGAAAGTAAGAAGAGATAAAGAAGGACACTTCATAATGATAAAGCTCTCAGACCAACAAGAAGATATAAACACTTGAAATATATATGCACTCAAAACAGGAGCACCAGCATATATGAAACAAATACTAACAGAACTAAAGGGGGAAATATTCTGCAATGCATTCATTTTAGGAGACTTCAACACACCATTCACCGCAAAGGATAGATCCACCGGGCAGAAAATAAGTAAGGACACGGAAGCACTGAACAACACAGTAGAGCAGATGGACCTAATAGACATCTATCGAACGCTACATCCCAAAGCAACAGGATATACATTCTTATCAAGTGCACATGGAACATTGTCCAGAATAGACCACATAATAGGCCACAAAAAGAGCCTCAGAAAATTCCAAAAGATTGAAATCCTACCAACCAACTTTTCAGATCATAAATTCATAAAATTAGAAATAAACCATACAAAGAAAGCAGAGGCTGACAAATATATGGAGACTTAACAACACCCTCCTAAATAATCAAAGGATCAATGACCAAATCAAAATGGAGATCCAGCAATATATGGAAACACATGACAACAACAACCCTAAGCCCCAACTTCTGTGCGACACAGCAAAAGCAGTTCCTAAGAGGAAAATATATAGTATTACAAATCCAAGCATATTTAAAAAAGGAAGAACAATCCCAAATGAATGGTCTAATGTCACAATTATCGAAATAGGAAAAAGAAGTACAAATAAGTCCTAAGGTCACCAGAAGGAGAGACATAATAAAGATCAGAGAAGAAATAAATAAAACTGAGAAGAATAAAACAATAGCAAAAATCAATTACACCAAAAGCAGGTTCTTCGAGAATATAAACAAAATAGATAAGCCTCTAGTTAAACTTATTAAGAAGAAAAGAGAGTCAACACAAATCAACAGTATCAGAAAGGGGAAAGGAAAAATCACGAGAGACCATACAGAAATACAAAGAATTATTAGAGAATACTATGAAAACCTATATGCTAACAAGCTGGGAAACATAGGAGAAATGAAAAATTTCCTACAAAAATACAAGCCTCCAAGACTGAACCAGAAAGAAACAGAAAATCTAAACAGAACAAATTACCGGCAACGAAATTGAAGCGGTAATTAAAAAACTACCAAAGAACAAAACCCCGGGCCATGTGGATATACCTCGGAATTTTATTAGACATGCAGGGAAGACATAATACCCTTTCTCCTTAGAGTTTTCCAAAAAAATAGACGAGGAGGGGTTACTCCCAAACTCATTCTATGAAACGAATATCACCCTAATACCAAAACCAGGCAAATACCCCACCAAAAAAGAAAAATACAGACCAATATCCCTGATGATCGTAGATGCAAAAATACAAAACAAAATATTAGCAAACCAAATTCAAAAATACATCAAAAGGATCATACAACATGACCAAGTGGGCTTCATCCCAGGGATGCAAGGATGGTACAACATTCGAAAGTCCATCAACATCATCCACCACATCAACAAAAAGAAAGACAAAAACCACATGATCATCTCCATAGATGATGAAAAAGCATTTGACAAAGTTCAACATCCAATTATGATAAAAACTCTCAGCAAAATGGGAATAGAGGGAAAGAACCTCAATTTAATAAAGGCAATGTATGATAAACCCACAGCCAACATTATATTGAACAGCGAGAAGCTGACAGCATTTCCTCTGAGGTCGGGAACTAGACAGGGATGCCCACTCTCCCCACTGTTTTTTAACATAGTACTGTAGGCCCTAGCCAGGGCAATCAGACAAAACAAAGAAATACAAGGAATCCGATCGGTAAAGAAGAAGTTAATCTGTCACTATTTGCAGAAGACATGATACTGTACATAAAAAACCTTAAAGACTCCACCCCAAAACTACTAGAACTGATATCGGATTACACCAAAGTTGCAGGATACAAAATCAACACACAGAAATCTGTGGCTTTCCTATACACTAACAATGAACCAACAGAAAGAGAAATCAGGAAAACAACTACATTTAAAAATGCATAAAAAAAAATAAAATACTTAGGAATAAACCTAACCAAAGAAGTGAAAGACTTATACTCTGAAAACTACAAGTCACTCTTAAGAGAAATTAAAGGGGACACGAACAGATAGAAACTCATCCCATGCTCGTGTCTAGGAAGATTTAACATTATCAAAATGGCCATGCTGCCCAATGCAATATACAGATTTGATGCAATCTCTATGAAACTACCAGCAACATTCTTCAATAAACTGGAACAAATAATTCAAAAATTCATATAGAAACACCAAAGACCCCGAATAGCCAAAGCAATCTTGAGAAAGGAGAATAAAGTAGGGGGGATCTCACTCCCCAACTTCAAGCTCTATTATAAAGCCATAGTAATCAAGACAATTTGGTACTGGCACAAGAGCAGAGCCACAGACCAATGTAACAGACTAGAGAATCCAGATATTAACCAAGACATATATGGTCAATTAATATTTGATAAAGGAGCCATGGACATACAATGGCGAAATGACAGTCTCTTCAACAGATGGTGCTGGCAAAACAGGACAGCTACATGTAGGAGAATGAAAATGGACCATTGTCTAACACCATATACAAAAGTAAATTCAAAATGGATCAAAGACCAGAATGTAAGTCATGAAACCATTAAACTCTTGGAAGAAAACATAGGCAAAAACCTCTTAGACATAAACATGAGTGACCTCTTCCTTAACATATCTCCCCAGGCAAGGTAAACAACAGCAAAAATGAATAAGTTGGACTATATTAAGCTGAATAGCTTTTGTATGGCAAAAGACATCATCAATAGAACAAAAAAGAACCCTATAGTATGGGAGAATATATTTGAAAATGACACATCCGATAAAGGCATGATGTCCAGAATATATAAAGAGCTCACTCGCCTCAACAAACATAAAACAAATAACCCAATTAAAAAATGGGCAGAGGAACTGAACAGACAGTTCTCCGAAAAAAAAACACAGATGTCCAACAGACGCATTAAAAAATGCTCCACATCAATTATTATCAAAGAAATGCAAATTAAAACTACAATGAGGTATCACCTCACATTAGTAAGGATGGCTGCCATCCAAAAGACAAACAACAACAAATGTTGGCAAGGCTGTGGAGAAAGGGGAACCCTCCTACACTGCTGGTGGGAATGTAATTTAGTTCAACCATTGTGGAAAGCATTATGGAGGTACATCAAAATCCTTAAAACAGATTTACCATTTGACCCAGGAATTGCCCTCCTAGGAATTTACCCTAAGAATGCAGCAATCAAGTATGAGAAAGATCAGTGCACCCCTATGTTTATCGCAGCACTATTTACAGTAGCCAAGAATTGGAAGCAACCTAAATGTCCATCGATAGATGAATGGATAAAGAAGACGTGGTACATATACACAATGGAATACTACTCAGCCATAAGAAAAGGGCAAATCCTACCATTTGCACCAACATGGATGGAGCTGGAGGGTATTATGCTCAGTGAAACAAGCCAAGCGGAGAAAGAGAAATACCAAATGATTTCACGTATCTGTGGAATATAAGAACAAAGGAAAACTGAAGGAACAAAACAGCAGCAGAATCACAGAACTCAAGAATGGACTAACAGGTACCAAAGGGGAAGGGACTGGGGAAGATGGGTGGGTACATCTTGATAAGGGGGAGAGAAGTAGGGGGGTATTAAGATTAGCATGCATGGGTGTGTAGGAGAAAAGGGAGGGATGTACAACACAGAGAATGCAAGTAGTGATTCTACAACATTTTGCTATGCTGATGGACCGTGACTGTAAAGGGGTTTATGGGGGTACATGGTATAGGAGAGAGCCTAGTAAACATAATATTCATCATCTAAGTATAGATTTGTGATACCAAAAAAAAAAAAGGCAGTTCCTGTGTGTTAACATCCAACTAGTCCTACACAAGAGTATAAAGGGCATATAAAAGTGTAGGCAAAGGGACTGTTTGTGTTTATACAAAGGATCAAAGCTTAATTGATCTACCCCGAAAATGAACTAAAATATGATATGAAAAAGAACTTCCAACATCAGCACTCTCTGGAAGACTCATGCCACAAGATGATCATCAAAACCCCCAAAAAAGATCCACGCAGTGCTACAGCTGTAGATGCACTCATCCCACCAGTTCTTTGATTTGCCATGGGAATGAAGAAGGAGATATCTAAGCTGGCCTGTGCATACAGTAAAACAACAAATTTGACTGGATCTATACTGTTGGAACTCAACCAAGAATTAGAAGTGCAAATTGTAGCGCTCCAAAATCTTACAACTACAGACTATTTACTGTTAAAAGAACATAAGGGATGTGAACATTCCCCAGGAATGGGTTATTTAAATTCTTTGATTTCTCTCTGACTGTTCAAGTTCAGTTGGACAAAATCGACCATATCATAGATAAGTTTTCACAAATGCCTAAGGTGCCGAACTGGATTTCTTGGTTTCACTGGAGATGGCTGGTAATTACAGGTATGCTTTGGTTATGTAACTATACTCCTATTATGTAAATGTGTGTGCGCAATTTAAGTAGTAGCTTAAAACCTATACATGCTGAAGTTACTCTACAAGAAGATATGTCAAAGAAGTAATCAATCTTCCCATGTTTTCTTCTGCCTGGTACTTCTATTGCTTTTCTTCTTAATTCCTAGTTACAACCCTTAAATAAAATTCGTGCCTCATATCAAAGTTACCGAGTATCATAATTCCTCCAAGTGTTAAAGATACCTTAAGACAAATGCTGGGAATAGAAGCTACAGGGCATAAATATGCAAATAAATTAAAAGGTAACCATTTCAAACAATAAGGCTTCTCTCTCACTTACCAAATTTACATTTCCCTGTATGGCTCTAGAAGATGACTGGTTAGCCAGAGATGGGTAAGATTCCTCAAGGGAGGAACAACCTAAGACAGGCACAATTGCATTGTGTCATCAGATGAGAAATTGGGGATCAACAGAGGTGAGGCTTAGAACCACACCCCCCCTGTTCTGAGAGAAATCTTCTGCATACGTGGATGTTTTATTGCCCTTGTCTAGCTTGGATTAACACATAGTCTACAGGCACACACCTGATCATCTACATTTGCTCTCTTACAACACTAAACTATGTTTTCTACCATTATCTTGTATCTACCTACCACTTCAGCTTTTTATTAAAAATAATAATAGTAAAGAGAGAAATGTGGTACTCACATATAAATCAAGTATAAAAATCAAATGAGTATTCATATTTGAACTGACTGTTTATAGTTCATAATGCATGAGCAAAACCGAAAGTTTCTGTGATGACTGCACTTTTACTGATCACCATGTAACTTATTCACTATGTAAGAATTTGTTCTCCATGGAGGAACTTGTTTGTTATGCCTCAGAAGAATGGAGACTGACGAAAACTAGTCTTAGGGTGGATTAATGATTGTCCATTGATCATTGACTTCCCTATACAGAAATTTATTGTTGTTAAAAACCATTTGATCTATAAATATGAGAGATGCCCTAACAAACAAACAAACAAAAAATGTACAAACTTCCAATTGTAAAATAAATAAGTAACCATGATGTAATGTATAGCATAAGGAATATAGTCAAAATATTGTAACAACTTGGTATGGTGATAGCTGGTACCTAGAATTATCATGGATATAAATGTTAAATCAATATATTGTTCGCCTGAAACTAATGTAATGTAATACTGTGTGTCAAATACCCTTCAATAAAAAATAAATATATTAAAAAAAAAGAGATAGATTTATTAGATAGATGGTAGATATTCATAGATTAAATGAAAAGATTGACAGAGATGACAGAATGATTAGATATATATAGATGACAGATGATAGACTAAATAGAATAGATGATGTAGGGAGGTTATATTAGAAAGATAGATGATAGATAGGTACAGAGTTATGAACTGAATTTTTGGGACCTCACCTCACCATCTTCTGCTCCTCTAACCATCTGCCCCCACAACACACACACACACACTCTCACACACACACACACACACACATACATACACTCACACAAGTTCATATTTGAACTGAGACAGGGTTGAAGACCTAACCCCCACTGTCATGGTATTGGGAGGTGGGGCCTTTGGAGGTAATTGGGTTTGGAAGATATCATGGGGGTGTGGGTGGAGCTGCCATTATGCAGTCAGTGCCATTAAGAAGAATTGAAAACAGAGCTTTCTCCCTTGACCCTGTGAGGACACAGCATGGATGTGGCCATATGCAAACCAGAAGAAGGGACCACACCAGGAACTGAACCTGCCTTGGTCTTGGACTTCTGCTTTCAGAATAGGGAGAAATCAGTGTCTATGGATGAAAATCCCACTCAATGACACTCTGGTTATCAGTTTGAGCAGGCTAACATAGACATGTAGGAATACAGAGATGCACTTAGATGACGGATGGAGAGAACCTAAGCATAGATATACGTGCTAAGCTGTCTGCATAGGTATTTGTATTAAACCACCTCGGCACTTTGAAGTTTGCACCGTATGGGGGAAACACTAGGAGCACAACCTATGCACGTTTCTTTTTTAATGTGTGGGCTGCAGTTTCCGCTAACTGGGGTCTCCGTTAACTCTCAGCCGTGTGTGCGTGTCTTTACGTGTGCATGTGTGTGTGTACACCACTGCCTCTATCGGTCTACAATCACAGGAGATGCAAAAGTAACAAAGGAACGCAGGTAAGGCAAACATCTTGCAAACTATGACCAGAAAGAGTACAATTATCCACTAGCCTCTGGGGCTATCTTTGCCAAGTGTTTCTATGCAGTTTTAGAAAGATATTGCTGGAAATGTTGCTGGGATCATTCTGAACCATCAAGTTAGTTAAGGTAATAAGCCAGGACAGGAGAGCAGCAAAGAGCACAAACGGTGTGTCTCCTACGTATCAGGCCAAGGTGTACAGGCTTTAATTCTACTACACCACTTCATCTCACCATGGCTGACGTTTGATGACCTTATTCAACATCTTCATCTGTGAGTAAAAAGTTACTTCAGAATCACCTCCCTTAACAGAAAATAAATAAGTGCAGAGACATAAACATTCCTAGAATTCCTGCCACCATCACACAACTCTTTATGCTCAGCACCCTTTTAATATGAACGGAAATATAGCTCTAAATGCTACTAATCCATTTTAGATAGACCTCACTCACATCTAAATGCCTAAATGCACTGAAACTCAACCTCCACCTTGACAGCAGAGGGGAGCAGTTTTCCCACATGCTAGCTGGCCTGCCACCTTAGCAAGCCCATCAGCCGCCGGCACACAAGAGCACCACATGTCGCCGAAAGGCAGTTCCCTTAACCAGTGACTACATGCATGGTCTCTGGAGATGGGCCACCAAGGAGGGCCGCTCAGGTGACATCGGTGCACAGGCATAAAGACCTACTACAGGGCATGCCCCTGAATCGAACCCCGCAGGCCCGCCAGAGTGTTCGCTGCATGGGTCCTCGGATAGGCCCCACAGCTCACACAGCTGCCACAGCAGGAATGGCCCAGGGGCAGAGCAGCCTGAGGTGCCTGGCCTGCACAGGTTCAAGAGCCCAGCAGCCAACCACTCTATCCAAACCCAGCAGACTCTTGCCACCTACGCAGGAGAAGTTCCCACACAAGGCCACTCCTCTCGAGACCCAAACACACAGCTAATTCATATAAACAAACACAAGGAATTGAGACTGAGAACGACAAAGAGGAATCAAAGTGCACCTAGTGACAGAACGTTGACAAAAGTGAGAAAACAGATACATAGACAAATGATTGATACATAGATTGGACTGATATACATACATATGGATGATAGATTAATTAGATATATACACAGATGATAGAAGATAGATGATAGAACATAGATAGATGATAGACAGATACATAGGTATATAGATTACATAGATAGATAAAGAGATACGTAGGTAGGTAGATAGGAAAGCATCATACTAAACATGCTATCTTTCCCTCAAGACTATCTACATGCTCCCTTACAGGAGACTCACTTGAAATCCAAGGACACAAACTACAATCCAAAGGGGCGGGGACAGGTAGCCTACACAAGTGAAACTGAGAAACAAACAAACAAACAAATGGATTCTGTTTGAGTCCCCAGAGACAGTCAATAGAAAATAGCCTTATCTAGCCAACGTGAATTCTTTTTATTTGGTATCAGCAGTGTCCAGCCATAGATTTAGTGGTACAGCAATGTCCTTCTCATTTTTTCTCACCTCAATAACTGAATTGCTGAATAATATGTGTCTGGGTTTTGAAATCACTGGGTTTTATGATGTTCTTGAATGTAAAGAAGTAATAACCACCTAAAGAGGGAAGTTTGGACACTCAAACAAACACGTAACTCCACAACACTCTCATTGCTCCCAAATGCTCCTGTTTAGAAAAATGTGTTAGTTTTTATTTGTCCCTCCTCCTATTAGCGGTGATCACGCCAATGTCCCTCAAATATGGTGGTGAATAAAACACCAAGTAGAGTGTTCTGTCTTCAACAGGCCCAGAGGAAGGATACTTGTTGTCTTCAGGGAGCACTTATTCAATGAATGTGGCTAAATACAGTCAGCAAGTGAGAAGGAGGTAAAAGAGGACAGAGGTCAGAGATATGGGAGCAAGTTCCTGCACCACCATTTACTGGTTTTGTAAGCACACGCGGCTGTATCGACCTGAAAGTGTCTCAGTGAACCCAGTGCTCTACCTATGGCCTAGTTGACTTGCAAGGTTTTTGGAAGCATAATGTAGGGAAATGACCTAGGCGATGTTGTTAACTGTTCTGTACATAAGGATAGATGGGCAGACAAAAAGATGATTGATTCATAGATAGTTAGATAGATGACAGATGAAAGATGATAGACATGACAGATAGATGATAGGAAGATAGATAGATAGATAGATAGATAGATAGATAGATAGATAGATAGATAGATAGACAGACTCATAGATAGATACATAGATAGATACATAGATAGATACACAGATAGATGATAGATAGATAGAAGGAAAGATAGAAGGATGGATAGATAGATAAATAGATAGATAGATAGATAGATAGATAGATAGATAGATAGATAGATAGATAGATAGATAGATAGATGGATGAATGGACGGACGGACAGACAGACAGACAGACAGACAGACAGACAGACAGACAGACAGATAGATAGATAGATAGATAGATAGATAGATAGATAGTTAGATACAGATACATATCGATTAACACAAAGTTATTGCTCATAACCAGGAGATCAATGGTGAAAGCAGATAGAGAAACTACGAACAAAAAGTTAGAATGAAGTCCAGTTTAAAAATTGCAGTAAGCAGCCATAAGAAGAAAACAAATCCTACCATTTGCAATGATGTGGATGGAGCAAGATGGTACTATGCTCAGTGAAATAGGCCAGGCGGAGAAAGACAAGTAGAAAATGATTTCACTCATGTGTGGAGTATAACAACAAAGAAACACTGTAGGTAAAATACAGCAGCAGACTCACAGAACCCAAATGTGGACTAACAGTTACCAAAGGAAAAGTGACTGGGCAGGGTGGGTGGGAAGGGAGGGAAAAGGGCGGGGAGAAAGGAAGGGTTCATTAGGATTAGCATTTATAATGTGTGGGGTGGTGGGAGCACGGGGAATGCTGTACAACACAGAGAAGACAAGTAGTGTTTCTACAGCATGTTACTACATGCTGATGGACAGCTACTGTAACGGGGTGTGTGGGTGGACATGGTGAAGGGGTCTAATCATACAACTACACTGATCGACAACTTCTCTAATGCGGTTTTTTGGGGTCTTGTACTTGGTGATCATAATGTTCTAGCGTGATTGTAGATTAATGTTAACAAAAAATATTTTTTAAGGGCAATAAGTACACAGCTCTCAATTGTCAGAATAAAAGGACAGGCTCTGTGTGTTCTAATCAAAAGACAAATGGTTAAAAGACGGGATGGAAACTCAAGACCACCTATGTGCTCCTTTACAGGAGAATCACTTGAGATCCAAGGACGAAGACAAACTACAAATTGAGTTGGTTTGGATAGGTAACCTACACAAGAGAAACTGAAAAAAAAAGTAAAGATGTGCTGATGGGTTTAAAGATGGTGGCTCACGTGAGAGGGGAGGCGGAATCCTCCTCCCAAAACCAAAACTACATACTTACATACTATATGGAAATAGAACAACTATACCAAATCCTGGAAGAGCAGCAGGGAACAACGCTGCTGTGGCAGGATGTCAACTCTAGGAGAAGTGTGATGTACAGTCCTGGAGATGTGCTCTGGGAGCACGAACCTACCGTACACGTGCTATGCTCTGGAGAATCGGTGGAGTTGGAAATCAAAGACAGGTAGAAGACTTCGAGGGACTTGAGATTCCAGCCACTTGTGGGACAACACAGGGATCCACATCCAGCCAATGTGGGACAAAAGAAAGGCGGACAGTCTGAGAGACTTCCTAACAGCGAGAGAACTGCTAAAGGGGCAAAGCTCTCACAGGGCTTGCCACTCAGGAGAAAGGGCAGCTGCGCCAAAGTGCCCGGGTACATTCTGGACGGCAGTCAGGGGAGCTTTCAGGAGCTCCGGGCACTCCATCCCCCTGGCTGACCTCGCAGCTCCAAGGCAACTTACCGTGCTGTGACTGGTAGACGGCCTGCCTTCCCACTGGCACCGATCTGAAAAATGGCTGCCCCCACCTACGGCAGCTTCTCCCTGCATGCTCCGCAAACTGGCCCTGGCACTGGAGACGGGCACTGTGGCTGGGAAGCACGAAAGACCTCTTTCCCCCCAGCGGGGATGGGCACCGGCACTGCTCCCCGGGACACCTGCCATCCGCCCAAGGTCTGAGCATCTCCAGAGAGTAACGCTTCTGGGAGCTATAGGGCGCCACCTACAAATATGAAACTTCAAAGGAACCTGGTAAATGGACTCAAATCAATCTTCCTGAAGTAAGTGATCTCAAAATAAACATCAGGAGCATCCTCAGGGAGCTACAGAAAATAAAACCGCAGGGCAGAGAAAACATGGCAGCATGAGTAGGACAGTGGGAATCTCCTCCCATAATCACATATATTTTTGAAAATACAACAAATTCAAATAATCCTAAAAGAGAGACCAGAAGACACAGGACAACAGCCAGACTACAACTACACCAACGAGAACCCAGCGCCTGGTGATAGAGGTAAGATAGAATCCCCAGCCAGGCATGACCTGAGTGACTCTTCCCCACCTCCCGGCAGGAGAAGAATAGGCAGAGCGGGAGGGAGACGGAGCCCAAGACTGCTGAACAACCAGCCCCAGCCACCTGCACCAGAGCACAGACACAGTGCATGTGCGGGGGGCCCTGGATACTAAGGAAACAGGGCAGAAAGTCCTCTGAGCAGGTGCCGAAGATGATGCCCCTGTGACAAAGAAAAGCGCGGGCTTTTTGAAAGTCTGAAAGGGACAGGGACTTAACAGC
Source organism: Manis pentadactyla (assembly GCF_030020395.1). Classification (NCBI taxonomy): domain Eukaryota; kingdom Metazoa; phylum Chordata; class Mammalia; order Pholidota; family Manidae; genus Manis; species Manis pentadactyla. Next base: position 494,983 of record NW_026644623.1, read on the forward strand.
TAGAAGGAAACCACACAGGTCACAGACCAGCAGCTGGAAAGTACTAGGTAAACCGGGCACACTAACACCCTGGGCAACAGCTCTGAGACCCCTCATGGAGGTAAACCACCAAGCAGCTACCCCGTCCACTACCAATCCAGGCACTGTGAAAGCAGAGAAGCAGCCTAAGGCAAAACGCCCACAGAAAGGGAAGTTCCTCCACTCCGGCCAGGCAAGACACAAAGACCCAGTCTACACGCAATTACCCAACACAAGCCACGAGGGGTCGCAGTTGTCCCAGTAAAGAAAGGTCAGTAGCATTTGAAAAGTTTGGCCCACCCAGCTGACAGCCAGTAGCACCTGTCCACATGAAAAGGCCAAAAAATATGAACCAGGCAAGAGTAACCCAGACAGCTTCAGCATCTGCTACATCTTCACCTGAGAAGGAACCTGGGGAGACAGATTTAGCCAGTCTTCCTAAAAAATAATTAAAACAAAAGTCATAACCATGCTAATGGACTTGCAGAGAAATATGCAAAAACTAAGGAAGGAGAATACAGAAATAAAAAAATCTCTGGAAGGACTTCAAAACAGAATGGACGAGATTCAAGAGACCATTGATGGACTAGAAAACAGAGAACAGGAACGCAGAGAAGCTGGTGCAGAGAGAGATAAAAGAATATCCAGGAATGAAAGAATTTTAAGAGAGCAGAGTGACCAATCAAAAAGGAATAATATAGGCATTATAGGAATACCAGAAGGAGAGGACAGATAAAGGGATAGAAAGTGTCTTTGAAGAAATAATTGCCGAAAACGTCCCTAAACTACGGGAAGAAATGGCTTCTCAGACCACAGAGGTACACAGAACTTCCATGACAAGGGATCCAAGGCGGGCAACACCAAGACACATAATAATTAAAATGGCAAAGATCAAAGACAAGGACAAAGAATTAAAGGCATCCAGAGAGGAAAAAAAGGTTACCTACAAAGGAAAACCCATCAGGCTATCATCAGACTTCTCAACAGAAACCCTACAGGCCAGAAGAGAATGGCATGATATACTTAATGAAATGAAACAGAAGGGCCTTGAACCAAGACTACTGTATCCAGCACGAATATCATTTAAATATGAAGGAGGGATTAAACAATTCCCAGACAAGCAAAAGTTGAGGGAATTTGCCTCCCACAAACCACCTCTTCAGGGCATCCTACAGGGTCTGCTCTACACGGGAGCACTCTTAAAAAGAGCACAGAAAAAACATCCAACATATGAAAAAGGGAGGAGGATGAATAAGAAGGGAGAGAAATAAAGAATCATCAGACCGCTTTTATAATAGCTCCACAAGTCAGTTAAGTCAGACAGTAAGATAGTAAAGAAGCTAACCCTAAACCTTTGATAACCACAAACTTAAAGCCTGCAATGCAATAAATTCATACCTTTCAATAATCACCCTAAATGTAAATGGACTGAATGCACCAATCAAGAGACACAGAGTAATAGAATGGATAAAAAAGCAAGATCCATCCATATGCTGCTTACAAGAGACTCACCTCAAACCCAAAGACCTGCACAGACTTAAAGTCAAGGGATGGAAAAAGATATTTCATGCAAACAACAGAGAGAAGAAAGGTGTTGCAATTCTGGTATCAGACAAAACGGACTTCTAAATAAAGAAAGTAACAAAAGAAAAAGAAGGACATTACATAATGATAAAGGACTCATCCCATCAAGAGGACATAACCATTATAAATATATATGGACCCAATACAGGAGCACCAACATACCTGAAACAAATATTAACAGAACTAAAGGAGGAAATAGAATGCAATGCATTCATTCTAGGAGAGTTCAACGCACCACTCACTACAAAGGACAGATCCACCAGACAGAAAATAAGTAAGGACACAGAGGCACTGAACAACACATTAGAACAGATGGACCTAATAGACTTCTACAGAAGACTACATATGAAAACAACAGGATGCACATTCTTCTCAAGTGCACATGGAACATTCTCCAGAATAGACCACATACTACGCCACAAAAAGAGCCACAGTATATTCCAAAAGATTGAAATCTTACCAACCAACTTTTCAGACCACAAAGGCATAGAATGAGAAATAAAGCAAAAAGGCTCACAAACACATGGATGCTAAACAACACGCTCCTAAATAATCAATGGATGAGTGACCAAATGAAAATGGAGATCCAGCAATATAAGGAAACAAATGAGAACAACAACACTAAGCCACAACTTCTGTGGGACACAGCAAAAGCAGTCTTAAGAGGAAAGTATATAGCAATCCAGGCATATTTAGAAAAGGAAGAACAACCCCAAATGAATGGTCTAATGTCTCAATTATTGAAATAGGAAAAGAAAAACAAATGAGGCGTAAGGTCAGCAGAAGGAGGGACATAATAAAGATCAGAGAAGAAATAAATAAAACTGAGAAGAATAAAACAATAGCAAAAATCAATGAAACCAAGAGATGATTCTTTGAGAAAATAAACAAAATAGATAAGCCTCTAGCCAGACTTATTAAGATGAAAAGAGAGTCAACCAAATCAACAGTATCAGAAACGAGAAAGGAAAAATCATGAGGGAACCCACTGAAATGCAAAGAATTATTAGAGAGTACTATGAAAACCTATATGCTAACAAGCTGGGAAACCAAGGAGAAATGGATAACCTCCAAGAAAAATACAAACTTCCAAGACTGACCCAGAAAGAAACAGAAAATCTAAACAGACCAATTACCAGCAATGAAATTGAAGCAGTAATCAAAATCTACCAAAGAACAAAAACCCCGGGCCAGATGGATTTACCTCTGAATTTTACTAGACATACAGGGAAGACATAATACCCATTCTCCTTAAAATTTTCCAAAAAATAGAAGAGGAGGGGATACTCCCAAACTCATTCTATGAAGCTAACATCACCCTTATAGCAAACCAAGGTAAAGAAACCAGCAAAAAAGAAAACTACAGACCAATATCCCTGATGAAAGTAGATGCAAAAATACTCAAAAAAATATTAACAAACGGAATTCAAAAATACATCAAAAGGATCATACACCATGACCAAGTGGAATTCATCCCAGTGATGCAAGGATGGTACAACATTCGAAAGTCCATCAACATCATCCAACACATCAATAAAAAGAAAGACAGAAACCACATGATCATCTCCGTAGATGCTGAAAGAGCATTTGACAAAGTTCAACATCCATTCATGATAAAAACTCTCAGCAAAATGGGAATAGACGGCAAGTACCTCAACACAATAAAGGCCATCTATGATAAACCCACAGCCAACATTATATTGAACAGTGAGAAGATGAAAGCATTTCCTCTGAGATCGGGAACTAGACAGGGATGCCCACTCTCCCCACTGTTTTTTAACATAGTACTGGAGGTCCTAGTCATGGCAATCAGACAAAACAAAAAAATACAAGGAATACACATTGGTAAAGAAGAAGTTAAACTGTTACTATTTGCCAATGACATGACACTGTACATAAAAAACCCTAAAGACTTCAACCAAAAACTACTAGAAATGATATCAGAATACAGCAAATTTGCAGGATACAAAATCAACACACAGAAATCTGAGGCTTTCCTATACACTAACAATGAACCAACAGAAAGAGAAATCATTAAAACAACTCCTTTCACAATTGCATCAAAAAAAAATAAAATACCTCGGACTAAACCTAACCAAAGAAGTGGAAGACATATACTCTGAAGAATACAAGTCAGTCTTAAGAGAAATTAAAGGGGACACTAACAAATGGAAACTCACCCCATGCTCGAGGCTAGGAAGAATTAATATCATCAAAATGGCCATCCTTCCCAAAGCAATATACAGATTTGATGCAATCCCTATGAAACTACCAGCAACATTCTTCAATGATCTGGAACAAATAATTCAAAAATTCATATGGAAACACCAAAGACCCCGAATAGTCAAAGCAATCCTGAGAAAGAAGAATAAAGTAGGGGGGTTCTCACTCCCCAACTTCAAGCTCTATTATAAAGCCATAGTAATCAAGATAATTTGGTACTGTCACAAGAACAGAGCCACAGACCAGTGGAACAGACTGAAGACTCCAGACATTAACCCAAATATATATGATCAATTAATATTTGATAAAGAAGCCATGGACATACAATAGTGAAATGACAGTCTCTTCAACAGATGGTGCTGGCAAAACAGGACAGCCACATGTAGGAGAATGAAACTGGACCATTGTCTAACCCCATATAAAAAGTAAACTCAAAATGGATCAAAGACCTGAATGTAAGTCATGAAACCATTAAACTCTTGGAAGAAAACAGAGGCAAAAACCTCTTAGACATAAACATGAGTGACCTCTTCTTCAACATATATCCCCGTGTAAGGAAAGAACAGCAAAAATGAACAAGTGGGACTATATTAAGCTGAAAACTTCTGAACGGCAAAAGACATCATCAGTAGAACAAAAAGGAACCCTACAGTATCGGAGAATATATTTGAAAATGACACATGCAGTAAAGGCTTGATGTAAAGAATATATAAAGAGTTCACACACCTCAACAAACAAACAAAAAATAATCGAATTAAAAAATGGGCAGAGGAACCGAACAGACGGTTCTCCAAAAGAAATACAGATGGCCAACAGACACATGGAAAGATGCTCCACATCACTAATTATCAGAGAAATGCAAATTAAAACTACAGTGAGGTATCACCTCACACCAGTAAGGATGGCTGCCATCCAAAATACAAACAACAACCAACGTTGGCAAGGCTGTGGAGAAAGGGGAACCCTCCTACACTGCTGGAGGGAATGTAAATTAGTTCAACCATTCTGGAAAGCAGTATGGAGGTACATCAAAATTCTCAAAACAGGCATACCATTTGACACAGGGATTGCACTCCAAGGAATTTAAACTAAGAATGCAGCAATAAAGTATGAGAAAGACTAATGCACCCCTATGTTTATCGCAGCACTGTTTACAATAGCCAATAATTGGAAGCAAACTAAATGTCCATCGATAGATGAATGGATAAAGAAGATGTGGTACATATATACAATGGAATGCTACTCAGCCATAAGAAAATGGCAAATCCTACCATTGAGAGCAACATGGATGGAGCTGCACGGTATTACGCTCAGTGAAATAAGCCAAGCTGAGAAAGAGAAATACCAACTGATTTCACTCATCTGTGGAGTATAATAACAAAGGAAAAACTGAAGGAACAAAACAGCAGCATAATCACAGAACTCAAGAATGGTCTAACAAGTACCAATGGGAAAGGGACTGGGGAGGATGGGTTTGTAGGGAGGATAAGGGGGGGAGAAAAAGTGGGTATTAAGATTAGCATCCATAGGGTGGTGGGAGAAAGGGGAGGACTGTACAACACAGAGAAGGCAAGTTGTGATTCTATAACATTTTGCTATGCTGATGGACAGTGACTATAAAGGGGAATATAGGGGGGACCTGGTATAGGGGTAAGCGATAGTAAACAAAGTGTTCGTCATGTAAGTGTAGATTAGTGATACCAAAAAAAAAAGAAAAAAAGGCAGTTCCTGTGTGGTAACATCCAATGAGTTCTACAAAAGTGTATAAAGGGAATATAAAAGTGTAGTCAAGAGGTCTGTTTGTGTTTATAAAGTGGATCAAGGCCTAATTGGTCTAACCTGAAAATGAACTAAGATACGATATGAAAAAGAACTTCCAACATCAGCACTCTCTGGAAGACTCATACCAGAAGATGATCATCAAAAAACCCAAATAAAGATCAACGCGATGCTACAGCTGTAGATGCCCTCATCCCACCAGTTCCTGGATTTGCCATGGGAATGAAGAAGGAGATATCTAAGCTGGCCTGTGCATAGAGTAAAACAACAAATTTGACTGGATCTATACTGTTGGAACTCAACCAAGAATTAGAAATGCAAATTGTAGTACTCCAAAATCTTACGACGACAGACTATTTACTGTTAAAAGAACATAAGGGATGTGAACATTCCCCAGGAATGGGTTGTTTTAATTTGTCTGATTTCTCTCAGACTGTTCAAGTTCAGTTGGACAATATCCGCCATATCACAGATAAGTTTTCACAAATGCCTAAGGTGACTAACTGGTTTTCTTAGTTTCACTGGAGGTGGCTTGTAATTACAGGTATGCTTTGGTTATGTAACTATCCTCCTATTATGTTAATGTGTGTGCACAATTTAAGAAGCAGCTTAAAACCTATACATGCTGAAGTTACTCTACAAGAAGATATGTCAAGGAAATAATCTTCCCAGGTTTTTTTCCGCCTGCTACTTCTATAGCTTTTCTTCTTCCTTCCTAATTACAACCCTTAAATAGAATTCATGCCTCATATCAAAGTTACCTAGTATCATAATTCTTCCAAGTCTTAAAGATACCTCAAGAAAAATGCTGGGCTTAGAAGCTACAGGGCATAAATATGCAAAGAAATAAGAAGCTAACCATTTCAAACAATAAGGCTTCTCTCTCACTTACCAACTTTACATTTCCCTGTACGGCTCCAGAAGGTGACTGGTTAGCCAGAGACGGGTAAGATTCCTCAAGGGAGGAACAACCTTAGACAGGCACAGTCGCAGGGGGTCATCAGGTGACAAATTGGAGATCAACAGAGGTGAGGCTTAGAACCTCACCCCCCTGTTCTGAGAGAAATCTTCTCCATACGTGGATGTTTTATTGCCCTTTATTGCCTTTGATTAACACATAGTCTTCAGGCACACACCTGTTCATCTATATTTGCTCTCTTACAACACTAAACTATGTTTTCTACCTTAATCTTGTATGTACCTACCACTTCAGCATTTTATTACAAATAATAATAATAAAGAGAGAAATGTGGTATTCACATATAAATCAAGTGTAAATATCAAATGAGTATTCATATATGAACTGACTGTTTATAGATCATAATGCATGAGCACAACCGAAAGTTTCTGTGATGACTGCCCTTGTACTGTTCACCATGTAACTTATTCACTATGTAAGAATTTGTTCTCCATGTAAGAACTTGTTTGTTATGCCTCAGAAGATTGGAGACTGAAGAAAATTAGGCTTGGGGTGGATTAATGATTGTGCATTGAGCATTGATTACCCTACACAGAATTTTACTGTTGTTAACAACCATTTGATCTATAAATAAGAGAGATGCCCTCACAAACAAACCAAAGAAAATGTACACACTTGCAATTTTAAAATAAATAAGAAACCGGGATATAATATATAGCATAAGGAATAGAGTCAAAATTTTGTAATAACTTGGTATGGTGATAGCTGGTACCTACAATTATCATGGATATATATGTTAAATCACTATGTTGTACACCTGAAACTAATGTAATGTAATACTGTGTGTCAACTACCCTTCAATAAAAAGTAAATATCTACAAAAAAAAGAAATAGATGTATTAGATAGATGATAGATATTCATAGATTAGACGAATAGATTGACAGAGATGACAGATAAATAAGTTATATATAGATGACAGATGATAGACTAGATAGAATAGATGATATAGGGAGGTTAGATTAGACAGACAGATGATAGATAGATACAGTTATGAACTGAATTTTTGAGCCCTCACCTCATCATCTTCCACTCCTCTAAACCCCCACCGCCACCACACACACACACACACACACACACACACACACACACACACAGACACATACACACACACAAGTTCATATTTGAATTGAGACAGGGTTGAAGCCCTAACCCCCACTGTCATATTATTGGGAGGTGGGGCCTTTGGAGGTAAATGGGTTTGGAAGATATCATGAAGGTGTGGGTGGAGCTGCCATTATGCAATCAGTGCTATTAAGAGGAACAGAGGGCAGAGCTTCCCCTCGACCCTGTGAGAAAACAGCAGGGATGCGGACATATGCAAGTAGGAAGAAGGGACATCACCAGGAACTGAACTGCCTTGGTCTAGGACTTCTGCTTCCAGAATAGCGAGAAATCAGTATCTATGGATGAAACACCCACTCAATGACACTCTGGTTATCAGCTTGAGTAGACAAACATAGATATGTAGGTAAACAGAGATGCACTTAGACGATGGATGGAGAGAGAATATGCATAGATTTATGTGCTTAGCTGTCTGCACAGGTATCTGTGTCCAAACACCTCCGCACTTTGAAGTCTGCTCCGTATGGGGGGAACACCAGGAGCACAACTTTTGCACGTTTCTTTTTTAAAGTGTCGGCTGCAGTTTCCGCTAACTGGGGTCTCCGTTAACTCTCAGCCGTGTGTGTGTGTCTGTGCGTGTGCGTGTGTGTGTGTACACCATTTCACCTATTGGACTACAATCACAGGAGATGCAAAAGAAACAAAGGAATGCAGGATAGGGCAAACATCTTGCAAACACTGACCAGAAAGAATAAAATTTTCCACTAGCCTCTGGGGATATCTTTGCCAAGTGTTTCTATGCAATTTTAGAAAGATATTTCTGGAAATATTGCTGGGACCACTCTGAACCATCAAGTTAGTTATGGTAACAAGCTAGGATAGGAGAGCAGCAAAGAGCGCCTTTGGTGTGTCCCCTATGTATCAGGACAACGTGTACAGGCTTTAATTCTACTACACCACTTCATCACACCATGGATGACGTGGGATGAACTTATGCAACACCTTCATTGGTGAATAAACAGTTACTTCAGAATCACCTCCCTTAACAGAAAATAAATACGTGTGGGGACATAAACATTCCTACAATTCCTGCCACCATCACTCAACTCTTTATGCTCAGTGCCCTTTAAATATGAACGGAAACAAAGCTCTCAACGCTACTATTCCATTACAAATAGACTTCACTCACATCTAAATGCCTAAATGCATGGAAACTCAACCTCCACCTTGACAGCAGTGGGGAGCAGTTTCCCCACAAGCTAGCTGGCCTGCCACCTCAGCAAGCCCATGGGCCACTTTCCCACAAGAGCCATGCGTGTCACCAAAAGGCAGTTCCCTTAACCAATGACTACACGCATGCTCTTTGGAGATGGGCCAACAAGGAGGGCCGCCGAGGTGACATCGGTGCACAGGAAAAAAGACATACTACTGGGCATGCACCTACCTCGGAACCCGAAGGCCAGCCACGGTGCTCCCTGCGTGGGGCCTTGCATATGCCTGCAGCTCACGCCGCCACCACAACAGGAATGGCCCAGGGGCAGAGAATCCGGAAGGCCCTGGCCCGTACAAGTTCAAGAGACCAGCCGATCAACCACACCATCCACACACAGCAGACTAGTGCCACCTATACAGAAGTTCCCACCCAAGGCCACTCCTCTCAAGACCCAAACACACAGCTAACTCACATAAACAAACACATGGAATTGAGACTGAGAAGGACACAGAGGAAGCAAAGTGCACCTAGTGACAGAACGTTGACAAAAGTGAGAAAACAGATACATAGACAGATGATTGATACATAGATTGAACAGATATACATACATATGGATGATAGATAAATTAGATAGATACACAGATGATAGTAGATAGATGATAGATCATAGATAGATAAACGACAGTCAGATAGACAGGTAGATAGATTACACAGATAGATAAAGAGATAGGTAGGTAGGAAGATAGGAAAGCATCATGCTAAACAAAGCTATCTTTCACTCAAGACAATCTATGTTCTCCCTTACAGGAGACTCACTTGAGATCCAAGGACACAGACAAACTACTAGCTGAAGAGGCAGGGACAGGTATCCTACACAAGTGAAACAGAGAAACAAAAAACAAATGGATTCTGTTTGAGTCCCCTGAGACAGTCAGTAAAAAATAGCTCTACCTAGCCACGGTGAATTCTTTTTGTTTGGTTTCAGCAGTGCCCAGCCATAGATTTAGTGGTACAGCAACGTCCTTCTCATTTTTTCTCACCTCAACAACTGAAATGCTATAATAATATGCGTCTGGGCTTTTGAAATCAGTGCATTTTATGATGTTCACGAATGTAAAGAAGTAATAACCACCTAAAGAGGGAATGTTTGGACACCCAAATAAACACGTCATTCCACAACACACTCTTTGTTCCCAACTACTCCTGTGGAGAAATAGGTGTTCCTTTTTATTTGTTCCTCCTCCTATCAGCATTGATCACGCCGATGTCCCTCAAACATGGTGGTGAGCAAAGCACCAAGTATACTTTTCGGTCTATAACAGGCCCAGAGGAAGGATACTTGTGGTCTTCAGGGAGGCCTTAGGCAATGAAGGAGGCTAAATACATTCAGCAAGTGAGAAGGAGGTAAAAGAGGACAGAGGACAGAGATACGGGTTCATGTCCCTGCACCACCATTTACTTTTTTTATAAGCACACGCCGCTGACTCGACCTGTAAGTGTCTCAGAGATAACAGTGCTCTAACTACGCCTAGTAACCTTGCAAGATTTTTGGAACTATAATGTTGGGAAGAGACGTAGGCCATGTTGTCAACTGTTCTGTACATAAGGATAGATAGGTAGACAAAAAGATGATTGATTCATAGATAGATAGAGAGATGATAGATGATAGATGATAGATAGATAGATACATACATACATAGATAGATAGTTAGATGATAGGAAAATAGATAGTTATATAGATAGAAAGATAGAAGGATATAAAGATAGATATATAGATACATAGATGGACAGATAGACAGACAGATAGACAGATAAAAATACATATCGATTAACAAAAAACTATTGCTCATAACCAGGAGATCAATGGTGAAAGCACATAGCGAAACTACAAACAAAAGGAAGAATGAAATCCAGTTTAAAAAGTGCAGTAAGCAGCCATAAGAAGAAAACAAATCCTTCCATTTGCTATGACGTGGATGGAGCTAGACGGTAGTATGCTCAGTGAAATAGGCCAGGCAGAGAAACACAAGTACCAAATAATTTCACTCTTGTGTGGAGTATAACAACAAAGAAAAACTGAAGGAAAAAATCATCAGTAGACTCACTGAACCGGAGAGTGGACTAACAGTTACTAAAGGGAGAGGGACTTTGTAGGGTGGGTGGGAAGGGAGGGATAAGGGCGGAGAGAAAGTTAGGGGACATAAGGTTTAGCATGCATAATGTGTGGGTTCTGTGGGTCATGGGCATGGCTGTACAACACAGAGAAGACAAGTAGAGATTTTACAGCATCTTACTACATGCTGATGGAGAGCAACTGTAATGGGTTGTGTGTGGGGGGACATGGAGAAGGAGTCTACAGCATCCAACTACGCTGATGGACAGCGACTGTAAGAGGTTTTAGGGTGGTACTTGGTGAAGAGGGGAGCCTAGTAAACATAATGTTCTTCACGTTATTGTAGATTAATGATAACAAAAAAAAGTTTTTAAGTGCAGTAACGGCACAGCTCTGAATCATCAGAATAAAAGGACAGGCTTTGAATGCTCCAATCAAAAGACACAGGGTTAGAAGAAGGGATGAAAACTCAAGACCACCTATGTGCTCCCTTACAGCAGACTCACTTGAGATCCAAGGACACAGACAAACTTCATGCTGAATGGGTGGGTATAGGTACCCTACACAAGTGAAAGTGAAAAAGAAACAATCAAACAAATGGATTCTGTTTGAGTCCCCAGAGACAGTCAGTAGGAAATAGCCCTATCTGGCCACCATGAATTATATTTATTTGGTTTCAGCAGTGCGCAGCCATGATTTAGTGGTGCAGCAACGTCCTTCTCATTTCTTCTCACTTCAACAACTGAATTACTGTAATAGTGTGTGTCTGGGTCTTTGAATTCAGTGGTTTTTATGATGTTCACGAATGTAAAAAAGTAATAACCAGTTAAAGAGGGAAGTTTGGACACTCAAATAAACACGTCACTCCACAACACACTCTATGCTCCCCACTGCACCTGTCTAGAAATTGATGTTCCTTTTTATTTGTCCCTCCCTCCTATCAGTGGTGATCATGCCGATGTCCCTCAAACATCTTTGTGAGCAAAGCACCAAGTTTACTTTCTGTAGACAACAGGCCCAGAGGAACAATACTTGTGGTCTTCAGGGAGCACTTAGTCAATGAATGTGGCTAAATACAGTCAGCATGTGAGAAGAAGATAAAAGAGGATAGAGACACAAGTTCAAGTCCCTGCACCACTATTTCCTAGTTTTGTAGGTACAAGTGGTTGACTTGACCTGCAAGATTCTCCGTGAACCCAGTGCTCTCCAAACAGCCTAGTTACCATGTAAGATTTGGGAAGCATAATGTAGGGAAGTGACATAGGCTGTGTTGTTAATTGCCCTGTACACAAGGACCGACGGGCATATAAATAGATGATTGATTGATTGATAGACAGATAGATAGATAGATGATAGATAGATAGATAAATAGATAGATAGATAGATAAACAGACAGATAGATAGATATAGGTACATATCAACTGACACAAAGCTGTTGCTCATAACCAACAGAGCAATGGTGAAAGCACATAGTGAAACTACAGACAAAAGAGAAGACAGATATCTAGTTTAAAAAGTGCAGTAAGCAGCCTTAAGAATAAAGCAAATCCTACCATTTGCAACAAAGTAGATGGAGCTAGACGGTATTATGCTCAGTGAAATAGGCAAGGCAGAGAAAGACAAGTAGTAAATGATGTCACTCATGTGTGGAGTATAACAACAAAGAAAAGCTCAAGGAAAAAAACAGCAGCAGACACACAGAACCCGAGAGTGGACTAACTGTTACCAAAGGGAAAGGGACTGTGCAGGGTGTGTGGGAAAGGAGTGATAAGGGCGTGGAGAAAGGGAATGGGCATTAGGATAAGCACATATAATGTGTGGCGTGGGGGGAGCATGGGGAGGGCTGTACAACACTGAGAAGACAAGTAGTGATTGTATAGCATCTTACTACACGTTGACAGACAGCAACCCTAATGGTGTGTGTGGGGGGACAAGGTGAAGTGGTCTACAGCATCCAACTATGCTGATGGACAGCGACTGTAACGGGGTTTTCGGGGGAATTTGGTGTACTTGGTGATCATAATGTTCTTCACGTGATTGTAGATTAATGATAACAAAAAAAATTTTTTAAGTGCAATAAGTACACAGCTCTCAATTGTCAGTATAAAGGGACACGATCTGAGTGCTCCAATCAAAAGATACATGGTTAAAAGAATGGATGAAAACTCAAGACCACCTACGTGCTCCCTTACAGGAGACTCACTTGGGATCCAAGGAAGAAGACAAACTACAAATTGAGGTGGTGGGGACAGGTACCCTAGACAAGTGATACTGACAAAAAAAAAAAGATATGCTGAAGGGTTTGAAGATGGTGGCTCACGTGAGAGGGGAGGCGGAATCCTCCTCCCAAAACCAAAACCATATACATACGTACTATATGGAAATAGAACAACTACACCAAATCCTGGAAGAGCAGCAGGGAAGAACGCTGCTTTGGCAGGCTGTCACCTCAAGGAGAAGTGTGACGTACAGTCCTGGAGAAGTGCTCTGGGAGCATGAACCTACCGTAAATGTACTGTGCTCTGGAGGATCGGTGGGGATGGAAAGAAAAGACAGGTGGAAGACTTCGAGAGACTTGAGATTCCAGCCACATGTGGGAAAACACAGGGATCCACAACTGGCGGCTGTGGGACAAAAAAATGGCAGACAGTCTGAGAGACTTCCTAACAGCGAGAGAACTGCTAAAGGGGCATGGCTTCCACAGGGCTTGCCGCTCAGGAGAAAGGACAGGTGCGCCAAACTGAACAGGTGCACTCTGCCCGGCAGGTGGGGAGTTTTTCAGGAATTCCGGGCGCTCCATCCCCCCGGCTGGCCTCGCAACTTCGAGGCCCCTTACCGTGATGTGACTGGTACACGGACTACATCACAACCAGCACAAGCCTGCAAAATGGCCGCCCCCACCTACGGTAGCTTCTCCCTGTGTGCTCCGCAAACTGGCCCTGGCAGTGGAGACAGGCACTGCGACCGGGAAGCAGGAAAGACCTCTTTACTCCCGGCAGGGGTGCGCACTGGCACCGCTCCCCTGGGACCCCTGCCATCCCCCCAAGGGCTGAGCATCCCCAGAGAGTAACGCTTCTGGGAGCTAAATGGCGCCACCTACAAATATGAACCTTCAAAGGAACCTCGTAACTGGACTCGAATCAATCGTCCTGAGAATGAGGTCTCAAAATAAACATCAGGAGCATGCTCAGGGAGCTACAGAAAATAAAACCTTCACTGTCTCTGGAGTGCTATTCTCTCTCTCCGTCTCTCTGTCTCTGTCTCTCTTTCTCTCTCTCTATCCCTCCCGGGAGTGCTGCTGAAGCCATGTTCTGAGAGGGGTGCTGCGACAACTGAGCAGGAACAGCACAGCTCTCGGGTCCACCCAGCCTATGTCAGGACAGTCCCACATGGGCTCTGACTGAACTGCATATGGGGGACGCCGCTCATCTAACACCGCAGGAAAGACAACAGTGCCGCATGCAAGCCTACCCATCAATGGCTAGAGGCTACGTGGCTCCACCGATACCAGGTGACGTCAAAACCCCTGTCTTCATCTCCTTGGCAATCTTTTTTACCTAAGACCCTTGAAAGCAGTACATGGTAAGATACAACCTACCAGTCTAAACACCACCTCACCTCTCAGTTTTACGCTAGATGTTCCTGCATCACAGCTTCTCCTCATCGTTCCAGTTTTCTCGGCTCTTTGGTGATCTGGAAAAAAGGAATAATTAGTCAGATTTGGAGTGAAGTGGTATGGGGTTTAGTAAGATTCTGTTTAACCACAATCAGTATAACCAAAAGACACCCTTTAGTATGGGAGCATATATTCACTGATGCAATATTTGATAAGGCGTTTCCATTGAAAACATATATCAAGAGCTCACGAACCTCAACACACAAAAAGCAAATGAATTCAATTACAAAATGGGCATAGGATCTGAACAGACACTTCTCCACATAAGCAATTTCAGGTTTCCGACAGGCACATGAAAAGACGCTCCACATAGCTAACCATCAGAGAAATGCACATTAAAACCACAATGGGGTATCACCTCACACCAGTTAGGATGGCCACCACCCAAAAGACAGACAACAACAGATGTGGGCAAGGGTGTGGAGAAAGGGGAACCCTCCTACAGTGCTGGTGGGAATGTCAGTCAGCTCAACCATTGTGGAAAGCAGTATGGAGGTACCCCACATAAACATAGCACAGAAATACCATTTGACCCAGGAATTCTTCTCCTAGGAATTTACCCTAAGAGTGCAAGAGCCCAGTTTGAAAGGGACAGATGCACCCCTTTGTTGATCACAGCACTCTTTACAATACCCAAGAAATGGAAGCAACCTTAGTGTCCATCAGGAAGTGAATGGATAAAGAAGATTTCGTACATACACACTATATAATATCATTCAGCCATATGATGAAAACAAATACTCCCACCATTTCCAACAACACGGACAGAGCTAGAGGGTGTTATGCTCAGTGAAATAAGCCAGCTGGTGAAAGACAACTATCCAAGGATTTCACTCCTATGTGAGGTATGAGAACAAAGCAAATTAGAAATTAAAAACAGCAGCAGACTCACCGAACCCAAGAATTGTCTAACAGTTACCAAAGGGAAAGGGACTGGGAGGACGGGTGTGAACGGAGGGATAAAGGGGTAAAGGGGGCATTACGATCCGCACACATAATGTAGGGCATGGGGGGCCACTGGGATTGCAGTATAACACACAGAAACAGGTAGTGAATCTATAGCATCTTACTATATTGATGGACAGCGACTCTAATGGGGTGTGGATAGCAGACTTGATAATGGGTTGGAGGGGGGAGGAGGGGGAGTCTAGCAACCATAATGTTGCCATGTAATTGTACATTACTGACACCAAAAAGTAAATAAATAAAAGTGATTCTGTTTGAGTGCCCAGAGAGACAGTAGAAAATAGCCATTCCCGCCACCTTGGATTCTTTCTGTTTGGTTTTGGCAGGGCCAAGTCATAGATTCTTTGGTATCGAGAAACCTTCTCATTTTTTCTCGCCTCAACAACTGAATTGATGTAATAATATGCATCTGGGCTTTTGAAATCAGTTGATTTTATGATGTTTACGAATGTAAAGAAGCAAAAACCAGATACTGAGGGAAGTTTGGATGCTCAAATGAACACGTCACTCCACAACACAATATTTGCTACCAACTGCTCCCGTGTAGAACTCGGTGTTCCTTTTTACCTGTCCCTCCTCCTATCAGTGGTGACACCGATGTCCCTCAAACATGGTGGTGAGCAAAGCACCAAATTTACTCTACTGTCTACAACAGGACTGTGGTACAGGTCCTCTCAGAGGAACAGCAGTAGCAGCGGGAGAAAACCCAAAGACATAGACATAGAAGACCGTACAGTACAATGAAAACTGACACAAGGGACTTCTGAGACCTGTACTTATTTCCTTCAAAGACACGAAAGAAGCCGCCCCCATACAACAAAACTGCACCACTACAGAGAAAGCACAGGCAGAGAACAAGAAGAGATCTGGAATCTTACCCCCACTGGGCCAGGGAGAGGAGTCATCACAGCAACAGCAGCATCAGCTGGGGCTTGCCCCACACTCTCTGTGCTCATCGCCATTAAAGATAAGTTCATGGGCTCGGCTCGCTGTGGCTCTCCCTAAGCACCCGGAGGCATACACAGCGGGGACTGAGGGTTCGTCAGTGGCATCTCACCCGCATTTACGTTCGCATGGTTTGGAACATAATGAACGGTTGGCGGACGAGCGAGCGGCACAAGGTATCACTGAACGGGAAGCTGAGCTCTGAAGCCGAGTCCAGTCATTCACTGTCACCACTGTTCAACAGATCCCGTGACATGAAGATTGATGTGCACGAGCTGACACACTCACATTTCATAAGAGAGGTCCTCACCAAGTATAGAGAAGGGAGAGGAGGGCACGCCTAAGTGAGAATGCACGGTAGCCTAGAAGAGGAGGTGACTAGAGAGGTGGGTCTTCAACGATCCTTGTTCTTCTGCTGGGGTGAAATGTCTTAAAAACCAGAAGCAAGAGGTGGGAACCCCCAGAGGAAATAATTCAGAGACAAAAAGGCACAAGACAGGATCTTTTCAAGGAGCAGGGAGCTTGGCTCATAGGGATGGAGATGTAGACAAAGTGAAGGTCAGACCGTGAGTTGGGGCTGGAGAATTTCACATTTTATTCTGTAACAATAACAGTGCTTCCACAGTGAAGCAGTGAACAAGCAGGGCCTAGGTGCACCAGGAAAGACCTGAGAAACCAGAAGCAGGGTTACTGACATGGGACACGAGCTCCACAGGTTATGACATAAAGGATGAAGATTCAGGATCGGGAATGGACAGGCTGACTGCTGAGAGGAGGCGAGGTTGCCCCGCAAGCATCCAGCTTGGCTGATGGGCAAGAATGGCGACACCATTGAGAGCAAGAGTCTAAAGGAGAAGCATTTTAAAAATAAAAAGTTTTTCCCAGTTTACTGTGTTGTGTTATTCACGTACAATACACAGGCCACCAAAGCTAGATCAGAGAAAATCTGGGCGGCCGGTCCCAGTCAGAATGCGGGATGTGGCTATGCTAAGACCCGTTCGCCTGGCTGGCCATGGCCGAGAAGGCATGCCTGGCTCCAGGAGTCCCAGAGAAGCTGGGAAGGCCCGGGAAAGGGCGGGCCGTTCCCCGGACAGCATCTGGGTGCCTCCGTGCCTGGCTGTGTGCAGGCCCTTGCCTCCGGGATCATGGGGGGTGCAGGGGTGGCAAGGCAGTTGATGCACACCGCGCCCCGGATGCTGAGCCCATGCATAGCCGGCACACAGACGGGCTAAGCTGTGACAGACGAGGGCACTGCAGCCTTCGACGGACCCATGGTGGCCTCATTGGTCTGAACATCTGCACGACCCTCAGTGGGCAGTCCCGTGGGCTAGGGATACTACGGTGGTTGGCCTTGGGGTCTCACCGTGGCCTTGGACTAGGGTCTCCTCTGGGCGGGGCTGGTGTGCTTAAGCCAATGGGGACGTGGTGATGCGGCCCCTGGGTGATGTCACAGTGGCCCAGGCCACTTTGTGATGCGTCTCCTGGCTGATATACATACAAGGCTCACCATAGCTGTTCAGCACAGTGTGTGCTAGGCCTGAGAAAGAGTTAGTGGCAAAGGAGACCCTCTCCGTAGCTTCACACAATTTCCTCGGATCGTTTGGCGCACGCCATAACCAATTTTTCCGTGTGCACAGTTTCATCCTTACTAAGTTTCGTACCGCACAATGCCCGCCGACTCCCCAGCACCACCTTCTTCACCCGCTGGTCCTTCCCGTCCCCGGGTCGCTGCCCCTACCCCTCCTGCCAGGGAGCACCCTGCACCTGCCCGCTGCCCTGGTCACAGGCTCTTCCACCGGGATCCTGTGCCTTTAGCAGCTGGCATTTCCCAATTTTCACAGCAGAGTTCCCACTTCCACGGGGAGCATTCCTGGGCCTCTGGACCATCCTAGTCTCTCAGCAGATGCTGGAGAGAGACCACCTAGACGAGCACCTCCTCTTCAGGGCACACGGGCACCACTACCAGCCCGCCTCGTGGTGTCCTGCCTCTGCAAAACCGCCATAAAGAGTCAGCCAACAGACAAGGCCTTGGGCAGCACAAGCACCGGCCCAATGGCTGGCTCTGACGCTCAGGACGAAATGATGGACACGAAGCCACCATCGCTGGATATCATCTTTGTGCCCACCCCGGCCACGCACGAGGTCATGGGCAGCACCACCGCTGGCCTACTGTGCACCCCAGACAAGCAACGCAAGGGCAGTTGTCATCTGGTCTCATCTGGACCCATACGATGCTGTGGGAGGCACATACGACGGCCTCGCCCCTGTCCATAAGTGAGCCTCGGACCCGATGGGCACTCCAACGCCCTGGGGAAAGGCTCATACAAAGGCCCCCAGCCCCAGACTAGGCCCCCACACCACCATTTAATAGTTTTGTAGTCACATGCTGTTGACTCGACATTCAAATGTCTCAATGAACCTAGTGCTGTCTGTTTCTAGGGCCGAGTTACCTTTCAGGCTTTTGGAAACATAAGTAGGGAAGTGACATATAAGCCATCTTGTGAACTGTTCTGTACGTAAGGATAGTTGGGTAGACAAAAATGATGATAGATAGCACAGATAGACAGATAGATAGATGATAGATTAGATAGGATAGATGATAGGTATAGGTAGATTGAATAGATAGATGATAGATAGATAGATAGATAGATAGATAGATAGATAGATAGATAGATAGATAGATAGATAGAAAGAATAGATAGATAGATTAGATAGATAGATAGATAGATAGATAGATAGATAGATAGATAGATAGATAGATGGATGGATGGATGGATAGCCATTGTAGATAGCCGTGTTGTTAACTGTAAGGCTGGGGTCACTGATGGGAGGAGCAAGCACGACGGACACTGACAATGTGCCAATGTCTCCAGCTGCTGCCCCCTCCCACATGGGACACTGATAATGTGCTGAAGTTCCTGGCTGTTGCCCCGTCCCAAACTGAAAAATATGCCTTGGGCTAGCCAAACCATGCATTGCTGTAAATCTAAGCTATGCCTCCCCGTACCTCTGTAAAATCTCGCTCCCTGTCTACTTACGTGTGAATTCCCCAGCCTCCATTTCTATAGACTAGGGAAATCTCATCCGGGTGTTTGCATTCATATAAACTACCGGGAACTTAGTTGCCTCTCTTCACCTGCTTATTTCAGCTAGAATTATCTTACACTGTTCTGTACATAAGGATAGATGGGTAGACAAAAAGGTGACGACAGGTACATGACAGATAGATGACAGGTGACAGATGATAGATTAGAAATAGATACATTAGATAGATGATAGATATTCATAGATTAGATGAATATATTGAGTGATGACAGACAGATAAGATATATATAGATGACAGATGATAGACTAGATAGGATAGATGATATAGGTAGGTAAGATTAGACAGATAGATGATAGATATCGATAGATTAGATAGACAAGAGAAAGACGATATATACAGAGTTATGGACTGAATTTTTGGTCCCTCAATTCACCATCTTCCGCTCCTCATAAAGCCCTGCCCCACCACACAAACACACACACACACAAACCCACAAAGTTCATATTTGAATTGAGTCAGGGTTGAAACCCTAACCCACACTCTCATGGTATGTGGAGGTGGGGCCTTTGGAGGTAATTAAGTTCGGAAGATATCATGAGGTTGTGGGTGGAGCTGCCATTACGCAATCAGTCCTATTAAGAGGGTCATAGGACAGAGCATTCTCCCTCGACCCTGTGAGGACACAGCAGGGATGTGGCTGTATGCAAGCCAGAGGAAGGGACCTCATCAGGAATTGAAACTGCCTTGGTCTTGGAATTCTGCTTCCAGAATGGCGAGAAATCAGTGTCTATGGATGAAGCCCCCTCTAAATGACACTCTGGTAATCAGCTTGAGTAGACTAAACAGATATGTAGGTAAAGAGAGATATACTTAGAGGATGGATGGAGAGAGAATATGCATAGATATCTGTGCTTAGGTGTCTGCATAGGTATCTGTGTCCAACAACCTCTGCACTTTGAAGTCTATTCTCTATGGGGGGAACACCAGGAGCACAACTTATGCACGTTTCTTTTTTAAAGTGTGGGCTGCAGTTTCCAGTAACTGGGGTCTCCGATAACTCTCAGTCATGTGTGTGTGTGTGTGTGTGTGTGTCTGTGCGTGTGCGTGTGTGTGTGTACACCACTGCCCCTATCGGTCTAAAAATCACAGGAGATGCAAATGTAACAAAGGAACGCAGGATAGGGCAAACGTCTTGCAAACTATGACCAGAAAGAGTAAAATTATCCACTACCCTCTGGGGATATCTTTGCCAAGTGTTTCTAGGGAATTTTAGAAAGATCTCGATGGAAATGTTGCTGGGACCACTCTGAACCATCAAGTTAGCTAAGGTAATAAGCCAGGACAGGAGAGCAGCAAAGAGCTCCCACGGTGACTCCTATGTATCAGGCCAAGGTGTACAGGCTTTAAATCCACTACAGCACTTCATCTCACCATGGCTGACATGGGATGACCTTATGCACCACCTTCATCCGTGAGTAAAAAGTTACTTCAGAATCACCTCCCTTAACAGAAAATAAATAAGTGCGGGGACATAAACATTCCTAGAATTCCTGCCACCATCACCCAACACTTTATGCTCAGCGCCCTTTTCATACGAATGGAAACATAGCTCTCAACGCTAGTATTCCATTTCAGATAGACCTCTCTCACATCTAAATGCCTAAATGCACTGAAACTCCTACCCCACCTTGACAGCAGAGGGGAGCAGTTTCCCCACAAGCTACCTGGCCTGTCACATCAGCAAGCCCATGTGACACTGGAGCACAAGTGTCCCGCGTGTCACCAAAGGTCAGTTCCCTTAACCAGTGATTACACACATGCTCTCTTGTGATGGACCAACAAGCAGGGCGGCCTAGGTAACATCGGTGCACAGGAAAAAAGACCTACAACTGGGCATGCACCTGCCTCAGACTCCGCAGGACAGCCAGAGTGCTCCCTGCGTGGGGCTTCAGATATGCCTCACAGATCACGCAGCCGCCAGAGCAGGAAAGGCCCAGGGACAGAAGGCCGGATGGCCTTGTCCTGCACAGGTTCAAGAGCCCAGCACGTCAAACAAACCTTCCACACCCAGCAGACTCGTGCACGTCAAACAAACCTTCCACACCCAGCAGACTCGTGCCACCTAGACAGGAGAAGTTCTCACCCAAGGCCACTCCTCTCAATACACAAACACACAGCTAACTCACATAAAAAAAACACAAGGAATTGAGACTGAGAAGGACACAGAGGGATCAAAGTGCACCTAGTGACAGATCGATGACAAAAGTGAGAAAACAGATGCATAGACAGATGACAGATACATAGACAGGATTGACATGCACACATATAGATGATAGAATAATTAGACTGACACACAGATGACAGTAGACAGATGTAGAGCATAGACAGATGACAGATAGGTAGATAGGTAGATACATTACAAAGATAGATAAAGAGATAGGTAGGTAGGTAGATAGGAAAGCATCAGACTAAACAAAGTTATCTTACAGTCAAGATCATTTAAGGGCTCCCTTAAAGGAGAGTCACTTGAGATCCAAGGACACAGACAAATTACAAGCCGAAGGGGCCGGGACAGGTACCCTATACAAGTAAAACTGAGAAACAAACAAATAAATGGATTCTGTTTGAGTCCCCAGAGAGAGTCAGTAGAAAATAGCTCAATTTGCCACCGTGAATTCTTTTTGTTTGGTTTCAGCAGTGCTCAGGCATAGATTTAGTGGTGAAGCAACTTCTTTCTCACTTCCTCTCACATCAACAAATGAATTGCTGTATTAATATGCGCCTGGGCTTCTAAAATAATTCCTTTTTATGATGTTCACGAATTTAAAGAAGTAATAACCACCTAAAGAGGGAAGTTTGGACCCTCACATAAACACTTCACTCCACAACACACACTTTGTTCCCAACTGCTCCTGTCCAGAAATAGGAGTTCCTTTATATTTGTCCCTCCACCTATCAGCAGTGATCACGCCGATGTCCCTCAAACATGGTGGTGTGCAAACAACCAAGTAAACTTCTCTGTCGACAACAGGCCCAGACGAAGGATACTTGTGGTCTTCAGGGATCACTTACTCACTGAATGTGGCTAAATAAAGTCACCAAGCGAGCTGGAATTATAAGAGGACAGAGGACAGAGAAACGGGTTCAAGTCCTTTCACTTCCATTTACTGCTTTTGTAAGCACACGCGGCTGACTCTACCTGAAAGTGTATCAGTGAACACAGTGCTCTCCTTATGGCTTAGTTACCTTGCAAGATTTCTGGTAGCATAATGTAGGGAAGAGACATAGGCTATGTTGTTAACATTTCTGTACATAAGGATAGATGGGCAGACAAAAAGATGATTGATTCATAGATAGATAGGTAGACAGAAGATAGATGAAAGATAGATAGGTATATAGATTGATAGATGAAAGACATTGTAGATACATGATAGGAAGATAGATAGATAGATAGATAGATAGATAGATAGATAGATAGATCCATAGATACATACATACATACATATATACATACATACATACATACAAACATAGACAGACCGTTAGATAGATACAGATACATATCAATTGACACAAAGCTACTATTCATAAACTGGAGTTGAATAGTGAACAATATAGCTAAAATGCAAACAAAAAGGAAGAATGAAATCCAGTTTAAAAAGTGAAGTAAGCAGCCTTAAGAAGAAAACAATTACTACCGTTTGAGATGACGTGCATGGAGCTAGACGGTAGTATGTTCAGAGAAATAGGCCAGGCGGAGAAAGACAAGTACCAAGTGATTTCACTCAAGTGTGCAGTATAACAACAAAGAAAAACTGAAGGAAAAAAACAGCAGCTGTCTCACAGAACCCGAGAGTTCAGTAAAAATTACCAAAGGAAAAAGGACTGGGCTGGGTGGCACTGAAGGGAGGGATAAGTGTGGGGAGGAAGAATGGGGGCATTAGGATTAGCATGTATAATGCCTGGGGTGGGGTGAGCATGGGAGTACTGTACAACACAGAGAAGACTAGTACAGATCATATAGCATCTTACTACTCACTGATGGATAGCGACTGTAACGGGGTCCGTGGGGGGGTGGAAATGGTGAAGAGGTCTACAGCATACAACTACGCTGATCGACAGGGTCTGAAGAGGTTTTTCAGGGGGACTTGGTGAAAGGGGGCGCATAGTATACATAAAGTTCTTCACGTGATTGTAGATTAATGATAAAAAATTCTTTAAGTGCAATAAGTGCAGAGTTCTGAATCATCAGAATAAAAGGTCAGGCACTGAGTGCTGCAAACAAAAGACACAGGGTTAAAAGAAGGGATGAAAACTCAAGACACCTATGTGCTTACTTACAGGAGACACACTTGAGATCCAAGGACACAGACAATCTACAAGAAGAAGGTGTGTGGACAAGTACCATACACGAGTGAAACTGAAAAACAAACAATCAAACAAATGGATTCTGTTTGAGTCCCCAGAGACAGTCAGCAGAAAATAGCCCTCTCTGGCCACCGTGAATTCTTTTTGTTTGGTATCAGCAGTTCCCAGCCATAGATTTAGTGGTGCAGCAACAAACTTCTCATTTTATCTCAACTCAACAACTTAGTTGCTGTAATAATATGCATCTGGGTCTTTGAAATCTGTGGGTTTTATGATGTTCATGAATGTAAAGAACTAATAACCACCTAAAGAGGGAAGTTTGGACACTCAAATAAACACGTCACTCCACAATACACTCTTAGCTCCCAACTGCTCCTGTCTAGAAATTGGTGTTCCTTTTTAGTTGACCCTCCATTCTATCGGCGGTGATCACGCTGATGTCCTTCAAACATGGTGGTGAGAAAAGCAACATGTTTACTTTACCGTCGACAACAGGCCCAGAGGAATGATACTTGTGGTCTTCAGGGAGCACTTAGTCAATGAATGTGGCTAAATACAGACAGCAAGTTAGAAGGAGATGAAAGAGGACCGAGGATAGAGACACGGGTTCAAGTCCCGGCACAACCATTTCCTGGTTTTGTAGGTACACGCCACCGACTCGACCAGCAAGTGTCTCGGTGAATCCAGTGCTCTCCCTACAGCCTAGATACTTTGCAGGTTTTTTGGAAGCATCGAGTAGGAAAGCGATATAGGATATATGGTAACTGTTCTGTACACAAGGACAGATGGGCAGACAAAAAGATGATTGTTCGATTGATTGATAAATTGATAGACAGACAGATAGATAGATATAGGTACATATCGATTAACACAAAGCTACTGCTCATTACCAGGAGAGAAATGGTGAAAGCACATAGCGAAACTACAAACAAAAAAGAAGAATGAAATCCAATTTAAAAAGTGCAGTAAGCAGCCATAAGAAGAAAACAAATCCTATCATTTGCAATAACGTGGATGGAGGTAGAGGGTATTAGGCTCAGTCAAATAGGCCAGGTGGAGAAATACATGTACCAAATGATTTCATTCATGTGTGGAGTATGATAACAAAGAAAAACTGAAGGAAAAGACAGCAGCAGACTCACAGAACCCGAGAGTGGACTAACAGTTACCAAAGAGAAAGGGACAGGGGATGTTTTGTGGGAAGGGAGTACTAAGGGCGGGGAAAAAGAATGGGGGCATTTGGATTAGCAGGTATATATGAAGGGTGGAAGGTCATGGGTAGGGCTGTACAACACAGATAAGACATGTAGTGATTTTACAGCATCTTAGTACATGCTGACGGACAGCGACTGTAACTGGGATTTGGGGGGGACATGGTGAAGGGGGTAGACTGGACAACATAATGTTCTGTATGTGATTGTATATTAATGAGAACAAAAAAAATTTCAAAGTGCAGTAAGAGCACAGCTCTCAAATATCAGAATAAAAGTATAGGCTTTGAGTACTCCAATCAAAAGACACAGGGTTAGAAGAACTGATGAAAACTCAAGACCATCTACGTGCTCCCTTACTGGAGACTCACTTGAGATCCAAGGACACAGACAAACTACAAGCTGAAGGGGCGGGGACAGGTACCCTATACAAGTGAAACTGAGAAACAAACAAACAAATGGATTCTGTTTGAGTCCCCAGAGAGAGTCAGTAGAAAATAGCCCTATCTAGCCACCGTGATTTCTTTTTGTTTGATTTCAGCAGTGCTCAGGCATAGATTTAGTGTTGCAAAAAGTTCCTTCTCATTTCCTCTCACCTCAACAAAAGAATTGCTGTAACAATATGCGTCTGGGCTTTTAAAATCATTGCTTTTTATGATGTTCACGAATGTAAAGAAGTAATAACCACCTAAGGAGGGAAGTTTGGACCCTCAAATAAACACTTCACTCCACAACACACTCTTTGTTCCCAACTGCTCCTGTCCAGAAATAGGTGTTCCTTTATATTTGTCCCTGCACCTATCAGCAGTGATCACGCCGATGTCCCTCAAACATGGTGGTGTGCAAAGAACCAAGTACACTTTTCTGTCGACAACCGGACCAGACGAAGTATACTTGTGGTCTTCAGGGATCACTTACTCACTGAATGTGGCTAAATAAAGTCACCAAGCGAGCAGGAAGTATAAGAGGACAGAGGACAGAGATATGGGTTCAAGTCCTTTCAGCTTCATTTACTGGTTTTGTAAGCACACGCGGCTGACACTACCTGAAAGTGTATCGGTGAACTCAGTGCTCTACTTATGGCTTAGTTAACTTGAAAGATTTCTGGAAGCATTATGTAGGGAAGAGACATAGGGTATGATGTTAACTGTTCTGTACATAAGGATAGATGGGACGCAAAAAAAAAGATTAATTCATAGATAGGTAGGTAGAGAGATGACAGATGAAAGATAGATAGATAGGTACATAGATTGAAAGATGATAGACATCATAGATAGATGATAGGAAGACAGATAGATAGATAGATCCATAGATACATAGATACATACATACAGAGATACATAGATAGACAGACAGACCATTAGATAGATAGATACAGATACATATCGATTGACAGAAAGCTATTGTTCATAAACAGGAGTTGAATGATGAATAACATAGCTAAACTACAACAAAAAGGAAGAATGAAATCCAGTTTAAAATTGCAGTAAGCAGCCTTAAGAAGAAAACAAATACTACCGTTTGCAATGACGTGCATGGAGCTAGACAGTAGTATGTTCTGAGAAATAGGCTAGGCGGAGATAGACAAGAACCAAGTGATTTCACTCATGTGTGTAGTATAAAAGCAAAGAAAAACTGAAGGAAAAAAACAGCAGCAGACTAACAGAACCCAAGAGTTCAGTAAAAGTTACCAATGGATAAAGGACTAGGCAAGGTGAGTCTGAAGGGAGGGATAAGTGTGGGGAGAAAGAATAGTGGTAATTGGGATTAGCATGTATAATGCGTGGGGTCGGGTGTGCATGGGGAGTACTGTACAACATATAGAAGACTTGTACAGATCATATAGCATCTTACAACTCACTGATGGACAGCGACTGTAACGGGGTCTGTGGGGGGGGACATGGTGAAGGGTTCTACAGCATCCAACTACACTGATCGACAGGGTCTGAAGAGGTTTTACAGGGGGACTTGGTGAAGTGGGGTGCATAGTAAACATAATGTTCTTCACGTGATTGTAGATTAATGATAAAAAAATTCTTTAAGTGCAATAAGTGCACAGCTCTGAATCATCAGAATAGAAGGTCAGGCACTGAGTGCTGCAAACAAAAGACACGGGGTTAAAAGAACGGATGAAAACTCAAGACACCTATGTGCTTACTTACAGGAGACTCACTTGAGATTCAAGGACACAGACAATCTACAAGAAGAAGGTGTGTGGACAAGTACCATACACGAGTGAAACTGAAAAACAAACAATCAAACAAATGGATTCTGTTTGAGTCCCCAGAGACAGTCAGCAGAAAATAGCCCTCTCTGGCCACCGTGAATTCTTTTTGTTTGGTATCAGCAGTTCCCAGCCAAAGATTTAGTGGTGCAGCAACATACTTCTCATTTTCTCTCACCTCAACAACTGAGTTGCTGTAATAATAAGCATCTGGGCCTTTGAAATCAGTGGGTTTTATGATGTTCATGAATGTGAAGATATAATAACCAGCTAAAGAGGTAAGCTTGGACACTCAAATAAACACGTCACTCCACAATACACTCTTAGCTCCCAACTGCTCCTTTCTAGAAATTGGTATTCCTTTTAATTTGACCCTCCGTCCTATTTTCAGTGATCACGCTGATGTCCTTCAAACATGGTGGTGAGTAAAGCAACAAGTTTACTTTTCTTTCAACAAGAGGCCCAGAGGAATGATACTTGTGTTCTTCAGTGAGTACTTCGTCAATGAATTTGGCTAAATACAGACAGCAAGTTAGAAGGAGATGAAAGAGGACAGAGGATGGATACGCGGATTCAAGTCCCTGCACCACAATTTCCTGGTTTTGTTGGTTCACAAGGCTGACTTGACCTTCAAGTGCCTTGGCGAACCCAGTGCTCACAATACGGCCTAGTTACCTTGCAAGATTATTCGAAGCATAATGTAGGGATGTGACTTAGGCTATGTACTTAACTGTTCTGTACACAAGGACAGATGGGGAGAGAAAAAGATGATTGATCGATAGATAGATAGATAGATAGGTATATAGATAGACAGACAGATAGATATAAGTACATATCGATTAACACAAAGCTATTGCTCATAACCAGGAAAGCAATGGTGAAAGCACATAGCGAAACTACAAACAAAAGAGAAGAATGAAATCAAGTATAAAAGTGCACTAAGCAGATATAAAAGAAAACAAATCCTATCATTTGCAATAACGTGGATGGACTAGAGGGTATTGTGCTCAGTGAAATAGGACAGGTGGAGAAAGACAAGTACCAAATGATTTCATTCATTTGTGGGGTATAACAACAAAGAAAAACTGAAGGAAAATAACAGCAGCAGACTAACAGAACCTGACAGTGGACTAACAGTTACCAAAGGGAAAGGGACTGGGCAGGGAGGGTGGGAAGGTAGGGAAAAGGGTGGGCAGAAAGAAAGGGGGCATTAGGATTAGCATTTATAATGTCTGGGGTGGGGGGAGCATAGGTAGGGCTGTACAACACAAAAGAGAAGTACTATTTCTACAACATCTTACTACACGCCTATGGACAGCGGCTGTAATGGGGTATGTGGGGGGGGAAATGGTGAAGGGGTGTACAGCATCCAACTACGCTGATGGACTGTTACTGTAACAGGGCTTTTGGGGGGGACTTTGTGTACTTGGTGATCATAATGATCTTCGCGTGATTGTAGATTGATGATAACAAAAAAATTTTTGTAAGTGCAATAATGACACACCTCTCAATTGTCAGAATAAAAGGACAGGCTCTGAGTTCTCCAATCAAAAGACACAGGGATAGAGGAAGGGATGAAAACTCAAGACCACCTGCGTGCTCCCATTCTCGAGATTCACTTGGGATCCAAGGACACAGACAAACTACAAGCAGAATGGGCAGGTACAGGGAACCTACCCAAGTGAAACTGAGAAACAAACAAACAAATGGATTCTGTTTGAGTCCCCAGAGACAGCCAGTAGAAAATAGCCCTATCTAGGCACCGTGAATTCTTTTTGTTTGGTTTCAGCTGTGCACAACCATACATTTAGTGGTTCCGCAACATCCTTCTCATGTTTTCTCACCTCAACAACTGAATTGCTGTAATAATATGCGTCTTGGCTTTTGAAATCAGTGGGTTTTATGGTGTTCTTGAATGTAAAGAAGCAATAACCACCTAAAGAGGGAAGTTTGGACACTCAAACATGTAACTCCACAACACTGTCATTGCTGCCAAATGCTCCTGTCTAGAAATAGGTCTTCCTTTTTATTTGTCCCTCCTCCTATCAGCGGAGCTCACGTCGATGTCCCTCAAACTCGGTGGATAGCAAAGCACCAAGTATATTTTTCTGTCTTCAACAGGCCCAGAGGAAGGATACTTGTGGTCTTCAGGGAGCACTTATTCCATGAATGTGGCTGAATACTGTCTTGAAGACAGAAGCAGGTAAAAGAGGATAGAGGACAGAGATATGGGTGCCAGTCCCTGCACCAACATTAACAGGTTTTGTAAGCACACGCGGCTGACTAGACCTGCAAGAGTCTCAATGAACCCAGTGCTCTCCCTACGGCCTAGTTACCTTGCAGGATTTTTGGAAGCATAATGTAGGGAAGTGACATAGGCGATGTTGTTAACTGTTCTGTACATAAGGATAGATGGGAAGAAAAAAAGATGATTGATTCATAAATAGATAGATGACAGATGATAGATAGATAGATGATAGACATGATAGATAGATGACAGGAAGATAGATAGATAGATAGATAGATAGATAGATAGATAGATAGATAGATAGAAGGATAGATAGAGAGATAGAGAGATAGATAGAAAGAAAGAAAGATAGAAGGATAGATAGAGAGATTGATAGATAGATAGACAGACAGACAGATATATAGATTCAGATACATATTGATTAACATAAAGCTATTGCTCATAAACAGGAGTTCAATGGTGAAAGCACATAGCGAAACTACAAACAGACAGTTAGAATTAAGTCCAGTTTAAAAACTGCCGTAAGCAGTCATAAGAGGAAAACAAATCCTACCATTTGCAATGATGTGGATGGAGCAAGATGGTATTATGCTAAGTGAAATAGGCCAGGTGGAGAAAGACAAGTACCAAATAATTTCACTCGTGTGTGGAGTATAACAACAAAGAAACTCTGAAAAAAAAAACAGCAGCATACTCACAGAACCCAAAAGTGGACTAACAGTTACCAAAGGGAAAGGGACTGGGCAGGGTGGTTGGGAAGGGAAGGATGAGGGTGTGGAGAAAGAAATGGGAGATTAGGATTAGCATGTATAAAGCTTGGGGTCGGGTGGGCTTGGATAGGTCTGTACAACACAGAGAAGACAAGTAAAGTTTCTACAGCATCTTACTACACGCTAATGGACTGCGACTGTAATGGTGTGTGTGGGGTGGTTCATGGTGAAGGGGTCTAGAGCATCCAACTCCGCTGATTGACAGCATCTGTAAGAAGTTTCTAAGGGTGCCTTGGTGAAGGGGGGAGCCAAGTAAACATAATGTTCTTCACGTGATTGTAGATTAATGATAATAAAAAAAATTTTTAAGTGCAATAAGGGCACAGCTCTGAATCATCAGAATAAAATGAAACAGGCTTTGAGTGCTCCAAACAAAAGACACAGGGTTAAAAGTAGGGATGAATATTCAAAACTACGTACGTGATCCCTCACAGGAAACTCCCTTGAGATGCAAGGACACAGACAAACTACAAGTCGAAGTGGTGGGAACAGGTACTCAACACAAGTGAAACTGAAAAACAAACAATCGAACAAATGGATTCTTTTTGTGTCTCCAGAGATAGTCAGTAGAAAATAGCCCTATCAAGCCACCGTGAATTCTTTTTGTTTGGTTTCAGCACTGCCCAGCCATAGATTTAGTGGTACAGCAACGTCCTTCTTATTTTCTCTCACCTCAACAACTGAATTGGTGAAAAAATAAGCATCTGGGCCTTTGAAATCAGTGGGTTTTATGATGTTCATTAATGTAAAGAAACATTATCCAGATAAAGAGGGAAGTTTGGACACTCAAATAAACACGTAACCCCACAACACACTCTTTGCACCCAACTGCTCCTATCTAGAAATTGGAGTTCCTTTTCATTTGTTGTTCCATCCTATCAGTGGTGATCACGCCGATGTCCCTCAAACACGGTTAGGAGCAAAGCACCAAGTTTACTTTTCTGTCGAAAACAGGCCCAGAGGAAGGATACTTGTGGTCTTCAGCGAGCCCTTAGTCAATGAATGTGACTACATACAGTCAGCAAGTGAGAAGTAGATAAAATAGGAGAGAGGAGAGAGACACGTGTTCAAGACCCTGCAGCAAAATTTCCTGGTTTAGTAGGAATATGCGGCTGATTCTACCTGCAAATGTCTCGGTGAACCCAGTGCTTTACCTGCAGCCTAATTAGCTTGAAAGATTTTTGGAAGCACAATGTAAGGAAGTGACACAGGCTATCTTGTTAACTGTTTTGTACAAAAGGACAGATGGGCAAAAAAAAGATGATTGACTGATTGATACACAGATAGATAGATGGATAGACAGACAGATAGATAGATAAAAGTACATATTGATTAAAACAAAGCTATTGCTCATAACATGGAGAGCAATGGTGAAATCACATAGCGAAACTACAGACAAAAGAGAAGACAGAAATCCAGTTTAAAAAGTGCAGTAATCAGCCATAAGAAGAAAACAAATCCTACCATTTGCAACAACGTGAATGGAGCTAGTGGGTATTATGCTCAGTGAAATAGGCCAGGTGGAGAAAGAAAAGAACCAAATGATTTCACTCATGTGTGGAGTGTAACAACCAAGAAAATCTGAAGAAAAAAAGAGCAGCAGACTCACAGAACCCGCGAGTTTTCAAACAGTTACTAAAGGGAAAGGGACTGGGCAGGTTCGGTGGGAAGGAGGGATAAGGGTGGGGAGAAAGAAAGGGGGCATTAGTATTAGTGTGTATAATGTGTGTGGTGGTAGTAGCATGGGGAGGACTGTACAACACAGACAGGACAGTAGGGATTCTACACCATCTTACTACATGCTGATGGGCAGCGACTGTAATTGGTTTTAGATGCGGAATGTTGAATGGGAAGCCTAGTAACCGTAAATTTCTTCACGTGATTGTAGATTAATGATAACAAAAAAAAATTTTAAGTGCAATAAGGGAACAGCACTGAATCATCAGAATAAACGGACATTCTTTGAGTGCTCCAATCAAAACACACAGGGTTAGAATAAGGGATGAAAACACAAGACCACGTACGTGCTCCCTTACTGGATACTCACTTGAGATCCAAGGACACAAACCACAAGCTGAAGGGGCGGGAACGGGTACCCTACACAAGTGAAACTGAGAAACAAACAAATGGATTCTGTTTGAGTCCCCACAGACAGCCAGTAGAAAATAGCCCTATCTAGCCACCGTGAATTCTTTTTGTTTGGTTTCAGCAGTGCCCAGCTATTGATTTAGTGGTTTAGCAAAGTCCTTCTCATTTTTTCTCACCTCAACAACTGAATTGCTGTAATAATATGAGTCTGGGCTTTTGAAATCAGTGTGTTTTATGATGTTCACAAATGTAAAGATGTAATAACCCCCTAAAGTGTGAAGTTTGGACACTCAAACAAACACGTAACTCCACAACACTCTCTTTGCTCCCAAATGCTCCTGTCTAGACATAGGTGTTCTTTTTATTTGACCCTCCTCCTATCAGCGGTGATCACGCCGATGTCCCTCAAACATGGTGGTAACAAAGCACCAAGTATACTTTACTGTCTACAAGAGGCCCAGAGGAATGAAACTTGTGATCTTAAGGTAGCACTTAGTCAATGAATGTGGCTAAATACAGTCAGCAATCGAGAAGGAGGGAAAAGAGGACAGATGACAGAGAGATGGGTTCAAGTCCCTGCACCACCATTTACTGGTTTTGTAAGGACACGATGCTGACTCGACCTGAAATTGTCTCAGTGAACCCAGTGCTCTCAATAGAGCCTACTCATCTTGCACTGTTTTTGGAAGCATAATGTTGGATAGTGACATACGCTATGTTGTTAACTGTTCTGTACATAAGAATAGATGGGCACACAAAAAGATGGTAGATTCATAGATACATAGATGACAGATGATTGATAGATAGATGATAGTCATGAAAGATAGGCAGATAGATAGATAGATAGATAGATAGATAGATAGATAGATAGATAGGTAGGTAGATAGATAGATAGGTAGGTAGGTAGATAGAAAGATATTAGGAAAGATAGGTAGATAGACAGATAAATAGATTGACAGACAAATAGATAGACAGATAGACAGACAGACAGATAGATAGATAGATAGATAGATAGATAGATAGATAGATAGATAGATAGATAGATAGATAGACAGATAGATACATAGGTAGATAGGTTGTAGACAGACAGACAGACAGATAGAAAGATAGATAGATACAGATACATATCGATTAACACAAAGCTATTGCTCATAACCAGGAGATAAATGGTGAAAACACATAGTGATACTACAAACAAAAAGGAAGAATGAAATCCAGTTTAAAGTGTGCAGTAAGCAGCCATAAGAAGAAAACAAATCCTACCATTTACAATGATGTGGATGGAGTTAGACGGTAGTATGCTCAGTGATATATACCAGGTGGAGAAAGACAAGTAGCCAATGATTTCACTCATGTGTGGAGTATAACAACAAAGAAAAACTGGAGGAAATAAACAGCAGCAGACTCACAGACCCCGAGAGTTCAATAACAGTTACCAAAGGGAAAGGGAATGGGCAGGGTGTGTGGGAAGGGAGGGATAAAGGCAGGGAGAAGAAAGGGGACATTAGGATTAACATGTATAATGCGTGGGCTCGGGGGGGCAAAGGGAGGGATGTACAACACAGAGAAGACAAGTAGAGATTCTACAGCATTTACTACACGCTGATGGACAGCGACTGTAATGGGGTGTTTGTGGGGAGACATGGTGAAGCAGTCTACAGCATACAACAATGCTTATGGACAACGACTGTAAGAGGTTTTGGTGGGGACTTGGTGAAGGTGGGAGCCTAGTAAATATGATGTTCTTCACGTGATTGCAGATTAATGATAAAAAAATGTTTTTAAGTGCAATATGGGCACAGCAATAAAACAGGCTTTGCGAGCTCCAAACAAAAGACACAGGGTTAAAAGAAGGGATGAAAACTCAAGATCACCTAAGTGCTCCCCTATAGGAGACTCACTTGAGATCCAAAGACACAGACAAACTACAATCCGAAGGTATGGGGACAGCAACCCTACACAAGTGTAACTGAAAAGCAAACAAACAAACAAATGGATTTTGTTTGAGTCCCCAGAGACAGTCAGTATAAAATAGCCCTATCTAGACACCGTGAATTCTTTCTGTTTGGTTTCAGCAGTGCCAAGCCATAGATTTAGTGGTACAGCAACGTCCTTCTCATTTTTTCTCACCTCAACAACTGAATTGCTGTAATAATATGTGTCTGGGCTTTTGAAATCAGTGGATTTTATGATGTTCTTGAAAGTAAAGTAGTAATAACCACCTAAAGAGTATAGTTTGGACACTCAAAGAAACACGTAACTCCACAACACTCTCTTTGCTCCCAAATGCTGCTGCCTAGAAATAGGTGTTCTTTTTATTTGTCCCTCCTCCTATCAGCGGTGATCATGCCATTGTCCCTTAAACTTGGTGGTGAGCAAAGCATCAAGTATACTTTTCTGTCTAAACAGGCCCAGAGGAACGATAGTTGTGGTCTTCTGGAAGCACTTAGTCAACGAAAGTGGCTGAATACAGTCAGCAAGCGAGAAGGAGGTAAAAGAGGACAGAGGACAGAGAGATGGGTGCAAGTCCCTACACCACCATAAATTACTTAATTTGTAAGCACAAGTGGCTGACTCGACCTGGAAGCGTCTCAGTGAAACCTGTGCTCTCCCTAAGGACTAGTTACTTTGCAATATTTTTGGAAGCATAATGTAGGGAACTAACATAGGCGATGTTGTTAACTGTCCTGTACATAAGGATAGATGGCCAGACAAAAAGATGATTGATTCATAGATAGATAGATGACAGATGACAGATAGACAGACGATAGACATGATAGGTTGATAGGAAGATAGATTGATAGACAGGTAGATGATAGAAAGATAGATAGATAGAAAGACAGATAGATAGAAATATAGAAGGATAGACAGATAGATTGATAGAAAGATACATACAGATACATATTAAATAACACAAAGCTATTGCTCATAACCAGGAGATCAATGGTGAAAGCACATAGCGAAACTACAAACTAAAAGGAAGAATGAAGTCCAGTTTAAAAACTGCCGTTTGCAGCCATAAGAAGAAAACAAATGCTACCATTTGCAATGACGTGGATGTAGCGAGACGGTAGTATGCTCAGTGAAATATTCCAGGAGGAGATAGACAAGTACAAAATGATTTCACTCATGTGTTGGGTATAACAACAAAGAAACACTGAAAAAGAAACAGCAGTAGACTCACAGAACCCGAATGTGTTGTAACAGTTACCAAAGGGAAAATGACTGAGAAGGGTGGTTGGGAAGGGAGGGATAAGGGTGGGGAGAAAGAAAAGGGAGATTAGGATAAGCATGTATAATGCGTGAGGGCGGGGTCGCATGGCGAGTGCTGTACAACACAGAGAAGACAAGTAGATATTCTGCAGCATCTTACTACACGCTGAAGGACAGCGACTGTAATGGGGTGTGTGTGGGGGTACATCGTGAACGGGTCTACAGCATCCATCTCTGCTAACTGACAGCAACTGTAAGAGGTTTTTGGGAGGGACTTGGTGAAGGGGGGAGTCTAGTAATCATAATGTTCTTCACGTGATTGTAGATTAATGATAACAAAAGCAATTTTTTAAGTGCAATAAGGGCACAGCTCTGAATCATCAGAATAAAAGGACAGGCTTTGAGTGCTCCAAACAAATGACACAGGGTTAAAAGAAGGGATGAAAACTCAAGACCACCTTCGTGCTCCCTTACAGGAGACTCTCTTGAGATCCAAGGACACAGACAATCTAAAAGCCGAAGGGGTGTGTACAGGCACCCAACACAGTGAAACTGAAAAACAAACAATCCTAGAATGGATTCTGTTTGAGTCCACAGAGACAGTCAGTAGAAAATAGCCCTATCTGGCCAACGTAAATTCTTTTTGTTTGGTTTCAGCATTGCCCAGCCATAGATTTAGTGGTACAGCAACGTCTTTCTCATTTTCTCTCAACTCACAATTGAATTGGTGTAAAAGTATACATCTGGACCTTTGAGATCAGTGGGTTTTATGAAGTTCATGAATGTAAAGAAGTAATAACTATATAAAGAGGGAAGTTTGGACACTGAAATAAACACGTCACTCCACAACACACTCTTTGTTCCCAATTGCTCCTGTCTAGCAACTGGTGTTCCTTTTCATTTGTCGTTCCATCCTATCAGCGGTGATCACGCCGATGTTCCTTAAACATGGTGGTGAGCAAAGCACCAAGTTTTCTTTCTGTGGACAACAGGCCCAGAGGAACAATACTTGTGGTCTTCACGGAGCACTTAGTCAATGAATGTGGCTAAATAGAGTCAGCCAGTGAGAAGAAGATAATAGAGGATACAGACACAGGTTCAAGTCCCTGCACAACCATTTACTGGTTTTGTAGGTACACGTGGCTGACTCGACCTGCAAGTAACTCGGTGAACCGAGTGCTCTTCCTACAGCCTAGTTACCTTGAAAGATTTTTGGAAGCATAATGTAGGGAAGTGACAAAGGCGATGTTGTTAACTGTTCTGTACATAAGGATAGATGGGCAGACAAAAAGATGATTGATTCATAGATAGATAGCTAGACAGACGACAGATGAAAGATAGATAGATAGGTACATAGATTGATGATAGACATCATAGATACTTGATAGGAAGATAGATAGATAGATAGACAGACAGACAGATGGATAGATAGATATAGGTACATATTGATTAACGTAAAGTTATTGCTAATAACGAGGAGAGCAATGGTGAAAGCACATAGCGAATCTACAGACAAAAGAGAAGACAGAAATCTAGTTTAAAAAGTACAGTAAGCAGCCATAAGAAGAAAAAATCCTAATATTTGAACAACGTGGATGGAGCTGGAGGGTATTATGCTCAGTGAAAAAGGCCATGCGGAGAAAGACAAGTACCAAATTATTTCACTCCTGTGTTGAGTATAACAACAAAGAAAAACTGAAGGAAAAAAACAGCAGCAGACTCACAGAATCCAAGAGTGGACTAACAGTTACCAAAGGGAAAGGGACTAGGCAGGGTGGGTGGGAAGTGTTTGATAAATGTGGGGTGAAAGAAAGGGGGCATTAGGATTAGCATGTATAATGTGTGGGTGGGGGGAGCATGGGGAGGGCTGTACAACACAGAGAAGACAAGCAGTGATTCTACAGCATCTTCCTACACGCTGATGGAAAGCGAATGTAACGGGGTGTGGGGGGGACATGGTGAAGGGGTCTACAGCATCCAACTATGCTGATGGACAGCTACTGTAATGGGGTTTTTGGGGGGGACGTGGTGTACTTGGTGAACATAATGTTCTTTGCGTGATTGTGGATTAATGATAACAAAAAAAATTTTTAAAGTGCAATAAGGACATAGCTCTCAATTCTCAGAATAAAAGGACAGGCTCTTCAATACTCCAATGAAAAGACACAGGGTTAAAAGAAGGGATGAAAACTCAAGACCACCTACGTGCTCCCTTACAGGAGACTAACTTGAGATCCAAGGAAGAAGATGAACTACAAGTTGAGGGGGTGGAAACATAGCTCTCAACGCTACTATTCCATTTCAGATAGACCTCACTCACATCTAAATGCGTAAATGCACTGAAATTCCACCTCCACCTTGACAGCAGAGGGGAGCAGTTTCCCCACAAGCTAGCTGGGGTGCCACCTCAGCAAGTCCATTGGCCACTGGCCCAGAAGAACCCCGCGTGTCACCAAAAGGCAGTTCCCTTAACCAGTGACTACACACATACTCTCTGAAGATGGGCCACCAAGCAGGGCCACCGAGGTAACATCGGTGCACAGGCAAAAAGACATACTACTGGGCATGTACCTACCACGGACCCCACAGGCCCGCCAGGGTGCTCCCTGCATGGGGCCTCAGATATTCCTTGCAGCTCATGCAGCCGACACAGCAGGAACGGCCCAGGGGCAGAGCAGCTGGAGGGCACTGGGCTCCACAGTTTCAAGAGCACAGCCCACCAACCACACTATCCACACCCAGCAGACTCGTACCACCTACGCAGGACAAGTTCCCACCTAAGGCCACAACTCTCAAGACCCAAACACACAGCTAACTCACAAAAACAAACACAAGGAATTGAGACTGAGAAGGACACAGAGGAATCAAAGTGCACCTAGGGACAGAACGTTGACAAAAGTGAGAAAACAGATATATAGAGAGACAAATGATTGATACATAGATTCGACTGATATACATACATATAGATGATAGATTAATTAGATAGATACACAGATGATAGTAGATAGATGACAGACCATACATAGATAGATGACAGATAGATAGATAGAAAGATTACGTAGATAGGTAAAGAGATAGATAGGTATTTAGATAGGAAAGCATCTTACTAAACTAAGCTATCTTTCACTCAAGATCATGTATGTGCTCCCTTACAGGAGACTCACTTGAAATCACAGGACACGGACAAATTAAAAGCTGAAGGGGCGGTGACAGGTACCCAAAAAAAGTGAAACTGAGAAACAAACAAACAAACAA
The DNA here is from genome assembly GCF_030020395.1 of Manis pentadactyla. NCBI lineage: Eukaryota > Metazoa > Chordata > Mammalia > Pholidota > Manidae > Manis > Manis pentadactyla. The sequence goes on from NW_026644623.1 coordinate 533,965, forward strand.
ATGGATTCTGTTTGAGTCCCCAGAGACAGTCAGTAGAAAATAGCCCTAGCTGGCCACCATGAATTTTTTTTTTGTTTGGTTTCAGCAGTGCCCAGAAATAGATTCCGTTGTACAGCAAAGTCCTTCTCAATTTTTCTCACCTCAATAACAGAATTGTTGTAATAAAATGCGTCTGGGCTTTTGAAATCAGTGCGTTTTATGATGTTCATGAATGTAAAAAGGAAATAACCACTTAAGAGTGAAGGTTGGACACTCAAATAAACACGTCACTCGACAGCACACTCTTTGTTCAAAACTGCTCCTGTCTAGAAATAGGTGTTCATTTTCATTTGTCCCTCCTCCTATCAGAGGTGATCACGCCAATATCCTTCATGCTTGGTGATGAGCAAAGCACCAAGTATGCTTTTCTGACTACAACAGGCCCAGAGGAAGGATACTTGTGGTCTTCAGGGAAGACTTAGTCAATTATTGTGGCAAATTAGAGTCAGCAGGCGAGAAGGAGGTAAAAGAGGACAGAGGACAGAGATATGGGTTCAAGTCCCTGGACAACCATTTACTGGTTTTGTAAGAACACGCGGCAGACTCGACCTGCAATTGTCTCAGTGTACCCAGTGCTCTCCCTGCGGCATAGTGACCTTGCAATGATTTTTGGAAGCATAATATAGGGAAGTGACATAGGTGATGTTGTTAACTGTTCTGTACATAAGGATAGATGGGCAGACAGAAAGATGATTTATTCACAGATAGACAGATAGATAGATGACAGATGATAGATAGATGATACACATGATAGATAGAAGACAGGAAGCTAGATAGATGGATAGATAAATAGAGAGGATAGAGTGATAGAAAGAAGGATATATAGAAAGATAGATAGATATACAGACAGTCAGTGCGATAGATAGATACAGATACATATCGATTGACACAAAGCTGTTGCTCATAACCAGGACATGAATGTTGAAATCACATAGCTAATCTACAAACAAAAAGGAAGAATGAAATCCAGTTTACAAAGTGCAGTAAGCAGCCATAAGAAGAAAATAAATCCTACCATTTGCAATGACATGGATGGAGCTAGACAGTAGTATTTTCAGAAAAATAGGTCAGGCGGAGAAAGACAATATCAAATGATATCACTCATGTGTGGAGTATAACAACAAAGAGAAACTGAAGGAAAAAAACAGCAGGATACTCACAGAACCCGAGAGTTGACTAAAAGTTGCCAAAGGGAAAAGGACTGCACAGGGTGGTTCTGAAGGGAGGGATAAGTGTGGGGAGAAAGATTGGGGGCATTAGGATTACCATGTATATTGCGTGGGGTCGCGCGGGACATGGGGAGTGCTGTACAACACAGAGAAGACTAGTAGAAGTTATATAGCATCTTACTACTCCATGATTGACAGCGACTGTATCGGTGTCTTTGAAGGGGTACATGCTGAAGGGGTTTAAAGCATCCAACTATGCTGATGGACAGCGACTTTAAGAGGTTTTTGCTGGTGGACTTGGATAAGGGGGAGCATAGTAAACATAATGTTCTTCACATGATTGTAGATTAATGAAAACAAAAAAAATTTTTTAAGTGCAATAAGGGCACAGCACTGAATCATCAGAATAAAAGGTCAGGCTCTGAGTGCTGCAAACAAAAGACACAGGGTTAAAAGAACGGATGAAATCTAAAGAAACCTACGTGCTTCCTTACAGGAGACTCACTTGAGATCCAAGGACACAGACAAACTACAAGCTGAAGGTGTGGGGACAAGTACCCTAACGAGTGAAACTGAAAAATAATCAAACAAATGGATTCTGTTTGAGCCCACACAGACAGTCAGTAGAAAATAGCACTATCTGGCCACCGTGAATTCTTTTTGTTTGTTTTCAGCAAGGCCCAGCCATAGATTTAGTGGTGGAGCAACGTCCTTCTCATTTTCTCTCACCTCAACAACTGAGTTGCTGAAATAATAAGAATCTGGGCCTTTGAATTCTGTGGGTTTTATGATCTTCACGAATGTGAAGTAATAACCACCTAAAGAGGGAAGTTTGGACACTCAAGTAAACAAGTCACTCCAAAATACACTCTTAGCTCCCAACTGCTCCGGTCTAGAAATTGGTGTTCCTTTGTATTTGACCCTCCATCCTATCAGTGGTGTTCACATAGATGTCCTTCAAACATGGTGGTGAGCAAAGCAACAAGTTTACGTTTCTGTCGACCACAGGCCCAGAGGAAAGATACTTGTGGTCTTCTGGGAGCACTTAGTGAATTAATGTGGCTAAATACAGACAGGAAGTGAGAAGGAGATGAAAGAGGACAGAGGTGAGAGTCACGGGTTCAAGTCCCTGCACAACCATTTCCTGGTTTTGTAGGTACACTCGGCCGACACGACCTGCAAGTGTCTCGGTGAACCCAGTGTTCTCCCTACAGCCTAGTTACCTTGCAGGATTTTTGGAAGCATCATGTAGGAGAGTGACATTGGATATGTGGTTAACTGTTCTGTACACAAGGACAGATGGGCAGACAGAAAGATGATTGATTGATTGATTGAATGATTGTTAGACAGACAGATAGATAAATATAGGTTCATATCGATTAACACAAAGCTATTGCTCATAACCATGAGAGCAATGGTTGAAGCACATAGAGAAACTACAAACAAAAAAGAAGAATAAAATCCAGTTTAAAAAGTGCAATAAGCAGCCATAAGAAGAAAACAAATCCTATCATTGGCAAAAACTTGGATGGAGCTAGAGGGTATTATGCTCAGTCAAATAGGCCAGTCGGAGAAATACATGTACCAAATCATTTAACTCATGTGTGGAGTACGATAACAAAGAAAAACTGAAGGAAGAAACAGCAGCATATACACAGTACCCGAGAGTGGACTAACAGTTACCAAAGAGAACGGGACTGGGTAGTGTTTGTGGGAAGGGATTGATAAGGGCGGGGAAAAAGAATGGGGGTATTAGGATTAGCATGAATAATGTGTAGGGTGAATGGTCATTAGGAGGGCTATACAACACAGAGAAGACAAGTAGTGATTCTAGAGCATCTTACGACACGCTGACGGACAGCGACTGAAACTGGGATTTGGCGATGACTTGGTGAAGGGATTAGATTAGTAAACATACTGTTCTGCATGTGGTTGTATATTAATGAGAATAAAAAAAATTTCAAAGTGCTGTAAGAGCCTAGCTATCCAATATCAGAATAAAAATACAGGCTTTCACTGCTCCAATCAAAAGACACAGGGTTAGAAGGACGGATGAAAACTTAAGATCACTATGTGCTCCCTTACTGGAGACTCACTTGTGATCCAAGGACACAGACAAACTACAAGCTGAAGGGGCGGGGACAGGTAACCTATACAAGTGAATCTTTGAAACAAAGAAACAAATGGATTCTGTTTGAGTCCCCAGAGACAGTCACTAGAAAATAGTCCTACCTAGCCACCGTGAATTCCTTTTGTTTGGTATCAGCAGTGCCCAGGTATAGATTTAGTGGTACTGCAATGTCCTTCTCATTTTTCTCACATCAACAAAAGAATTGCTGTAATAATATGCATCTGGGCTTTTGAAATCACTGGGTTTTATGATATCCACGATTGTAAAGAAGTAATAACCACAAAAAGATGGAAGTTTCGACACTCAACCAAACACGTCGCTCCACAACACACACTTTGCTCCCAAATGCTCCTGTCTAGAAATAGGTGTTCCTTTTTATTTGTCCCTCCTCCTATCATTGGTGAACATGCCAATGTCCCTCAAACATGGTGGTGAGTAAAGCACCAAGTATACTTTTCTGTCTACAACAGGCCCAGAGGAAGTATAATTGGGGTCTTCAGTGAGCACTTAGTCAATGAATGTGGCTAAATACAGTTAGCAAGCGAGAAGGAGGTTTAAGAGGTCAGAGGACAGAGATACGGGTTCAAGTCCCTGCACCACCATTTACTGGATTTGTAAGCACACGCGGCTGATTCGATCTGCAATTGTCTCAGTGAACCCAGTGCTCTCCCTACGGCCTAGTGACCTTGCAATGTTTTTGAAAGCATAATGTAGGGAAGTGAAATAGGTGATGTAGTTAACTGTTCTGTACATAAGGATAGATGGACAGACAGAAAGAAGATTGTTTCATAGATAGATAGATAGATGACAGATGATCGATAGATTATACACATGATAGAAGACAGGAAGCTAGATAGATGGATAGATAAATAGAGAGGATACAGAGATAGAAAGAAGGATATATAGAAAGATAGATAGATATACAGACAGACAGAGCGATAGATAGATACAGATACATATCGATTGACACAAAGCTGTTGCTCATAACCAGGAGATGAATGGTGAAATCACATAGCTTAACTACAAACAAAAAGGAAGAATGAAATCCAGTTTACAAAGTGCAGTAAGCAGCCATAAGAAGAAAACAAATCCTACCATTTGCAATGACGTGGATGGAGCTAGACAGTAGTATGTTCAGAAAAATAGGTCAGGCGGAGAAAGACAATATCAAATGATATCACTCATGTGTGGAGTATAACAAAAAGAGAAACTGAAGGAAAAAAACAGCAGGATACTCACAGAACCCGAGAGTTGACTAAAAGTTGCCAAAGGGAAAAGGACTGCACAGGGTGGTTCTGAAGGGAGGGATAAGTGTGGGGAGAAAGATTGGGGGCATTAGGATTACCATGTATATTGCGTGGGGTCGCGCGGGACATGGGGAGTGCTGTACAACACAGAGAAGACTAGTAGAGCTTATATAGCATCTTACTACTCCATGATTGACAGCGACTGTATCGGTGACTTCGAAGGGGTACATGCTGAAGGGGTTTAAAGCATCCAACTATGCTGATGGAAAGCGACTTTAAGAGGTTTTTGCTGGTGGACTTGGATAAGGGGGAGCATAGTAAACATAATGTTCTTCAGGTGATTGTAGATTAATGATAACAAAAAAAATTTTTTAAGTGCAATAAGGGCACAGCACTGAATCATCAGAATAAAATTTCAGGCTCTGAGTGCTGCAAACAAAAGACACAGGGTTAAAAGAACGGATGAAATCTCAAGAAACCTACGTGCTTCCTTACAGGAGACTCACTTGAGATCCAAGGACAAAGACAAACTACAAGCTGAAGGTGTGGGGACAAGTACCCTACACGAGTGAAACTGAAAAACAAACAATCAAACAAATGGATTCTGTTTGAGCCCCCAGAGACAGTCAGTAGAAAATAGCACTATCTGGCCACCGTGAATTCTTTTTGTTTGTTTTCAGCAAGGCCCAGCCATAGATTTAGTGGTGGAGCAACGTCCTTCTCATTTTCTCTCACCTCAACAACTGAGTTGCTGAAATAATAAGAATCTGGGCCTTTGAAATATGTGGGTTTTATGATCTTCACGAATGTGAAGTAATAACCACCTAAAGAGGGAAGTATGGACACTCAAGTAAACAAGTCACTCCAAAATACACTCTTAGCTCCCAACTGCTCCAGTCTAGAAATTGGTGTTCATTTTTATTTGACCCTCCATCCTACCAGTGGTGTTCACATAGATGTCCTTCAAACATGGTGGTGAGCAAAGCAACAATTTTACGTTTCTGTCGACCACATGCCCAGAGGAAGGATACTTGTGGTATTCAGGGAGCACTTAGTGAATTAATGTGGCTAAATACAGACAGGAAGTGAGAAGGAGATGAAAGAGGACAGAGGTGAGAGTCACGGGTTCAAGTCCCTGCACAACCATTTCCTGGTTTTGTAGGTACACTCGGCCGACACGACCTGCAAGTGTCTCGGTGAACCCAGTGTTCTCCCTACAGCCTAGTTACCTTGCAGGATTTTTGGAAGCATAATGTAGGAAAGTGACATTGGTTATGTGGTAACTGTTCTGCACACAAGGACAGATGGGCAGACAGAAAGATGATTGATTGATTGATTGAATGATTGATAGACAGACAGATAGGTAAATACAGGTTCATATCGATTAACACAAAGCTATTGCTCATAACCATGAGAGCAATGGTTGAAGCACATAGAGAAACTACAAACAAAAAAGAAGAATAAAATCCAGTTTAAAAAGTGCAATAAGCAGCCATAAGAAGAAAACAAATCCTATCATTGGAAAAAACTTGGATGGAGCTAGAGGGTATTATGCTCAGTCAAATAGGGCAGTCGGAGAAATACATGTACCAAATCATTTAACTCATGTGTGGAGTACGATAACAAAGAAAAACTGAAGGAAGAAACAGCAGCATATACACAGTACCCGAGAGTGGACTAACAGTTACCAAAGAGAAAGGGACTGGGTAGTGTTTGTGGGAAGGGATTGATAAGGGTGGGGAAAAAGAATGGGGGCATTAGGATTAGCATGAATAATGTGTATTGTGAATGTTCATTAGGAGGGCTATACAACACAGAGAAGACAAGTAGTGATTCTAGAGCATCTTACGACACGCTGACGAAGAGCGACTGAAACTGGGATTTGGCGATGACTTGGTGAAGGGATTAGAATAGTAAACATATTGTTCTGCATGTGGTTGTATATTAATGAGAATAAAAAAAATTTCAAAGTGCTGTAAGGGCCTAGCTATCAGATATCAGAATAAAAGTACAGGCTTTCACTGCTCCAATCAAAAGACACAGTGTGAGAAGGACGGATGAAAACTTAAGAACACCTAAGTGCTCCCTTACTGGAGACTCACTTGTGATCCAAGGACACAGACAAACTACAAGCTGAATGGGCGGGGACAGGTAACCTCTACAAGTGAATCTTTGAAACAAAGAAACAAATGGATTCTGTTTGAGTCCCCAGAAACAGTCACTAGAAAATAGTCCTACCTAGCCACCGTGAATTCCTTTTGTTTGGTATCAGCAGTGCCCAGGTATAGATTTAGTGGTACTGCAATGTCCTTCTCATTTTTCTCACATCAACAAATGAATTGCTGTAATAATATGCGTCTGGGCTTTTGAAATCACTGGGTTTTATGATATCCACGATTGTAAAGAAGTAATAACCACATAAAGAGGGAAGTTTGGACACTCAACCAAACACGTCTCTCCACAACACACACTTTGCTCCCAAATGCTCCTGTCCAGAAATAGGTGTTCCTTTTTATTTGTCCCTCCTCCTATCAGTGGTGAACACGCCAATGTCCCTCAAACATGGTGGTGAGTAAAGCACCAAGTATACTTTTCTGTCTACAACAGGCCCAGAGGAAGTATACTTGGTTACTTCAGTGAGGACTTAGTCAATGAATGTGGCTAAATACAGTTAGTAAGCGAGAAGGAGGTTTAAGAGGACAGAGGACAGAGATACGGGTTCAAGTCCCTGCACCACCATTTACTGGTTTTGTAAGCACACACGGCTGATTCGATCTGCAATTGTCTCAGTGAGCCCAGTGCTCTCCCTACGGCCTAGTGACCTTGCAATGTTATTGAAAGCATAATGTAGGGAAGTGACATAGGTGATGTAGTTAACTGTTCTGTACATAAGGATAGATGGACAGACAGAAAGAAGATTGTTTCATAGACAGACAGATAGATAGATGACAGATGATCGATAGATTATACACATGATAGAAGACAGGAAGCTAGATAGATGGATAGATAAATAGAGAGGATAGAGAGATAGAAAGAAGGATATATAGAAAGATAGATAGATATACAGACAGACAGAGTGATAGATAGATACAGATACATATCGATTGACACAAAGCTGTTGCTCATAACCAGGAGATGAATGGTGAAATCACATAGCTAAACTACAAACAAAAAGGAAGAATGAAATCCAGTTTACAAAGTGCAGTAAGCAGCCATAAGAAGAAAACAAATCCTACCATTTGCAATGACGTGGATGGAGCTAGACAGTAGTATGTTCAGAAAAATAGGTCAGGCGGAGAAAGACAATATCAAATGATATCACTCATGTGTGGAGTTTAACAACAAAGAGAAACTGAAGGAAAAAAACAGCAGGATACTCACAGAACCCGAGAGTTGGCAAAAAGTTGCCAAAGGGAAAAGGACTGCACAGGGTGGTTCTGAAGGGAGGGATAAGTGTGGGTAGAAAGATTGGGGGCATTAGGATTACCATGTATATTGCGTGGGGTCGCACGGGACATGGGGAGTGCTGTACAACACAGAGAAGACTAGTAGAGGTTATATAGCATCTTACTACTCCATAACTGACAGCGACTGTATCGGTGTATTTGAAGGGGTACATGCTGAAGGGGTTTAAAGCATCCAACTATGCTGATGGAAAGCGACTTTAAGAGGTCTTTGCTGGTGGACTTGGAAAAGGGGAGCATAGTAAACATAATCTTCTTCACGTGATTGTAGATTAATGATAACAAAAAAAAATTTTTTAAGTGCAATAAGGGAACAGCATTGAATCATCAGAATAAAAGGTCAGGCTCTGAGTGCTGCAAACAAAAGACACAGGGTTAAAAGAACGGATGAAAACTCAAGAAACCTACGTGCTTCCTAACAGGAGACTCACTTGAGATCCAAGGACACAGACAAACTACAAGCTGAAGGTGTGGGGACAAGTACGCTACACGAGTGAAACTGAAAAACAAACAATCAAACAAATGGATTCTGTTTGAGCCCCCAGAGACAGTCAGTAGAAAATAGCACTATCTGGCCACCGTGAATTCTTTTTGTTTGGTTTCAGCAAGGCCCAGCCATAGATTTAGTGGTGGAGCAACGTCCTTCTCATTTTCTCTCACCTCAACAACTGAGTTGCTGAAATAATAAGAATCTGGGCATTTGAAAACTGTGGGTTTTATGATCTTCACGAATGTGAAGTAATAACCACCTAAAGAGGGAAGTTTGCACTCTCAAGTAAACATGTCACTCCAAAATACACTCTTAGCTCCCAACTGCTCTTGTCTAGAAATTGGTGTTCCTTTTTATTTAACCCTCCATCCTATCAGTGGTGTTCACATAGATGTCCTTCAAACATGGTGGTGAGCAAAGCAACAATTTTACGTTTCTGTCGACCACATGCCCAGAGGAAGGATACTTGTGGTCTTCAGGGAGCACTTAGTGAATGAATGTGGCTAAATACAGACAGGAAGTGAGAAGGAGATGAAAGAGGACAGAGGTGAGAGACACGGGTTCAAGTCCCTGCACAACCATTTCCTGGTTTTATAGGTACACTCGGCCGACACGACCTGCATGTGTCTCGGTGAACCCAGTGCTCTCCCTACAGCCTAGTTTCCTTGCAGGAATTTTGGAATCATAATGTAGGAAATTGACATTGGATATGTGGTTAACTGTTCTGTACACAAGGACAGATGGGCAGACAGAAAGATGATTGATTGATTGAATGATTGATAGACAGACAGATAGATAAATATAGGTTCATATCGATTAACACAAAGCTATTGCTCATAACCGTGAGAGCAATGGTTGAAGCACATAGCGAAACTACAAACAAAAAAGAAGAATAAAATCCAGTTTAAAAAGTGCAATAAGCAGCCATAAGAAGAAAACAAATCCTATCATTGGCAATAACTTGGATGGAGCTAGAGGGTATTATGCTCAGTCAAATAGGCCAGTCAGAGAAATACATGTACCAAATAATTTAACTCATGTGTGGAGTACGATAACAAAGAAAAACAAGGAAGAAACAGCAGCATATACACAGTACCCGAGAGTGGACTAACAGTTACCAAAGAGAAAGGGACTGGGTAGTGTTTGTGGGAAGGGATTGATAAGGGTGGGGAAAAAGAATGGGGGCATTAGGATTAGCATGAATAATGTGTATTGTGAATGTTCATTAGGAGGGCTATACAACACAGAGAAGACAAGTAGTGATTCTAGAGCATCTTACGACACGCTGACGAAGAGCGACTGAAACTGGGATTTGGCGATGACTTGGTGAAGGGATTAGAATAGTAAACATATTGTTCTGCATGTGGTTGTATATTAATAAGAATAAAAAAAATTTCAAAGTGCTGTAAGGGCCTAGCTATCAGATATCAGAATAAAAGTACAGGCTTTCACTGCTCCAATCCAAAGACACAGGGTTAGAAGGACGGATGAAAACTTAAGAACACCTAAGTGCTCCCTTACTGGAGACTCACTTGTGATCCAAGGACACAGACAAACTACAAGCTGAATGGGCGGGGACAGGTAACCTATACAAGTGAATCTTTGAAACAAAGAAACAAATGGATTCTGTTTGAGTCCCCAGAGACAGTCACTAGAAAATAGTCCTACCTAGCCACCGTGAATTCCTTTTGTTTGGTATCAGCAGTGCCCAGGTATAGATTTAGTGGTACTGCAATGTCCTTCTCATTTTTCTCACATCAACAAATGAATTGCTGTAATAATATGCGTCTGGGCTTTTGAAATCACTGGGTTTTATGATATCCACGATTGTAAAGAAGTAATAACCACATAAAGAGGGAAGTTTGGACACTCAACCAAACACGTCTCTCCACAACACACACTTTGCTCCCAAATGCTCCTGTCTAGAAATAGGTGTTCCTTTTTATTTGTCCCTCCTCCTATCAGTGGTGAACATGCCAATGTCCCTCAAACGTGGCGGTGAGTAAAGCACCAAGTATACTTTTCTGTCTACAACAGGCCCAGAGGAAGTATACTTGGGGTCTTCAGTGAGCACTTAGTCAATGAATGTGGCTAAATACAGTTAGCAAGCGAGAAGGAGGTTTAAGAAGACAGAGGACAGAGATACGTTTTCAAGTCCCTGCACCACCATTTACTGGTTTTGTAAGCACACGCGGCTGATTCGATCTGCAATTGTCTCAGTGAGCCCAGTGCTCTCCCTACGGCCTAGTGACCTTGCAATGTTTTTGAAAGCATAATGTAGGGAAGTGACATAGGTGATGTAGTTAACTGTTCTGTACATAAGGATAGAAAGACAGACAGAAAGAAGATTGTTTCATAGACAGACAGATAGATAGATGACAGATGATCGAAAGATTATACACATGATAGAAGACAGGAAGCTAGATAGATGGATAGATAAATAGAGAGAATAGAGTGATAGAAAGAATTATATATAGAAAGATAGATAGTTATACAGACAGACAGAGCGATAGATAGATACAGATACATATCGATTGACACAAAGCTGTTGCTCATAACCAGGAGATGAATGGTGAAATCACATAGCTAAACTACAAACAAAAAGGAAGAATGAAATCCAGTTTACAAAGTGCATTAAGCAGCCATAAGAAGAAAACAAATCCTACCATTTGCAATGACGTGGATGGAGCTAGACAGTAGTATGTTCTGAAAAAAGGTCAGGCGGAGAAAGACAGTATCAAATGATATCACTCATGTGTGGAGTGTAACAACAAAGAGAAACTGAAGGAAAAAAACAGCAGGATACTCACAGAACCCGAGAGTTGGCTAAAAGTTGCCAAAGGGAAAAGGACTGCACAGTGTGGTTCTGAAGGGAGGGATAAGTGTGGGGAGAAAGATTGGGGGCATTAGGATTACCATGTATATTGTGTGGGGTCGCGCGGGACATGGGGAGTGCTGTACAACACAGAGAAGACTAGTAGAGGTTATATAGCATCTTACTACTCCATGATTGACAGCGACTGTATCGTTGTCTTTGAAGGGGTACATGCTGAAGGGGTTTAAAGCATCCAAGTATGCTGATGGAAAGCGAATTTAAGAGGTTTTTGCTGGTGGACTTGGATAAGGGGGAGCATAGTAAACATAATGTTCTTCAGGTGATTGTAGATTAATGATAACAAAAAAAATTTTTTAAGTGCAATAAGGGCACAGCACTGAATCATCAGAATAAAATTTCAGGCTCTGAGTGCTGCAAACAAAAGACACAGGGTTAAAAGAACGGATGAAATCTCAAGAAACCTACGTGCTTCCTTACAGGAGACTCACTTGAGATCCAAGGACACAGACAAACTACAAACTGAAGGTGTGGGGACAAGTACCCTACACGAGTGAAACTGAAAAACAAACAATCAAACAAATGGATTCTGTTTGAGCCCACAGAGACAGTTTGTAGAAAATAGCACTATCTGGCCACCGTGAATTCTTTTTGTTTGTTTTCAGCAAGGCCCAGCCATAGATTTAGTGGTGGAGCAACGTCCTTCTCATTTTCTCTCACCTCAACAACTGAGTTGCTGAAATAATAAGAATCTGGGCCTTTGAAATATGTGGCTTTTATGATCTTAACGAATGTGAAGTAATAACCACCTAAAGAGGGAAGTATGGACACTCAAGTAAACAAGTCACTCCAAAATACACTCTTAGCTCCCAACTGCTCCTGTCTAGAAATTGGTGTTCATTTTTATTTGACCCTCCATCCTACCAGTGGTGTTCACATAGATGTCCTTCAAACATGGTGGTGAGCTAAGCAACAATTTTACGTTTCTGTCGACCACATGCCCAGAGGAAGGATACTTGTGGTATTCAGGGAGCACTTAGTGAATTAATGTGGCTAAATACAGACAGGAAGTGAGAAGGAGATGAAAGAGGACAGAGGTGAGAGTCACGGGTTCAAGTCCCTGCACAACCATTTCCTGGTTTTGTAGGTACACTCGGCCGACACGACCTGCAAGTGTCTCGGTGAACCCAGTGTTCTCCCTACAGCCTAGTTACCTTGCAGGATTTTTGGAAGCATAATGTAGGAAAGTGACATTGGTTATGTGGTAACTGTTCTGCACACAAGGACAGATGGGCAGACAGAAAGATGATTGATTGATTGATTGAATGATTGATAGACAGACAGATAGGTAAATACAGGTTCATATCGATTAACACAAAGCTATTGCTCATAACCATGAGAGCAATGGTTGAAGCACATAGAGAAACTACAAACAAAAAAGAAGAATAAAATCCAGTTTAAAAAGTGCAATAAGCAGCCATAAGAAGAAAACAAATCCTATCATTGGCAAAAACTTGGATGGAGCTAGAGGGTATTATGCTCAGTCAAATAGGGCAGTCGGAGAAATACATGTACCAAATCATTTAACTCATGTGTGGAGTACGATAACAAAGAAAAACTGAAGGAAGAAACAGCAGCATATACACAGTACCCGAGAGTGGACTAACAGTTACCAAAGAGAAAGGGACTGGGTAGTGTTTGTGGGAAGGGATTGATAAGGGTGGGGAAAAAGAATGGGGGCATTAGGATTAGCATGAATAATGTGTATTGTGAATGTTCATTAGGAGGGCTATACAACACAGAGAAGACAAGTAGTGATTCTAGAGCATCTTACGACAAGCTGACGAAGAGCGACTGAAACTGGGATTTGGCGATGAGTTGGTGAAGGGATTAGACTAGTAAACATACTGTTCTGCATGTGGTTGTATATTAATGAGAATAAAAAAAATTTCAAAGTGCTGTAAGGGCCTAGCTATCAGATATCAGAATAAAAGTACAGGCTTTCACTGCTCCAATCAAAAGACACAGGGTGAGAAGGACGGATGAAAACTTAAGAACACCTAAGTGCTCCCTTACTGGAGACTCACTTGTGATCCAAGGACACAGACAAACTACAAGCTGAATGGGCGGGGACAGGTAACCTATACAAGTGAATCTTTGAAACAAAGAAACAAATGGATTCTGTTTGAGTCCCCAGAAACAGTCACTAGAAAATAGTCCTACCTAGCCACCGTGAATTCCTTTTGTTTGGTATCAGCAGTGCCCAGGTATAGATTTAGTGGTACTGCAATGTCCTTCTCATTTTTCTCACATCAACAAATGAATTGCTGTAATAATATGCGTCTGGGCTTTTGAAATCACTGGGTTTTATGATATCCACGATTGTAAAGAAGTAATAACCACATAAAGAGGGAAGTTTGGACACTCAACCAAACACGTCTCTCCACAACACACACTTTGCTCCCAAATGCTCCTGTCCAGAAATAGGTGTTCCTTTTTATTTGTCCCTCCTCCTATCAGTGGTGAACACGCCAATGTCCCTCAAACATGGTGGTGAGTAAAGCACCAAGTATACTTTTCTGTCTACAACAGGCCCAGAGGAAGTATACTTGGTTACTTCAGTGAGGACTTAGTCAATGAATGTGGCTAAATACAGTTAGTAAGCGAGAAGGAGGTTTAAGAGGACAGAGGACAGAGATACGGGTTCAAGTCCCTGCACCACCATTTACTGGTTTTGTAAGCACACACGGCTGATTCGATCTGCAATTGTCTCAGTGAGCCCAGTGCTCTCCCTACGGCCTAGTGACCTTGCAATGTTATTGAAAGCATAATGTAGGGAAGTGACATAGGTGATGTAGTTAACTGTTCTGTACATAAGGATAGATGGACAGACAGAAAGAAGATTGTTTCATAGACAGACAGATAGATAGATGACAGATGATCGATAGATTATACACATGATAGAAGACAGGAAGCTAGATAGATGGATAGATAAATAGAGAGGATAGAGAGATAGAAAGAAGGATATATAGAAAGATAGATAGATATACAGACAGACAGAGTGATAGATAGATACAGATACATATCGATTGACACAAAGCTGTTGCTCATAACCAGGAGATGAATGGTGAAATCACATAGCTAAACTACAAACAAAAAGGAAGAATGAAATCCAGTTTACAAAGTGCAGTAAGCAGCCATAAGAAGAAAACAAATCCTACCATTTGCAATGACGTGGATGGAGCTAGACAGTAGTATGTTCAGAAAAATAGGTCAGGCGGAGAAAGACAATATCAAATGATATCACTCATGTGTGGAGTTTAACAACAAAGAGAAACTGAAGGAAAAAAACAGCAGGATACTCACAGAACCCGAGAGTTGGCCAAAAGTTGCCAAAGGGAAAAGGACTGCACAGGGTGGTTCTGAAGGGAGGGATAAGTGTGGGTAGAAAGATTGGGGGCATTAGGATTACCATGTATATTGCGTGGGGTCGCACGGGACATGGGGAGTGCTGTACAACACAGAGAAGACTAGTAGAGGTTATATAGCATCTTACTACTCCATAACTGACAGCGACTGTATCGGTGTATTTGAAGGGGTACATGCTGAAGGGGTTTAAAGCATCCAACTATGCTGATGGAAAGCGACTTTAAGAGGTCTTTGCTGGTGGACTTGGAAAAGGGGAGCATAGTAAACATAATCTTCTTCACGTGATTGTAGATTAATGATAACAAAAAAAAATTTTTTAAGTGCAATAAGGGAACAGCATTGAATCATCAGAATAAAAGGTCAGGCTCTGAGTGCTGCAAACAAAAGACACAGGGTTAAAAGAACGGATGAAAACTCAAGAAACCTACGTGCTTCCTAACAGGAGACTCACTTGAGATCCAAGGACACAGACAAACTACAAGCTGAAGGTGTGAGGACAAGTACGCTACACGAGTGAAACTGAAAAACAAACAATCAAACAAATGGATTCTGTTTGAGCCCCCAGAGACAGTCAGTAGAAAATAGCACTATCTGGCCACCGTGAATTCTTTTTGTTTGGTTTCAGCAAGGCCCAGCCATAGATTTAGTGGTGGAGCAACGTCCTTCTCATTTTCTCTCACCTCAACAACTGAGTTGCTGAAATAATAAGAATCTGGGCATTTGAAAACTGTGGGTTTTATGATCTTCACGAATGTGAAGTAATAACCACCTAAAGAGGGAAGTTTGGACTCTCAAGTAAACATGTCACTCCAAAATACACTCTTAGCTCCCAACTGCTCTTGTCTAGAAATTGGTGTTCCTTTTTATTTAACCCTCCATCCTATCAGTGGTGTTCACATAGATGTCCTTCAAACATGGTGGTGAGCAAAGCAACAATTTTACGTTTCTGTCGACCACATGCCCAGAGGAAGGATACTTGTGGTCTTCAGGGAGCACTTAGTGAATGAATGTGGCTAAATACAGACAGGAAGTGAGAAGGAGATGAAAGAGGACAGAGGTGAGAGTCACGGGTTCAAGTCCCTGCACAACCATTTCCTGGTTTTATAGGTACACTCGGCCGACACGACCTGCATGTGTCTCGGTGAACCCAGTGCTCTCCCTACAGCCTAGTTTCCTTGCAGGAATTTTGGAATCATAATGTAGGAAATTGACATTGGATATGTGGTTAACTGTTCTGTACACAAGGACAGATGGGCAGAGAGAAAGATGATTGATTGATTGAATGATTGATAGACAGACAGATAGATAAATATAGGTTCATATCGATTAACACAAAGCTATTGCTCATAACCGTGAGAGCAATGGTTGAAGCACATAGCGAAACTACAAACAAAAAAGAAGAATAAAATCCAGTTTAAAAAGTGCAATAAGCAGCCATAAGAAGAAAACAAATCCTATCATTGGCAATAACTTGGATGGAGCTAGAGGGTATTATGCTCAGTCAAATAGGCCAGTCGGAGAAATACATGTACCAAATCATTTAACTCATGTGTGGAGTACGATAACAAAGAAAAACAAGGAAGAAACAGCAGCATATACACAGTACCCGAGAGTGGACTAACAGTTACCAAAGAGAAAGGGACTGGGTAGTGTTTGTGGGAAGGGATTGATAAGGGTGGGGAAAAAGAATGGGGGCATTAGGATTAGCATGAATAATGTGTATTGTGAATGTTCATTAGGAGGGCTATACAACACAGAGAAGACAAGTAGTGATTCTAGAGCATCTTACGACACGCTGACGAAGAGCGACTGAAACTGGGATTTGGCGATGACTTGGTGAAGGGATTAGAATAGTAAACATATTGTTCTGCATGTGGTTGTATATTAATGAGAATAAAAAAAATTTCAAAGTGCTGTAAGGGCCTAGCTATCAGATATCAGAATAAAAGTACAGGCTTTCACTGCTCCAATCCAAAGACACAAGGTTAGATGGACGGATGAAAACTTAAGAACACCTAAGTGCTCCCTTACTGGAGACTCACTTGTGATCCAAGGACACAGACAAACTACAAGCTGAATGGGCGGGGACAGGTAACCTATACAAGTGAATCTTTGAAACAAAGAAACAAATGGATTCTGTTTGAGTCCCCAGAGACAGTCACTAGAAAATAGTCCTACCTAGCCACCGTGAATTCCTTTTGTTTGGTATCAGCAGTGCCCAGGTATAGATTTAGTGGTACTGCAATGTCCTTCTCATTTTTCTCACATCAACAAATGAATTGCTGTAATAATATGCGTCTGGGCTTTTGAAATCACTGGGTTTTATGATATCCACGATTGTAAAGAAGTAATAACCACATAAAGAGGGAAGTTTGGACACTCAACCAAACACGTCTCTCCACAACACACACTTTGCTCCCAAATGCTCCTGTCTAGAAATAGGTGTTCCTTTTTATTTGTCCCTCCTCCTATCAGTGGTGAACATGCCAATGTCCCTCAAACGTTGCGGTGAGTAAAGCACCAAGTATACTTTTCTGTCTACAACAGGCCCAGAGGAAGTATACTTGGGGTCTTCAGTGAGCACTTAGTCAATGAATGTGGCTAAATACAGTTAGCAAGCGAGAAGGAGGTTTAAGAAGACAGAGGACAGAGATACGGGTTCAAGTCCCTGCACCACCATTTACTGGTTTTGTAAGCACACGCGGCTGATTCGATCTGCAATTGTCTCAGTGAGCCCAGTGCTCTCCCTACGGCCTAGTGACCTTGCAATGTTTTTGAAAGCATAATGTAGGGAAGTGACATAGGTGATGTAGTTAACTGTTCTGTACATAAGGATAGAAAGACAGACAGAAAGAAGATTGTTTCATAGACAGACAGATAGATAGATGACAGATGATCGAAAGATTATACACATGATAGAAGACAGGAAGCTAGATAGATGGATAGATAAATAGAGAGAATAGAGTGATAGAAAGAATTATATATAGAAAGATAGATAGTTATACAGACAGACAGAGCGATAGATAGATACAGATACATATCGATTGACACAAAGCTGTTGCTCATAACCAGGAGATGAATGGTGAAATCACATAGCTAAACTACAAACAAAAAGGAAGAATGAAATCCAGTTTACAAAGTGCATTAAGCAGCCATAAGAAGAAAACAAATCCTACCATTTGCAATGACGTGGATGGAGCTAGACAGTAGTATGTTCTGAAAAAAGGTCAGGCGGAGAAAGACAGTATCAAATGATATCACTCATGTGTGGAGTGTAACAACAAAGAGAAACTGAAGGAAAAAAACAGCAGGATACTCACAGAACCCGAGAGTTGGCTAAAAGTTGCCAAAGGGAAAAGGACTGCACAGTGTGGTTCTGAAGGGAGGGATAAGTGTGGGGAGAAAGATTGGGGGCATTAGGATTACCATGTATATTGTGTGGGGTCGCGCGGGACATGGGGAGTGCTGTACAACACAGAGAAGACTAGTAGAGGTTATATAGCATTTTACTACTCCATGATTGACAGCGACTGTATCGTTGTCTTTGAAGGGGTACATGCTGAAGGGGTTTAAAGCATCCAAGTATGCTGATGGAAAGCGACTTTAAGAGGTTTTTGCTGGTGGACTTGGATAAGGGGGAGCATAGTAAACATAATGTTCTTCAGGTGATTGTAGATTAATGATAACAAAAAAAATTTTTTAAGTGCAATAAGGGCACAGCACTGAATCATCAGAATAAAATTTCAGGCTCTGAGTGCTGCAAACAAAAGACACAGGGTTAAAAGAACGGATGAAATCTCAAGAAACCTACGTGCTTCCTTACAGGAGACTCACTTGAGATCCAAGGACACAGACAAACTACAAACTGAAGGTGTGGGGACAAGTACCCTACACGAGTGAAACTGAAAAACAAACAATCAAACAAATGGATTCTGTTTGAGCCCACAGAGACAGTTTGTAGAAAATAGCACTATCTGGCCACCGTGAATTCTTTTTGTTTGTTTTCAGCAAGGCCCAGCCATAGATTTAGTGGTGGAGCAACGTCCTTCTCATTTTCTCTCACCTCAACAACTGAGTTGCTGAAATAATAAGAATCTGGGCCTTTGAAATATGTGGCTTTTATGATCTTCACGAATGTGAAGTAATAACCACCTAAAGAGGGAAGTATGGACACTCAAGTAAACAAGTCACTCCAAAATACACTCTTAGCTCCCAACTGCTCCTGTCTAGAAATTGGTGTTCATTTTTATTTGACCCTCCATCCTACCAGTGGTGTTCACATAGATGTCCTTCAAACATGGTGGTGAGCTAAGCAACAATTTTACGTTTCTGTCGACCACATGCCCAGAGGAAGGATACTTGTCGTATTCAGGGAGCACTTAGTGAATTAATGTGGCTAAATACAGACAGGAAGTGAGAAGTAGATGAAAGAGGACAGAGGTGAGAGTCACGGGTTCAAGTCCCTGCACAACCATTTCCTGGTTTTGTAGGTACACTCGGCCGACACGACCTGCAAGTGTCTCGGTGAACAAAGTGCTCTCCCTACAGCCGAGTCACCTTGCAGGATTTTTGGAAGCATAATGTACGAAAGTGACATTGGATATGTGGTTAACTGTTCTGTACACAAGGACAGATGTTCTGACAGAAACATGATTGATTGATTGATTGAATGATTGATAGACAGACAGATAGATAAATATAGGTTCATATCGATTAACACAAAGCAATTGCTCATAACCGTGAGAGCAATGGTTGAAGCACATAGCGAAACTACAAACAAAAAAGAAGAATAAAATCCAGTTTAAAAAGTGCAATAAGCAGCCATAAGAAGAAAACAAATCCTATCATTGACAATAACTTGGATGGAGCTAGAGGGTATTATGCTCATTCAAATAGGCCAGTCGGAGAAATACATGTACCAAATCATTTAACTCATGTGTGGAGTACGATAACAAAGAAAAACTGAAGGAAGAAACAGCAGCATATACACAGTACCCGAGAGTGGACTAACAGTTACCAAAGAGAAAGGGACTGGGTAGTGTTTGTGGGAAGGGATTGATAAGGGCGGGGAAAAAGAATGAGGGCATTAGGATTAGCATGAATAATGTGTAGGGTGAATGGTCATTAGGAGGGCTATACAACACAGAGAAGACAAGTATTGATTCTAGAGCATCTTACGACACGCTGACGGACAGCGACTGAAACTGGGATTTGGCGAGGACTTGGTGAAGGGGTTAGACGAGTTAACATATTGCTCTACATGTGATTGTATATTAATGAGAACAAAAAAAATTTCAAAGTGCAGTAAGAGCCTAGTTATCAAATATCAGAATAAAAGTACAGGCTTTCCCTGCTCCAATCAAAAGACACAGGGTTAGAAGAACTGATGAAAACTTAAGATCACCTAAGTGCTCCCATACTGGAGACTCACTTGTGATCCAAGGACACAGACAAACTACAAGCTGAAGGGGCGGGTACAGGTAACCTATACAAGTGAATCTTTGAAACAAAGAAACAAATGGATTCTGTTTGAGTCCCCAGAGACCGTAACTAGAAAATAGACCTACCTAGCCACCGTGAATTCCTTTTGTCTGGTATCAGCAGTGCCCAGGTATAGATTTAGTGGTACTGCAATGTCCTTCTCATTTTTCTCACATCAACAAAAGAATTGCTGTAATAATATGCGTCTGGGCTTTTGAAATCACTGGGTTTTATGATATCCACGATTGTAAAGAAGTAATAACCACATAAAGAGGGAAGTTTGGACACTCAACCAAACACGTCTCTCCACAACACACACTTTGCTCCCAAATGCTCCTGTCTAGAAATAGGTGTTCCTTTTTATTTGTCCCTCCTCCTATCAGTGGTGAACATGCCAATGTCCCTCAAACATGGTGGTGAGTAAAGCACCAAGTATACTTCTCTGTCTACAACAGGCCCAGAGGAAGTATAATTGGGGTATTCAGTGAGCACTTAGTCAATGAATGTGGCTAAATACAGTTAGCAAGCGAGAAGGAGGTTTAAGAGGACAGAGGACAGAGATACGGGTTCAAGTCCCTGCACCACCATTTACTGGTTTTGTAAGCACACGCGGCTGATTCGATCTGCAATTGTCTCAGTGAGCCCAGTGCTCTCCCTACGGCCTAATGATCTTGCAATGTTTTTGAAAGCATAATGTAGGGAAGTGACATAGGTGATGTAGTTAACTGTTCTGTACATAAGGATAGATGGACAGACAGAAAGAAGATCGTTTCATAGACAGACAGATAGATAGATGACAGATGATCGATAGATTATACACATGATAGAAGACAGGAAGCTAGATAGATGGATAGATAAATAGAGAGGATAGAGAGATAGAAAGAAGGATATATAGAAAGATAGATAGATATACAGACAGAAAGAGCGAAAGATAGATACAGATACATATCGATTGACACAAAGCTGTTGCTCATAACCAGGAGATGAATGGTGAAATCACATAGCTAAACTACAAACAAAAAGGAAGAATGAAATCCAGTTTACAAAGTGCAGTAAGCAGCCATAAGAAGAAAACAAATCCTACCATTTGCAATGACGTGGATGGACCTAGACAGTAGTATGTTCAAAAAAATAGGTCAGGCGGAGAAAGACAATATCAAATGATATCACTCATGTGTGGAGTGTAACAACTAAGCGAAACTGAAGGAAAAAAACAGCAGGATACTCACAGAACCCGAGAGTTGGCTAAAAGTTGCCAAAGGGAAAAGGACTGCACAGGGTGGTTCTGAAGGGAGGGATAAGTGTGGGGAGAAAGATTGGGGGCATTAGGATTACCATGTATATTGCGTGCGGTCGCGCAGGACATGGGGAGTGCTGTACAACACAGAGAAGACTAGTAGAGGTTATATAGCATCTTACTACTCCATGACTGACAGCGACTGTATCGGTGTATTTGAAGGGGTACATGCTGAAGGGGTTTAAAGCATCCAACTATGCTGATGGAAAGCGACTTTAAGAGGTTTTTGGTGGTGGACTTGGATAAGGGGGAGCATAGTAAACATAATCTTCTTCACGTGATTGTAGATTAATGATAACAAAAAAAAAATTTTTAAGTGCAATAAGGGAACAGCACTGAATCATCAGAATAAAAGGTCAGGCTCTAAGTGCTGCAAACAAAAGACACAGGGTTAAAAGAACGGGTGAAAACTCAAGAAACCTACGTGCTTCCTAACAGGAGACTCACTTGAGATCCAAGGACACAGACAAACTACAAGCTGAAGGTGTGGGGACAAGTACCCTACACGAGTGAAACTGAAAAACAAACAATCAAACAAATGGATTCTGTTTGAGCCCCCAGAGACAGTCAGTAGAAAATAGCACTATCTGGCCACCGTGAATTCTTTTTGTTTGGTTTCAGCAAGGCCCAGCCATAGATTTAGTGGTGGAGCAACGTCCTTCTCATTTTCTCTCACCTCAACAACTGAGTTGCTGAAATAATAAGAATCTGGGCATTTGAAATCTGTGGGTTTTATGATCTTCACGAATGTGAAGTAATAACCACCTAAAGAGGGAAGTTTGGACACTCAAGTAAACATGTCACTCCAAAATACACTCTTAGCTCCCAACTGCTCCTGTCTAGAAATTGGTGTTCCTTTTTATTTGACCCTCCATCCTATCAGTGGTGTTCACATAGATGTCCTTCAAACATGGTGGTGAGCAAAGCAACAATTTTACATTTCTGTCGACCACATGCCCAGAGGAAGGATACTTGTGGTCTTCAGGGAGCACTTAGTGAATGAATGTGGCTAAATACAGACAGGAAGTGAGAAGGAGATGAAAGAGGACAGAGGTGAGAGTCACGGGTTCAAGTCCCTGCACAACCATTTCTGGTTTTGTAGGTACACTCGGCCGACACGACCTGCAAGTGTCTCGGTGAACCCAGTGCTCTCCCTACAGCCTAGTTACCTTGCAGGATTTTTCGAAGCATAATGTAGGAAAGTGACATTGGATATGTGGTTAACTGTTCTGTACACAAGGACAGATGGGCAGACAGAAAGATGATTGATTGATTGATTGAATGATTGATAGACAGATAGATAAATATAGGTTCATATCGATTAACACAAAGCTATTGCTCATAACCATGAGAGCAATGGTTGAAGCACATAGAGAAACTACAAACAAATGAAGAATAAAATCCAGTTTAAAAAGTGCAATAAGCAGCCATAAGAAGAAAACAAATCCTATCATTGGCAGTAACTTGGATGGAGCTAGAGGGTATTATGCTCAGTCAAATAGGCCAGTCGGAGAAATACATGTACCAAATCATTTAACTCATGTGTGGAGTACGATAACAAAGAAAAACTGAAGGAAGAAACAGCAGCATATACACAGTACCCGAGAGTGGACTAACAGTTACCAAAGAGAAAGGGACTGGGTAGTGTTTGTGGGAAGGGATTGATAAGGGCGGGGAAAAAGAATGAGGGCATTAGGATTAGCATGAATAATGTGTAGGGTGAATGGTCATTAGGAGGGCTATACAACACAGAGAAGACAAGTATTGATTCTAGAGCATCTTACGACACGCTGACGGACAGCGACTGAAACTGGGATTTGGCGAGGACTTGGTGAAGGGGTTAGACGAGTTAACATATTGCTCTACATGTGATTGTATATTAATGAGAACAAAAAAAATTTCAAAGTGCAGTAAGAGCCTAGTTATCAAATATCAGAATAAAAGTACAGGCTTTCCCTGCTCCAATCAAAAGACACAGGGTTAGAAGAACTGATGAAAACTTAAGATCACCTAAGTGCTCCCATACTGGAGACTCACTTGTGATCCAAGGACACAGACAAACTACAAGCTGAAGGGGCGGGTACAGGTAACCTATACAAGTGAATCTTTGAAACAAAGAAACAAATGGATTCTGTTTGAGTCCCCAGAGACCGTAACTAGAAAATAGACCTACCTAGCCACCGTGAATTCCTTTTGTCTGGTATCAGCAGTGCCCAGGTATAGATTTAGTGGTACTGCAATGTCCTTCTCATTTTTCTCACATCAACAAAAGAATTGCTGTAATAATATGCGTCTGGGCTTTTGAAATCACTGGGTTTTATGATATCCACGATTGTAAAGAAGTAATAACCACATAAAGAGGGAAGTTTGGACACTCAACCAAACACGTCTCTCCACAACACACACTTTGCTCCCAAATGCTCCTGTCTAGAAATAGGTGTTCCTTTTTATTTGTCCCTCCTCCTATCAGTGGTGAACATGCCAATGTCCCTCAAACATGGTGGTGAGTAAAGCACCAAGTATACTTCTCTGTCTACAACAGGCCCAGAGGAAGTATAATTGGGGTCTTCAGTGAGGACTTAGTCAATGAATGTGGCTAAATACAGTTAGCAAGCGAGAAGGAGGTTTAAGAGGACAGAGGACAGAGATACGGGTTCAAGTCCCTGCACCACCATTTACTGGTTTTGTAAGCACACGCGGCTGATTCGATCTGCAATTGTCTCAGTGAGCCCAGTGCTCTCCCTACGGCCTAGTGACCTTGCAATGTTTTTGAAAGCATAATGTAGGGAAGTGACATAGGTGATGTAGTTAACTGTTCTGTACATAAGGATAGATGGACAGACAGAAAGAAGATTGTTTCATAGACAGACAGATAGATAGATGACAGATGATCGATAGATTATACACATGATAGAAGACAGGAAGCTAGATAGATGGATAGATAAATAGAGAGGATAGAGAGATAGAAAGAAGGATATATAGAAAGATAGATAGATATACAGACAGACAGAGCGATAGATAGATACAGATACATATCGATTGACACAAAGCTGTTGCTCATAACCAGGAGATGAATGGTGAAATCACATAGCTAAACTACAAACAAAGAGGAAGAATGAAATCCAGTTTACAAAGTGCAGTAAGCAGCCATAAGAAGAAAACAAATCCTACCATTTGCAATGACGTGGATGGAGCTAGACAGTAGTATGTTCAGAAAAATAGGTCAGGTGGAGAAAGACAATATCAAATGATATCTCTCATGTGTGGAGTATAACAACAAAGAGAAACTGAAGGAAAAAAACAGCAGGATACTCACAGAGCCCGAGAGTTGACTAAAAGTTGCCAAAGGGAAAAGGACTGCACAGGGTGGTTCTGAAGGAAGGGATAAGTGTGCGGAGAAAGATTGGGGGCACTAGGATTACCATGTATATTGCGTGGGGTCGCGCGGGCATGGGGAGTGCTGTACAACACAGAGAAGACTAGTAGAAGTTATATAGCATCTTACTACTCCATGATTGACAGCGACTGTATCGGTGTCTTCGAAGGGGTACATGCTGAAGGGGTTTAAAGCATCCAACTATGCTGATGGACAGCGACTTTAAGAGGTTTTTGCTGGTTGACTTGGATAAGGGGGAGAATAGTAAACATAATGTTCTTCATGTGATTGTAGATTAATGATAACAAAAAAAATTTTTTAAGTGCAATAAGGGCACAGCACTGAATCATCAGAATAAAAGGTCAGGCTCTGAGTGCTGCAAACAAAAGACACAGGGTTAAAAGAACGGATGAAAACTCAAGAAACCTACGTGCTTCCTTACAGGAGACACACTTGAGATCCAAGGACAAAGACAAACTACAAGCTGAAGGTGTGGGGACAAGTACCCTACACGAGTGAATCTGAAAAACAAACAATCAAACAAATGGATTCTGTTTGAGCCCCCAGAGACAGTCAGTAGAAAATAGCACTATCTGGCCACCGTGAATTCTTTTTGTTTGGTTTCAGCAAGGCCCAGCCATAGATTTAGTGGTGGAGCAACGTCCTTCTCATTTTCTCTCACCTCAACAACTGAGTTGCTGAAATAATAAGAATCTGGGCATTTGAAATCTGTGGGTTTTATGATCTTCACGACTGTGAAGTAATAACCACCTAAAGAGGGAAGTATGGACACTCAAGTAAACAAGTCACTCCAAAATACACTCTCAGCTCCCAACTGCTCCTGTCTAGAAATTGGTGTTCCTTTTTATTTGACCCTCCATCCTATCAGTGGTGTTCACATAGATGTCCTTCAAACATGGTGGTGAGCAAAGCAACATTTTACGTTTCTGTCGACCACATGCCCAGAGGAAGGATACTTGTGGTCTTCAGGGAGCACTTAGTGAATGAATGTGGCTAAATACAGACAGGAAGTGAGAAGGAGATGAAAGAGGACAGAGGTGAGAGTCACGGGTTCAAGTCCCTGCACAACCATTTCCTGGTTTTGTAGGTACACTCGGCCGACACGACCTGCAAGTGTCTCGGTGAACCCAGTGCTCTCCTTACAACCGAGTCACCTTGCAGGATTTTTGGAAGCATAATGTAGGAAAGTGACATTGGATATGTGGTTAACTGTTCTGTACACAAGGACAGATGGGCAGACAGAAACATGACTGATTGATTGATTGAATGATTGATAGACAGACAGATAGATAACTATAGGTTCATATCGATTAACACAAAGCAATTGCTCATAACCGTGGGAGCAATGGTTGAAGCACATAGCGAAACTACAAACAAAAAAGAAGAATAAAATCCAGTTTAAAAAGTGCAATAAGCAGCCATAAGAGGAAAACAAATTCTATCATTGGCAATAACTTGGATGGAGCTAGAGGGTATTATGCTCAGTCAAATAGGCCAGTCGGAGAAATACATGTACCAAATCATTTAACTCATGTGTGGAGTACGATAACAAAGAAAAAATGAAGGAAGAAACAGCAGCATATACACAGTACCCGAGAGTGGACTAACAGTTACCAAAGAGAAAGGGACTGGGTAGTGTTTGTGGGAAGGGATTGATAATTGCGGGGAAAAAGAATGGGGGCATTAGGATTAGCATGAATAATGTGTAGGGTGAATGGTCATTAGGAGGGCTATACAACACAGAGAAGACAAGTAGTGATTCTAGAGCATCTTACGATACGCTGACGGACAGCGACTGAAACTGGGATTTGGCGATGACTTGGTGAAGGAGTTAGACTAGTAAACATATTGTTCTGCATGTGGTTGTATATTAATGAGAATAAAAAAACTTCAAAGTGCTGTAAGAGCCTAGCTATCAAATATCAGAATAAAAGTACAGGCTTTCACTGCTCCAATCAAAAGACACAGGGTTAGAAGGATGGATGAAAACTTAAGATCACCTAAGTGCTCCCTTACTGGAGACTCACTTGTGATCCAAGGACACAGACAAACTACAAGCTGAAGGGGCGGGGACAGGTAACCTATACAAGTGAATCTTTGAAACAAAGAAACAAATGGATTCTGTTTGAGTCCCCAGAGACAGTCACTAGAAAATAGTCCTACCTAGCCACCGTGAATTCCTTTTGTTTGGTATCAGCAGTGCCCAGGTATAGATTTAGTGGTACTGCAATGTCCTTCTCATTTTTCTCACATCAACAAATGAATTGCTGTAATAATATGCGTCTGGGCTTTTGAAATCACTGGGTTTATGATATCCACGATTGTAAAGAAGTAATAACCACATAAAGAGGGAAGTTTGGACACTCAACCAAACACGTCTCTCCACAACACACACTTTGCTCCCAAATGCTCCTGTCTAGAAATAGGTGTTCCTTTTTATTTGTCCCTCCTCCTATCAGTGGTGAACATGCCAATGTCCCTCAAACATGGTGGTGAGTAAAGCACCAAGTATACTTTTCTGTCTATAACAGGCCCAGAGGAAGTATACTTGGGGTCTTCAGTGAGCACTTAGTCAATGAATGTGGCTAAATACAGTTAGCAAGCGAGAAGGAGGTTAAAGAGGACAGAGGACAGAGATACGGGTTCAAGTCCCTGCACCTCCATTTACTGGTTTTGTAAGCACACGCGGCTGATTCGATCTGCAATTGTCTCAGTGAGCCCAGTGCTCTCCCTACGGCCTAGTGACCTTGCAATGTTTTTGAAAGCATAATGTAGGGAAGTGACATAGGTGATGTAGTTAACTGTTCTGTACATAAGGATAGATGGACAGACAGAAAGAAGATTGTTTCATAGACAGACAGATAGATAGATGACAGATGATCGATAGATTATACACATGATAGAAGACAGGAAGCGAGATAGATGGATAGATAAATAGAGAGGATAGAGAGATAGAAAGAAGGACATATAGAAAGATAGATAGATATACAGACAGACAGAGCGATAGATAGATACAGATACATATCGATTGACACAAAGCTGTTGCTCATAACCAGGAGATGAATGGTGAAATCACATAGCTAAACTACAAACAAAAAGGAAGAATGAAATCCAGTTTACAAATTGCAGTGAGCAGCCATAAGAAGAAAACAAATCCTACCATTTGCAATGACGTGGATGGAGCTAGACAGTAGTATGTTCAGAAAAATAAGTCAGGCGCAGAAAGACAATATCAAATGATATCTCTCATGTGTGGAGTATAACAACAAAGAGAAACTGAAGGAAAAAAACAGCAGGATACTCACAGAACCCGAGAGTTGACTAAAAGTTGCCAAAGGGAAAAGGACTGCACAGGGTGGTTCTGAAGGGAGGGATAAGTGTGGGGAGAAAGATTGGGGGCATTAGGATTACCATGTATATTGTGTGGGGTCACGCGGGACATGGGGAGTGCTGTACAACACAGAGAAGACTAGTAGAGGTTATATAGCATCTTACTACTCCATGATTGACAGCGACTGTATCGGTGTCTTTGAAGGGGTACATGCTGAAGAGGTTTAAAGCATCCAACTATGCTGATGGACAGCGACTTTAAGAGGTTTTTGCTGGTGGACTTGGATAAGGGGGAGCATAGTAAACATTATGTACTTCACGTGATTGTAGATTAATGATAACAAAAAAAATTTTTAAGTGCAATAAGGGCACAGCACTGAATCATCAGAATAAAAGGTCAGGCTCTGAGTGCTGCAAACAAAAGACACAGGGTAAAAAGAACGGATGAGAACTCAAGAAACCTACGTGCTTCCTTACAGGAGACTCACTAGAGATCCAAGGACACAGCAAACTACATGCTGAAGGTGTGGGGACAAGTACTCTACACGAGTGAAAATGAAAAACAAACAATCAAACAAATGGATTCTGTTTGAGCCCCCAGAGACAGTCAGTAGAAAATAGCACTGTATGGCCACCGTGAATTCTTTTTGTTTGTTTTCAGCAAGGCCCAGCCATAGATTTAGTGGTGGAGCAACGTCCTTCTCATTTTCTCTCACCTCAACAACTGAGTTGCTGAAATAATAAGAATCTGGACTTTTGAAATCTGTGGGTTTTATGATCTTCACGAATGTGAAGTAATAACTACCTAAAGAGGGAAGTTTGGACACTCAAGTAAACATGTCACTCCAAAATACACTCTTAGATCCCAACTGCTCCTGTCTAGAAATTGGTGTTCCTTTTTATTTGACCCTCCATCCTATCAGTGGTGTTCACATAGATGTCCTTCAAACATGGTGGTGAGCAAAGCAACAATTTTACGTTTCTGTCGACCACATGCCAAGAGGAAGAATACTTGTGGTCTTCAGGGAGCACTTAGTGAATGAATGTGGCTAAATACAGACAGGAAGTGAGATGGAGATGAAAGAGGACAGAGGTGAGAGTCACGGGTTCAAGTCCCTGCACAACCATTTCCTGGTTTTGTCGGTTCACTCGGCCGACACGACCTGCAAGTGTCTCGCTGAACCCAGTGCTCTCCCTACAGCCCACTAACCTTGCAGGATTTTTGGAAGCATAATGTAGGAAAGTGACATTGTATATGTGGTTAACTGTTCTGTACACAAGGACAGATGGGCAGACAGAAAGATGATTGATTGATTGATTGAATGATTGATAGAAAGACAGATAGATAAATATAGGTTCATATCGATTAACACAAAGCTATTGCTCATAACCGTGAGAGCAATGGTTGAAGCACATAGCGAAACTACAAACAAAAAAGAAGAATAAAATCCAGTTTATAAGTGCAATAAGCAGCCATAAGAAGAAAACAAATCCTATCATTGGCAATAACTTGGATGGAGCTAGAGGGTATTATGCTCAGTCAAATAGGCCAGTCGGAGAAATACATGTAGCAAATCATTTAACTCATGTGTGGAGTACGATAACAAAGAAAAACTGAAGGAAGAAACAGCAGCATATACACAGTACCCGAGAGTGGACTAACAGTTACCAAAGAGAAAGGGACTGGGTAGTGTTTGTGGGAAGGGATTAATAAGGGCGGGGAATAAGAATGGGGGCATTAGGATTAGCATGAATAATGTGTAGGGTGAATGGTCATTAGGAGGGCTATACAACACAGAGAAGACAAGTAGTGATTCTAGAGCATCTTACGACACGCTGACGGACAGCGACTGAAACTGAGATTTGGCGATGACTTGGTGAAGGGATTAGACTAGTAAACATATTGTTCTGCATGTGGTTGTATATTAATGAGAATAAAAAAAATTTCAAAGTGCTGTAAGAGCCTAGCTATCAAATATCAGAATAAAAGTACAGGATTTCACTGCTAAAAATAAAAAGACACAGGGTTAGAAGGATGGATGAAAACTTAAGATCACCTAAGTGCTCCCTTACTGGAGACTCACTTGTGATCCAAGGACACAGACAAACTACAAGCTGAAGGGGCGGGGACAGGAAACCTATACAAGTGAATCTTTGAAACAAAGAAACAAATGGATTCTGTTTGAGTCCCCAGAGACAGTCACTAGAAAATAGTCCTACCTAGCCACCGTGAATTCCTTTTGTTTGGTATCAGCAGTGCCCAGGTATAGATTTAGTGGTACTGCAATGTCCTTCTCATTTTTCTTACATCAACAAATGAATTGCTGTAATAATATGCGTCTGGTCTTTTGAAATCATTGGGTTTTATGATATCCACGATTGTAAAGAAGTAATAACCACATAAAGAGGGAAGTTTGGACACTCAACCAAACACATCTCTCCACAACACACACTTTGCTCCCAAATGCTCCTGTCTAGAAATAGGTGTTCCTTTTTATTTGTCCCTGCTCCTATCAGTGGTGAACATGCCAATGTCCCTCAAACATGGTGGTGAGTAAAGCACCAAGTATACTTTTCTGACTTCAACAGGCCCAGAGGAAGTATACGTGGGGTCTTCAGTGAGCACTTAGTCAATGAATGTGGCTAAATACAGTTAGCAAGCGAGAAGGAGGTTTAAGAGGACCAAGGACAGAGATACGGGTTCAAGTCCCTGCACCACCATTTACTGGTTTTGTAAGCACACGCGGCTGATTCGATCTGCAATTGTCTCAGTGAGCCCAGTGCTCTCCCTACGGCCTTGTGACCTTGCAATGTTTTTGAAAGCATAATGTAGGGAAGTGACATAGGTGATGTAGTTAACTGTTCTGTACATAAGGATAGACGGACAGACAGAAAGAAAATTGTTTCATAGACAGACAGATAGATAGATGACAGATGATCGATAGATTATACACATGATAGAAGACAGGAAGCTAGATAGATGGATAGATAAATAGAGAGGATAGAGAGATAGAAAGAAGGATATATAGAAAGATAGATAGATATACAGACAGAAAGAGCGAAAGATAGATACAGATACATATCGATTGACACAAAGCTGTTGCTCATAACCAGGAGATGAATGGTGAAATCACATAGCTAAACTACAAACAAAAAGGAAGAATGAAATCCAGTTTACAAAGTGCATTAAGCAGCCATAAGAAGAAAACAAATCCTACCATTTGCAATGACGTGGATGGAGCTAGACAGTAGTATGTTCAGAAAAATAGGTCAGGCGGAGAAAGACAATATCAAATGATATCACTCATGTGTGGAGTGTAACAACAAAGAGAAACTGAAGGAAAAAAACAGCAGGATACTCACAGAACCCGAGAGTTGGCTAAAAGTTGCCAAAGGGAAAAGGAATGCACAGGGTGGTTCTGAAGGGAGGGATAAGTGTGGGGAGAAAGATTGGGGGCATTAGGATTACCATGTATATTGCGTGGGGTCGCGTGGGACATGGGGAGTGCTGTCCAACAGAGAGAAGACTAGTAGAGGTTATATAGCATCTTACTACTCCATGATTGACAGCGACTGTATCGGTGTCTTTGAAGGGGTACATGCTGAAGGGGTTTAAAGCATCCAACTATGCTGATGGACAGCGACTTTAAGAGGTTTTTGCTGGTGGACTTGGAGAAGGGTTGCATAGT
Organism: Manis pentadactyla; assembly: GCF_030020395.1. Classification (NCBI taxonomy): domain Eukaryota; kingdom Metazoa; phylum Chordata; class Mammalia; order Pholidota; family Manidae; genus Manis; species Manis pentadactyla. The sequence goes on from NW_026644623.1 coordinate 565,961, forward strand.
AAACATAATGTTCTTCAGGTGATTGTAGATTAATGATGACAAAAAAAAATTTTTTAAGTGCAATAAGGGCACAGCACTGAATCATCAGAATAAAAGGTCAGGCTCTGAGTGCTGCAAACAAAAGACACGGGGTTAAAAGAACGGATGAAAACTCAAGAATCCTACGTGCTTCCTTACAGTAGACTCACTTGAGATCCAAGGACAAAGACAATCTACAAGCTGAAGGTGTGGGGACAAGTACCCTACACGAGTGAAACTGAAAAATAAACAATCAAACAAATGGATTCTGTTTGAGCCCCCAGAGACAGTCAGTAGAAAATAGCACTATCTGGCCAAAGTGAATTCTTTTTGTTTGGTTTCAGCAAGGCCCAGCCATAGATTTAGTGGTGGAGAAACGTCCTTCTCATTTTCTCTCACCTCAACAACTGAGTTGCTGAAATAATAAGAATCTGGGCATTTGAAATCTGTGGGTTTTATGATCTTCACGAATGTGAAGTAATAACCTCCTAAAGAGGGAAGTTTGGACACTCAAGTAAACATGTCACTCCAAAATACACTCTTAGCTCCCAACTGCTCCTGTCTAGAAATTGGTGTTCCTTTTTATTTGACCCTCCATCCTATCAGTGGTGTTCACATAGATGTCCTTCAAACATGGTGGTGAGCAAAGCAACAATTTTACGTTTCTGTCGACCACATGACAAGAGGAAGGATACTTGTGGTCTTCAGGAAGCACTTAGTGAATGAATGTGGCTAAATACAGACAGGAAGTGAGAAGGAGATGAAAGAGGACAGAGGTGAGAGTCACGGGTTCAAGTCCCTGCACAACCATTTCCTGGTTTTGTCGGTACACTCGGCCGACACGACCTGCAAGTGTCTCGCTGAACCCAGTGCTCTCCCTACAGCCTACTAACCTTGCAGGATTTTTGGAAGCATAATGTTGGAAAGTGACATTGGATATGTGGTTAACTGTTCTGTACACAAGGACAGATGGGCAGACAGAAAGATGATTGATTGATTGATTGAATGATTGATAGAAAGACAGATAGATAAATATAGGTTCATATCGATTAACACAAAGCTATTGCTCATAACCGTGAGAGCAATGGTTGAAGCACATAGCGAAACTACAAACAAAAAAGAAGAATAAAATCCTGTTTATAAGTGCAATAAGCAACCATAAGAAGAAAACAAATTCTATCATTGGCAATAACTTGGATGGAGCTAGAGGGTATTATGCTCAGTCAAATAGGCCAGTCGGAGAAATACATGTAGCAAATCATTTAACTCATGTGTGGAGTACGATAACAAAGAAAAACTGAAGGAAGAAACAGCAGCATATACACAGTACCCGAGAGTGGACTAACAGTTCCAAAGAGAAAGGGACTGGGTAGTGTTTGTGGGAAGGGATTAATAAGGGCGGGGAATAAGAATGGGGGCATTAGGATTAGCATGAATAATGTGTAGGGTGAATGGTCATTAGGAGGGCTATACAACACAGAGAAGACAAGTAGTGATTCTAGAGCATCTTACGACACGCTGACGGACAGCGACTGAAACTGAGATTTGGCGATGACTTGGTGAAGGGATTAGACTAGTAAACATATTGTTCTGCATGTGGTTGTATATTAATGAGAATAAAAAAATTTCAAAGTGCTGTAAGAGCCTAGCTATCAAATATCAGAATAAAAGTACAGGCTTTCACTGCTAAAATCAAAAGACACAGGGTTAGAAGGATGGATGAAAACTTAAGATCACCTAAGTGCTCCCCTACTGGAGACTCACTTGTGATCCAAGGACACAGACAAACTACAAGCTGAAGGGGCGTGGACAGGTAACCTATACAAGTGAATCTTTGAAACAAAGAAACAAATGGATTCTGTTTGAGTCCCCAGAGACAGTCACTAGAAAATAGTCCTACCTAGCCACCGTGAATTCCTTTTGTTTGGTATCAGCAGTGCCCAGGTATAGATTTAGTGGTACTGCAATGTCCTTCTCATTTTTCTCACATCAACAAATGAATTGCTGTAATAATATGCGTCTGGGCTTTTGAAATCACTGGGTTTTATGATATCCACGATTGTAAAGAAGTAATAACCACATAAAGAGGGAAGTTTGGACACTCAACTAAACACGTCTCTCCACAACACACACTTTGCTCCCAAATGCTCCTGTCTAGAAATAGGTGTTCCTTTTTATTTGTCCCTGCTCCTATCAGTGGTGAACATGCCAATGTCCCTCAAACATGGTGGTGAGTAAAGCACCAAGTATATTTTTCTGACTTCAACAGGCCCAGAGGAAGTATACTTGGGGTCTTCAGTGAGCACTTAGTCAATGAATGTGGCTAAATACAGTTAGCAAGCGAGAAGGAGGTTTAAGAGGACAGAGGACAGAGATACGGGTTCAAGTCCCTGCACCACCATTTACTGGTTTTGTAAGCAGACGCGGCTGATTCGATCTGCAATTGTCTCAGTGAGCCCAGTGCTCTCCCTACGGCCTAGTGACCTTGCAATGTTTTTGAAAGCATAATGTACTGAAGTGACAAAGGTGATGTAGTTAACTGTTCTGTACATAAGGATAGATGGACAGACAGAAAGAAGATTGTTTCATAGACAGACAGATAGATAGATGACAGATGATCGATAGATTATACACATGATAGAAGACAGGAAGCTAGATGGATGGATATATAAATAGAGAGGATAGAGAAATAGAAAGAAGGATATATAGAAAGATAGATAGATATACAGACAGACAGAGCGATAGATAGATACAGATACATATCGATTGACACAAAGCTGTTGCTCATAACCAGGAGATGAATGGTGAAATCACATAGCTAAACTACAAACAAAAAGGAAGAATGAAATCCAGTTTACAAAGTGCTGTGAGCAGCCATAAGAAGAAAACAAATCCTACCATTTGCAATGACGAGGATGGAGCTAGATAGTAGTATGTTCAGAAAAATAGGTCAGGCGGAGAAAGACAATATCAAATGATATCTCTCATGTTTGGAGTATATCAACAAAGAGAAACTGAAGGAAAAAAACAGCAGGATACTCACAGAACCCGAGAGTTGACTAAAAGTTGCCAAAGGGAAAAGGACTGCACAGGGTGGTTCTGAAGGGAGGGATAAGTGTGGCGAGAAAGATTGGGGGCATTAGGATTGCCATGTATATTGCGTGGGGTCGCGCGGGACATGGGGAGTGCTGTACAACACAGAGAAGACTAGTAGAGGTTATATAGCATCTTACTACTCCATGATTGACAGCGACTGTATCGGTGTCTTTGAAGGGGTACATGCTGAAGGGGTTTAAAGCATCCAACTATGCTGATGGACAGCGACTTTAAGAGGTTTTTGCTGCTGGACTTGGATAAGGGGGAGCATAGTAAACATAATGTTCTTCACGTGATTGTAGATTAATGAAAACAAAAAAAATTTTTTAAGTGCAATAAGGGCACAGCACTGAATCATCAGAATAAAAGGTCAGGCTCTGAGTGCTGCAAACAAAAGACACAGGGTTAAAAGAACGGATGAAAACTCAAGAAACCTACGTGCTTCCTTACAGGAGACTCACTTGAGATCCAAGGACACAGACAAACTACAAGCTGAAGGTGTGGGGACAAGTACCCTACACGAGTGAAACTGAAAAACAAACAATCAAACAAATGCATTCTGTTTGAGCCCCCAGAGACAGTCAGTAGAAAATAGCACTATCTGGCCACCGTGAATTCTTTTTGTTTGTTTTCACCAAGGCCCAGCCATAGATTTAGTGGTGGAGCAACGTCCTTCTCATTTTCTCTCACCTCAACAACTGAGTTGCTGAAATAATAAGAATCTGGGCCTTTGAAATCTGTGGGTTTTATGATCTTCACGAATGTGAAGTAATAACCACCTAAAGAGGGAAGTTTGGACACTCAAGTAAACATGTCACTCCAAAATACACTCTTAGCTCCCAACTGCTCCTGTCTAGAAATTGGTGTTCCTTTTTATTTGACCCTCCAACCTATCAGTGGTGTTCACATAGATGTCCTTCAAACATGGTGGTGAGCAAAGCAACAATTTTACGTTTCTGTCGACCACATGCCCAGAGGAAGGATACTTGTGGTCTTCAGGGAGCACTTAGTGAATGAGTGTGGCTAAATACAGACAGGAAGTGAGAAGGAGTTGAAAGAGGACAGAGGTGAGAGACACGGGTTCAAGTCCCTGCACAACCATTTCCTGGTTTTGTAGGTACACTCGGCCGACACGACCTGCAAGTGTCTCGGTGAACCCAGTGCTCTCCCTACAGCCTAGTTACCTTGCAGGATTTTTGGAAGCATAATGTAGGAAAGTGACATTGGATATGTGGTTAACTGTTCTGTACACAAGGACAGATGGGCAGACAGAAAGATGATTGATTGATTGAATGATTGATAGACAGACAGATAGATAAATATAGGTTCATATCGATTAACACAAAGCTATTGCTCATAACCATGAGAGCAATGGTTGAAGCACATAGAGAAACTACAAACAAAAAAGAAGAATAAAATCCAGTTTAAAAAGTGCAATAAGCAGCCATAAGAAGAAAACAAATCCTATCATTGACAATAACTTGGATGGAGCTAGAGGGTATTATGCTCAGTCAAAAAGGCCAGTCGCAGAAATACATGTACCAAATCATTTAACTCATGTGTGGAGTACGATAACAAAGAAAAACTGAAGGAAGAAACAGCAGCATATACACAGTACCCGAGAGTGGACTAACAGTTACCAAAGAGAAAGGGACTGGGTAGTGTTTGTGGGAAGGGATTGATAAGGGCGGGGAAAAAGAATGGGGGCATTAGGATTAGCATGAATAATGTGTAGGGTGAATGGTCATTAGGAGGGCTATACAACACAGAGAAGACAAGTAGTGATTCTAGAGCATCTTACGACACGCTGACGGACAGCGACTGAAACTGGGATTTGGCGATGACTTGGTGAAGGGGTTAGACTAGTAAACATATTGTTCTGCATGTGGTTGTATATTAATGAGAATAAAAAAATTTCAAAGTGCTGTAAGAGCCTAGCTATAAAATATCAGAATAAAAGTACAGGCTTTCACTGCTCCAATCAAAAGACACAGGGTTAGAAGGAAGGATGAAAACTTAAGATCACCTAAGTGCTCCCTTACTGGAGACTCACTTGTGATCCAAGGACACAGACAAACTACAAGCTGAAGGGGCGGTGACAGGTAACCTATACAAGTGAATCATTGAAACAAGAACAAACGGATTCTGTTTGAGTCCCCAGAGACAGTCACTAGAAAATAGTCCTACCTAGCCACCGTGAATTCCTTTTGTTTGGTATCAGCAGTGCCCAGGTATAGATTTAGTGGTACTGCAATGTCCTTCTCATTTTTCTCACATCAACAAATGAATTGCTGTAATAATATGCGTCTGGGCTTTTGAAATCACTGGGTTTTATGATATCCACGATTGTAAAGAAGTAATAACCACATAAAGAGGGAAGTTTGGACACTCAACCAAACACGTCTCTCCACAACACACACTTTGCTCCCAAATGCTCCTGTCTAGAAATAGGTGTTCTTTTTATTTGTCCCTCCTCCTATCAGTGGTGAACATGCCAATGTCCCTCAAACATGGTGGTGAGTAAAGCACCAAGTATACTTTTCTGTCTACAACAGGCCCAGAGGAAGTATACTTGGGGTCTTCAGTGAGCACTTAGTCAATGAATGTGGCTAAATACAGTGAGCAAGCGAGAAGGAGGTTTAAGAGGACAGAGGACAGAGATACGGGTATAAGTCCCTGCACCACCATTTACTGGTTTTGTAAGCACACGCGGCTGATTCGATCTGCAATTGTCTCAGTGAGACCAGTGCTCTCCCTACGGCCTAGTGACCTTGCAATGTTTTTGAAAGCATAATGTAGGGAAGTGACATAGGTGATGTAGTTAACTGTTCTGTACATAAGGATAGATGTGCAGACAGAAAGAAGATTGTTTCATAGACAGACAGATAGATAGATGACAGATGATCGATATTTTATACACATGATAGAAAACAGGAAGCTAGATAGATGGATAGATAAATAGAGAGGATAGAGAGATAGAAAGAAGGATATATAGAAAGATAGATAGATATACAGACAGACAGAGCGATAGATAGATACAGATACATATCGATTGACACAAAGCTGTTGCTCATAACCAGGAGATGAATGGTGAAATCACATAGCTAAACTACAAACAAAAAGGAAGAATGAAATCCAGTTTACAAACTGCAGTAAGCAGCCATAAGAAGAAAACAAATCCTACCATTTGCAATGACGTGGATGGAGCTAGACAGTAGTATGTTCAGAAAAATAGGTCAGGCGGAGAAAGACAATATCAAATGATATCTCTCATGTGTGGAGTATAACAACAAAGAGAAACTGAAGGAAAAAAACAGCAGTATACTCACAGAACCCGAGAGTTGACTAAAAGTTGCCAAAGGGAAAAGTACTGCACAGGGTGGTTCTGAAGGGAGGGATAAGTGTGGGGAGAAAGATTGGGGGCATTAGGATTACCATGTATATTGCGTGGGGTCGCGCGGGACATGGGGAGTGCTGTACAACACAGAGAAGACTAGTAGAGGTTATACAGCATCTTGCTACTCCATGATTGACAGCGACTGTATCGGTGTCTTTGAAGGGGTACATGCTGAAGGGGTTTAAAGCATCCAACTATGCTGATGGACAGCGACTTTAAGAGGTTTTTGCTGCTGGACTTGGATAAGGGGGAGCATAGTAAACATAATGTTCTTCACGTGATTGTAGATTAATGAAAACAAAAAAAAATTTTTAAGTGCAATAAGGGCACAGCACTGAATCATCAGAATAAAAGGTCAGGCTCTGAGTGCTGCAAACAAAAGACACAGGGTTAAAAGAACGGATGAAAACTCAAGAAACCTACGTGCTTCCTTACAGGAGACTCACTTGAGATCCAAGGACACAGACAAACTACAAGCTGAAGGTGTGGGGACAAGTACCCTACACGAGTGAAACTGAAAAACAAACAATCAAACAAATGCATTCTGTTTGAGCCCCCAGAGACAGTCAGTAGAAAATAGCACTATCTGGCCACCGTGAATTCTTTTTGTTTGTTTTCACCAAGGCCCAGCCATAGATTTAGTGGTGGAGCAACGTCCTTCTCATTTTCTCTCACCTCAACAACTGAGTTGCTGAAATAATAAGAATCTGGGCCTTTGAAATCTGTGGGTTTTATGATCTTCACGAATGTGAAGTAATAACCATCTAAAGAGGGAAGTTTGGACACTCAAGTAAACATGTCACTCCAAAATACACTCTTAGCTCCCAACTGCTCCTGTCTAGAAATTGGTGTTCCTTTTTATTTGACCCTCCATCCTATCAGTGGTGTTCACATAGATGTCCTTCAAACATGGTGGTGAGCAAAGCAACAATTTTACGTTTCTGTCGACCACATGCCCAGAGGAAGGATACTTGTGGTCTTCAGGGAGCACTTAGTGAATGAATGTGGCTAAATACAGACAGGAAGTGAGAAGGAGATGAAAGAGGACAGAGGTGAGAGACACGGGTTCAAGTCAGTGCACAACCATTTCCTGGTTTTGTAGGTACACTCGGCCGACACGATATGCAAGTGTCTCGGTGAACCCAGTGCTCTCCCTACAGCCTAGTTACCTTGCAGGATTTTTGGAAGCATAAGGTAGGAAAGTGACATTGGATATGTGGTTAACTGTTCTGTACACAAGGACAGATGGGCAGACAGAACGATAATTGATTGATTGAATGATTGATAGACAGATAGATAAATATAGGTTCATATCGATTAACACAAAGCTATTGCTCATAACCATGAGAGCAATGGTTGAAGCACATAGAGAAACTACAAACAAAAAAGAAGAATAAAATCCAGTTTAAAAAGTGCAATAAGCAGCCATAAGAAGAAAACAAATCCTATCATTGACAATAACTTGGATGGAGCTAGAGGGTATTATACTCAGTCAAATAGGCCAGTCGGAGAAATACATGTACCAAATCATTTAACTCATGTGTGGAGTACGATAACAAAGAAAAACTGAAGGAAGAAAGAGCAGCATATACACAGTACCCGAGAGTGGACTAACAGTTACCAAAGAGAAAGGGACTGGGTAGTGTTTGTGGGAAGGGATTGATAAGGGCGGGGAAAAAGAATGGGGGCATTAGGATTAGCATGAATAATGTGTAGGGTGAATGGTCATTAGGAGGGCTATACAACACAGAGAAGACAAGTAGTGATTCTAGAGCATCTTACGACACGCTGACGGACAGCGACTGAAACTGGGATTTGGCGATGACTTGGTGAAGGGGTTAGACTAGTAAACATATTGTTCTGCATGTGGTTGTATATTAATGAGAATAAAAAAATTTCAAAGTGCTGTAAGAGCCTAGCTATAAAATATCATAATAAAAGTACAGGCTTTCACTGCTCCAATCAAAAGACACAGGGTTAGAAGGAAGGATGAAAACTTAAGATCACCTAAGTGCTCCCTTACTGGAGACTCACTTGTGATCCAAGGACACAGACAAACTACAAGCTGAAGGGGCGGGGACAGGTAACCTATACAAGTGGATCATTGAAACAAAGAAACAAATGGATTCTGTTTGAGACCCCAGAGACAGTCACTATAAAATAGTCCTACCTAGCCACCGTGAATTCCTTTTGTTTGGTATCAGCAGTGCCCAGGTATAGATTTAGTGGTACTGCAATGTCCTTCTCATTTTTCTCACATCAACAAATGAATTGCTGTAATAATATGCGTCTGGGATTTTGAAATCACTGGGTTTTATGATATCCACGATTGTAAAGAAGTAATAACCACATAAAGAGGGAAGTTTGGACACTCAACCAAACACGTCTCTCCACAACACACACTTTGCTCCCAAATGCTCCTGTCTAGAAATAGGTGTTCCTTTTTATTTGTCCCTCCTCCTATCAGTGGTGAACATGCCAATGTCCCTCAAACATGGTGGTGAGTAAAGCACCAAGTATACTTTTCTGTCTACAACAGGCCCAGAGGAAGTATACTTGGGGTCTTCAGTGAGCACTTAGTCAATAATGTGGCTAAATACAGTTAGCAAGCGAGAAGGAGGTTTAAGAGGACAGAGGACAGAGATACGGGTATAAGTCCCTGCACCACCATTTACTGGTTTTGTAAGCACACGCGGCTGATTCGATCTGCAATTGTCTCAGTGAGCCCAGTGCTCTCCCTACGGCCTAGTGACCTTGCAATGTTTTTGAAAGCATAATGTAGGGAAGTGACATAGGTGATGTAGTTAACTGTTCTGTACATAAGGATAGATGGGCAGACAGAAAGAAGATTGTTTCATAGACAGACAGATAGATAGATGCAGATGATCGATAGATTATACACATGATAGAAGACAGGAAGCTAGATAGATGGATAGATAAATAGAGAGGATAGAGAGATAGAAAGAAGGATATATAGAAAGATAGATAGATATACAGACAGACAGAGCGATAGATAGATACAGATACATATCGATTGACACAAAGCTGTTGCTCATAACCAGGAGATGAATGGTGAAATCACATAGCTAAAATACAAACAAAAAGGAAGAATGAAATCCAGTTTACAAAGTGCTGTGAGCAGCCATAAGAAGAAAACAAATCCTACCATTTGCAAAGACGTGGATGGAGCTAGACAGTAGTATGTTCAGAAAAATAGGTCAGGCGGAGAAAGACAATATCAATTGATATCTCTCATGTGTGGAGTATAACAACAAAGAGAAACTGAAGGAAAAAAACAGCAGGATACTCACAGAACCCGAGAGTTGACTAAAAGTTGCCAAAGGGAAAAGGACTGCACAGGGTGGTTCTGAAGGGAGGGATAAGTGTGGCGAGAAAGATTGGGGGCATTAGGATTACCATGTATATTGCGTGGGGTCGCGCAGGACATGGGGAGTGCTGTACAACACAGAGAAGACTAGTAGAGTTTATATAGCATCTTGCTACTCCATGATTGACAGCGACTGTATCGGTGTCTTTGAAGGGGTACATGCTGAAGGGGTTTAAAGCATCCAACTATGCTGATGGACAGCGACTTTAAGAGGTTTTTGCTGGTGGACGTGGATAAGGGGGAGCATAGTAAACATAATGTTCTTCACGTGATTGTAGATTAATGAAAACAAAAAAAATTTTTTAAGTGCAATAAGGGCACAGCACTGAATCATCAGAATAAAAGGTCAGGCTCTGAGTGCTGCAAACAAAAGACACAGGGTTAAAAGAACGGATGAAAACTCAAGAAACCTACGTGCTTCCTTACAGGAGACTCACTTGAGATCCAAGGACACAGACAAACTACAAGCTGAAGGTGTGGGGACAAGTAATCTACACGAGTGAAACTGAAAAACAAACAATCAAACAAATGGATTCTGTTTGAGCCCCCAGAGACAGTCAGTAGAAAATAGCACTATCTGGCCACCGTGAATTCTTTTTGTTTGTTTTCACCAAGGCCCAGCCATAGATTTAGTGGTGGAGCAACGTCCTTCTCATTTTCTCTCACCTCAACAACTGAGTTGCTCAAATAATAAGAATCTGGGCCTTTGAAATCTGTGGGTTTTATGATCTTCACGAATGTGAAGTAATAACCACCTAAAGAGGGAAGTTTGGACACTCAAGTAAACATGTCACTCCAAAATACACTCTTAGTTCCAACTGCTCATGTCTAGAAATTGGTGTTCCTTTTTATTTGACCCTCCATCCTATCAGTGGTGTTCACATCGATGTCCTTCAAGCATGGTGGTGAGCAAAGCAACAATTTTACGTTTCTGTCGACCACATGCCCAGAGGAAGGATACTTGTGGTCTTCAGGGAGCACTTAGTGAATGAATGTGGCTAAATACAGACAGGAAGTGAGAAGGAGATGAAAGAGGACAGAGGTGAGAGACACGGGTTCAAGTCCCTGCACAACCATTTGCTGGTTTTGTAGGTACACTCGGCCGACACGACCTGCAAGTGTCTCGGTGAACCCAGTGCTCTCCCTACAGCCTAGTTACCTTGCAGGATTTTTGGAAGCATAATGTAGGAAAGTGACATTGGATATGTGGTTAACTGTTCTGTACACAAGGACAGATGGGCAGACAGAACGATGATTGATTGATTGAATGATTGATAGACAGACAGATAGATAAATATAGGTTCATATCGATTAACACAAAGCTGTTGCTCATAACCATGAGAGCAATGGTTGAAGCACATAGAGAAACTACAAACAAAAAAGAAGAATAAAATCCAGTTTAAAAAGTGCAATAAGCAGCCATAAGAAGAAAACAAATCCTATCATTGACAATAACTTGGATGGAGCTAGAGGGTATTATGCTCAGTCAAATAGGCCAGTCGGAGAAATACATGTACCAAATCATTTAACTCATGTGTGGAGTACGATAACAAAGAAAAACTGAAGGAAGAAACAGCAGCATATACACAGTACCCGAGAGTGGACTAACAGTTACCAAAGAGAAAGGGACTGGGTAGTGTTTGTGGGAAGGGATTGATAAGGTCGGGGAAAAGAATGGGGGCATTAGGATTAGCATGAATAATGTGTAGGGTGAATGGTCATTAGGAGGGCTATACAACACAGAGAAGACAAGTAGTGATTCTAGAGCATCTTACGACACGCTGAAGGACAGCGACTGAAACTGGGATTTGGCGATGACTTGGTGAAGGGGTTAGACTAGTAAACATATTGTTCTGCATGTGGTTGTATATTAATGAGAATAAAAAAATTTCAAAGTGCTGTAAGAGCCTAGCTATCAAATATCAGAATAAAAGTACAGGCTTTCACTGCTCTAATCAAAAGACACAGGGTTAGAAGGACGGATGAAAACTAAAGATCACCTAAGTGCTCCCTTACTGGAGACTCACTTGTGATCCAAGGACACAGACAAACTACAAGCTGAAGGGGCGGGGACAGGTAACCTATACAAGTGAATCATTGAAACAAAGAAACAAATGGATTCTGTTTGAGTCCCCAGAGACAGTCACTAGAAAATAGTCCTACCTAGCCACCGTGAATTCCTTTTGTTTGGTATCAGCAGTGCCCAGGTATAGATTTAGTGGTACTGCATTGTCCTTCTCATTTTTCTCACATCAACAAAAGAATTGCTGTAATAATATGCGTCTGGGCTTTTGAAATCACTGGGTTTTATGATATCCACGATTGTAAAGAAGTAATAACCACATAAAGAGGGAAGTTTGGACACTCAACCAAACACGTCTCTCCACAACACACACTTTGCTCCCAAATGCTCCTGTCTAGAAATAGGTGTTCCTTTTTATTTGTCCCTCCTCCTATCAGTGGTGCACATGCCAATGTCCCTCAAACATGGTGGTGAGTAAAGCACCAAGTATACTTTTCTGTCTACAACAGGCCCAGAGGAAGTATACTTGGGGTCTTCAGTGAGCACTTAGTCAATGAATGTGGCTAAATACAGTTAGCAAGCGAGAAGGAGGTTTAAGAGGACAGAGGACAGAGATACGGGTATAAGTCCCTGCACCACCATTTACTGGTTTTGTAAGCACACGCGGCTGATTCGATCTGCAATTGTAACAGTGAGCCCAGTGCTCTCCCTACGGCCTAGTGACCTTGCAATGTTTTTGAAAGCATAATGTAGGGAAGTGACATAGGTGATGTAGTTAACTGTTCTGTACATAAGGATAGATGGGCAGACAGAAAGAAGATTGTTTCATAGACAGACAGATAGATAGATGCAGATGATCGATAGATTATACACATGATAGAAGACAGGAAGCTAGATAGATGGATAGATAAATAGAGAGGATAGAGAGATAGAAAGAAGGATATATAGAAAGATAGATAGATATACAGACAGACAGAGCGATAGATAGATACAGATACATATCGATTGACACAAAGCTGTTGCTCATAACCAGGAGATGAATGGTGAAATCACATAGCTAAAATACAAACAAAAAGGAAGAATGAAATCCAGTTTACAAAGTGCTGTGAGCAGCCATAAGAAGAAAACAAATCCTACCATTTGCAAAGACGTGGATGGAGCTAGACAGTAGTATGTTCAGAAAAATAGGTCAGGCGGAGAAAGACAATATCAATTGATATCTCTCATGTGTCGAGTATAACAACAAAGAGAAACTGAAGGAAAAAAACAGCAGGATACTCACAGAACCCGAGAGTTGACTAAAAGTTGCCAAAGGGAAAAGGACTGCACAGGGTGGTTCTGAAGGGAGGGATATGTGTGGCGAGAAAGATTGGGGGCATTAGGATTACCATGTATATTGCGTGGGGTCGCGCAGGACATGGGGAGTGCTGTACAACACAGAGAAGACTAGTAGAGTTTATATAGCATCTTGCTACTCCATGATTGACAGCGACTGTATCGGTGTCTTTGAAGGGGTACATGCTGAAGGGGTTTAAAGCATCCAACTATGCTGATGGACAGCGACTTTAAGAGGTTTTTGCTGGTGGACGTGGATAAGGGGGAGCATAGTAAACATAATGTTCTTCACGTGATTGTAGATTAATGAAAACAAAAAAAATTTTTTAAGTGCAATAAGGGCACAGCACTGAATCATCAGAATAAAAGGTCAGGCTCTGAGTGCTGCAAACAAAAGACACAGGGTTAAAAGAACGGATGAAAACTCAAGAAACCTACGTGCTTCCTTACAGGAGACTCACTTGAGATCCAAGGACACAGACAAACTACAAGCTGAAGGTGTGGGGACAAGTACCCTACACGAGTGAAACTGAAAAACAAACAATCAAACAAATGGATTCTGTTTGAGCCCCCAGAGACAGTCAGTAGAAAATAGCACTATCTGGCCACCGTGAATTCTTTTTGTTTGTTTTCACCAAGGCCCAGCCATAGATTTAGTGGTGGAGCAACGTCCTTCTCATTTTCTCTCACCTCAACAACTGAGTTGCTCAAATAATAAGAATCTGGGCCTTTGAAATCTGTGGGTTTTATGATCTTCACGAATGTGAAGTAATAACCACCTAAAGAGGGAAGTTTGGACACTCAAGTAAACATGTCACTCCAAAATACACTCTTAGTTCCAACTGCTCATGTCTAGAAATTGGTGTTCCTTTTTATTTGACCCTCCATCCTATCAGTGGTGTTCACATCGATGTCCTTCAAACATGGTGGTGAGCAAAGCAACAATTTTACGTTTCTGTCGACCACATGCCCAGAGGAAGGATACTTGTGGTCTTCAGGGAGCACTTAGTGAATGAATGTGGCTAAATACAGACAGGAAGTGAGAAGGAGATGAAAGAGGACAGAGGTGAGAGACACGGGTTCAAGTCCCTGCACAACCATTTGCTGGTTTTGTAGGTACACTCGGCCGACACGACCTGCAAGTGTCTCGGTGAACCCAGTGCTCTCCCTACAGCCTAGTTACCTTGCAGGATTTTTGGAAGCATAATGTAGGAAAGTGACATTGGATATGTGGTTAACTGTTCTGTACACAAGGACAGATGGGCAGACAGAACGATGATTGATTGATTGAATGATTGATAGACAGACAGATAGATAAATATAGGTTCATATCGATTAACACAAAGCTGTTGCTCATAACCATGAGAGCAATGGTTGAAGCACATAGAGAAACTACAAACAAAAAAGAAGAATAAAATCCAGTTTAAAAAGTGCAATAAGCAGCCATAAGAAGAAAACAAATCCTATCATTGACAATAACTTGGATGGAGCTAGAGGGTATTATGCTCAGTCAAATAGGCCAGTCGGAGAAATACATGTACCAAATCATTTAACTCATGTGTGGAGTACGATAACAAAGAAAAACTGAAGGAAGAAACAGCAGCATATACACAGTACCCGAGAGTGGACTAACAGTTACCAAAGAGAAAGGGACTGGGTAGTGTTTGTGGGAAGGGATTGATAAGGTCGGGGAAAAGAATGGGGGCATTAGGATTAGCATGAATAATGTGTAGGGTGAATGGTCATTAGGAGGGCTATACAACACAGAGAAGACAAGTAGTGATTCTAGAGCATCTTACGACACGCTGAAGGACAGCGACTGAAACTGGGATTTGGCGATGACTTGGTGAAGGGGTTAGACTAGTAAACATATTGTTCTGCATGTGGTTGTATATTAATGAGAATAAAAAAATTTCAAAGTGCTGTAAGAGCCTAGCTATCAAATATCAGAATAAAAGTACAGGCTTTCACTGCTCCAATCAAAAGACACAGGGTTAGAAGGACGGATGAAAACTAAAGATCACCTAAGTGCTCCCTTACTGGAGACTCACTTGTGATCCAAGGACACAGACAAACTACAAGCTGAAGGGGCGGGGACAGGTAACCTATACAAGTGAATCATTGAAACAAAGAAACAAATGGATTCTGTTTGAGTCCCCAGAGACAGTCACTAGAAAATAGTCCTACCTAGCCACCGTGAATTCCTTTTGTTTGGTATCAGCAGTGCCCAGGTATAGATTTAGTGGTACTGCATTGTCCTTCTCATTTTTCTCACATCAACAAAAGAATTGCTGTAATAATATGCGTCTGGGCTTTTGAAATCACTGGGTTTTATGATATCCACGATTGTAAAGAAGTAATAACCACATAAAGAGGGAAGTTTGGACACTCAACCAAACACGTCTCTCCACAACACACACTTTGCTCCCAAATGCTCCTGTCTAGAAATAGGTGTTCCTTTTTATTTGTCCCTCCTCCTATCAGTGGTGCACATGCCAATGTCCCTCAAACATGGTGGTGAGTAAAGCACCAAGTATACTTTTCTGTCTACAACAGGCCCAGAGGAAGTATACTTGGGGTCTTCAGTGAGCACTTAGTCAATGAATGTGGCTAAATACAGTTAGCAAGCGAGAAGGAGGTTTAAGAGGACAGAGGACAGAGATACGGGTATAAGTCCCTGCACCACCATTTACTGGTTTTGTAAGCACACGCGGCTGATTCGATCTGCAATTGTCTCAGTGAGCCCAGTGCTCTCCCTACGGCCTAGTGACCTTGCAATGTTTTTGAAAGCATAATGTAGGGAAGTGACATAGGTGATGTAGTTAACTGTTCTGTACATAAGGATAGATGGGCAGACAGAAAGAAGATTGTTTCATAGACAGACAGATAGATAGATGACAGATGATCGATAGATTATACACATGATAGAAGACAGGAAGCTAGATAGATGGATAGATAAATAGAGAGGATAGAGAGATAGAAAGAAGGATATATAGAAAGATAGATAGATATACAGACAGACAGAGCGATAGATAGATACAGATACATATCGATTGACACAAAGCTGTTGCTCATAACCAGGAGATGAATGGTGAAATCACATAGCTAAACTACAAACGAAAAGGAAGAATGAAATCCAGTTTACAAAGTGCAGTGAGCAGCCATAAGAAGAAAACAAATCCTACCATTTGCAATGACGTGGATGGAGCTAGACAGTAGTATGTTCAGAAAAATAGGTCAGGCGGAGAAAGACAATATCAAATGATATCTCTCATGTGTGGAGTATAACAACAAAGAGAAACTGAAGGCAAAAAAAAGCAGGATACTCACAGAACCCGAGAGTTGACTAAAAGTTGCCAAAGGGAAAAGGACTGCACAGGGTGGTTCTGAAGGGAGGGATAAGTGTGGGGAGAAAGATTGGGGGCATTAGGATTACCATGTATATTGCGTGGGGTCACGCGGGACATGGGGAGTGCTGTACAACACAGAGAAGACTAGTAGAGGTTATATAGCATCTTGCTACTCCATGATTGACAGCGACTGTATCGGTGTCTTTGAAGGGGTACATGCTGAAGGGGTTTAAAGCATCCAACTATGCTGATGGACAGCGACTTTAAGAGGTTTTTGCTGGTGGACTTGGATAAGGGGGAGCATAGAAAACATAATGTTCTTCACGTGATTGTAGATTAATGAAAACAAAAAGAATTTTTTAAGTGCAATAAGGGCACAGCACTGAATCATCAGAATAAAAGGTCAGGCTCTGAGTGCTGCAAACAAAATACACAGGGTTAAAAGAACGGATGAAAACTCAAGAAACCTACGTGCTTCCTTACAGGAGACTCACTTGAGATCCAAGGACACAGACAAACTACAAGCTGAAGGTGTGGGGACAAGTACCCTACACGAGTGAAACTCAAAAACAAACAATCAAACAAATGCATTCTGTTTGAGCCCCCAGAGACAGTCAGTAGAAAATAGCACTATCTGGCCACCGTGAATTCTTTTTGTTTGTTTTCACCAAGGCCCAGCCATAGATTTAGTGGTGGAGCAACGTCCTTCTCATTTTCTCTCACCTCAACAACTGAGTTGCTGAAATAATAAGAATCTGGGCCTTTGAAATCTGTGGGTTTTATGATCTTCACGAATGTGAAGTAATAACCACCTAAAGAGGGAAGTTTGGACACTCAAGTAAACATGTCACTCCAAAATACACTCTTAGCTCCCAACTGCTCCTGTCTAGAAATTGGTGTTCCTTTTTATTTGACCCTCCATCCTATCAGTGGTGTTCACATAGATGTCCTTCAAACATGGTGGTGAGCAAAGCAACAATTTTACGTTTCTGTCGACCACATGCCCAGAGGAAGGATACTTGTGGTCTTCAGGGAGCACTTAGTGAATGAATGTGGCTAAATACAGACAGGAAGTGAGAAGGAGATGAAAGAGGACAGAGGTGAGAGACACGGGTTCAAGTCCCTGCACAACCATTTGCTGGTTTTGTAGGTACACTCGGCCGACACGACCTGCAAGTGTCTCGGTGAACCCAGTGCTCTCCCTACAGCCTAGTTACCTTGCAGGATTTTTGGAAGCATAATGTAGGAAAGTGACATTGGATATGTGGTTAACTGTTCTGTACACAAGGACAGATGGGCAGACAGAACGATGATTGATTGATTGAATGATTGATAGACAGACAGATAGATAAATATAGGTTCATATCGATTAACACAAAGCTGTTGCTCATAACCATGAGAGCAATGGTTGAAGCACATAGAGAAACTACAAACAAAAAAGAAGAATAAAATCCAGTTTAAAAAGTGCAATAAGCAGCCATAAGAAGAAAACAAATCCTATCATTGACAATAACTTGGATGGAGCTAGAGGGTATTATGCTCAGTCAAATAGGCCAGTCGGAGAAATACATGTACCAAATCATTTAACTCATGTGTGGAGTACGATAACAAAGAAAAACTGAAGGAAGAAACAGCAGCATATACACAGTACCCGAGAGTGGACTAACAGTTACCAAAGAGAAAGGGACTGGGTAGTGTTTGTGGGAAGGGATTGATAAGGGCGGGGAAAAAGAATGGGGGCATTAGGATTAGCATGAATAATGTGTAGGGTGAATGGTCATTAGGAGGGCTATACAACACAGAGAAGACAAGTAGTGATTCTAGAGCATCTTACGACACGCTGACGGACAGCGACTGAAACTGGGATTTGGCGATGACTTGGTGAAGGGGTTAGACTAGTAAACATATTGTTCTGCATGTGGTTGTATATTAATGAGAATAAAAAAATTTCAAAGTACTGTAAGAGCCTAGCTATCAAATATCAGAATAAAAGTACAGGCTTTCACTGCTCTAAACAAAAGACACAGGGTTAGAAGGACGGATGAAAACTTAAGATCACCTAAGTGCTCCCTTACTGGAGACTCACTTGTGATCCAAGGACACAGACAAACCACAAGCTGAAGGGGCGGGGACAGGTAACCTATACAAGTGAATCATTGAAACAAAGAAACAAATGGATTCTGTTTGAGTCCCCAGAGACAGTCACTAGAAAATAGTCCTACCTAGCCACCGTGAATTCCTTTTGTTTGGTATCAGCAGTGCCCAGGTATAGATTTAGTGGTACTGCAATGTCCTTCTCATTTTTCTCACATCAACAAAAGAATTGCTGTAATAATATGCGTCTGGGCTTTTGAAATCACTGGGTTTTATGATATCCACGATTGTAAAGAAGTAATAACCACATAAAGAGGGAAGTTTGGACACTCAACCAAACACGTCTCTCCACAACACACACTTTGCTCCCAAATGCTCCTGTCTAGAAATAGGTGTTCCTTTTTATTTGTCCCTCCTCCTATCAGTGGTGAACATGCCAATGTCCCTCAAACATGGTGGTGAGTAAAGCACCAAGTATACTTTTCTGTCTACAACAGGCCCAGAGGAAGTATACTTGGGGTCTTCAGTGAGCACTTAGTCAATGAATGTGGCTAAATACAGTTAGCAAGCGAGAAGGAGGTTTAAGAGGACAGAGGACAGAGATACGGGTATAAGTCCCTGCACCACCATTTACTGGTTTTGTAAGCACACGCGGCTGATTCGATCTGCAATTGTCTCAGTGAGCCCAGTGCTCTCCCTACGGCCTAGTGACCTTGCAATGTTTTTGAAAGCATAATGTAGGGAAGTGACATAGGTGATGTAGTTAACTGTTCTGTACATAAGGATAGATGGGCAGACAGAAAGAAGATTGTTTCATAGACAGACAGATAGATAGATGACAGATGATCGATAGATTATACACATGATAGAAGACAGGAAGCTAGATAGATGGATAGATAAATAGAGAGGATAGAGAGATAGAAAGAAGGATATATAGAAAGATAGATAGATATACAGACAGACAGAGCGATAGATAGATACAGATACATATCGATTGACACAAAGCTGTTGCTCATAACCAGGAGATGAATGGTGAAATCACATAGCTAAACTACAAACAAAAAGGAAGAATGAAATCCAGTTTACAAAGTGCAGTGAGCAGCCATAAGAAGAAAACAAATCCTACCATTTGCAATGACGTGGATGGAGCTAGACAGTAGTATGTTCAGAAAAATAGGTCAGGCGGAGAAAGACAATATCAAATGATATCTCTCATGTGTGGAGTATAACAACAAAGAGAAACTGAAGGAAAAAAACAGCAGGATACTCACAGAACCCGAGAGTTGACTAAAAGTTGCCAAAGGGAAAAGGACTGCACAGGGTGGTTCTGAAGGGAGGGATAAGTGTGGGGAGAAAGATTGGGGGCATTAGGATTACCATGTATATTGCGTGGGGTCGCGCGGGACATGGGGAGTGCTGTACAACACAGAGAAGACTAGTAGAGGTTATATAGCATCTTGCTACTCCATGATTGACAGCGACTGTATCGGTGTCTTTGAAGGGGTACATGCTGAAGGGGTTTAAAGCATCCAACTATGCTGATGGACAGCGACTTTAAGAGGTTTTTGCTGGTGGACTTGGAGAAGGGTTGCATAGTAAACATAATGTTCTTCAGGTGATTGTAGATTAATGATGACAAAAAAAAATTTTTTAAGTGCAATAAGGGCACAGCACTGAATCATCAGAATAAAAGGTCAGGCTCTGAGTGCTGCAAACAAAAGACACGGGGTTAAAAGAACGGATGAAAACTCAAGAATCCTACGTGCTTCCTTACAGTAGACTCACTTGAGATCCAAGGACAAAGACAAACTACAAGCTGAAGGTGTGGGGACAAGTACCCTACACGAGTGAAACTGAAAAATAAACAATCAAACAAATGGATTCTGTTTGAGCCCCCAGAGACAGTCAGTAGAAAATAGCACTATCTGGCCACCGTGAATTCTTTTTGTTTGGTTTCAGCAAGGCCCAGCCATAGATTTAGTGGTGGAGCAACGTCCTTCTCATTTTCTCTCACCTCAACAACTGAGTTGCTGAAATAATAAGAATCTGGGCATTTGAAATCTG
The DNA here is from genome assembly GCF_030020395.1 of Manis pentadactyla. NCBI lineage: Eukaryota > Metazoa > Chordata > Mammalia > Pholidota > Manidae > Manis > Manis pentadactyla. The sequence goes on from NW_026644623.1 coordinate 586,726, forward strand.
TGGGTTTTATGATCTTCACGAATGTGAAGTAATAACCTCCTAAAGAGGGAAGTTTGGACACTCAAGTAAACATGTCACTCCAAAATACACTCTTAGCTCCCAACTGCTCCTGTCTAGAAATTGGTGTTCCTTTTTATTTGACCCTCCATCCTATCAGTGGTGTTCACATAGATGTCCTTCAAACATGGTGGTGAGCAAAGCAACAATTTTACGTTTCTGTCGACCACATGACAAGAGGAAGGATACTTGTGGTCTTCAGGAAGCACTTAGTGAATGAATGTGGCTAAATACAGACAGGAAGTGAGAAGGAGATGAAAGAGGACAGAGGTGAGAGTCACGGGTTCAAGTCCCTGCACAACCATTTCCTGGTTTTGTAGGTACACTCGGCCGACACGACCTGCAAGTGTCTCGCTGAACCCAGTGCTCTCCCTACAGCCTACTAACCTTGCAGGATTTTTGGAAGCATAATGTTGGAAAGTGACATTGGATATGTGGTTAACTGTTCTGTACACAAGGACAGATGGGCAGACAGAAAGATGATTGATTGATTGATTGAATGATTGATAGAAAAACAGATAGATAAATATAGGTTCATATCGATTAACACAAAGCTATTGCTCATAACCGTGAGAGCAATGGTTGAAGCACATAGCGAAACTACAAACAAAAAAGAAGAATAAAATCCTGTTTATAAGTGCAATAAGCAGCCATAAGAAGAAAACAAATCCTGTCATTGGCAATAACTTGGATGGAGCTAGAGGGTATTATGCTCAGTCAAATAGGCCAGTCGGAGAAATACATGTAGCAAATCATTTAACTCATGTGTGGAGTACGATAACAAAGAAAAACTGAAGGAAGAAACAGCAGCATATACACAGTACCCGAGAGTGGACTAACAGTTCCAAAGAGAAAGGGACTGGGTAGTGTTTGTGGGAAGGGATTAATAAGGGCGGGGAATAAGAATGGGGGCATTAGGATTAGCATGAATAATGTGTAGGGTGAATGGTCATTAGGAGGGCTATACAACACAGAGAAGACAAGTAGTGATTCTAGAGCATCTTACGACACGCTGACGGACAGCGACTGAAACTGAGATTTGGCGATGACTTGGTGAAGGGATTAGACTAGTAAACATATTGTTCTGCATGTGGTTGTATATTAATGAGAATAAAAAAATTTCAAAGTGCTGTAAGAGCCTAGCTATCAAATATCAGAATAAAAGTACAGGCTTTCACTGCTAAAATCAAAAGACACAGGGTTAGAAGGATGGATGAAAACTTAAGATCACCTAAGTGCTCCCCTACTGGAGACTCACTTGTGATCCAAGGACACAGACAAACTACAAGCTGAAGGGGCGTGGACAGGTAACCTATACAAGTGAATCTTTGAAACAAAGAAACAAATGGATTCTGTTTGAGTCCCCAGAGACAGTCACTAGAAAATAGTCCTACCTAGCCACCGTGAATTCCTTTTGTTTGGTATCAGCAGTGCCCAGGTATAGATTTAGTGGTACTGCAATGTCCTTCTCATTTTTCTCACATCAACAAATGAATTGCTGTAATAATATGCGTCTGGGCTTTTGAAATCACTGGGTTTTATGATATCCACGATTGTAAAGAAGTAATAACCACATAAAGAGGGAAGTTTGGACACTCAACCAAACACGTCTCTCCACAACACACACTTTGCTCCCAAATGCTCCTGTCTAGAAATAGGTGTTCCTTTTTATTTGTCCCTGCTCCTATCAGTGGTGAACACGCCAATGTCCCTCAAACATGGTGGTGAGTAAAGCACCAAGTATACTTTTCTGACTTCAACAGGCCCAGAGGAAGTATACTTGGGGTCTTCAGTGAGCACTTAGTCAATGAATGTGGCTAAATACAGTTAGCAAGCGAGAAGGAGGTTTAAGAGGACAGAGGACAGAGATACGGGTTCAAGTCCCTGCACCACCATTTACTGGTTTTGTAAGCAGACGCGGCTGATTCGATCTGCAATTGTCTCAGTGAGCCCAGTGCTCTCCCTACGGCCTAGTGACCTTGCAATGTTTTTGTAAGCATAATGTACTGAAGTGACAAAGGTGATGTAGTTAACTGTTCTGTACATAAGGATAGATGGACAGACAGAAAGAAGATTGTTTCATAGACAGACAGATAGATAGATGACAGATGATCGATAGATTATACACATGATAGAAGACAGGAAGCTAGATGGATGGATAGATAAATAGAGAGGATAGAGAGATAGAAAGAAGGATATATAGAAAGATAGATAGATATACAGACAGACAGAGCGATAGATAGATACAGATACATATCGATTGACACAAAGCTGTTGCTCATAACCAGGAGATGAATGGTGAAATCACATAGCTAAACTACAAACAAAAAGGAAGAATGAAATCCAGTTTACAAAGTGCTGTGAGCAGCCATAAGAAGAAAACAAATCCTACCATTTGCAATGACGAGGATGGAGCTAGATAGTAGTATGTTCAGAAAAATAGGTCAGGCGGAGAAAGACAATATCAAATGATATCTCTCATGTTTGGAGTATATCAACAAAGAGAAACTGAAGGAAAAAAACAGCAGGATACTCACAGACCCCGAGAGTTGACTAAAAGTTGCCAAAGGGAAAAGGACTGCACAGGGTGGTTCTGAAGGGAGGGATAAGTGTGGCGAGAAAGATTGGGGGCATTAGGATTGCCATGTATATTGCGTGGGGTCGCGCGGGACATGGGGAGTGCTGTACAACACAGAGAAGACTAGTAGAGGTTATATAGCATCTTACTACTCCATGATTGACAGCGACTGTATCGGTGTCTTTGAAGGGGTACATGCTGAAGGGGTTTAAAGCATCCAACTATGCTGATGGACAGCGACTTTAAGAGGTTTTTGCTGCTGGACTTGGATAAGGGGGAGCATAGTAAACATAATGTTCTTCACGTGATTGTAGATTAATGAAAACAAAAAAAATTTTTTAAGTGCAATAAGGGCACAGCACTGAATCATCAGAATAAAAGGTCAGGCTCTGAGTGCTGCAAACAAAAGACACAGGGTTAAAAGAACGGATGAAAACTCAAGAAACCTACGTGCTTCCTTACAGGAGACTCACTTGAGATCCAAGGACACAGACAAACTACAAGCTGAAGGTGTGGGGACAAGTACCCTACACGAGTGAAACTGAAAAACAAACAATCAAACAAATGCATTCTGTTTGAGCCCCCAGAGACAGTCAGTAGAAAATAGCACTATCTGGCCACCGTGAATTCTTTTTGTTTGTTTTCACCAAGGCCCAGCCATAGATTTAGTGGTGGAGCAACGTCCTTCTCATTTTCTCTCACCTCAACAACTGAGTTGCTGAAATAATAAGAATCTGGGCCTTTGAAATCTGTGGGTTTTATGATCTTCACGAATGTGAAGTAATAACCACCTAAAGAGGGAAGTTTGGACACTCAAGTAAACATGTCACTCCAAAATACACTCTTAGCTCCCAACTGCTCCTGTCTAGAAATTGGTGTTCCTTTTTATTTGACCCTCCATCCTATCAGTGGTGTTCACATAGATGTCCTTCAAACATGGTGGTGAGCAAAGCAACAATTTTACGTTTCTGTCGACCACATGCCCAGAGGAAGGATACTTGTGGTCTTCAGGGAGCACTTAGTGAATGAGTGTGGCTAAATACAGACAGGAAGTGAGAAGGAGTTGAAAGAGGACAGAGGTGAGAGACACGGGTTCAAGTCCCTGCACAACCATTTCCTGGTTTTGTAGGTACACTCGGCCGACACGACCTGCAAGTGTCTCGGTGAACCCAGTGCTCTCCCTACAGCCTAGTTACCTTGCAGGATTTTTGGAAGCATAATGTAGGAAAGTGACATTGGATATGTGGTTAACTGTTCTGTACACAAGGACAGATGGGCAGACAGAAAGATGATTGATTGATTGAATGATTGATAGACAGACAGATAGATAAATATAGGTTCATATCGATTAACACAAAGCTGTTGCTCATAACCATGAGAGCAATGGTTGAAGCACATAGAGAAACTACAAACAAAAAAGAAGAATAAAATCCAGTTTAAAAAGTGCAATAAGCAGCCATAAGAAGAAAACAAATCCTATCATTGACAATAACTTGGATGGAGCTAGAGGGTATTATGCTCAGTCAAATAGGCCAGTCGCAGAAATACATGTACCAAATCATTTAACTCATGTGTGGAGTACGATAACAAAGAAAAACTGAAGGAAGAAACAGCAGCATATACACAGTACCCGAGAGTGGACTAACAGTTACCAAAGAGAAAGGGACTGGGTAGTGTTTGTGGGAAGGGATTGATAAGGGCGGGGAAAAAGAATGGGGGCATTAGGATTAGCATGAATAATGTGTAGGGTGAATGGTCATTAGGAGGGCTATACAACACAGAGAAGACAAGTAGTGATTCTAGAGCATCTTACGACACGCTGACGGACAGCGACTGAAACTGGGATTTGGCGATGACTTGGTGAAGGGGTTAGACTAGTAAACATATTGTTCTGCATGTGGTTGTATATTAATGAGAATAAAAAAATTTCAAAGTGCTGTAAGAGCCTAGCTATAAAATATCAGAATAAAAGTACAGGCTTTCACTGCTCCAATCAAAAGACACAGGGTTAGAAGGAAGGATGAAAACTTAAGATCACCTAAGTGCTCCCTTACTGGAGACTCACTTGTGATCCAAGGACACAGACAAACTACAAGCTGAAGGGGCGGTGACAGGTAACCTATACAAGTGAATCATTGAAACAAAAACAAACGGATTCTGTTTGAGTCCCCAGAGACAGTCACTAGAAAATAGTCCTACCTAGCCACCGTGAATTCCTTTTGTTTGGTATCAGCAGTGCCCAGGTATAGATTTAGTGGTACTGCAATGTCCTTCTCATTTTTCTCACATCAACAAATGAATTGCTGTAATAATATGCGTCTGGGCTTTTGAAATCACTGGGTTTTATGATATCCACGATTGTAAAGAAGTAATAACCACATAAAGAGGGAAGTTTGGACACTCAACCAAACACGTCTCTCCACAACACACACTTTGCTCCCAAATGCTCCTGTCTAGAAATAGGTGTTCTTTTTATTTGTCCCTCCTCCTATCAGTGGTGAACATGCCAATGTCCCTCAAACATGGTGGTGAGTAAAGCACCAAGTATACTTTTCTGTCTACAACAGGCCCAGAGGAAGTATACTTGGGGTCTTCAGTGAGCACTTAGTCAATGAATGTGGCTAAATACAGTGAGCAAGCGAGAAGGAGGTTTAAGAGGACAGAGGACAGAGATACGGGTATAAGTCCCTGCACCACCATTTACTGGTTTTGTAAGCACACGCGGCTGATTCGATCTGCAATTGTCTCAGTGAGACCAGTGCTCTCCCTACGGCCTAGTGACCTTGCAATGTTTTTGAAAGCATAATGTAGGGAAGTGACATAGGTGATGTAGTTAACTGTTCTGTACATAAGGATAGATGTGCAGACAGAAAGAAGATTGTTTCATAGACAGACAGATAGATAGATGACAGATGATCGATATTTTATACACATGATAGAAAACAGGAAGCTAGATAGATGGATAGATAAATAGAGAGGATAGAGAGATAGAAAGAAGGATATATAGAAAGATAGATAGATATACAGACAGACAGAGCGATAGATAGATACAGATACATATCGATTGACACAAAGCTGTTGCTCATAACCAGGAGATGAATGGTGAAATCACATAGCTAAACTACAAACAAAAAGGAAGAATGAAATCCAGTTTACAAACTGCAGTAAGCAGCCATAAGAAGAAAACAAATCCTACCATTTGCAATGACGTGGATGGAGCTAGACAGTAGTATGTTCAGAAAAATAATTCAGGCGGAGAAAGACAATATCAAATGATATCTCTCATGTGTGGAGTATAACAACAAAGAGAAACTGAAGGAAAAAAACAGCAGTATACTCACAGAACCCGAGAGTTGACTAAAAGTTGCCAAAGGGAAAAGTACTGCACAGGGTGGTTCTGAAGGGAGGGATAAGTGTGGGGAGAAAGATTGGGGGCATTAGGATTACCATGTATATTGCGTGGGGTCGCGCGGGACATGGGGAGTGCTGTACAACACAGAGAAGACTAGTAGAGGTTATATAGCATCTTGCTACTCCATGATTGACAGCGACTGTATCGGTGTCTTTGAAGGGGTACATGCTGAAGGGGTTTAAAGCATCCAACTATGCTGATGGACAGCGACTTTAAGAGGTTTTTGCTGGTGGACTTGGATAAGGGGGAGCATAGTAAACATAATGTTCTTCACGTGATTGTAGATTAATGAAAACAAAAAAAAATTTTTAAGTGCAATAAGGGCACAGCACTGAATCATCAGAATAAAAGGTCAGGCTCTGAGTGCTGCAAACAAAAGACACAGGGTTAAAAGAACGGATGAAAACTCAAGAAACCTACGTGCTTCCTTACAGGAGACTCACTTGAGATCCAAGGACACAGACAAACTACAAGCTGAAGGTGTGGGGACAAGTACCCTACACGAGTGAAACTGAAAAACAAACAATCAAACAAATGCATTCTGTTTGAGCCCCCAGAGACAGTCAGTAGAAAATAGCACTATCTGGCCACCGTGAATTCTTTTTGTTTGTTTTCACCAAGGCCCAGCCATAGATTTAGTGGTGGAGCAACGTCCTTCTCATTTTCTCTCACCTCAACAACTGAGTTGCTGAAATAATAAGAATCTGGGCCTTTGAAATCTGTGGGTTTTATGATCTTCACGAATGTGAAGTAATAACCATCTAAAGAGGGAAGTTTGGACACTCAAGTAAACATGTCACTCCAAAATACACTCTTAGCTCCCAACTGCTCCTGTCTAGAAATTGGTGTTCCTTTTTATTTGACCCTCCATCCTATCAGTGGTGTTCACATAGATGTCCTTCAAACATGGTGGTGAGCAAAGCAACAATTTTACGTTTCTGTCGACCACATGCCCAGAGGAAGGATACTTGTGGTCTTCAGGGAGCACTTAGTGAATGAATGTGGCTAAATACAGACAGGAAGTGAGAAGGAGATGAAAGAGGACAGAGGTGAGAGACACGGGTTCAAGTCCCTGCACAACCATTTCCTGGTTTTGTAGGTACACTCGGCCGACACGATATGCAAGTGTCTCGGTGAACCCAGTGCTCTCCCTACAGCCTAGTTACCTTGCAGGATTTTTGGAAGCATAAGGTAGGAAAGTGACATTGGATATGTGGTTAACTGTTCTGTACACAAGGACAGATGGGCAGACAGAACGATAATTGATTGATTGAATGATTGATAGACAGATAGATAAATATAGGTTCATATCGATTAACACAAAGCTATTGCTCATAACCATGAGAGCAATGGTTGAAGCACATAGAGAAACTACAAACAAAAAAGAAGAATAAAATCCAGTTTAAAAAGTGCAATAAGCAGCCATAAGAAGAAAACAAATCCTATCATTGACAATAACTTGGATGGAGCTAGAGGGTATTATACTCAGTCAAATAGGCCAGTCGGAGAAATACATGTACCAAATCATTTAACTCATGTGTGGAGTACGATAACAAAGAAAAACTGAAGGAAGAAAGAGCAGCATATACACAGTACCCGAGAGTGGACTAACAGTTACCAAAGAGAAAGGGACTGGGTAGTGTTTGTGGGAAGGGATTGATAAGGGCGGGGAAAAAGAATGGGGGCATTAGGATTAGCATGAATAATGTGTAGGGTGAATGGTCATTAGGAGGGCTATACAACACAGAGAAGACAAGTAGTGATTCTAGAGCATCTTACGACACGCTGACGGACAGCGACTGAAACTGGGATTTGGCGATGACTTGGTGAAGGGGTTAGACTAGTAAACATATTGTTCTGCATGTGGTTGTATATTAATGAGAATAAAATAATTTCAAAGTGCTGTAAGAGCCTAGCTATAAAATATCATAATAAAAGTACAGGCTTTCACTGCTCCAATCAAAAGAAACAGGGTTAGAAGGAAGGATGAAAACTTAAGATCACCTAAGTGCTCCCTTACTGGAGACTCACTTGTGATCCAAGGACACAGACAAACTACAAGCTGAAGGGGCGGGGACAGGTAACCTATACAAGTGGATCATTGAAACAAAGAAACAAATGGATTCTGTTTGAGACCCCAGAGACAGTCACTAGAAAATAGTCCTACCTAGCCACCGTGAATTCCTTTTGTTTGGTATCAGCAGTGCCCAGGTATAGATTTAGTGGTACTGCAATGTCCTTCTCATTTTTCTCACATCAACAAATGAATTGCTGTAATAATATGCGTCTGGGATTTTGAAATCACTGGGTTTTATGATATCCACGATTGTAAAGAAGTAATAACCACATAAAGAGGGAAGTTTGGACACTCAACCAAACACGTCTCTCCACAACACACACTTTGCTCCCAAATGCTCCTGTCTAGAAATAGGTGTTCCTTTTTATTTGTCCCTCCTCCTATCAGTGGTGAACATGCCAATGTCCCTCAAACATGGTGGTGAGTAAAGCACCAAGTATACTTTTCTGTCTACAACAGGCCCAGAGGAAGTATACTTGGGGTCTTCAGTGAGCACTTAGTCAATAATGTGGCTAAATACAGTTAGCAAGCGAGAAGGAGGTTTAAGAGGACAGAGGACAGAGATACGGGTATAAGTCCCTGCACCACCATTTACTGGTTTTGTAAGCACACGCGGCTGATTCGATCTGCAATTGTCTCAGTGAGCCCAGTGCTCTCCCTACGGCCTAGTGACCTTGCAATGTTTTTGAAAGCATAATGTAGGGAAGTGACATAGGTGATGTAGTTAACTGTTCTGTACATAAGGATAGATGGGCAGACAGAAAGAAGATTGTTTCATAGACAGACAGATAGATAGATGCAGATGATCGATAGATTATACACATGATAGAAGACAGGAAGCTAGATAGATGGATAGATAAATAGAGAGGATAGAGAGATAGAAAGAAGGATATATAGAAAGATAGATAGATATACAGACAGACAGAGCGATAGATAGATACAGATACATATCGATTGACACAAAGCTGTTGCTCATAACCAGGAGATGAATGGTGAAATCACATAGCTAAAATACAAACAAAAAGGAAGAATGAAATCCAGTTTACAAAGTGCTGTGAGCAGCCATAAGAAGAAAACAAATCCTACCATTTGCAAAGACGTGGATGGAGCTAGACAGTAGTATGTTCAGAAAAATAGGTCAGGCGGAGAAAGACAATATCAATTGATATCTCTCATGTGTGGAGTATAACAACAAAGAGAAACTGAAGGAAAAAAACAGCAGGATACTCACAGAACCCGAGAGTTGACTAAAAGTTGCCAAAGGGAAAAGGACTGCACAGGGTGGTTCTGAAGGGAGGGATAAGTGTGGCGAGAAAGATTGGGGGCATTAGGATTACCATGTATATTGCGTGGGGTCGCGCAGGACATGGGGAGTGCTGTACAACACAGAGAAGACTAGTAGAGGTTATATAGCATCTTGCTACTCCATGATTGACAGCGACTGTATCGGTGTCTTTGAAGGGGTACATGCTGAAGGGGTTTAAAGCATCCAACTATGCTGATGGACAGCGACTTTAAGAGGTTTTTGCTGGTGGACGTGGATAAGGGGGAGCATAGTAAACATAATGTTCTTCACGTGATTGTAGATTAATGAAAACAAAAAAAATTTTTTAAGTGCAATAAGGGCACAGCACTGAATCATCAGAATAAAAGGTCAGGCTCTGAGTGCTGCAAACAAAAGACACAGGGTTAAAAGAACGGATGAAAACTCAAGAAACCTACGTGCTTCCTTACAGGAGACTCACTTGAGATCCAAGGACACAGACAAACTACAAGCTGAAGGTGTGGGGACAAGTACCCTACACGAGTGAAACTGAAAAACAAACAATCAAACAAATGGATTCTGTTTGAGCCCCCAGAGACAGTCAGTAGAAAATAGCACTATCTGGCCACCGTGAATTCTTTTTGTTTGTTTTCACCAAGGCCCAGCCATAGATTTAGTGGTGGAGCAACGTCCTTCTCATTTTCTCTCACCTCAACAACTGAGTTGCTCAAATAATAAGAATCTGGGCCTTTGAAATCTGTGGGTTTTATGATCTTCACGAATGTGAAGTAATAACCACCTAAAGAGGGAAGTTTGGACACTCAAGTAAACATGTCACTCCAAAATACACTCTTAGTTCCAACTGCTCATGTCTAGAAATTGGTGTTCCTTTTTATTTGACCCTCCATCCTATCAGTGGTGTTCACATCGATGTCCTTCAAACATGGTGGTGAGCAAAGCAACAATTTTACGTTTCTGTCGACCACATGCCCAGAGGAAGGATACTTGTGGTCTTCAGGGAGCACTTAGTGAATGAATGTGGCTAAATACAGACAGGAAGTGAGAAGGAGATGAAAGAGGACAGAGGTGAGAGACACGGGTTCAAGTCCCTGCACAACCATTTGCTGGTTTTGTAGGTACACTCGGCCGACACGACCTGCAAGTGTCTCGGTGAACCCAGTGCTCTCCCTACAGCCTAGTTACCTTGCAGGATTTTTGGAAGCATAATGTAGGAAAGTGACATTGGATATGTGGTTAACTGTTCTGTACACAAGGACAGATGGGCAGACAGAACGATGATTGATTGATTGAATGATTGATAGACAGACAGATAGATAAATATAGGTTCATATCGATTAACACAAAGCTGTTGCTCATAACCATGAGAGCAATGGTTGAAGCACATAGAGAAACTACAAACAAAAAAGAAGAATAAAATCCAGTTTAAAAAGTGCAATAAGCAGCCATAAGAAGAAAACAAATCCTATCATTGACAATAACTTGGATGGAGCTAGAGGGTATTATGCTCAGTCAAATAGGCCAGTCGGAGAAATACATGTACCAAATCATTTAACTCATGTGTGGAGTACGATAACAAAGAAAAACTGAAGGAAGAAACAGCAGCATATACACAGTACCCGAGAGTGGACTAACAGTTACCAAAGAGAAAGGGACTGGGTAGTGTTTGTGGGAAGGGATTGATAAGGTCGGGGAAAAGAATGGGGGCATTAGGATTAGCATGAATAATGTGTAGGGTGAATGGTCATTAGGAGGGCTATACAACACAGAGAAGACAAGTAGTGATTCTAGAGCATCTTACGACACGCTGACGGACAGCGACTGAAACTGGGATTTGGCGATGACTTGGTGAAGGGGTTAGACTAGTAAACATATTGTTCTGCATGTGGTTGTATATTAATGAGAATAAAAAAATTTCAAAGTGCTGTAAGAGCCTAGCTATCAAATATCAGAATAAAAGTACAGGCTTTCACTGCTCCAATCAAAAGACACAGGGTTAGAAGGACGGATGAAAACTAAAGATCACCTAAGTGCTCCCTTACTGGAGACTCACTTGTGATCCAAGGACACAGACAAACTACAAGCTGAAGGGGCGGGGACAGGTAACCTATACAAGTGAATCATTGAAACAAAGAAACAAATGGATTCTGTTTGAGTCCCCAGAGACAGTCACTAGAAAATAGTCCTACCTAGCCACCGTGAATTCCTTTTGTTTGGTATCAGCAGTGCCCAGGTATAGATTTAGTGGTACTGCATTGTCCTTCTCATTTTTCTCACATCAACAAAAGAATTGCTGTAATAATATGCGTCTGGGCTTTTGAAATCACTGGGTTTTATGATATCCACGATTGTAAAGAAGTAATAACCACATAAAGAGGGAAGTTTGGACACTCAACCAAACACGTCTCTCCACAACACACACTTTGCTCCCAAATGCTCCTGTCTAGAAATAGGTGTTCCTTTTTATTTGTCCCTCCTCCTATCAGTGGTGCACATGCCAATGTCCCTCAAACATGGTGGTGAGTAAAGCACCAAGTATACTTTTCTGTCTACAACAGGCCCAGAGGAAGTATACTGGGGTCTTCAGTGAGCACTTAGTCAATGAATGTGGCTAAATACAGTTAGCAAGCGAGAAGGAGGTTTAAGAGGACAGAGGACAGAGATACGGGTATAAGTCCCTGCACCACCATTTACTGGTTTTGTAAGCACACGCGGCTGATTCGATCTGCAATTGTCTCAGTGAGCCCAGTGCTCTCCCTACGGCCTAGTGACCTTGCAATGTTTTTGAAAGCATAATGTAGGGAAGTGACATAGGTGATGTAGTTAACTGTTCTGTACATAAGGATAGATGGGCAGACAGAAAGAAGATTGTTTCATAGACAGACAGATAGATAGATGACAGATGATCGATAGATTATACACATGATAGAAGACAGGAAGCTAGATAGATGGATAGATAAATAGAGAGGATAGAGAGATAGAAAGAAGGATATATAGAAAGATAGATAGATATACAGACAGACAGAGCGATAGATAGATACAGATACATATCGATTGACACAAAGCTGTTGCTCATAACCAGGAGATGAATGGTGAAATCACATAGCTAAACTACAAACGAAAAGGAAGAATGAAATCCAGTTTACAAAGTGCAGTGAGCAGCCATAAGAAGAAAACAAATCCTACCATTTGCAATGACGTGGATGGAGCTAGACAGTAGTATGTTCAGAAAAATAGGTCAGGCGGAGAAAGACAATATCAAATGATATCTCTCATGTGTGGAGTATAACAACAAAGAGAAACTGAAGGAAAAAAACAGCAGGATACTCACAGAACCCGAGAGTTGACTAAAAGTTGCCAAAGGGAAAAGGACTGCACAGGGTGGTTCTGAAGGGAGGGATAAGTGTGGGGAGAAAGATTGGGGGCATTAGGATTACCATGTATATTGCGTGGGGTCGCGCGGGACATGGGGAGTGCTGTACAACACAGAGAAGACTAGTAGAGGTTATATAGCATCTTGCTACTCCATGATTGACAGCGACTGTATCGGTGTCTTTGAAGGGGTACATGCTGAAGGGGTTTAAAGCATCCAACTATGCTGATGGACAGCGACTTTAAGAGGTTTTTGCTGGTGAACTTGGATAAGGGGGAGCATAGAAAACATAATGTTCTTCACGTGATTGTAGATTAATGAAAACAAAAAAAATTTTTTAAGTGCAATAAGGGCACAGCACTGAATCATCAGAATAAAAGGTCAGGCTCTGAGTGCTGCAAACAAAATACACAGGGTTAAAAGAACGGATGAAAACTCAAGAAACCTACGTGCTTCCTTACAGGAGACTCACTTGAGATCCAAGGACACAGACAAACTACAAGCTGAAGGTGTGGGGACAAGTACCCTACACGAGTGAAACTGAAAAACAAACAATCAAACAAATGCATTCTGTTTGAGCCCCCAGAGACAGTCAGTAGAAAATAGCACTATCTGGCCACCGTGAATTCTTTTTGTTTGTTTTCACCAAGGCCCAGCCATAGATTTAGTGGTGGAGCAACGTCCTTCTCATTTTCTCTCACCTCAACAACTGAGTTGCTGAAATAATAAGAATCTGGGCCTTTGAAATCTGTGGGTTTTATGATCTTCACGAATGTGAAGTAATAACCACCTAAAGAGGGAAGTTTGGACACTCAAGTAAACATGTCACTCCAAAATACACTCTTAGCTCCCAACTGCTCCTGTCTAGAAATTGGTGTTCCTTTTTATTTGACCCTCCATCCTATCAGTGGTGTTCACATAGATGTCCTTCAAACATGGTGGTGAGCAAAGCAACAATTTTACGTTTCTGTCGACCACATGCCCAGAGGAAGGATACTTGTGGTCTTCAGGGAGCACTTAGTGAATGAATGTGGCTAAATACAGACAGGAAGTGAGAAGGAGATGAAAGAGGACAGAGGTGAGAGACACGGGTTCAAGTCCCTGCACAACCATTTGCTGGTTTTGTAGGTACACTCGGCCGACACGACCTGCAAGTGTCTCGGTGAACCCAGTGCTCTCCCTACAGCCTAGTTACCTTGCAGGATTTTTGGAAGCATAATGTAGGAAAGTGACATTGGATATGTGGTTAACTGTTCTGTACACAAGGACAGATGGGCAGACAGAACGATGATTGATTGATTGAATGATTGATAGACAGACAGATAGATAAATATAGGTTCATATCGATTAACACAAAGCTGTTGCTCATAACCATGAGAGCAATGGTTGAAGCACATAGAGAAACTACAAACAAAAAAGAAGAATAAAATCCAGTTTAAAAAGTGCAATAAGCAGCCATAAGAAGAAAACAAATCCTATCATTGACAATAACTTGGATGGAGCTAGAGGGTATTATGCTCAGTCAAATAGGCCAGTCGGAGAAATACATGTACCAAATCATTTAACTCATGTGTGGAGTACGATAACAAAGAAAAACTGAAGGAAGAAACAGCAGCATATACACAGTACCCGAGAGTGGACTAACAGTTACCAAAGAGAAAGGGACTGGGTAGTGTTTGTGGGAAGGGATTGATAAGGGCGGGGAAAAAGAATGGGGGCATTAGGATTAGCATGAATAATGTGTAGGGTGAATGGTCATTAGGAGGGCTATACAACACAGAGAAGACAAGTAGTGATTCTAGAGCATCTTACGACACGCTGACGGACAGCGACTGAAACTGGGATTTGGCGATGACTTGGTGAAGGGGTTAGACTAGTAAACATATTGTTCTGCATGTGGTTGTATATTAATGAGAATAAAAAAATTTCAAAGTGCTGTAAGAGCCTAGCTATCAAATATCAGAATAAAAGTACAGGCTTTCACTGCTCCAATCAAAAGACACAGGGTTAGAAGGACGGATGAAAACTTAAGATCACCTAAGTGCTCCCTTACTGGAGACTCACTTGTGATCCAAGGACACAGACAAACTACAAGCTGAAGGGGCGGGGACAGGTAACCTATACAAGTGAATCATTGGAACAAAGAAACAAATGGATTCTGTTTGAGTCCCCAGAGACAGTCACTAGAAAATAGTCCTACCTAGCCACCGTGAATTCCTTTTGTTTGGTATCAGCAGTGCCCAGGTATAGATTTAGTGGTACTGCAATGTCCTTCTCATTTTTCTCACATCAACAAAAGAATTGCTGTAATAATATGCGTCTGGGCTTTTGAAATCACTGGGTTTTATGATATCCACGATTGTAAAGAAGTAATAACCACATAAAGAGGGAAGTTTGGACACTCAACCAAACACGTCTCTCCACAACACACACTTTGCTCCCAAATGCTCCTGTCTAGAAATAGGTGTTCCTTTTTATTTGTCCCTCCTCCTATCAGTGGTGAACATGCCAATGTCCCTCAAACATGGTGGTGAGTAAAGCACCAAGTATACTTTTCTGTCTACAACAGGCCCAGAGGAAGTATACTTGGGGTCTTCAGTGAGCACTTAGTCAATGAATGTGGCTAAATACAGTTAGCAAGCGAGAAGGAGGTTTAAGAGGACAGAGGACAGAGATACGGGTATAAGTCCCTGCACCACCATTTACTGGTTTTGTAAGCACACGCGGCTGATTCGATCTGCAATTGTCTCAGTGAGCCCAGTGCTCTCCCTACGGCCTAGTGACCTTGCAATGTTTTTGAAAGCATAATGTAGGGAAGTGACATAGGTGATGTAGTTAACTGTTCTGTACATAAGGATAGATGGGCAGACAGAAAGAAGATTGTTTCATAGACAGACAGATAGATAGATGACAGATGATCGATAGATTATACACATGATAGAAGACAGGAAGCTAGATAGATGGATAGATAAATAGAGAGGATAGAGAGATAGAAAGAAGGATATATAGAAAGATAGATAGATATACAGACAGACAGAGCGATAGATAGATACAGATACATATCGATTGACACAAAGCTGTTGCTCATAACCAGGAGATGAATGGTGAAATCACATAGCTAAACTACAAACAAAAAGGAAGAATGAAATCCAGTTTACAAAGTGCAGTGAGCAGCCATAAGAAGAAAACAAATCCTACCATTTGCAATGACGTGGATGGAGCTAGACAGTAGTATGTTCAGAAAAATAGGTCAGGCGGAGAAAGACAATATCAAATGATATCTCTCATGTGTGGAGTATAACAACAAAGAGAAACTGAAGGAAAAAAACAGCAGGATACTCACAGAACCCGAGAGTTGACTAAAAGTTGCCAAAGGGAAAAGGACTGCACAGGATGGTTCTGAAGGGAGGGATAAGTGTGGGGAGAAAGATTGGGGGCATTAGGATTACCATGTATATTGCGTGGGGTCGCGCGGGACATGGGGAGTGCTGTACAACACAGAGAAGACTAGTAGAGGTTATATAGCATCTTGCTACTCCATGATTGACAGCGACTGTATCGGTGTCTTTGAAGGGGTACATGCTGAAGGGGTTTAAAGCATCCAACTATGCTGATGGACAGCGACTTTAAGAGGTTTTTGCTGGTGGACTTGGATAAGGGGGAGCATAGTAAACATAATGTTCTTCACGTGATTGTAGATTAATGAAAACAAAAAAAAATTTTTAAGTGCAATAAGGGCACAGCACTGAATCATCAGAATAAAAGGTCAGGCTCTGAGTGCTGCAAACAAAAGACACAGGGTTAAAAGAACGGATGAAAACTCAAGAAACCTACGTGCTTCCTTACAGGAGACTCACTTGAGATCCAAGGACACAGACAAACTACAAGCTGAAGGTGTGGGGACAAGTACCCTACACGAGTGAAACTGAAAAACAAAGAATCAAACAAATGCATTCTGTTTGAGCCCCCAGAGACAGTCAGTAGAAAATAGCACTATCTGGCCACCGTGAATTCTTTTTGTTTGTTTTCACCAAGGCCCAGCCATAGATTTAGTGGTGGAGCAACGTCCTTCTCATTTTCTCTCACCTCAACAACTGAGTTGCTGAAATAATAAGAATCTGGGCCTTTGAAATCTGTGGGTTTTATGATCTTCACGAATGTGAAGTAATAACCACCTAAAGAGGGAAGTTTGGACACTCAAGTAAACATGTCACTCCAAAATACACTCTTAGCTCCCAACTGCTCCTGTCTAGAAATTGGTGTTCCTTTTTATTTGACCCTCCATCCTATCAGTGGTGTTCACATGGATGTCCTTCAAACATGGTGGTGAGCAAAGCAACAATTTTACGTTTCTGTCGACCACATGCCCAGAGGAAGGATACTTGTGGTCTTCAGGGAGCACTTAGTGAATGAATGTGGCTAAATACAGACAGGAAGTGAGAAGGAGATGAAAGAGGACAGAGGTGAGAGACACGGGTTCAAGTCCCTGCACAACCATTTGCTGGTTTTGTAGGTACACTCGGCCGACACGACCTGCAAGTGTCTCGGTGAACCCAGTGCTCTCCCTACAGCCTAGTTACCTTGCAGGATTTTTGGAAGCATAATGTAGGAAAGTGACATTGGATATGTGGTTAACTGTTCTGTACACAAGGACAGATGGGCAGACAGAACGATGATTGATTGATTGAATGATTGATAGACAGACAGATAGATAAATATAGGTTCATATCGATTAACACAAAGCTGTTGCTCATAACCATGAGAGCAATGGTTGAAGCACATAGAGAAACTACAAACAAAAAAGAAGAATAAAATCCAGTTTAAAAAGTGCAATAAGCAGCCATAAGAAGAAAACAAATCCTATCATTGACAATAACTTGGATGGAGCTAGAGGGTATTATGCTCAGTCAAATAGGCCAGTCGGAGAAATACATGTACCAAATCATTTAACTCATGTGTGGAGTACGATAACAAAGAAAAACTGAAGGAAGAAACAGCAGCATATACACAGTACCCGAGAGTGGACTAACAGTTACCAAAGAGAAAGGGACTGGGTAGTGTTTGTGGGAAGGGATTGATAAGGGCGGGGAAAAAGAATGGGGGCATTAGGATTAGCATGAATAATGTGTAGGGTGAATGGTCATAAGGAGGGCTATACAACACAGAGAAGACAAGTAGTGATTCTAGAGCATCTTACGACACGCTGACGGACAGCGACTGAAACTGGGATTTGGCGATGACTTGGTGAAGGGGTTAGACTAGTAAACATATTGTTCTGCATGTGGTTGTATATTAATGAGAATAAAAAAATTTCAAAGTGCTGTAAGAGCCTAGCTATCAAATATCAGAATAAAAGTACAGGCTTTCACTGCTCCAATCAAAAGACACAGGGTTAGAAGGACGGATGAAAACTTAAGATCACCTAAGTGCTCCCTTACTGGAGACTCACTTGTGATCCAAGGACACAGACAAACTACAAGCTGAAGGGGCGGGGACAGGTAACCTATACAAGTGAATCATTGAAACAAAGAAACAAATGGACTCTGTTTGAGTCCCCAGAGACAGTCACTAGAAAATAGTCCTACCTAGCCACCGTGAATTCCTTTTGTTTGGTATCAGCAGTGCCCAGGTATAGATTTAGTGGTACTGCAATGTCCTTCTCATTTTTCTCACATCAACAAAAGAATTGCTGTAATAATATGCGTCTGGGCTTTTGAAATCACTGGGTTTTATGATATCCACGATTGTAAAGAAGTAATAACCACATAAAGAGGGAAGTTTGGACACTCAACCAAACACGTCTCTCCACAACACACACTTTGCTCCCAAATGCTCCTGTCTAGAAATAGGTGTTCCTTTTTATTTGTCCCTCCTCCTATCAGTGGTGAACATGCCAATGTCCCTCAAACATGGTGGTGAGTAAAGCACCAAGTATACTTTTCTGTCTACAACAGGCCCAGAGGAAGTATACTTGGGGTCTTCAGTGAGCACTTAGTCAATGAATGTGGCTAAATACAGTTAGCAAGCGAGAAGGAGGTTTAAGAGGACAGAGGACAGAGATACGGGTATAAGTCCCTGCACCACCATTTACTGGTTTTGTAAGCACACGCGGCTGATTCGATCTGCAATTGTCTCAGTGAGCCCAGTGCTCTCCCTACGGCCTAGTGACCTTGCAATGTTTTTGAAAGCATAATGTAGGGAAGTGACATAGGTGATGTAGTTAACTGTTCTGTACATAAGGATAGATGGGCAGACAGAAAGAAGATTGTTTCATAGACAGACAGATAGATAGATGACAGATGATCGATAGATTATACACATGATAGAAGACAGGAAGCTAGATAGATGGATAGATAAATAGAGAGGATAGAGAGATAGAAAGAAGGATATATAGAAAGATAGATAGATATACAGACAGTCCGAGCGATAGATAGATACAGATACATATCGATTGACACAAAGCTGTTGCTCATAACCAGGAGATGAATGGTGAAATCACATAGCTAAACTACAAACAAAAA
This sequence comes from Manis pentadactyla, assembly GCF_030020395.1. NCBI lineage: Eukaryota > Metazoa > Chordata > Mammalia > Pholidota > Manidae > Manis > Manis pentadactyla. The sequence continues at coordinate 606,026 of NW_026644623.1, forward strand.
GGAAGAATGAAATCCAGTTTACAAAGTGCAGTGAGCAGCCATAAGAAGAAAACAAATCCTACCATTTGCAATGACGTGGATGGAGCTAGACAGTAGTATGTTCAGAAAAATAGGTCAGGCGGAGAAAGACAATATCAAATGATATCTCTCATGTGTGGAGTATAACAACAAAGAGAAACTGAAGGAAAAAAACAGCAGGATACTCACAGAACCCGAGAGTTGACTAAAAGTTGCCAAAGGGAAAAGGACTGCACAGGGTGGTTCTGAAGGGAGGGATAAGTGTGGGGAGAAAGATTGGGGGCATTAGGATTACCATGTATATTGCGTGGGGTCGCGCGGGACATGGGGAGTGCTGTACAACACAGAGAAGACTAGTAGAGGTTATATAGCATCTTGCTACTCCATGATTGACAGCGACTGTATCGGTGTCTTTGAAGGGGTACATGCTGAAGGGGTTTAAAGCATCCAACTATGCTGATGGACAGCGACTTTAAGAGGTTTTTGCTGGTGGACTTGGATAAGGGGGAGCATAGTAAACATAATGTTCTTCACGTGATTGTAGATTAATGAAAACAAAAAAAATTTTTTAAGTGCAATAAGGGCACAGCACTGAATCATCAGAATAAAAGGTCAGGCTCTGAGTGCTGCAAACAAAAGACACAGGGTTAAAAGAACGGATGAAAACTCAAGAAACCTACGTGCTTCCTTACAGGAGACTCACTTGAGATCCAAGGACACAGACAAACTACAAGCTGAAGGTGTGGGGACAAGTACCCTACACGAGTGAAACTGAAAAACAAACAATCAAACAAATGCATTCTGTTTGAGCCCCCAGAGACAGTCAGTAGAAAATAGCACTATCTGGCCACCATGAATTCTTTTTGTTTGTTTTCACCAAGGCCCAGCCATAGATTTAGTGGTGGAGCAACGTCCTTCTCATTTTCTCTCACCTCAACAACTGAGTTGCTGAAATAATAAGAATCTGGGCCTTTGAAATCTGTGGGTTTTATGATCTTCACGAATGTGAAGTAATAACCACCTAAAGAGGGAAGTTTGGACACTCAAGTAAACATGTCACTCCAAAATACACTCTTAGCTCCCAACTGCTCCTGTCTAGAAATTGGTGTTCCTTTTTATTTGACCCTCCATCCTATCAGTGGTGTTCACATAGATGTCCTTCAAACATGGTGGTGAGCAAAGCAACAATTTTACGTTTCTGTCGACCACATGCCCAGAGGAAGGATACTTGTGGTCTTCAGGGAGCACTTAGTGAATGAATGTGGCTAAATACAGACAGGAAGTGAGAAGGAGATGAAAGAGGACAGAGGTGAGAGACACGGGTTCAAGTCCCTGCACAACCATTTGCTGGTTTTGTAGGTACACTCGGCCGACACGACCTGCAAGTGTCTCGGTGAACCCAGTGCTCTCCCTACAGCCTAGTTACCTTGCAGGATTTTTGGAAGCATAATGTAGGAAAGTGACATTGGATATGTGGTTAACTGTTCTGTACACAAGGACAGATGGGCAGACAGAACGATGATTGATTGATTGAATGATTGATAGACAGACAGATAGATAAATATAGGTTCATATCGATTAACACAAAGCTGTTGCTCATAACCATGAGAGCAATGGTTGAAGCACATAGAGAAACTACAAACAAAAAAGAAGAATAAAATCCAGTTTAAAAAGTGCAATAAGCAGCCATAAGAAGAAAACAAATCCTATCATTGACAATAACTTGGATGGAGCTAGAGGGTATTATGCTCAGTCAAATAGGCCAGTCGGAGAAATACATGTACCAAATCATTTAACTCATGTGTGGAGTACGATAACAAAGAAAAACTGAAGGAAGAAACAGCAGCATATACACAGTACCCGAGAGTGGACTAACAGTTACCAAAGAGAAAGGGACTGGGTAGTGTTTGTGGGAAGGGATTGATAAGGGCGGGGAAAAAGAATGGGGGCATTAGGATTAGCATGAATAATGTGTAGGGTGAATGGTCATTAGGAGGGCTATACAACACAGAGAAGACAAGTAGTGATTCTAGAGCATCTTACGACACGCTGACGGACAGCGACTGAAACTGGGATTTGGCGATGACTTGGTGAAGGGGTTAGACTAGTAAACATATTGTTCTGCATGTGGTTGTATATTAATGAGAATAAAAAAATTTCAAAGTGCTGTAAGAGCCTAGCTATCAAATATCAGAATAAAAGTACAGGCTTTCACTGCTCCAATCAAAAGACACAGGGTTAGAAGGACGGATGAAAACTTAAGATCACCTAAGTGCTCCCTTACTGGAGACTCACTTGTGATCCAAGGACACAGACAAACTACAAGCTGAAGGGGCGGGGACAGGTAACCTATACAAGTGAATCATTGAAACAAAGAAACAAATGGACTCTGTTTGAGTCCCCAGAGACAGTCACTAGAAAATAGTCCTACCTAGCCACCGTGAATTCCTTTTGTTTGGTATCAGCAGTGCCCAGGTATAGATTTAGTGGTACTGCAATGTCCTTCTCATTTTTCTCACATCAACAAAAGAATTGCTGTAATAATATGCGTCTGGGCTTTTGAAATCACTGGGTTTTATGATATCCACGATTGTAAAGAAGTAATAACCACATAAAGAGGGAAGTTTGGACACTCAACCAAACACGTCTCTCCACAACACACACTTTGCTCCCAAATGCTCCTGTCTAGAAATAGGTGTTCCTTTTTATTTGTCCCTCCTCCTATCAGTGGTGAACATGCCAATGTCCCTCAAACATGGTGGTGAGTAAAGCACCAAGTATACTTTTCTGTCTACAACAGGCCCAGAGGAAGTATACTTGGGGTCTTCAGTGAGCACTTAGTCAATGAATGTGGCTAAATACAGTTAGCAAGCGAGAAGGAGGTTTAAGAGGACAGAGGACAGAGATACGGGTATAAGTCCCTGCACCACCATTTACTGGTTTTGTAAGCACACGCGGCTGATTCGATCTGCAATTGTCTCAGTGAGCCCAGTGCTCTCCCTACGGCCTAGTGACCTTGCAATGTTTTTGAAAGCATAATGTAGGGAAGTGACATAGGTGATGTAGTTAACTGTTCTGTACATAAGGATAGATGGGCAGACAGAAAGAAGATTGTTTCATAGACAGACAGATAGATAGATGACAGATGATCGATAGATTATACACATGATAGAAGACAGGAAGCTAGATAGATGGATAGATAAATAGAGAGGATAGAGAGATAGAAAGAAGGATATATAGAAAGATAGATAGATATACAGACAGTCCGAGCGATAGATAGATACAGATACATATCGATTGACACAAAGCTGTTGCTCATAACCAGGAGATGAATGGTGAAATCACATAGCTAAACTACAAACAAAAAGGAAGAATGAAATCCAGTTTACAAAGTGCAGTGAGCAGCCATAAGAAGAAAACAAATCCTACCATTTTCAATGACGTGGATGGAGCTAGACAGTAGTATGTTCAGAAAAATAGGTCAGGCGGAGAAAGACAATATCAAATGATATCTCTCATGTGTGGAGTATAACAACAAAGAGAAACTGAAGGAAAAAAACTGCAGGATACTCACAGAACCCGAGAGTTGACTAAAAGTTGCCAAAGGGAAAAGGACTGCACAGGGTGGTTCTGAAGGGAGGGATAAGTGTGGTGAGAAAGATTGGGGGCATTAGGATTACCATGTATATTGCGTGGGGTCGCGCGGGACATGGGGAGTGCTGTACAACACAGAGAAGACTAGTAGAGGTTATATAGCATCTTGCTACTCCATGATTGACAGCGACTGTATCGGTGTCTTTGAAGGGGTACATGCTGAAGGGGTTTAAAGCATCCAACTATGCTGATGGACAGCGACTTTAAGAGGTTTTTGCTGGTGGACTTGGATAAGGGGGAGCATAGTAAACATAATGTTCTTCACGTGATTGTAGATTAATGAAAACAAAAAAAATTTTTTAAGTGCAATAAGGGCACAGCACTGAATCATCAGAATAAAAGGTCAGGCTCTGAGTGCTGCAAACAAAAGACACAGGGTTAAAAGAACGGATGAAAACTCAAGAAACCTACGTGCTTCCTTACAGGAGACTCACTTGAGATCCAAGGACACAGACAAACTACAAGCTGAAGGTGTGGGGACAAGTACCCTACACGAGTGAAACTGAAAAACAAACAATCAAACAAATGCATTCTGTTTGAGCCCCCAGAGACAGTCAGTAGAAAATAGCACTATCTGGCCACCGTGAATTCTTTTTGTTTGTTTTCACCAAGGCCCAGCCATAGATTTAGTGGTGGAGCAACGTCCTTCTCATTTTCTCTCACCTCAACAACTGAGTTGCTGAAATAATAAGAATCTGGGCCTTTGAAATCTGTGGGTTTTATGATCTTCACGAATGTGAAGTAATAACCACCTAAAGAGGGAAGTTTGGACACTCAAGTAAACATGTCACTCCAAAATACACTCTTAGCTCCCAACTGCTCCTGTCTAGAAATTGGTGTTCCTTTTTATTTGACCCTCCATCCTATCAGTGGTGTTCACATAGATGTCCTTCAAACATGGTGGTGAGCAAAGCAACAATTTTACGTTTCTGTCGACCACATGCCCAGAGGAAGGATACTTGTGGTCTTCAGGGAGCACTTAGTGAATGAATGTGGCTAAATACAGACAGGAAGTGAGAAGGAGATGAAAGAGGACAGAGGTGAGAGACACGGGTTCAAGTCCCTGCACAACCATTTGCTGGTTTTGTAGGTACACTCGGCCGACACGACCTGCAAGTGTCTCGGTGAACCCAGTGCTCTCCCTACAGCCTAGTTACCTTGCAGGATTTTTGGAAGCATAATGTAGGAAAGTGACATTGGATATGTGGTTAACTGTTCTGTACACAAGGACAGATGGGCAGACAGAACGATGATTGATTGATTGAATGATTGATAGACAGACAGATAGATAAATATAGGTTCATATCGATTAACACAAAGCTGTTGCTCATAACCATGAGAGCAATGGTTGAAGCACATAGAGAAACTACAAACAAAAAAGAAGAATAAAATCCAGTTTAAAAAGTGCAATAAGCAGCCATAAGAAGAAAACAAATCCTATCATTGACAATAACTTGGATGGAGCTAGAGGGTATTATGCTCAGTCAAATAGGCCAGTCGGAGAAATACATGTACCAAATCATTTAACTCATGTGTGGAGTACGATAACAAAGAAAAACTGAAGGAAGAAACAGCAGCATATACACAGTACCCGAGAGTGGACTAACAGTTACCAAAGAGAAAGGGACTGGGTAGTGTTTGTGGGAAGGGATTGATAAGGGCGGGGAAAAAGAATGGGGGCATTAGGATTAGCATGAATAATGTGTAGGGTGAATGGTCATTAGGAGGGCTATACAACACAGAGAAGACAAGTAGTGATTCTAGAGCATCTTACGACACGCTGACGGACAGCGACTGAAACTGGGATTTGGCGATGACTTGGTGAAGGGGTTAGACTAGTAAACATATTGTTCTGCATGTGGTTGTATATTAATGAGAATAAAAAAATTTCAAAGTGCTGTAAGAGCCTAGCTATCAAATATCAGAATAAAAGTACAGGCTTTCACTGCTCCAATCAAAAGACACAGGGTTAGAAGGATGGATGAAAACTTAAGATCACCTAAGTGCTCCCTTACTGGAGACTCACTTGTGATCCAAGGACACAGACAAACTACAAGCTGAAGGGGCGGGGACAGGTAACCTATACAAGTGAATCATTGAAACAAAGAAACAAATGGATTCTGTTTGAGTCCCCAGAGACAGTCACTAGAAAATAGTCCTACCTAGCCACCGTGAATTCCTTTTGTTTGGTATCAGCAGTGCCCAGGTATAGATTTAGTGGTACTGCAATGTCCTTCTCATTTTTCTCACATCAACAAAAGAATTGCTGTAATAATATGCGTCTGGGCTTTTGAAATCACTGGGTTTTATGATATCCACGATTGTAAAGAAGTAATAACCACATAAAGAGGGAAGTTTGGACACTCAACCAAACACGTCTCTCCACAACACACACTTTGCTCCCAAATGCTCCTGTCTAGAAATAGGTGTTCCTTTTTATTTGTCCCTCCTCCTATCAGTGGTGAACATGCCAATGTCCCTCAAACATGGTGGTGAGTAAAGCACCAAGTATACTTTTCTGTCTACAACAGGCCCAGAGGAAGTATACTTGGGGTCTTCAGTGAGCACTTAGTCAATGAATGTGGCTAAATACAGTTAGCAAGCGAGAAGGAGGTTTAAGAGGACAGAGGACAGAGATACGGGTATAAGTCCCTGCACCACCATTTACTGGTTTTGTAAGCACACGCGGCTGATTCGATCTGCAATTGTCTCAGTGAGCCCAGTGCTCTCCCTACGGCCTAGTGACCTTGCAATGTTTTTGAAAGCATAATGTAGGGAAGTGACATAGGTGATGTAGTTAACTGTTCTGTACATAAGGATAGATGGGCAGACAGAAAGAAGATTGTTTCATAGACAGACAGATAGATAGATGACAGATGATCGATAGATTATACACATGATAGAAGACAGGAAGCTAGATAGATGGATAGATAAATAGAGAGGATAGAGAGATAGAAAGAAGGATATATAGAAAGATAGATAGATATACAGACAGACAGAGCGATAGATAGATACAGATACATATCGATTGACACAAAGCTGTTGCTCATAACCAGGAGATGAATGGTGAAATCACATAGCTAAACTACAAACAAAAAGGAAGAATGAAATCCAGTTTACAAAGTGCAGTGAGCAGCCATAAGAAGAAAACAAATCCTACCATTTGCAATGACGTGGATGGAGCTAGACAGTAGTATGTTCAGAAAAATAGGTCAGGCGGAGAAAGACAATATCAAATGATATCTCTCATGTGTGGAGTATAACAACAAAGAGAAACTGAAGGAAAAAAACAGCAGGATACTCACAGAACCCGAGAGTTGACTAAAAGTTGCCAAAGGGAAAAGGACTGCACAGGGTGGTTCTGAAGGGAGGGATAAGTGTGGGGAGAAAGATTGGGGGCATTAGGATTACCATGTATATTGCGTGGGGTCGCGCGGGACATGGGGAGTGCTGTACAACACAGAGAAGACTAGTAGAGGTTATATAGCATCTTGCTACTCCATGATTGACAGCGACTGTATCGGTGTCTTTGAAGGGGTACATGCTGAAGGGGTTTAAAGCATCCAACTATGCTGATGGACAGCGACTTTAAGAGGTTTTTGCTGGTGGACTTGGATAAGGGGGAGCATAGTAAACATAATGTTCTTCACGTGATTGTAGATTAATGAAAACAAAAAAAATTTTTTAAGTGCAATAAGGGCACAGCACTGAATCATCAGAATAAAAGGTCAGGCTCTGAGTGCTGCAAACAAAAGACACAGGGTTAAAAGAACGGATGAAAACTCAAGAAACCTACGTGCTTCCTTACAGGAGACTCACTTGAGATCCAAGGACACAGACAAACTACAAGCTGAAGGTGTGGGGACAAGTACCCTACACGAGTGAAACTGAAAAACAAACAATCAAACAAATGCATTCTGTTTGAGCCCCCAGAGACAGTCAGTAGAAAATAGCACTATCTGGCCACCGTGAATTCTTTTTGTTTGTTTTCACCAAGGCCCAGCCATAGATTTAGTGGTGGAGCAACGTCCTTCTCATTTTCTCTCACCTCAACAACTGAGTTGCTGAAATAATAAGAATCTGGGCCTTTGAAATCTGTGGGTTTTATGATCTTCACGAATGTGAAGTAATAACCACCTAAAGAGGGAAGTTTGGACACTCAAGTAAACATGTCACTCCAAAATACACTCTTAGCTCCCAACTGCTCCTGTCTAGAAATTGGTGTTCCTTTTTATTTGACCCTCCATCCTATCAGTGGTGTTCACATAGATGTCCTTCAAACATGGTGGTGAGCAAAGCAACAATTTTACGTTTCTGTCGACCACATGCCCAGAGGAAGGATACTTGTGGTCTTCAGGGAGCACTTAGTGAATGAATGTGGCTAAATACAGACAGGAAGTGAGAAGGAGATGAAAGAGGACAGAGGTGAGAGACACGGGTTCAAGTCCCTGCACAACCATTTGCTGGTTTTTTAGGTACACTCGGCCGACACGACCTGCAAGTGTCTCGGTGAACCCAGTGCTCTCCCTACAGCCTAGTTACCTTGCAGGATTTTTGGAAGCATAATGTAGGAAAGTGACATTGGATATGTGGTTAACTGTTCTGTACACAAGGACAGATGGGCAGACAGAACGATGATTGATTGATTGAATGATTGATAGACAGACAGATAGATAAATATAGGTTCATATCGATTAACACAAAGCTGTTGCTCATAACCATGAGAGCAATGGTTGAAGCACATAGAGAAACTACAAACAAAAAAGAAGAATAAAATCCAGTTTAAAAAGTGCAATAAGCAGCCATAAGAAGAAAACAAATCCTATCATTGACAATAACTTGGATGGAGCTAGAGGGTATTATGCTCAGTCAAATAGGCCAGTCGGAGAAATACATGTACCAAATCATTTAACTCATGTGTGGAGTACGATAACAAAGAAAAACTGAAGGAAGAAACAGCAGCATATACACAGTACCCGAGAGTGGACTAACAGTTACCAAAGAGAAAGGGACTGGGTAGTGTTTGTGGGAAGGGATTGATAAGGGCGGGGAAAAAGAATGGGGGCATTAGGATTAGCATGAATAATGTGTAGGGTGAATGGTCATTAGGAGGGCTATACCACACAGAGAAGACAAGTAGTGATTCTAGAGCATCTTACGACACGCTGACGGACAGCGACTGAAACTGGGATTTGGCGATGACTTGGTGAAGGGGTTAGACTAGTAAACATATTGTTCTGCATGTGGTTGTATATTAATGAGAATAAAAAAATTTCAAAGTGCTGTAAGAGCCTAGCTATCAAATATCAGAATAAAAGTACAGGCTTTCACTGCTCCAATCAAAAGACACAGGGTTAGAAGGACGGATGAAAACTTAAGATCACCTAAGTGCTCCCTTACTGGAGACTCACTTGTGATCCAAGGACACAGACAAACTACAAGCTGAAGGGGCGGGGACAGGTAACCTATACAAGTGAATCATTGAAACAAAGAAACAAATGGACTCTGTTTGAGTCCCCAGAGACAGTCACTAGAAAATAGTCCTACCTAGCCACCGTGAATTCCTTTTGTTTGGTATCAGCAGTGCCCAGGTATAGATTTAGTGGTACTGCAATGTCCTTCTCATTTTTCTCACATCAACAAAAGAATTGCTGTAATAATATGCGTCTGGGCTTTTGAAATCACTGGGTTTTATGATATCCACGATTGTAAAGAAGTAATAACCACATAAAGAGGGAAGTTTGGACACTCAACCAAACACGTCTCTCCACAACACACACTTTGCTCCCAAATGCTCCTGTCTAGAAATAGGTGTTCCTTTTTATTTGTCCCTCCTCCTATCAGTGGTGAACATGCCAATGTCCCTCAAACATGGTGGTGAGTAAAGCACCAAGTATACTTTTCTGTCTACAACAGGCCCAGAGGAAGTATACTTGGGGTCTTCAGTGAGCACTTAGTCAATGAATGTGGCTAAATACAGTTAGCAAGCGAGAAGGAGGTTTAAGAGGACAGAGGACAGAGATACGGGTATAAGTCCCTGCACCACCATTTACTGGTTTTGTAAGCACACGCGGCTGATTCGATCTGCAATTGTCTCAGTGAGCCCAGTGCTCTCCCTACGGCCTAGTGACCTTGCAATGTTTTTGAAAGCATAATGTAGGGAAGTGACATAGGTGATGTAGTTAACTGTTCTGTACATAAGGATAGATGGGCAGACAGAAAGAAGATTGTTTCATAGACAGACAGATAGATAGATGACAGATGATCGATAGATTATACACATGATAGAAGACAGGAAGCTAGATAGATGGATAGATAAATAGAGAGGATAGAGAGATAGAAAGAAGGATATATAGAAAGATAGATAGATATACAGACAGTCCGAGCGATAGATAGATACAGATACATATCGATTGACACAAAGCTGTTGCTCATAACCAGGAGATGAATGGTGAAATCACATAGCTAAACTACAAACAAAAAGGAAGAATGAAATCCAGTTTACAAAGTGCAGTGAGCAGCCATAAGAAGAAAACAAATCCTACCATTTTCAATGACGTGGATGGAGCTAGACAGTAGTATGTTCAGAAAAATAGGTCAGGCGGAGAAAGACAATATCAAATGATATCTCTCATGTGTGGAGTATAACAACAAAGAGAAACTGAAGGAAAAAAACTGCAGGATACTCACAGAACCCGAGAGTTGACTAAAAGTTGCCAAAGGGAAAAGGACTGCACAGGGTGGTTCTGAAGGGAGGGATAAGTGTGGTGAGAAAGATTGGGGGCATTAGGATTACCATGTATATTGCGTGGGGTCGCGCGGGACATGGGGAGTGCTGTACAACACAGAGAAGACTAGTAGAGGTTATATAGCATCTTGCTACTCCATGATTGACAGCGACTGTATCGGTGTCTTTGAAGGGGTACATGCTGAAGGGGTTTAAAGCATCCAACTATGCTGATGGACAGCGACTTTAAGAGGTTTTTGCTGGTGGACTTGGATAAGGGGGAGCATAGTAAACATAATGTTCTTCACGTGATTGTAGATTAATGAAAACAAAAAAAATTTTTTAAGTGCAATAAGGGCACAGCACTGAATCATCAGAATAAAAGGTCAGGCTCTGAGTGCTGCAAACAAAAGACACAGGGTTAAAAGAACGGATGAAAACTCAAGAAACCTACGTGCTTCCTTACAGGAGACTCACTTGAGATCCAAGGACACAGACAAACTACAAGCTGAAGGTGTGGGGACAAGTACCCTACACGAGTGAAACTGAAAAACAAACAATCAAACAAATGCATTCTGTTTGAGCCCCCAGAGACAGTCAGTAGAAAATAGCACTATCTGGCCACCGTGAATTCTTTTTGTTTGTTTTCACCAAGGCCCAGCCATAGATTTAGTGGTGGAGCAACGTCCTTCTCATTTTCTCTCACCTCAACAACTGAGTTGCTGAAATAATAAGAATCTGGGCCTTTGAAATCTGTGGGTTTTATGATCTTCACGAATGTGAAGTAATAACCACCTAAAGAGGGAAGTTTGGACACTCAAGTAAACATGTCACTCCAAAATACACTCTTAGCTCCCAACTGCTCCTGTCTAGAAATTGGTGTTCCTTTTTATTTGACCCTCCATCCTATCAGTGGTGTTCACATAGATGTCCTTCAAACATGGTGGTGAGCAAAGCAACAATTTTACGTTTCTGTCGACCACATGCCCAGAGGAAGGATACTTGTGGTCTTCAGGGAGCACTTAGTGAATGAATGTGGCTAAATACAGACAGGAAGTGAGAAGGAGATGAAAGAGGACAGAGGTGAGAGACACGGGTTCAAGTCCCTGCACAACCATTTGCTGGTTTTGTAGGTACACTCGGCCGACACGACCTGCAAGTGTCTCGGTGAACCCAGTGCTCTCCCTACAGCCTAGTTACCTTGCAGGATTTTTGGAAGCATAATGTAGGAAAGTGACATTGGATATGTGGTTAACTGTTCTGTACACAAGGACAGATGGGCAGACAGAACGATGATTGATTGATTGAATGATTGATAGACAGACAGATAGATAAATATAGGTTCATATCGATTAACACAAAGCTGTTGCTCATAACCATGAGAGCAATGGTTGAAGCACATAGAGAAACTACAAACAAAAAAGAAGAATAAAATCCAGTTTAAAAAGTGCAATAAGCAGCCATAAGAAGAAAACAAATCCTATCATTGACAATAACTTGGATGGAGCTAGAGGGTATTATGCTCAGTCAAATAGGCCAGTCGGAGAAATACATGTACCAAATCATTTAACTCATGTGTGGAGTACGATAACAAAGAAAAACTGAAGGAAGAAACAGCAGCATATACACAGTACCCGAGAGTGGACTAACAGTTACCAAAGAGAAAGGGACTGGGTAGTGTTTGTGGGAAGGGATTGATAAGGGCGGGGAAAAAGAATGGGGGCATTAGGATTAGCATGAATAATGTGTAGGGTGAATGGTCATTAGGAGGGCTATACAACACAGAGAAGACAAGTAGTGATTCTAGAGCATCTTACGACACGCTGACGGACAGCGACTGAAACTGGGATTTGGCGATGACTTGGTGAAGGGGTTAGACTAGTAAACATATTGTTCTGCATGTGGTTGTATATTAATGAGAATAAAAAAATTTCAAAGTGCTGTAAGAGCCTAGCTATCAAATATCAGAATAAAAGTACAGGCTTTCACTGCTCCAATCAAAAGACACAGGGTTAGAAGGATGGATGAAAACTTAAGATCACCTAAGTGCTCCCTTACTGGAGACTCACTTGTGATCCAAGGACACAGACAAACTACAAGCTGAAGGGGCGGGGACAGGTAACCTATACAAGTGAATCATTGAAACAAAGAAACAAATGGATTCTGTTTGAGTCCCCAGAGACAGTCACTAGAAAATAGTCCTACCTAGCCACCGTGAATTCCTTTTGTTTGGTATCAGCAGTGCCCAGGTATAGATTTAGTGGTACTGCAATGTCCTTCTCATTTTTCTCACATCAACAAAAGAATTGCTGTAATAATATGCGTCTGGGCTTTTGAAATCACTGGGTTTTATGATATCCACGATTGTAAAGAAGTAATAACCACATAAAGAGGGAAGTTTGGACACTCAACCAAACACGTCTCTCCACAACACACACTTTGCTCCCAAATGCTCCTGTCTAGAAATAGGTGTTCCTTTTTATTTGTCCCTCCTCCTATCAGTGGTGAACATGCCAATGTCCCTCAAACATGGTGGTGAGTAAAGCACCAAGTATACTTTTCTGTCTACAACAGGCCCAGAGGAAGTATACTTGGGGTCTTCAGTGAGCACTTAGTCAATGAATGTGGCTAAATACAGTTAGCAAGCGAGAAGGAGGTTTAAGAGGACAGAGGACAGAGATACGGGTATAAGTCCCTGCACCACCATTTACTGGTTTTGTAAGCACACGCGGCTGATTCGATCTGCAATTGTCTCAGTGAGCCCAGTGCTCTCCCTACGGCCTAGTGACCTTGCAATGTTTTTGAAAGCATAATGTAGGGAAGTGACATAGGTGATGTAGTTAACTGTTCTGTACATAAGGATAGATGGGCAGACAGAAAGAAGATTGTTTCATAGACAGACAGATAGATAGATGACAGATGATCGATAGATTATACACATGATAGAAGACAGGAAGCTAGATAGATGGATAGATAAATAGAGAGGATAGAGAGATAGAAAGAAGGATATATAGAAAGATAGATAGATATACAGACAGACAGAGCGATAGATAGATACAGATACATATCGATTGACACAAAGCTGTTGCTCATAACCAGGAGATGAATGGTGAAATCACATAGCTAAACTACAAACAAAAAGGAAGAATGAAATCCAGTTTACAAAGTGCAGTGAGCAGCCATAAGAAGAAAACAAATCCTACCATTTGCAATGACGTGGATGGAGCTAGACAGTAGTATGTTCAGAAAAATAGGTCAGGCGGAGAAAGACAATATCAAATGATATCTCTCATGTGTGGAGTATAACAACAAAGAGAAACTGAAGGAAAAAAACAGCAGGATACTCACAGAACCCGAGAGTTGACTAAAAGTTGCCAAAGGGAAAAGGACTGCACAGGGTGGTTCTGAAGGGAGGGATAAGTGTGGGGAGAAAGATTGGGGGCATTAGGATTACCATGTATATTGCGTGGGGTCGCGCGGGACATGGGGAGTGCTGTACAACACAGAGAAGACTAGTAGAGGTTATATAGCATCTTGCTACTCCATGATTGACAGCGACTGTATCGGTGTCTTTGAAGGGGTACATGCTGAAGGGGTTTAAAGCATCCAACTATGCTGATGGACAGCGACTTTAAGAGGTTTTTGCTGGTGGACTTGGATAAGGGGGAGCATAGTAAACATAATGTTCTTCACGTGATTGTAGATTAATGAAAACAAAAAAAATTTTTTAAGTGCAATAAGGGCACAGCACTGAATCATCAGAATAAAAGGTCAGGCTCTGAGTGCTGCAAACAAAAGACACAGGGTTAAAAGAACGGATGAAAACTCAAGAAACCTACGTGCTTCCTTACAGGAGACTCACTTGAGATCCAAGGACACAGACAAACTACAAGCTGAAGGTGTGGGGACAAGTACCCTACACGAGTGAAACTGAAAAACAAACAATCAAACAAATGCATTCTGTTTGAGCCCCCAGAGACAGTCAGTAGAAAATAGCACTATCTGGCCACCGTGAATTCTTTTTGTTTGTTTTCACCAAGGCCCAGCCATAGATTTAGTGGTGGAGCAACGTCCTTCTCATTTTCTCTCACCTCAACAACTGAGTTGCTGAAATAATAAGAATCTGGGCCTTTGAAATCTGTGGGTTTTATGATCTTCACGAATGTGAAGTAATAACCACCTAAAGAGGGAAGTTTGGACACTCAAGTAAACATGTCACTCCAAAATACACTCTTAGCTCCCAACTGCTCCTGTCTAGAAATTGGTGTTCCTTTTTATTTGACCCTCCATCCTATCAGTGGTGTTCACATAGATGTCCTTCAAACATGGTGGTGAGCAAAGCAACAATTTTACGTTTCTGTCGACCACATGCCCAGAGGAAGGATACTTGTGGTCTTCAGGGAGCACTTAGTGAATGAATGTGGCTAAATACAGACAGGAAGTGAGAAGGAGATGAAAGAGGACAGAGGTGAGAGACACGGGTTCAAGTCCCTGCACAACCATTTGCTGGTTTTTTAGGTACACTCGGCCGACACGACCTGCAAGTGTCTCGGTGAACCCAGTGCTCTCCCTACAGCCTAGTTACCTTGCAGGATTTTTGGAAGCATAATGTAGGAAAGTGACATTGGATATGTGGTTAACTGTTCTGTACACAAGGACAGATGGGCAGACAGAACGATGATTGATTGATTGAATGATTGATAGACAGACAGATAGATAAATATAGGTTCATATCGATTAACACAAAGCTGTTGCTCATAACCATGAGAGCAATGGTTGAAGCACATAGAGAAACTACAAACAAAAAAGAAGAATAAAATCCAGTTTAAAAAGTGCAATAAGCAGCCATAAGAAGAAAACAAATCCTATCATTGACAATAACTTGGATGGAGCTAGAGGGTATTATGCTCAGTCAAATAGGCCAGTCGGAGAAATACATGTACCAAATCATTTAACTCATGTGTGGAGTACGATAACAAAGAAAAACTGAAGGAAGAAACAGCAGCATATACACAGTACCCGAGAGTGGACTAACAGTTACCAAAGAGAAAGGGACTGGGTAGTGTTTGTGGGAAGGGATTGATAAGGGCGGGGAAAAAGAATGGGGGCATTAGGATTAGCATGAATAATGTGTAGGGTGAATGGTCATTAGGAGGGCTATACCACACAGAGAAGACAAGTAGTGATTCTAGAGCATCTTACGACACGCTGACGGACAGCGACTGAAACTGGGATTTGGCGATGACTTGGTGAAGGGGTTAGACTAGTAAACATATTGTTCTGCATGTGGTTGTATATTAATGAGAATAAAAAAATTTCAAAGTGCTGTAAGAGCCTAGCTATCAAATATCAGAATAAAAGTACAGGCTTTCACTGCTCCAATCAAAAGACACAGGGTTAGAAGGACGGATGAAAACTTAAGATCACCTAAGTGCTCCCTTACTGGAGACTCACTTGTGATCCAAGGACACAGACAAACTACAAGCTGAAGGGGCGGGGACAGGTAACCTATACAAGTGAATCATTGAAACAAAGAAACAAATGGATTCTGTTTGAGTCCCCAGAGACAGTCACTAGAAAATAGTCCTACCTAGCCACCGTGAATTCCTTTTGTTTGGTATCAGCAGTGCCCAGGTATAGATTTAGTGGTACTGCAATGTCCTTCTCATTTTTCTCACATCAACAAAAGAATTGCTGTAATAATATGCGTCTGGGCTTTTGAAATCACTGGGTTTTATGATATCCACGATTGTAAAGAAGTAATAACCACATAAAGAGGGAAGTTTGGACACTCAACCAAACACGTCTCTCCACAACACACACTTTGCTCCCAAATGCTCCTGTCTAGAAATAGGTGTTCCTTTTTATTTGTCCCTCCTCCTATCAGTGGTGAACATGCCAATGTCCCTCAAACATGGTGGTGAGTAAAGCACCAAGTATACTTTTCTGTCTACAACAGGCCCAGAGGAAGTATACTTGGGGTCTTCAGTGAGCACTTAGTCAATGAATGTGGCTAAATACAGTTAGCAAGCGAGAAGGAGGTTTAAGAGGACAGAGGACAGAGATACGGGTATAAGTCCCTGCACCACCATTTACTGGTTTTGTAAGCACACGCGGCTGATTCGATCTGCAATTGTCTCAGTGAGCCCAGTGCTCTCCCTACGGCCTAGTGACCTTGCAATGTTTTTGAAAGCATAATGTAGGGAAGTGACATAGGTGATGTAGTTAACTGTTCTGTACATAAGGATAGATGGGCAGACAGAAAGAAGATTGTTTCATAGACAGACAGATAGATAGATGACAGATGATCGATAGATTATACACATGATAGAAGACAGGAAGCTAGATAGATGGATAGATAAATAGAGAGGATAGAGAGATAGAAAGAAGGATATATAGAAAGATAGATAGATATACAGACAGACAGAGCGATAGATAGATACAGATACATATCGATTGACACAAAGCTGTTGCTCATAACCAGGAGATGAATGGTGAAATCACATAGCTAAACTACAAACAAAAAGGAAGAATGAAATCCAGTTTACAAAGTGCAGTGAGCAGCCATAAGAAGAAAACAAATCCTACCATTTGCAATGACGTGGATGGAGCTAGACAGTAGTATGTTCAGAAAAATAGGTCAGGCGGAGAAAGACAATATCAAATGATATCTCTCATGTGTGGAGTATAACAACAAAGAGAAACTGAAGGAAAAAAACAGCAGGATACTCACAGAACCCGAGAGTTGACTAAAAGTTGCCAAAGGGAAAAGGACTGCACAGGGTGGTTCTGAAGGGAGGGATAAGTGTGGGGAGAAAGATTGGGGGCATTAGGATTACCATGTATATTGCGTGGGGTCGCGCGGGACATGGGGAGTGCTGTACAACACAGAGAAGACTAGTAGAGGTTATATAGCATCTTGCTACTCCATGATTGACAGCGACTGTATCGGTGTCTTTGAAGGGGTACATGCTGAAGGGGTTTAAAGCATCCAACTATGCTGATGGACAGCGACTTTAAGAGGTTTTTGCTGGTGGACTTGGATAAGGGGGAGCATAGTAAACATAATGTTCTTCACGTGATTGTAGATTAATGAAAACAAAAAAAATTTTTTAAGTGCAATAAGGGCACAGCACTGAATCATCAGAATAAAAGGTCAGGCTCTGAGTGCTGCAAACAAAAGACACAGGGTTAAAAGAACGGATGAAAACTCAAGAAACCTACGTGCTTCCTTACAGGAGACTCACTTGAGATCCAAGGACACAGACAAACTACAAGCTGAAGGTGTGGGGACAAGTACCCTACACGAGTGAAACTGAAAAACAAACAATCAAACAAATGCATTCTGTTTGAGCCCCCAGAGACAGTCAGTAGAAAATAGCACTATCTGGCCACCGTGAATTCTTTTTGTTTGTTTTCACCAAGGCCCAGCCATAGATTTAGTGGTGGAGCAACGTCCTTCTCATTTTCTCTCACCTCAACAACTGAGTTGCTGAAATAATAAGAATCTGGGCCTTTGAAATCTGTGGGTTTTATGATCTTCACGAATGTGAAGTAATAACCACCTAAAGAGGGAAGTTTGGACACTCAAGTAAACATGTCACTCCAAAATACACTCTTAGCTCCCAACTGCTCCTGTCTAGAAATTGGTGTTCCTTTTTATTTGACCCTCCATCCTATCAGTGGTGTTCACATAGATGTCCTTCAAACATGGTGGTGAGCAAAGCAACAATTTTACGTTTCTGTCGACCACATGCCCAGAGGAAGGATACTTGTGGTCTTCAGGGAGCACTTAGTGAATGAATGTGGCTAAATACAGACAGGAAGTGAGAAGGAGATGAAAGAGGACAGAGGTGAGAGACACGGGTTCAAGTCCCTGCACAACCATTTGCTGGTTTTTTAGGTACACTCGGCCGACACGACCTGCAAGTGTCTCGGTGAACCCAGTGCTCTCCCTACAGCCTAGTTACCTTGCAGGATTTTTGGAAGCATAATGTAGGAAAGTGACATTGGATATGTGGTTAACTGTTCTGTACACAAGGACAGATGGGCAGACAGAACGATGATTGATTGATTGAATGATTGATAGACAGACAGATAGATAAATATAGGTTCATATCGATTAACACAAAGCTGTTGCTCATAACCATGAGAGCAATGGTTGAAGCACATAGAGAAACTACAAACAAAAAAGAAGAATAAAATCCAGTTTAAAAAGTGCAATAAGCAGCCATAAGAAGAAAACAAATCCTATCATTGACAATAACTTGGATGGAGCTAGAGGGTATTATGCTCAGTCAAATAGGCCAGTCGGAGAAATACATGTACCAAATCATTTAACTCATGTGTGGAGTACGATAACAAAGAAAAACTGAAGGAAGAAACAGCAGCATATACACAGTACCCGAGAGTGGACTAACAGTTACCAAAGAGAAAGGGACTGGGTAGTGTTTGTGGGAAGGGATTGATAAGGGCGGGGAAAAAGAATGGGGGCATTAGGATTAGCATGAATAATGTGTAGGGTGAATGGTCATTAGGAGGGCTATACCACACAGAGAAGACAAGTAGTGATTCTAGAGCATCTTACGACACGCTGACGGACAGCGACTGAAACTGGGATTTGGCGATGACTTGGTGAAGGGGTTAGACTAGTAAACATATTGTTCTGCATGTGGTTGTATATTAATGAGAATAAAAAAATTTCAAAGTGCTGTAAGAGCCTAGCTATCAAATATCAGAATAAAAGTACAGGCTTTCACTGCTCCAATCAAAAGACACAGGGTTAGAAGGACGGATGAAAACTTAAGATCACCTAAGTGCTCCCTTACTGGAGACTCACTTGTGATCCAAGGACACAGACAAACTACAAGCTGAAGGGGCGGGGACAGGTAACCTATACAAGTGAATCATTGAAACAAAGAAACAAATGGATTCTGTTTGAGTCCCCAGAGACAGTCACTAGAAAATAGTCCTACCTAGCCACCGTGAATTCCTTTTGTTTGGTATCAGCAGTGCCCAGGTATAGATTTAGTGGTACTGCAATGTCCTTCTCATTTTTCTCACATCAACAAAAGAATTGCTGTAATAATATGCGTCTGGGCTTTTGAAATCACTGGGTTTTATGATATCCACGATTGTAAAGAAGTAATAACCACATAAAGAGGGAAGTTTGGACACTCAACCAAACACGTCTCTCCACAACACACACTTTGCTCCCAAATGCTCCTGTCTAGAAATAGGTGTTCCTTTTTATTTGTCCCTCCTCCTATCAGTGGTGAACATGCCAATGTCCCTCAAACATGGTGGTGAGTAAAGCACCAAGTATACTTTTCTGTCTACAACAGGCCCAGAGGAAGTATACTTGGGGTCTTCAGTGAGCACTTAGTCAATGAATGTGGCTAAATACAGTTAGCAAGCGAGAAGGAGGTTTAAGAGGACAGAGGACAGAGATACGGGTATAAGTCCCTGCACCACCATTTACTGGTTTTGTAAGCACACGCGGCTGATTCGATCTGCAATTGTCTCAGTGAGCCCAGTGCTCTCCCTACGGCCTAGTGACCTTGCAATGTTTTTGAAAGCATAATGTAGGGAAGTGACATAGGTGATGTAGTTAACTGTTCTGTACATAAGGATAGATGGGCAGACAGAAAGAAGATTGTTTCATAGACAGACAGATAGATAGATGACAGATGATCGATAGATTATACACATGATAGAAGACAGGAAGCTAGATAGATGGATAGATAAATAGAGAGGATAGAGAGATAGAAAGAAGGATATATAGAAAGATAGATAGATATACAGACAGACAGAGCGATAGATAGATACAGATACATATCGATTGACACAAAGCTGTTGCTCATAACCAGGAGATGAATGGTGAAATCACATAGCTAAACTACAAACAAAAAGGAAGAATGAAATCCAGTTTACAAAGTGCAGTGAGCAGCCATAAGAAGAAAACAAATCCTACCATTTGCAATGACGTGGATGGAGCTAGACAGTAGTATGTTCAGAAAAATAGGTCAGGCGGAGAAAGACAATATCAAATGATATCTCTCATGTGTGGAGTATAACAACAAAGAGAAACTGAAGGAAAAAAACAGCAGGATACTCACAGAACCCGAGAGTTGACTAAAAGTTGCCAAAGGGAAAAGGACTGCACAGGGTGGTTCTGAAGGGAGGGATAAGTGTGGGGAGAAAGATTGGGGGCATTAGGATTACCATGTATATTGCGTGGGGTCGCGCGGGACATGGGGAGTGCTGTACAACACAGAGAAGACTAGTAGAGGTTATATAGCATCTTGCTACTCCATGATTGACAGCGACTGTATCGGTGTCTTTGAAGGGGTACATGCTGAAGGGGTTTAAAGCATCCAACTATGCTGATGGACAGCGACTTTAAGAGGTTTTTGCTGGTGGACTTGGATAAGGGGGAGCATAGTAAACATAATGTTCTTCACGTGATTGTAGATTAATGAAAACAAAAAAAATTTTTTAAGTGCAATAAGGGCACAGCACTGAATCATCAGAATAAAAGGTCAGGCTCTGAGTGCTGCAAACAAAAGACACAGGGTTAAAAGAACGGATGAAAACTCAAGAAACCTACGTGCTTCCTTACAGGAGACTCACTTGAGATCCAAGGACACAGACAAACTACAAGCTGAAGGTGTGGGGACAAGTACCCTACACGAGTGAAACTGAAAAACAAACAATCAAACAAATGCATTCTGTTTGAGCCCCCAGAGACAGTCAGTAGAAAATAGCACTATCTGGCCACCGTGAATTCTTTTTGTTTGTTTTCACCAAGGCCCAGCCATAGATTTAGTGGTGGAGCAACGTCCTTCTCATTTTCTCTCACCTCAACAACTGAGTTGCTGAAATAATAAGAATCTGGGCCTTTGAAATCTGTGGGTTTTATGATCTTCACGAATGTGAAGTAATAACCACCTAAAGAGGGAAGTTTGGACACTCAAGTAAACATGTCACTCCAAAATACACTCTTAGCTCCCAACTGCTCCTGTCTAGAAATTGGTGTTCCTTTTTATTTGACCCTCCATCCTATCAGTGGTGTTCACATAGATGTCCTTCAAACATGGTGGTGAGCAAAGCAACAATTTTACGTTTCTGTCGACCACATGCCCAGAGGAAGGATACTTGTGGTCTTCAGGGAGCACTTAGTGAATGAATGTGGCTAAATACAGACAGGAAGTGAGAAGGAGATGAAAGAGGACAGAGGTGAGAGACACGGGTTCAAGTCCCTGCACAACCATTTGCTGGTTTTGTAGGTACACTCGGCCGACACGACCTGCAAGTGTCTCGGTGAACCCAGTGCTCTCCCTACAGCCTAGTTACCTTGCAGGATTTTTGGAAGCATAATGTAGGAAAGTGACATTGGATATGTGGTTAACTGTTCTGTACACAAGGACAGATGGGCAGACAGAACGATGATTGATTGATTGAATGATTGATAGACAGACAGATAGATAAATATAGGTTCATATCGATTAACACAAAGCTGTTGCTCATAACCATGAGAGCAATGGTTGAAGCACATAGAGAAACTACAAACAAAAAAGAAGAATAAAATCCAGTTTAAAAAGTGCAATAAGCAGCCATAAGAAGAAAACAAATCCTATCATTGACAATAACTTGGATGGAGCTAGAGGGTATTATGCTCAGTCAAATAGGCCAGTCGGAGAAATACATGTACCAAATCATTTAACTCATGTGTGGAGTACGATAACAAAGAAAAACTGAAGGAAGAAACAGCAGCATATACACAGTACCCGAGAGTGGACTAACAGTTACCAAAGAGAAAGGGACTGGGTAGTGTTTGTGGGAAGGGATTGATAAGGGCGGGGAAAAAGAATGGGGGCATTAGGATTAGCATGAATAATGTGTAGGGTGAATGGTCATTAGGAGGGCTATACAACACAGAGAAGACAAGTAGTGATTCTAGAGCATCTTACGACACGCTGACGGACAGCGACTGAAACTGGGATTTGGCGATGACTTGGTGAAGGGGTTAGACTAGTAAACATATTGTTCTGCATGTGGTTGTATATTAATGAGAATAAAAAAATTTCAAAGTGCTGTAAGAGCCTAGCTATCAAATATCAGAATAAAAGTACAGGCTTTCACTGCTCCAATCAAAAGACACAGGGTTAGAAGGATGGATGAAAACTTAAGATCACCTAAGTGCTCCCTTACTGGAGACTCACTTGTGATCCAAGGACACAGACAAACTACAAGCTGAAGGGGCGGGGACAGGTAACCTATACAAGTGAATCATTGAAACAAAGAAACAAATGGATTCTGTTTGAGTCCCCAGAGACAGTCACTAGAAAATAGTCCTACCTAGCCACCGTGAATTCCTTTTGTTTGGTATCAGCAGTGCCCAGGTATAGATTTAGTGGTACTGCAATGTCCTTCTCATTTTTCTCACATCAACAAAAGAATTGCTGTAATAATATGCGTCTGGGCTTTTGAAATCACTGGGTTTTATGATATCCACGATTGTAAAGAAGTAATAACCACATAAAGAGGGAAGTTTGGACACTCAACCAAACACGTCTCTCCACAACACACACTTTGCTCCCAAATGCTCCTGTCTAGAAATAGGTGTTCCTTTTTATTTGTCCCTCCTCCTATCAGTGGTGAACATGCCAATGTCCCTCAAACATGGTGGTGAGTAAAGCACCAAGTATACTTTTCTGTCTACAACAGGCCCAGAGGAAGTATACTTGGGGTCTTCAGTGAGCACTTAGTCAATGAATGTGGCTAAATACAGTTAGCAAGCGAGAAGGAGGTTTAAGAGGACAGAGGACAGAGATACGGGTATAAGTTCCTGCACCACCATTTACTGGTTTTGTAAGCACACGCGGCTGATTCGATCTGCAATTGTCTCAGTGAGCCCAGTGCTCTCCCTACGGCCTAGTGACCTTGCAATGTTTTTGAAAGCATAATGTAGGGAAGTGACATAGGTGATGTAGTTAACTGTTCTGTACATAAGGATAGATGGGCAGACAGAAAGA